>NC_030684.2:65525391-66262891 GCF_000004195.4 Xenopus tropicalis | reverse complement strand
TTTCACTAGGACCTACTGCCTTCTTTGTCTGTTTCCTTATAGGTATAAGTGACTTGATTAAGTATCTTTCTACTTTCATGGAGCCAGTATATCATGATTAGACAAAACTTGGGGTGCGTTGTGCATTTACTGTATACCAACATGTATACAAGCTTGGGAGGCTTTTTATGATATGTCTATGCAAATGTATACACTATACTTAAAACCTGATTATTATTGATATTATCAGATAGTCACCAAAAGCATTGCTGCTGTTGTATGATACATCTTTGCTTTTTTCCAGCAAATGTGTGATATCGTCATTGTTCTAATCGTCTGATCCAGAGTGCTTTTGCATGTTTCCATATCCTGCTATGTTCCTACCCTGCCCTTTAAGTTTGATTAACCAAAACAATGTCCGTTACCTGCTGACTACCTTGATTGAAACATATTAGTTGATTCCCCATCCCTATAAATAAAAGATTAATACAGCAAAACATGGGATACATTTCTTCAACAAGGCATACTTTCTATTTTTATCCGTAATAAAAATTGCTAAAATAAATATATTTTCTATGAACTAGATGTCTTTTGGGTCCTTTACAACCACAAGTGCAGCAGGCTAAGAGCAATTTCATGCCCATAATTCCAGTGTAACTGTATTAGACAGAGAATGATGCGTCTGACGCAATTGTGGCTGAGACAGGAGCTCCATTTTGACCCAAGAGCTAAGTGAGGGGCAGGGTACAATAAAAAGTATGGTTTGCAGCCTCAGACCTGTAAAATTAAATTGAATTAGATAGGGGTATTATGGAAAAGACCAAAGATCTAAATGAAACATAGATTTTATGTAGAGGAATAAACAAAATGAAACCATGATTGAATCTCCAATTTCATAATACACGTACATATGCCATGAAGGCTAATGCAGAAGGATGTACATCTGTTTACATTTTAATAAATATATTTTTCTGTTGTGGCTTATAAAACAGACAAGTTTAATCCACAATTTTTGGCTTACGATGATGATGATTATATAGTATTATAATCAACTCTATCACAAAAACAAATAAAGGATAATGATTTTTACCATCTGGCACCCCTAGGTGCCCCCACAATGTAATCTGTGTATGACAGGCTGAATGGAATATGGTCAAATATCTGTGCTAAATGATCACATTTATCAATAGAATTACTTATATAGATATGTTTGTTACTTAACAGACACAGACAGTTATAAATTGTTTCTTATTTACATGAATCCATGGTTAACTTGGTTTACAATAGACAACTATCTCTCAACCCTTCAGTGTATGACACAGTACCCCACAGCTTTACTGACCCACATAAATTACGAAAAATAAAACTCTATCTCTGTCCTTCAAAAAAACTTTGAGACTTTTTTATATGATGCAGTAAAATAGGGTTAACGTACCCTTTTGCAGCTTTATTCACACATAAACAGGCAGTAGTAGAAATATATGTGTATACATTGTGGGGGTCTGCCGCATAGGGGCTAATTTATCAATGTTCAAATTCGAATTTTTTATCCACAATTCAATTTTTTTGCGTAAAACTCCCAAATTCAAATTATGGTTTTAAAAACTCGAATGTTCTATATTTATTAAGCACAAAAAATTAAAAACCGCTAATGTTAAATTTTTTTCAATTTGAGTTTTTCAATTTTTTTTATGAGAGTTTGTAGACCTATTGAAAGTGATGATAAATTTAAGTTTTTTCATGGTTTAATTCAATCAAGATTTTTATATTCAATTTTTTAAAATAAATAAGCAAACTACTGTACAGCGCTGCGTACAGAAGTACCGCATTATAAATAAAGATATACATACATACATACATACAAACATTCGAGTTTGGTAAAAATAATAAATAAGCTTAATAGTTATGTAATCCTAGTAATTTTGTATACTGGGTATAAAACTGCTCAGTAGATCCTTGGCATTTATATTTATGGTGGTTTTTGTTGGTACCTGGGAAATGCACACATTATGGCAGTTTTAGATATGGTCATCCTCAGTGCATCTCCTGATAACATTGCCGCTACACTGCGGGCCCTGGCACATGTGTGGGCACCTTAGGAAACGGGTAATACAATATCTTAATAATGTAATATTTTTCTTTTGTTTGTAGGAAGCAATAGTAAATCTTTTCTAATTTGACCAATGCCATTTGGCTAGTCATGTAGATGTCAAATAGTACTTTTCTCTTTAGGACCCTATCATACACATGTGGTCTACCTGTCTTTGTATATACTGGACAGATTTTGGCTAAAAATGCATGCTAACATTTTCTGGCTGAAATCTGCCATGTTTGCACAGACACACCAGGTGCAGAAGTTAACCTGTGTTCACCTTTGGTAGAAAAATAGTATTATGTGACAGTCATTACCTGATTTAGGGTATATTCACTATAGCACAATAACCGGAAAAAGATACAGGTACAACGATGCACCAAGTGTTTGGGTCATTCTGCTTATGTGCTTTGATATGTGTAATTTAATGTTAGAATTGTTATTCTTATCTACTTACCAATTCCAGAGTACCTTGATGACTCTGTACCCATGACTGAATACACAATATGTTTCACAGATGGCTGCAAATTTGTAAGACAATCATGATATCATGGAAAACCTTCTACTTTCTTGAGTGGTCTATCATGCACAATTTTTCACTTTCTATAATCTATAATTTCCTCTAAAAATAAATTATTTTGTCTACAACTGACTCTTATTTTCTTGACATTTCAGATGTTAAGTAGTACAACTGTTGTCATTTGACTTAAAGAACTAAATCTTTCACAGTTGCTTACAAATAGTGATGAGTGACAAAATTTGTTAATTGCATTGAAGTCAATGGGCATTTTTTTTGGTGGGGACTTTTTTTATTGGCAACTTTGTCCACGCAGAATACATTGGGATCTATGGGTGTTTTGTGGTTTCCCAAGAATACTTACTGATGCTGAAATGTGGAATTTTGATGCAAATCCATATCTGTTAAAACGTGTTGCTTATCACTACTTACAAATAAAACTTTGATTACTTGGCAAATTACAGCATTCAAAAGGTCTGGATAATTTATTTAAAGGCAGGGCCACCATCGGGGGGAGAGGCGGTAGTGTTGTGCCGGTCCTAATGAAATCTTCTGTAAGGGCGCCCAGTTGAATTGCGAAAGTTATGAAAATTGTGTACTTTACATATAAAGTTACACAAAAACTTAACGCAATTTACGTCACATAACTCCCTCAATAACTGCCTAGAAACATCATAAGGCAATGACTGGTTATAGGGCCAGTCACTTTCAAACAAACTTACGTGACTTATAAATAAACTTCACTGAACCTCCAACTAAAATACTGACTTATTAGCAAATTGATTATTTTTACCATTTTTATGAACTACTACTGGCTACTTATTAGGCCCTACAGCAATATCATTGGCCCCAAAAGTTATACAGTTTACATGACTTATGCAAAAACCTACGTAACATCCATTTTAAGCAATGACAGCACAGAGCAGGAGCAGGTAGGTGGGAAGGAGTTTAAGAGATGCAATGACAAGATCATTGTTAGGTGTATTTTCATCAGTGTTGAAGGGTGATTCACAATTAGCTTCAGGGAAAATGCCTGGTAAGGTTCTATTCCATGGTCTATTTAGTGTTTGCAACTGCCCTGCTGTAGGTAACTGCCTGATTAGGCTGTAGGTGAGCAGCAAATAAAACAAAATGGCTCTCCTGAGACCACCTGGTGTTGGAGGAAAGTGTGGTGCTGTCAGAAGGTGAGCCGGTATCCCAAGAGGGGAGAGCCAGCAGGGCTCAGTGAAAAGCCTACATGTTCACGAGTTTAAGAGTCACCGTGGAGGTTGCTGGGGATGGTGAGAAGCCTGGGAAAAGATTCCAGCATGTGAAAGTTACCCTGGAGAGTCCCAGAGCGAGGAAACATTTTGATTTTTTTTTGTTGAAATGCTATAGAACTGGGGTCCTGTGAGCTTTATGATGGGAAGAGTTTGCCCAAAATAAACCTGTTTTTGCCAGAAGACATGCCATGTCTCTATGATCTAGATTCTCTGTTTACCTGCCTACCTTAGCTAATTTCCTCTCAAAAAGTATGTGTGCAGGCACATGACATGCCGCAGGGGTAAAACTTAGGGCAAACTGACCCCCAATAAACTGGCTTATTAGCACATTAATCAATGGAACTCTTTGTATGAACTGCTTATTATAGAGTAACATCAGATGTTTCTATTGTACACACAAGGGGCATGGCCAAAAATTGAGAACTGTGTGATTGTGTTCATGGGGGGGGGCTATATAAATAGCTTGTGCGTGGCCCTAAAGTTTCTGATGGCACTTCTATAAGTGTCTTACAAGATGGCCACCATAAGCCTAATCCTATGTTGCTTTTTCAAAAATCTCTTACAATCAGTCACGGTAATGACAACTTTTTCTTTCAAAGAAAGTGCCTCCTCTTCAGCAGTTTCAGGATCGTTAGATTTTTAACATACTATGTAAGCACTGATCAGAGATAAGGTGTCTGACTCATTACCTGTGTTCCATGAAATGATTTGTCAAAATATCAACAAACTATTAGCAACAAATAAATATAGGGATAAATATAATCTAAAACATTAAATAATTAATGAACTACATTTTCAGAATTCTCCAAAAGCATTTAGCTTTTTACAGACAGCAAGCATAGAAGTGAGATGTTTTGGATCAAACCCAGTGATAATAGACTTAGCTGCATGCTACTCATGTTTTATCATTTGTCCAGGTCAGGGTTACTTAAATTAATACAGAGAGATGATAACATATAAAAGTATAAATCCTAATCAAAATATTCTTAAAATCCCTTTCAATGGCTGTAACTAGTGATAAGCGAATCTGTCCTGTTTCGCATCACCGAAAAATTTGTGAAACAGCGAAAAATTCATGAAATGCATTAAAATCAATAGGCAACTGTTTTCATGCTTGACATTTTTTCTTTTCTAAGTGCATGAAACTCAATGGATGTTTTTCTTACTCTAAATGCAATGTCAATGGGCATTTTTTTTTCATCTTTTTTGTCTCAACTTTTTTTCTTGACTAATTTTGTCATCGTATTGAAATGCGGGTTTTCGCTGCAAATCCATGCCGTGACTTCCAAGGATGCTCACTAGTCATGAGCGAATTTTTTTGGCAGGCATGGATTTGCAGTGAATTTCTGCATTTTGCCATTGGCAAATTGTTTTGTGAAACTTCCATGAAAATTTGCTGCAAAAAAATTTGCCACTTGTCAAAAAAAAAAAGATGCATCAAAATGGGTGTGGTCACTGCAAAATAGGCAAAAGGTTGCTTGCGAGAAAAAGTCACATGACACCAGCACATTTTTCTGTAGTTTCACAAATTTTTTCGGCAAAGCAAAACGGGACACATTTGCTCATCAATAACACTCACTTATATCTTGCATTATTCAGCTTAGCTTAATGGATTAGGGCTCATTAGTCAGGCAGTAGTCAGCCAATCGCATTGAACTGGTAAAGGATATCCAGTTGAGTGGATCTGTCAACTACCTGCCACCAAGGTAAATGAAATAGGATCTATAGCTACATCTTTTGTACACAATAACTGTTACATGTGTGGCCTATATATCTTTTCACACAGAGATGACAACAATAAGTTTATGTGGATAATTTCTGGTTCAAACCTGAACAGTTTAAAAGTATTTTGAAGTAAGAGGTTTATTAGGCCATTTTAGGTACTTATATATATATATATATATTCAATAATATCCTTGATATGACAAAAGTAGAAGGATCTGGTCATTTGTCGATTATGGTATTAGAGGGCTTTTTCAGATATAACCATCCAGATGGCTAACAATATCGTCTTTGTGCTAAATGTGGTCTTTTTATGAAAATAGTTCCCAAGTAATATTTTAACAACTCCAATCAGACATGGTTATGGAGTCTGTTTTTTTTTTTTGCCCAATAACAACTGACTCCATAACCACAGAGAATAAATCAGTAAAATCAAACCAATCAATGTTGTTGCAGTTTGGTCACAATCGTTTTCCAGCTTTATTTAAAATAAATATCTTGAAAAATGTAGAATTTCCTTACCCCATTTTGAAACTCATGCATACAAGATGGCATCACTTCAAATGTTTATGAAACTTACATTTATCAATATAATTTATGAATGTCTACAGTTCAGTGCTTGAAGGACACTGAAATGTTCCAATGTATTCTTAGCAATTTCATGCATTTGGAAAGAAAGTTAACATTATATCCATTATGTAATTAAAATAACTGCTCCTTTATCTATTACAACAGGAAATATATTAATACTGGGGCTCAATCAACACAAAAGATTGCAGAAATGTAATAAAAAAATGTCTGCTCTGAAGAAATATTTACATTTTTACATGATATATTTTGTAATATAATTTTGACAAATACGTTTTTATATTTTCCTGCGGGAACTTTCCTCACACACAACTAACTCTTTCACTTACAACATTGGAATTGTTTATAGATAGTTCTGAAATCCCAGGCTGCATTTCTATTGCTTCTTCAGTTTCGTCCATGTCCACACTTGTTAGTTCATTGCCATTTCTATAGCTATTCAAATTAAGGTCCTTGCCATACATTGCTGTTGATGTAGCATTGTGTTGACATTGGTTTTGCTGCAACATTGTCTTTTTGCTATTATAATACTGACAACGGATGTAACTGGCAAAAGCTCTACGATATGTTCTATTAAAAAGTGTGTAGACTAGTGGGTTAATTCCTGAAGAAACATAACCAACCCATACAAATACATTCAGAAGTTCAACCATGAGTTCATTATCACATGCCTCTTTGCAAAGTACAGACAT
This sequence comes from Xenopus tropicalis, assembly GCF_000004195.4. NCBI lineage: Eukaryota > Metazoa > Chordata > Amphibia > Anura > Pipidae > Xenopus > Xenopus tropicalis. The sequence continues at coordinate 66,256,039 of NC_030684.2, read as the reverse complement.
GATATTTGTGATAAAGAAAGGACACCACATGATCAAAAACAAGAAGAAGACTATCCCAAGAACCTTAGAAGCTCTACGTTCATTGTTAATTGACTGCATTGTTCCTTTGCGGAAAAGAGCTCCTTCTTTGTTAATAGGAGAGTTTAAATGTGATGCTGCCTCATGATTCTGAATCATGGAAATGTTTTCTGTGTTATTTTCTTTCTTCAGACAGTTAACACTGCTCCTTCTCTGCTTTGGAACTTCTTCATACATGAACACTGTAGCTTGCTTTTGAAGTACCTGAATGGTCAGGCAATATGTGAACACCATTATGATGAGAGGAATAAAAAATGCCACAAATGATCCCAAAAGTACAAAGTTTTCATCATTCAAAACACAGCTGCTATTCACAAAAACCCTGGAGTCATCCTGTAGGCCAATCACAGGCACTGGCATTGAAATACCTGGAAGTAAAATTAAACAAATGGGTTATGTTTTTCTCATACTTATATATAATAATCCGAATTAAAATTGCAGCTAAATATTTTATAAAAAATGTTTAAAGAAAGATTTCCTCTAGCAATTTTGATATTCATAAGAACAACTTAAAGCAGCTATTCTGCTTTTATTTTACAGGTATTTGGGTGACTTATATGGAGGTTTAGATTATTCAGTCCTGAAGGAAATGGAAAATGAATTAACTTTTTACAATTTTTAATTTTTAACCCTCCAGAATATGATGAACATACGGTTTAACAGTATACAAAGCTGTATTTACTATATCGGAACCTGTGGGCCCATGCTTACTGAAAAAAGGAAACCATTACAAATAAATTAGAATTGCTGTTAATTAGAACAGACTGTGTGGGACATGGCCTCTATCTGCATAATGAATTTCCCTATAAGGTTTCCAATACCTCCAGTAGGTAAGGTAACAATTTACCTATTCAAACCAAAGAAACCATGGTGGGTATATATCTAACGGGTGTGTTTATATACTTCTTTTTTTATGCCATCTGCTCATATAACTGAATATATTGCATTGTTCGACTTTAATAGTCATTCTACAATATATGCTTGTGCACTGTCCACAGTAAGCTATAACATTAATGCAACCTTCCTCCCAGTTGTATGCTGTAATCTACGTACTTCCCATCACAAACCCAGTATTAATAGTGTAGAATCAACAGATACAAACTCAAACTGGACCATGTCAGTCAAAAAAGTGCACTTTTTTGATTAAAATGGTCCATTTTCTTCTTAAATCTAAGATAAGCTGAAGACATAAGATCTCAAAATCACAAGGAACTAGGAATATTATCATATTTGAATCAGACAATTTATGGAAAGTACGGTCCAAAAAAATAAAAATATATACTGTATAATGAATTAATTCTACAGTATGTGAACTGACCATGCTACCGCAATAATCTGGAACTAAAAAAAAAGTTAGCTTTTCATTTAAACAGCATGCTGTATGTATGGTAACATAAGAATATGAAACTTGCAGAAGATTGGCTTTCTAAATTTTCCTTATTTTTCCCTGTCTTCAATAACCCAAAGCAACCAAAAAGAAACTATGTGGATAATTGTGCAGTAGCTACATCATACATACGAAGTAACACCTCAGGTCTACTATACATGTGGTAGATCTGAAAAGGGTGGATGGGTAACCTACAACAATCTTGATTATGTGAGTTACAGAGAAGCTCAAATAAGAAAAGAGACTTGATGCTAGAAGAATTGTGTCCCTGTATTTTCTACTTCCCTAACACTAACATGTATTCTTGTGTTCCAGACCTCTCAGGGGCAAGGTGGATCCAGGGGTATCTATATTACGTACTTGTGGTGTGCAGTAATGAGCCTTTCTTTTTAAAGGTAAATACTCGGTCGCCTTTCATTTCAGGCACACTTTTTGCTTTTTGCTAATCTTTTCAAAGTTTCAGGACAGACACACTCATCACTAATTGTTTCTGAACTAAAATAGCTGAAAATGTTTGTCCCAGGACAAAAAAAAACAGTTTTTAGAAAAATTTGTTCAAAATATATTTTTTATATTTAGGCAAAATCTTCTGGAAAAGGCTTTTTTTCACCTTGGCCACACAAAAAAGCAAAAATGAATCAAAGTGAAAAGTAAATCAAATGATAGCAACATTCTTTCACAACTCCCATTCTCTCATCATGTTTTGTTTTCTTTTGGCTCAAATATTAACATACATATTATAGTTTGTATTTCCACTTTGATTATGTATCCCCTCAACAGACTGCAGAATGAATTTGACACCTTTCTACTAAATGAAAGGTCTGGTCATGAAAGGTCTGGTCATGAAAGTCAGAGCTGTTATATAGTTTTTAAATAGCATGCTGGGGGTTTCAGGTTTGGGTTGTTGCACCACTATGCACCAGTTTGCACAGGTTTTTGTTGGCCTCCCTAAAACTTGATGCATGTGGTGCTCCAAGAGATTGTTAAATCACAATTTACGTATTGAAAGTATTTACATTATGGTAAATAAGGGATACATTTGATAAAATCTGATAAAAAGTGTTTAATAAATTGATACATCTATTTAAGCAATGAATGTATTATTTCATGCTTTGAGCAGTCTTTCTTTAAAGGCATTTTACTGCCAATAGATTCACCACAGTGCAAGCTAGAACACTCTATTCTGCAGAAAGCTTTATCAAACTGTAGTAAAGAGCCCTAGAAGCTCCCTCTGTTTAAGATAACAGCTGCCATTTTAGTGTGGTCTTAGTAGCTTCCTGCTACAGCTGTAGCTGTTGGTAGCTCAGATCACACATTCCTAAGGGAGGGGGGAGGGAGTTCTTATGCATTCTTGTGGGAGTGGGAGCAGGATAAGGGAGAGAGGAGAGAACTGCGCAGACTCCGGCCCCAGGAATGAAGGATTTTTCTGAGAGGAAGTCAGGTACCCGAAGAACATGTTTACAAAAAAGGAGACAAGAAATCCTGTTTCTTTTGATAGGACTCAGTGCATCATTTCTGAGACTGCTTATGGCTGTCTTTACATTTACCTTTCTGATAAAGCTTACTTAGTTTTTATCTTTCCTTCTTTAAGGTTAAGTAAACATTACTGTGAACTGTAACATCCTACCAATTCCAAAAATTCCACAAATAACAAGTATTGTGTTGAATTAAATGAAATTTTCTTCTGTGGGCACTTTCCGACAAGTTTGCTAAACACATCTTTTACAATAGAATGAATCAGTAGTAACTTTGAAAATTATTGTAAAAACTAACAGCTCAATTTCTTTTTAATAACTGTCATTACCACTTGTTAAAAAGAAAAAAAGTTCAGAATTTAGCCCCTACATTTTTTATTTATTTTTTCTAGGCCATTTTATACAGACGATAGAAATTTAACATATAAATGTGAAGCATTGTGAATGGTATAGTTGCCTGCAGTTGACATATTGTATAGCTTACCTATTGAAATAGTCCAGACGGCAGCAATTTTCATCATAGCTTTAGTCCGGGAATTGAAACGGCTGTGTTCTATTGGGTTACGGATTGCTACATAACGGTCAAGAGAGATTGCACACAGATGCATGATAGATGCAGTAGAAAAGAGGACATCCAATGAAATCCATATAGGGCACAGTTTCCGTGGCAAGGGCCAAGCATAATCTAAAAAAAAATGTAAGAAAAACAACTTTATCTATATACTGAGTCACGCTTATTTGTTCAGTCATATAGTCTGGATGTACTTAATTACAGCAAAGTTCCTTTCTCATCATGTATGTTCGCTGGTCAGATATAAATGTGTTTGTTGATTATTTTTCTTGTAATCAAACTAGGCACGAAAAAGAAATACAAACGCTATGGCAATTTTTCACATAAAATATATAAGGAAAATGAAGCCATGCTTAAACTACATTATAAGAGCAAAGATATCCTAATATGAGGGGGGATACAAACAATTTAACTAATATAGTTATATTGTTATATATGTTATATGCTTATTTCATAAAACTGAGATTTAAGATTTAAAATTACATGGTCTAATCACTAAATCCTCCAGACTGAACATGGTCCTGTGGCATATTGTGAATAATACTGTCCCCTCTAGTGCTGAAGAGGTTACATTCCACAGCATTATTGGAATGAATAAAGATGGATTAAGAACAGGCTTTCCAGTTGTGAAAGATGTTTTATTAAAATGTGCCAAATCTAAATCCTTTCATTCTGGATGAAATCCAACCACTGCAAAGGGTGCCAAGACAGACTTTTGCATGTGCACTTTAGCAAAATGAAGGCTAAATCATCTCAAATACACCAAAAAGTATATCCAGTGTACAAGTGTATAACCAAGGGCTAAACATTTATTGTAAGCTGAGAAAAACAATTTTACACAGTTGGGCACAGAAAGAAAATTCTCTTTTTATATTTGCTTTTGTTTTGGCTTCTAAAGGATCTTGGGGGGAAGATTGGGTAAATAAATAATCTAGTGGGCATGTGAATGAGACATTGCCTTCATAAGAATGATATTGAAACAGATGTGACCTTCCTTTAGTATTGCGGGCAGAGATGGCCAAACCTTGGTTAGTGAACACATTATAACCTCCCTATCACACACTAACCACATCCGCAATTATATTTGCCCCCACTTAACCCCACTTAAATATGTGACCTTCTCTGTCAAACATTAATATTTCTTGTCTTTATACTAATTATACCATGTAATTAAATATAATGTTTTGTTAAATAGCAATTTATTACAATTTGTTCTGGGAAATGAGAATAAAGAGGCACCTCTACATGTTTCCAAACTGTTATAGCTAAACCCTGTGGCATAAAGTGATATTTATTTTCTCACCTCACTAGCTTTCCCTCCCAGGTCACATTCTTTGGTCTATCTTGAGTTCATACAAACCCACTTTTTTTGTAAATTTGTTTTGCGCCAGCATTTCTTTTAAAATAACTTTGTTATTTTATTATTTAAACAGCAAATTTTGGCTACTTAAACTGTTTACCTTGTTTTACAAATGTTCATGTCAGGTAAGAATATATCTGAGGCAAAACTAATCTGGAATCACAGTTAAAAGTACCAAAAACTGGTAAAATCATAAGTGTTTTTAAAAACCTCCAATCCTTTTCTGCTGATCTTTATGGTTGGATGATAATATGAAACATAGCTGCGGTCCTAAACCACCTAACTCCAGCCTGTGATGATGAAAGCAAAACACATCCAGATAGGTCCATTAATATATCAGAATGTCTTTTCTGTGATTAGCTCCAAATTCAGTAGGACTGCAACTAGTCACAGAGAAGCATTTTAAAATCACTTTTAGACATATCAGAATGTTGTTCATTGATTTTACATGTGTGTATGTATATGTACTGTATATGTATTCTTACTGATAGTAACTTAATTTCTGCTAGTTTTACTGAAATAAAGGCCTTCACAGATGTCTTTATTGTGTAAAAATAACTTAGGGCAGTATCTGTTTAGTAATACTTACATTCAGTGGCTTAAGTTATAGTTTAATTCCAATGAATTATGCAGTATTAGTAAGATGTCTTGTAATGTGTAAAAAGGTTTTATGAATGAGCATTCTTAAACACTATAAGATTTATGTGCTTGCTGTACAGTTAGATAAGTGAAATCTTTGACAGCACAACAAATAAATTGCGCCTTGGCTAAATAGTGCCTCATATAAGACACAATCATTTTTAGTTTACACAAGTCAACCATGCAGTGTTATTTTAAGTTTTTCAACATGGCTTTCATGGGGCACTATTGGAAAATCTTTGGAACTTATTTTGTAATATATTAGATGAGTGAAATAACAAGAACAACAACATCCCCCTGGTAGAGTTAATATTATATTAATACTTATTTTAATGCTAATTCATAATTGTTGGAAGTTTTTACTCTGCACATGTTCATTTCAATAAAACTAGATTGTTTTAAGATATTTCCTTAGTTTCCTTCATTGATTGCAACACCATTTCTTTTAGACAATCAATGCAAACCAATCATGTATTTGTTGTATATACTGAGAGGGGTTAAAATAAAAAGTGCCCATAAGTCTGGGTTATAGCTACAGTCAAAGCTTGTCTGAATTTTTTTTAACCTTCATTTTTTTAATCTTTTATTTCAAAAGAATATTTTCTAATCAATATTAGTTGGTAAAATCAATTATCTACACTTAAAATAACCTACATGTAGATATTGGTGTTTTCGATTTATGCTATAAACTCATGTATTAGTTATTATCAAAGAAAAAAAGATTTAGAACAGGACACAGGCACTTCAAATCAAAGTCCAGTTGATTTGACTTATTACTACTGATATACAGTACCATAACCTGGATGAATGAGAATCTTTGCAAACTTAGTAGTGAATGTTTCTGTTGCATGTACCAGTGCTCTATGACACTGTATAAACTTCACTACCGACTAAATCCCACCTGGAAATCATGTTTTAGATTAGCTTATTGAAATACCATTATTGGACACCCCTGCACATAAATAATGGAATGGTTCAGTGGTTTAATGATAATTTACTATATATTAATCAAGATTCAAAAGCTTTTGAGCATAAGACCCATTAGTATAATGCCATCACTTTTATTCTTGCTTCGGTGTTCTTTAGGGGCTAAAAACTATTCATAACCTTTGGTGTTAGTGTTGCAGTACATTTATTATTAAAGCCAAAATAAATCCTTCTGCAGAAAGTCTGTCCATCTTTTACAAATTAGAGAGGGATCTGCTTTTTTTTAAGGTATCAAATTAAAAATGCATGTGTTAGTTTGCTATGAATTTCATGCTGATATTGCTAATTAACCACCTCCTGCAGTTTTATAGAATAGCATATCCCTTGTTTTCTGTAAGCAAAGACAATGTAATTAATGTTTCACCTTAATTACACAAAGGATGTTCTGAGATGTACAAGTAAACAAACAATAAAGTGAAATATAATCAATTATTTACATTTTTAATTACTTTAGAAATAACGCAATATTTTTATGTTAAATTATATTCTATTTTATTATTACCAAAGGAGTGCTTAGAGTTCAAGTTCAAGGAAACTGAAAATAGAAATATGTTAATGCATTTTACAGCAATACTCATTTTCAATTTTCTTGTCACTCACACAATACAGGAAAACTCTTATGTTAAAAATATTAGAGATCCAAGGCTTTGACTGGTTTTTGACAAAATATTTGGTTGATTAATCAAGAATTACAGTATTTTTACAGATATGGTTCAACTCACTTGTTTTCTTTCATGCTGAAATTACCCATTTACAAAGATTACAAATTTTCACTGAGGTTGGAGAAATTATTTGGTAATTTGCAAAGTAATAATAGAAATAGCAAAATGTTATTGACATCAATGTTTCAGTAGCATATAATTAACTTTGATCAGATTGGCAAATAAAATGAAGTTTTGTGAAACAATTCGCCAATGGCGAATTGTGGAAATTTGCTGCGAATCCATGCCTGGCCAAAAAAATTCGCTCATCACTACTCTCAATCATTTCTTGATTCTACTTTAAGAAATAGCATTTCTTAAAGTCTGACTGGTATGGGCATATAAACTCCTCCACTTATCCAATCACAATGGCACTTAGGAAAGGTGAGTCACATAGAAATGAACACTGTAGATACTTTGATACAATTACCAAGGTATCACGCAACTCATAAAGACAGGTGTGACTTGCGAGAGTTGCATGAATGGATTCCCATATCACTGCTGCTTGGAGTAGTGAAAGCAAGTCCAGTTGCTTTAGATTTACTTATACTAGATATACCATGACACGGAGGAATGAAAATATTTATAGTCAATCCTGTCTTTATTTGTTACATTCATTTTTTGTTACGCAGGTCTCTAGCTTCAAATTTGTCTGGGTAGTAGGTCTTAATTACTCTAGCAATAGCTAAATCTTTCTAATGTACTGGATATGAGAATTTTAGAATTTATAATTATTGAATTTATTAGAAGGCGAGTATTAGTATGTAAGGTAAATAAAATGTAATGTATTAGAAACTATAGACACAGATTATATAATTCGTGAACAGATTACAATGGCAAGCATTATAAAGAAGTATTCATCTAAACATGTTCTTATATAAGGTTATCTAAGGTTGATTTCATCACAATGTATGGCTTAGCAGAAGTACAAATCAAAAGAAGTGCAACCACTCTTGACCTTAGTGACACATAGCAGCTTTACTTGATTAAAAATGTCAAACTGACTGTTATAGAGGTCACAACCTTACATTTCCTATTAAAAATACATTACCAATTAGCTTTTTTATTTATTTCAGCCAATTTTGTGCTCAGATATGTGTTATTCTATAAAAGATACAGTGATATATCATGTAAATGATCCCCACTTTTCCAGTGCAAAGTCAGCGGTAGTACTAATTGCCAGATATTAATGGGGCATTTTTTTTTTATTATCTTTAGTCTAAAAAAAAAAAATTTACTATTATGCCAGAAGCAAGTTCAATAGCACTAAGAGGAGCAAAGGTGCTGGAGGGTAGTAAGTGCAGGCTGCTTCTTTGGCTTTTACTCAGTGGCACTCCTCACCTTGTGTGCATGCCTACCTTCTGCCCATATACATGCAGGCACAATGGCATGCTGCCAGTTTTCACATACAGGGAGGTTATAGTCTTTGTGTGCAATTTTTCAATGACATTTAGGTGCAAGAAGAACTTGCCATAGGTGATAGGGGCAAATCAGAAAAATTGGCACACTTTGCATCTTTCCTTATACAGGTATGGGATCCCTTATCCGGAAACCCATTATCCAGAAAGCTCCAAATTATGGAAAGCCTGTCTCCAATAGACTTCATTTTAATCAAATAATGAAAATTTTTTGAGTTGATTTCCTTTTTCTCTGTAAAAATAAAGCACTACCTTGTACTTGATCCCAACTAAGATATAATTGATCCTAATTGGATGCAAAACAATCTTATTGGGTTTAATGTTTTATTGTTTTTTTAGTAGACTTAAGGTATGAAGATCCAAATTACGGAAAGATCCCTTATCCGGAAAACCCTTGGTCCCGAGCATTCTGGATAATGGGTCCTATACCTGTAATAATATCCCATAAGATTTCAGTAGTTTTGCCTATGTGATCATTATTGATTATGGATTTTGTTATCATGTTATCCATAAGAAGCAAATTTATTATCTACCCCACATACAGATAAAGCATTCAGTGTGCAGGCCATTACCTGTCTCTGAACAAAAGAAGATTTGCGTTCAATTTGTGATATGTACTTTAACCTTGTTACATACTGTAGGACAGATTGTGAGCTACTTGTAGACAAGAGGTTGGAATAGACGATAACCTAGTAATATGTTAAATGATCCATGGAGACTTGTGATAGAACTTGTGAGTAATTTTAAACTAGGTAATGCCAAGAGAATCCCTGTTGTAAGTAGATACAATGTCTAGTGTCGTCAGGTTGTAAAACTGTTGAGAAAAGATTAGAATCTTTTAAGCAGAAATCTTCAAGGCACTAGGGCCTTCCAACTTTCACTGCTGGTGTCATATACAAGATCAGAGATAATAGAAAATAAATTATTAAAAGCAAAAATGTAACCAAGGATAACATTAATTGTACAGTACATATCCATGATGGGGTTGCAGCCAATGAAATGCCCTTAAAGGTAAATGGTTATATCATACATTAAGGGGCACACATGTTCTAATTTCTCTACCTGTGAGTCCACATTTGTAATTTATGATATAAAATTTACATCACTACGCTCTGATTGTAACTGATGACATCGTTAACTGATTTATGTGTGATGAAGGAATTATATGCTTCTCTATGGAAATCCTAAATATCAGCATTTTGACTTTTAGAGCTGTATAGATCTGCATGGGAGGTTTATTTATATTGTATTTGCAATATCACATCTGGAAATGCCTCTGCCTAGTAAAGATGTATTTTAGATGCAGCTCCCTCATGCATTGGCTGAAGCCTCAGCAATGCCACTTATATTGTTGCACATCTTATTAAACTGAATTTCACCCTCTTCAGCTTCTCACATTTTAATCATAGTGGGATCAATTGCTATTTTTGAACTTATTAGGTTTCGGTTTTCAACAAATGAGAATTCCACTTGTCACTTATTTTTAAATGCGGAGATTCATACCTTGCAAGTTTTAATGTAAAAGGATAATGTTCATTCTGCATAAGTCAAAAGCTACATATATTTAAATTTTCAAATATTTCAAATTTCAAAATGCTTGACAGTGGTGATTTTGAGCTAATATCATTCTGCATGACCCACTTTGCTTTCTACATTACACCCCTATCTTCCATTCACTACCACAGTGTTAGAAATGCAACACCAGTGACTCCACATTTACCACAGCAAAAAATGATAAAGCAAAATAAATGAGCAACCTCAAATAGTCTGGATTTTATAAAGGAGAAGGAAAGCTACTTAGGGCATTTTATTGCCAATAGGTTAGTCACAATTAGTGATGAGCGAATATGTCCCATTTTGCTTTGGTAAAAAAAAGTCTCGAAACTATGAAAAAATTTGGGAAACGCGACTTTTCTGGTGTGTCATTTTTTTTTACGTATTTTTTCCGAGGCAAATTTTTGCGCCCATTTCGCGAACAAATGCTCCAATGGCAAAATGCAGAAATTTGCTGCAAATCCATGCCTGACAAAAATTTTGCTCATCACTAGTCACAATAGTGCAAGCTAGAATGCTATATTTATTTTTCAGCATACTTTACCATAGCTGAGTAAACAGCCAAAGAATGCTCCCTCTTTTTAAGATAGCGGCAACATTTTAGCTCAATTACAGCGGAAATAGGAGGGGAGAGAGGAGCAAACTGAGCAGACTCATTCCGCGCCCTTAAAGATTTTTCTAAGAGCAGGAAGTCTGACACAGAAGATTGTGTTTAGAATAGAAGGAAAGAAATGCGGTGTTTCTTTTCACAGTGCGATTTTCTTGGAGCTCTTTGAGACTAGTTCCCAATATTCCTTATGGCTGTATTTACATAGACCTTTCTTATAGTTTTTACTTTTCCTTCTCCTTTTAAGAAAAAACAATAAAAAGTCACCAGAAACATTTTAGAAAATAACAGTTGGCAAAGCTGTATAGTAGCAAATGGGAATAAATTCCCTTACAGCTTTATTTATTGGTTTATTTATCCAGTTTGAGTTTTTCAACCTCATTACCTCTGCTCCTCACTACATCTCTTCCCTTGTGTCTCTGTACGCTCCTGGCCAACTCCTTCGTTCCTTGCAGAGCAATCGTTTGGTTGCGCCCCCAGCTACTTACTGCCGTTTCTCGACTTAAACCTTTCTGCCTTGCTGCCCCTTACATTTGGAATGCCCTCCCTGATTTCCTCCAGAGAGAATCCTCCCTCAGTCTTTTTAAAACCAAACTAAAAGAGCACTCACACAGCACCTGATCTGAGAACTGGCACTTATATTGTAATGTCACCCACTGTGACCTACAGCACTTATATTTGCCTATTTGTGTCTGTAAATATAGATTGTAAGCTCTACGGGGCAGGGACCTCCTTCCTCTTGTGTCTTTGACTCTGATCTTATTACAATTGTATCTTTTATTTATTTGTGCTTATTGTAATACTTTGTATTTATCTATTTTAATACCCCTGTTTGTATTAATGTATTCTACTGTACAGCACTGCGTACATAAGTAGCACTTTATAAATAAAGATATACATACATAAATACATACATTGAATATGAATAGAATGATGTGATGCTCTAAGCATGGACTCCCCCCCCCCTCTCCTCTCCCCTCCCCACTTACCCCTACCAACTCTTTCAAATCTTTTACCCCAATGTTTTTGATATGTACCACATGTAAAGAAAAATAAACAAAAAAAAGAATGATGTGATGCTTGCGGGTATCCACCTTTTTCCAAAAAAAAAAAATGTGAACTTGATGGTTTTGTCCAAGCGCTTGAGAAAAAACATTGAAAAGTTTTTTGTTTTGTTTTTTAAAGTCAACTTTTTTTCTCACTTGAATTCTGATAGTTCAGCCTCCCACTGTCAAAAAAGCAAGAAGCTACCATTTCCAAAGATGCTAAAGATTTGTTTTAACCATTGATATGAAAGTTTCAAAACCTGATATCACTGCCACCTCAGGAACTCTGTTCTGTTGTTTGAAAAAAACGGGCTCAAACTAGATCAAAACAAAAAATCTACAGGTCTTATAGCTTTCTTCTAGTACTTTCAGTTACTTTCCATCTTTGCAAAAATTTAACAGCAACACTTTGCAGAGAAGAGGAAGGCATGACACAAAATCCTAACCAATCTAATATGTTTTACATCTTTTCATTCAACAGACTCTCTTCATTTGTTTATTGTTATTTATTTATATAGAGTTAACATATTAATAAACACTTTATGGAGAGTATACATCATTCACATCAATATCGGCACCAGGGTTGCTTACAATCCCTGATCCCTGGTTCTAACCCCTTAACCCACTGGCATTAGGAGTGGGAAGATTAGAGTAATGGACTACAATTTATTTTTATGTTTCTAATGGGTTGTGTAGCTTTGTGTAGAAATAATTGCTTTTTTTCACTTGGTCCCCTCAGAAAAGTTCTAGAGAGCATAGAATATCACCCTTTAAATTAAGGTGTGAATACCCCTATTTTATTTATTTGGAGCCCCATCTAGAGTTGCCCTTACCCTAGCAAATGTGGGGTAAGAAAGCCAATCACCAAAATTTGAATACTCACAAATCAATACAGTGTTACAAATTAAGTAACACTATGGGGGCCATTTACTAATGGTCAGATTTTTTTTATGAATCGGATTTTTTAGCTCTAAGTAAGTAAATTAAGTAAATCTGCCCCTCTATTTTTTGTCAGTTTTTTTAAAAGGTCTGATTTTGGTGCATTATATAGGGTCAAATGAAACCAAAGCAGGTGGAATAGCCCTTTCATGACTTTTTTTTTTTTTTTACAATAGTGACCATGTGGCATTTCCCTGTCACTTATTATTGTATAATGGCTAATAGTGCAGAGGAAAATGCGTATCTTTTAAAATCTTATTATTTGTAGAACCCCTGCATGCTTCTATTAAAAATCTTTCATGAAACATTGTGAACAATAAAAGTTACTTTTTAAGGAGGGGGGGGGGGATTATTTCAATCCATTTTACTGATTTCACTAACTATTCAATTGGGTAGATTTTGATACCTGAATTATTTGCTACACAATTATCTTATGTAAAATATATTTAAATAATATTTTAAAGAGATGCAGTACACATTTACATTAGTTACCATGCTGCAAATGTTATCTACAGACTGGAATGTCCCAGAATATTGCAGGCCATCTGTAAGATATTGCCTTTTTAACAATATTAATGTAAGAAATCATTTCTAAAATAATTTAAACCTTTCACTACTAAAGTGGACAAGCAAATGACAGTCCTTCTACATGGTAAAAGCATCGCCATTTTATAAATAGAATTGAGAAAATAGCCAATGAAACATTTATTTAATTAAGTCAGCACTTGATAGTGGAGGATTGAAAGGAGAATCTAATTCAGGCAGAAAGCCAGGTGACAGAATTTATTTTATTAATACTACATGCAAGATTGGTAATCCGTAACTATCTACCAAATTACTCTCATGCTAGGGAAGATTTTCAGGCAAGCATCTTTTCCTGGACTTGGCATAAGTAATACTTCTCATTTACCCAGGTTCAGTCTTCATATGGCTTTATCATTTTTATGTATGACAGTAGACTGTGCAGTATCATCTGTCTACCTTATAGTGACATTAACTGGTTCTTTAAACTATGTAATTACTATATCAAAAGTTATTAGGCCATTATTTTGTTTTTAGGATGCCACGGATCAATAAAATATCCACTTTATTACATTTAAAATGACAAGACTTATAACTTTTGAATTGCTGAATCAAAAATCAGAAAGCACAGATTTGGGCACATTCGCAAAATTGCATAAATTTCACTGAAACCAATTGTAATAGCCGTTATACAAACCTTCTGAGATGCACCACAACTCAAAGGGAAATGTACCATTTTTGTACTTGCCGAAATTTTGCAAGTACAAAAACATGTAATTTTCTGAGAAAATGCAGCAATTGCGATTAGACAAGTGGCATAAAATTCAATGATAAATTAGATTTTTGAATTTTTTGAGGACTTTACATAGTTATGATTAACCCATTAGCCCAAGTTAGATAGAGGTTAGCGAGAGAGAGATTTTCATGACTGCACAATTTAATTAAATATTTTACTTAATACACTTTATTGTAGTTTGCTTTTTGAATGAGTAAATCGTCTCATTACTGGTCACTTCCATGAAAGGGCAATTCACATGGAAGAATAAAATTTCTAGTTATATTCTAGCATTTGTGCTCATGACTGGAAACTGTTCATGTATATTTTAATATGACAGTGTACAGCGCTGCAGAATATGTTGGTGCTTTATAAATAAATAATAATAATAATAATGACAGTACAACTGTCCCCTAAACATACCAGTTTTTGCCACCTGATTTTTAAATTGTTGCATATGTTTGAAATGAACTGAAAGTTGATGCTCTAGGGTAATTTTAATTGCAACAAAGGGATTTCATCATAGTGCGGCATGATGCATGGGAAAACCATTCACTAAAGGCAATGGAGTTAAATAAAGAAACCACATCAGCTTCTGACTTCAAAGTTCTTATTGTTGATGTTCTCCGCAGTTGGTGAATTCATGCCAAGGCATTTAAGTATGATTATAGAGTTTTGCTAATGTTGGGTGTTATATTTTGATTCCAAAAGGGAATCTTGAGTGAATCTTTAAGGTAGGTGGAAAATATACCATTATATTTATTTATTTTAATAAATAAGCACCAATTTAAAAAAAAAAAAATAGAATTCTGAAAAATAGGACTCCCTGTCTGGTAGGACTGTCAGGAGTAAAACTCAAGTATTGAAGAGCTACGACTTAACTAAGAAAGCATAAAAAAGACCTATGTTGCAGGCTGATTAGTGTGTTGCAGAAGAATACTTTATTCCAGGCAAGGTTTCAGGGAAATTAAACTCTTTGTAAGGGCAATAGAGGTTTATAAATATAGGTACATCATTTATTTAACACTAATCATTTGTATGTATGTATATATATTTTTATTTCAATAGCATTACTTATGTATGTATCACTGTACAACAGAAAAATAAAATAGAACAAACAGAAGTAATTACAGTAATAAATACACATAAATACATTCAGTGTTAAATGTTTTCTAAATACTGTATTCCCCTAAGAATGTCTTAATTTTTAGCTCTTCAAGAATACTGTGATAAATATTGGATGAGCTGTACATACGTTTGTTTTTTCCTCAAGAAAAAAAGATAGAAGTATCATATAATCAGGGTTATGCCAACTGTAACATTAATCAGTAATCTGTGAACATGAGCTCCAGTGAAAATCCATCCCACGTACAGAATGTACATGTTAGCAGGAAGCTGCTATTGACTATGAAATTCCTCAAGCACACTAACCCCTGATTGGAACTGTATTGTTATTAATGCATATCAATGCTATTGGTTTTACATATCACCTCCACCTTGTCTTCCTCAGTACATGTGGGATTTAATCATGATTACAGTGAGTGGCTAGGGATTTATAATTTTAACAACATCCCTTCCTCACTTAATGTACAAATCCTGGTTCAGTTTTAAAAATTTAGCTGAGATCTGAAACAATTGATGTGTGCTTGCAGGACTACTTAATCTATATATGCAAAACATATTCCAGGTTCTCCTGTGGCATTCAGTAACTGTTAGAACTATTCTTTTTGTTTATGCTGTTGTTGTTGTGGTTGTTGTTTTTGGTATAGTATATAGTGTGGGTTTCTTACATACTGTATATACTCGAGTATAAGCCTAGTTTTTCAGCACCCAAAATGTGCTCAAAAAGTCACCCTCGGCTTATACTCGAGTTGGGTGCCATGGGTCCCTCCAGACTAGCACCCTCTGTCCTTTGTGTGTAAATTAGGCCACCTGCAACCAGACCCTCCAGTGCCCTGGCCCGCTCCCAAATTTATCTTCATCTACCATCCTCACCTGTCCCATTCTGCACTAGACATTGCACTTTATATTCTATATAAACTATATAAAGTTTTGAAGGATTTTAACTCTTTGTGTTTTAGCTTGGTTGCTGAGTACTCTTAAGGTATCATTGTTGATAAAACAATTGTTTTTGTTGACCCTCCACTTACAGAGCTAATTTACAGTTTTTATTTGAAATAAATATTTAAAAACATATACCCCACTGATGCCTCATTTAATGTAATTTTATTGGTATTTATTTTGATGAAACTTAGCAGTAGCTGCTGCATTTCCCACCCTAGGCTTATGCTCGAGTCAAGTTTTTCCAGTTTTCTTAGGTAAAATTAGGTATATACACGAGTATATACGGTAGTTACCTGCTTATGTTAGGTTGAAAAAAAAATAGTCCATCAAGTTCAACCCCTCCAAATGAACCCCAGGGCACATATATACACACATTTATAAAGATCTATTCTTGCAGCTCAAGATTTTTCTTAACATTTCTCTAAACATTTTCTTGCTTGTGGTTTTTTGTTGAAAAACTCAGGAGCTCCGAGATGGCTGAGAACCATTCAAACCAATAGACAGAGTATCAAAAGTAAAGCATATAAATTAATCAGCACACGTCTTAATTTCTTTTAGTAAATGGTTCCAATGGAATCTTATGGAAGCCTCATGCATTCGGCTCTTTCCATGTCCAAGAAAATATACACAAGAAATGATACATTGATATACCAGTACACATACCGGAAGCAACCAATCAGTAAATCTAAAAAGGTCCACTGCAAGTTAGAAACTTAAATCAGAACTTTGATTGGTGGCTATGGGAATGTGTCTCAAATTAATATATTTCGGTCTGTTTTTAGATCAAATACCTGTGTGTGTGTGTCCAGGAATTCTAAGTTGAGTAGGCTCACTTGCTGCTAGATAAGACAGACAGACAGCAAGCTGTCAATTGAAAGCTAGATGCAGATCATTTTTAAATGTATTTTTCAGGGTTATTGCTCTTTTAAATGTAGCTTCTGCAGTCTCAGTGATAGTTTTAAGCTGTGGGCAGCCTGATGGCTCAGACAAATTGTACACTGCCCTATCAATTAAAAGGGCTATCATACTTTCTATAGAAATGTTTTTAAACCTTTAACATTAAACGTCATTACTTTAAGCTGGCTGTGAATCAGTCTCGTAATTCTGCTCAGTGTCTCATTACAAATTCTCCAACTGGTCATCTATGTCCCAGCACATAAGAATAGCATCAAAACGATAAAACGTTAAACATAAATCACGGAGTGTGGCAGAAAAATGTAGCTCTGAATATCTGCCCAGAGGTCCTTTAAAAGCAGCTCACACTGCATAATTAAGCAGGGAAAGTGGGAACCCCAATGCGTTGACCTTATCTTTCATCACCACAACAGATATTATCATCTGTCTAGTGTATATTTTATAGCACTGCCTGCTGACCTTCCCCATTTATCAAATGCTTTCAAAATGACATGTAAAGAAACATTTAAAGAACATATGGCAAATGACTGCCATTCTATACATCAGCATATTAACAAAAGAGCCACTGTTAATAACGCTAAGTGCAGTTGTAAACATACAACATTAAATGGCATAGCACTACCTTGCTAGAATAATTAAATGCATTTCACTAAAGACATGACAAGCCCAGGATGATTTATTCTTCTTCAGTCCATTAAATCTATTTGCAAGGCAGTGAACTTGTCTAATAACTATGTACTATGAAATCAGACTCTACCATGCTACATGTATTATCCTTGAAATATTGGCATTGGATATTTTATACTTTGAATGTATTGTGTGTGCATTGTAAGGACCCACTTTGTGTTATACTATTCACTTACTGGATGCTTTTTGTCACCTAACAACCAAATCTGCAAATAAACATCTCCCTTAGATGCCCAGTTTCCAGTTCATTGCCACTGGAGCATGCATTTTGATTAGTGCATGTAATTGCAGTGCTTTAGTATTTTGAGCAGTACAGTAGTTTTCTTACTAAACAAACTACATGGTACATTGCACTGAAAAATAGATATAAAGACATTGTAGACATTACATTTCTTCCTTGGTTTTACCCAGACAACCTGAAGGTATGGTTAGGAATAATTGCAGATACACTGCACAATTTTGTGTGACATTTTATAAATACTTTAGGCTTCCTACACTCAAATTCAGCGAGTATTTGGTTTCAAGGCCACACCACCAGACTGTCTCCTTGTAAGATGATTACCTAATGGTTAGGGACAAACCGTTCCTTACTTACCCAGGGTGTCTGAGGTGTCAAGCTCAGTTGAGAAGCTTGCTACAGTATCACTGTAGTCTAGTTCTTATTTGTATTGATATCAAGTGCTATCATAAGCTTTACAAGATATCTGCATATTGATGTTCCTTGTGCAGCTAGTAAGTGGCATTTAAAGAACACCACCTGCCAAATTCTCTAGTGAATGTCTTACATGTTACTTAGATATCTGGTTATGCTAGTTCCCCCTGGGACACTTTGGGAGAAATCACAGCAAAAAATCACGATTTTTTCTGCAACCATTGCGCAACGTATAAAAAAAACCATATACACAAATGCAATGCAATTTCACAGTTTCACAGGGCTATAGATTTGATCCTTATAAACAGCACGTTTCTACGTTAGTATGTCCCCAATATAACATAAACAGTTCTCTTTGGTGTACTTCATGTGAGATCTGCAGCTGATCTGTCCCTCTCCCATCTGTTTACTCTGCAATATCCTGGCCACAGTCCCTTCTTCTCACTGCCAGCGCTCCTTGCTGAACTCCCTCATGCTGTCAACTTCATGATTAGCCCTCTTTCAAGGATGCCTTCCAGGACAGTACTGACAGGCCGCATGGAAATGTGTGGGTGACTGGCTGAAGTGTGCAAGAGCTGGGTGTTGTACACTTAAAAATGCTAAACTATGTTGTTTGTCTGTGTACAGGGGCAGTGGGGAGAAGAGACTGCAAAACATTAAAAAAAGGGGTGGAGAGGATAAGAGGAGAAAGTTGATTCCAGAAGTTATTCAGTTACAGGCTGGAAGTTTGAAACATTGGAAAGTACTAAAATCACTGTTGCTGGGAAACAAGACACAAACTAAAATTTGTAGATTATAATGCATAATTTACCCCCTACTAAAATGTTTAAAGATTGGATGTGTCAACTCTGAGTTATGTGACCTGTATAAAACCACATGGCCTCATGCCTTTATATGGTCATGTAATTTTTCTGGGACTTCTAATGCCTTTAAAAATTACAGTAGGGGTATATTATACACTATTTTACAGGCAACTTCACTACAACTACAGTACAACTGTCACTATCTCATTCACAGGGCCCTGTTTCCTAAATTGGACCTGTTCCCAAGTTCCCTGCAATATTCACCCACAGCCACTCCTTTCCTAGCACTATATCAAAGTGAGGCTGAAGTGGTCATTCTAGCTGCTAGCCATAGCATACATGTGTAAATTAACTTTAATACAGTGAACTAAACCTGTAGGGATTCAAAGCCATAGGGGATATTAACCCTTTGGGTATATATATCTATATATATCTATATACTGTATATATATATATATATATATATATATATATATATATATATATATATAATCATCCGTGGCCAGCACACCCTTCAATGCTTTATCAAAAATGTATTGAAACAATATATAAACAATATATTTTCAATACATTTTTGGTGTGCTGGCCACGGATGATGCACTGCTGGGGTATCATTTGGATATTGTTATATATTGGAGTGTAGCAGATACTCTGGGTTTATGATAACATATATAACACAACCAGTTTTCCTGTAATAATAGCTGTTTTCCAGAACATTGCTTAATCAATATAGAATAGATGAGCTATCAACATTTTATATGTAAAAATAAAACATGATGACCTAGAATACATTTATTCTACTGCCTATAAATCTTTGTTTGTACTACCTTACTAATCATTATGCTCACTTATGAAACAGTCCCTCTTCTGCGAGCTGCTGAAATCAGTAGTGCAGACAGTTCAATATAACAATAATAAAACAAACTAGGTCAATTTTATAATTAAACTAGCAAAGTAATTAATGTTGTCTATTGTCTAGGCTACCTGAGGAGGATGCAATATCTTGCTTCTATTGATAAAATACAGTAATATTTATGATGTCTCTAGTAAGCAGAAGTTCTGTGATTTTCTGATTTTTAATGTCAAATAATCTAAAAGGGGAAATATTTTGATATTCAAATGAACAAGTATAACAAGGTTATGTTAAAATAAATGTTTTCCTAAGTACTGTATATACTCGAGTATAAGCCTAGTTTTTCAGCACCCAAAATGTGCTGAAAAAGTCACCCTCGGCTTATACTCGAGTCAGGTGCCATGGGTCCCTCTAGACTAGCACCCTCTCTCCTTTGTGTGCAAATTAGGCCACCTGCAACCAGACCCTCCAGCGCCCTGACCTAGGCTCCCACTAGCAATACTTACTGTATTTCCCCTTACATCTCCTCCAGGACTGGGTCTGCTGCCAGTTTGCCAATGTGCAATGAGCGTGGGGTAGTACTCATATTGTTTTTGTTGACCCTCTTCTCCGCTTACAGAGCTAGTTTACTGTTTTTCTTTGAAATAAATATTGAATAACATATACCCCACTGATGCCTCAATTAATGTAATTTTATTGGTATTTATTTTGATTATTAAAACTTAGCAGTAGCTGCTGCATTTCCCACCCTAGGCTTATGCTTGAGTCAATATGTTTTTCCAGTTTTCTTAGGTAAAATTAGGTACCTCGGCTTATATACGGATCGGCTTATACTCGAGTATATACGGTATGTCCCTATTGTTTCACCAAAAAAATTATGAAACTGCGAGAAAGTTTGAGAAACACATCAAAGTTAATGTGCAGTTTTTGTGGTGATTTTTCTATAACAACTTTTTTTAAGGTTACGTTTTATGTGCAGAATAAACTGGAGTCTATGGGGGAAACATTTGCTGGAAAATCCATAATTGGCGAAAAAAATTTCTTAGCGTTAGGTTTAAAGATAATATATTGTTTTCCACCTACAACAGTAATAATGTACCCCCTATAAACAAAATTAAGGATATACAGTAACTTATAGAATTTCCAAGTTGAATTTAAAGATTCACAAAATGATTTTAAAATCAAAAACGTAAACATATTGTGGATGGAGTTTTTGGTCAGTAATCGCAGAACCCAGCGGGTAACAGTGGGAGAGTTAGACTGTTATACCTGGGACAAAAGGGCAAAATGAGAGTAACATAAAGAGACCAAGCATCTGTTCATGATGCATTCATTCCACCTACAGATACAGAAATATTAAGCATTAAATTGGGGCATACTATATAGGATTGGTCTCATTTTTAGAATTCATATGAGGGCTTCCTAAGTGATTTGCTTAGCTAAAGTCCACCAAGTTTTAGGCCAATGACACATGAAGCTACTTGTCGTGGGTTCAAAATAGACAATATTAATAACTGTGTCTATGTGTGTTTTAGCAGAGACAATTCTCAGGCTATAAGGCCCATTTACTAAACAATTTCGAGATTAATTCGTATTTTTTCTAAATTATAGAACATTTTGGAATGTATGCAAAACGTTAAAAGTTCACAAGATTTTCGTGGTTTTCGGTAAATGTACACAAAAAAAATCGTATTTTGCGCAAAGAATATGAACATTTCGGAATTCGTTAGCGCTTTGGTTGCTCTTTCATCGGGACAACCTTTTCACCAGTTTTGATCTGTGGAGTGCCATGGAGTCCTATGGAAGGCTTCAAAGCCAGAAAGGTTTTCATGGCGTTAACAAACTTTTGGCCTGAAGATTTTGTGACTTTCGGAACTCAATTGCGATATTTTCGTATTGTCGATACATTTTAGAACTACAGAAATGATTGTGTTTACTCTGAATTTATACCATATCGTGTTTCAAGGCCAGAAAAAAACACATTTTAGTAAATGTGTCCCTATGTCTCAGTCTTTGTCTATGGCAGGGTATTTTATGGCGTTTTGTAGCTGCAACACGTAGATTTACTGAAATCTTGGTTTCTCCCTGTCTTGCAGACAAAGTTAGTTGAATAGTGTTTGTGTATTAGAATAATCTGCCCAACTCTATTCACAATCTACCACCCATCATACAACTTCAGTATGTGGCTGAAAGCTAAAACTGCCTCAGCAAAGAAATCTCTTCAGAATGTCAAAAAGGCAACAGGGCATCTTGCTTGACACAAAATTGCTTATAATAAATACAGTATGTAGTGATGAGTGAATCTGTCCTGTTTTGCTTCACCATAAAATTCGCGAAACGCATTAGTCATGCAATTTTCTTTGTCGTCCGCGGCTATTTTTTTTGTCGCCCATGGCTATTTTTTTTTTGCCGCGGCTTTTTTTTTGTTGCCTGAGCTTTTTTTGCCGCGACCGCACCCATTTTAATGCACGCCAAAAAAAAAATCCGCACAACAAATTTTTTTGCGGCGAATTTTGCAAATCCATTCCTGGTGAAAAAATTCGCTTATCACTAGTAAAGTGTTGAGAACAACTTTATGAACTCTATAACATAAAGAAGAGAATGTTATCTAACAAATTACAGAACAGCTTGATATATTCTAATATCTTTTAAAGGGGTAGTTCTTGTTTTTTTTAGAATGTTGTAATATTTGCAACTTTTCCCTTTGACTTCTTTTTCCTTTTTTTTTTTTTCTTTCTTTCTTTCATTTTTTAGAGTTTTTTAATTATTTACCTTCCCCTTCTGCCTCTTTCCAGCTTTGTTGGACCCTGGCAGCCAAAAAAGAGACTATGTTGGACCCTAAGAATATGAACATTTCGGAATTCGTTAGCGCTTTGGTTGCTCTTTCATCGGGACAACCTTTTCACCAGTTTTGATCTGTGGAGTGCCATGGAGTCCTATGGAAGGCTTCAAAGCCAGAAAGGTTTTCATGGCGTTAACAAACTTTTGGCCTGAAGATTTTGTGACTTTCGGAACTCAATTGCGATATTTTCGTATTGTCGATACATTTTAGAACTACAGAAATGATTGTGTTTACTCTGAATTTATACCATATCGCGTTTCAAGGCCAGAAAAAAACACATTTTAGTAAATGTGTCCCTATGTCTCAGTCTTTGTCTATGGCAGGGTATTTTATGGCGTTTTGTAGCTGCAACACGTAGATTTACTGAAATCTTGGTTTCTCCCTGTCTTGCAGACAAAGTTAGTTGAATAGTGTTTGTGTATTAGAATAATCTGCCCAACTCTATTCACAATCTACCACCCATCATACAACTTCAGTATGTGGCTGAAAGCTAAAACTGCCTCAGCAAAGAAATCTCTTCAGAATGTCAAAAAGGCAACAGGGCATCTTGCTTGACACAAAATTGCTTATAATAAATACAGTATGTAGTGATGAGTGAATCTGTCCTGTTTTGCTTCACCATAAAATTCGCGAAACGCATTAGTCATGCAATTTTTTTTGTCGTCCGCGGCTATTTTTTTTGTCGTCCGCGGCTATTTTTTTTGTCGCCCATGGCTATTTTTTTTTTTGCCGCGGCTTTTTTTTGTTGCCTGAGTGTTTTTTGCCGCAACCGCTCCCTTATTTTGACGCGACTGCACCCATTTTAATGCACGCCAAAAAAAAAAATCCGCACAACAAATTTTTTTGCTGCAAATTTTGCAAATCCATTCCTGGTGAAAAAATTCACTTATCACTAGTAAAGTGTTGAGAACAACTTTATGAACTCTATAACATAAAGAAGAGAATGTTATCTAACAAATTACAGAACAGCTTGATATATTCTAATATCTTTTAAAGGGGTAGTTCTTGTTTTTTTTAGAATGTTGTAATATTTGCAACTTTTCCCTTTGACTTCTTTTTCCTTTTTTTTTTTTTCTTTCTTTAATTTTTTAGAGTTTTTTAATTATTTACCTTCCCCTTCTGCCTCTTTCCAGCTTTGTTGGACCCTGGCAGCCAAAAAAGAGCCTTTTGCTCTGTGAGGATAAAATGTTATTGTAATATTCTTTTACTTATCTTTCTATTTGGCTTCTCTCCTATTTATCTTCCAGTCTCTCATAGAGAACAGTGCCGCCTGGTTGCTAGGTTAAATTGGACACTAGCAATAAATAAAAATCATATCTCATATGTTGAGACAGAATAGCAATAGTCTTACCATATAATTATACATGCTGAATTGGATATGCCTCTTTTAACATTTGTCTCTAATGAAATACAGTAAAATTACTGGATTAAGGATAATATTAATTTACTGATGGTAATATGAAAAATGTATGTTGTTCATGTTTCTGTAGTTCTGTGCTTTGCATTTATTTATCTTTGTCATAAGGCAATGTCCAACCAACCCATAGAATTCGGGATTATGTAGAAGAAAATTAAAGCATTAGCATGTTTAACCTATAAATTACAAAATACAGAATCCTTGAAGCTTAATTGAATTGATCCCTGTAAAGATGCATAGACTGATTCCGTAGACTTAGAAAAGCTGCTTAGGCTTACACTATTTACAATTTTAATTTAGTAGCTAAACGTAAAACTGATTGTTAGCACCCTGGATATTCAAGTCATGAATAAAAATGTTGTGGAGACTGAAAATAGATTTCTCGATGTGTTTGTTTAAAATACGCATTATACATAATCAAAATCAAGAAATAATGTTAAAACAAGATTTTGAATATAAATGCTGACTATATTTTAGAAATGCGTGTGCCATTTTCATCAGACATACATTTATACCTCTACATTTTGAGGGTGCTAATGAAATACATAGGGCTGACACTTGCATCTTCCTATAATTCTGTGATTCTGAAATGAAAAAGATGTTGAGTGTCTGGTCAAAATATTCAGTTCCCTGGTAAAACAAAATGTCTTGGCTTATATGGATGCTTAATTTGTCTTAGTTCTAAAGCAAACCAGACCTCTTAATAGTAAAGTGGCACAATTTAGCAGCCATCTAAAGCGTCCAGAAATATTTAAATTTTGTTCTCAATAGGAATTTAGTGACAGATCTCTCTTTCTGGGGCAGGCCAGGGGGCCCTAAGCAATCCAGCCTGGCAACTTGCTTACTTTTATTTTTCATTAACAGAGAATATTCACCAAAAGTCTAGCATAAGGTTGCACCTATGGAGCATCACAAAATTGTTATTCCACTCATATATTGCCCCTATGCAAAAAATCATATTCAGCAGCACAATCTTTCTCTGACTCATCTGTGTCCTTTCAAGTCAAATCTTCTTGCTAAATCTAACTCCCTGGGGAAATCTGGAAATACAGGCATATTAATTTAACTGATAAATGGGATTAGGTCTCACAATGGTGGAGTCCTACAAAGAATGTTTTGCACAAAAAGTAAAGCAAATTCGTAATGCGTAACAGTACTTTATAAACTTATTTAAGAAACGTTCTCATCTCATTTCAGAAACTTTTACTCCCTGAAACTCCTACCTTGATTTTCAAATGAGGTGGGGCTTCTTATCTTTTTGTCTCCTTGTACCCTTGTTGCAAAAATGGTATATATACTTTGTGAATTACTATAGCTTATAGTTTATTTGAATACAACATTATATTTTAGGTACCAATGTTTCACCTTAAGTGCTGCCAAATTCATATTTGGGTAAAGGACAACCAGTCTTAAGAACCCAAACGCAAAAGGAGAGGTACTCGCACACCCTTATGTTTCCAACATTAGAAGAACATAGAACATTAGAAGCGGCATACAGGGCAAACTTGAAAGAGATCAACCTGCTGCATTTGCCCTGTGTGCCAGTGATTTTTTGTGGCCAACCCCCAACCATGGACAGAAGTATAAAGTAATATTAAGTCCTTGAAACTATGTGCATTATTAAGAAGAACAGACCGCAAAACCAAAGAGGAAGATTTATTAGCATTTGAAGTTGTGTTTGCCGTGAGCTCTTTTGCGCTAAAATTAAAAAATCAAATGAGTTTCTGAAACCAAAATGTTTGAAATTTATTAACTATAAATCAAATGTAAAAAATTATCTAAAGGCCAATGTATAAATTTCAAGGTCAATAGGAACTGTCCTAGAAATTTAAGCAAATTTTCAATCCAAGATCTTCATCTTTCTAGACTTATTGAAAATAATGAGTAGAATGTGAGGGTAAAGTCAATCAGGCATATTCAATATTTCCAAAAAAACAAAAATGTGATATTTTCCTGTTACAAGCACAAATAGGTAGGTAATATATCAAGACTTGTTAACATTTATAATACATGGTTATGTTGCTTTACATTACAAAGCATATGCAGTAAATAGACGAGAACCACACTGTTATTCCCACCAGCACAAACTATTATTGATATACTTAACTGCTTTTAAACTAAAATGGTTTATAAATAATTAGGGAATAGCAATGAGAAAATGATTGCTCATGAGCAGCACCGCCTCAGGGGTCCTGGACTCCTGATCTAGCCAAGTTGGTGCTGCGAGGGGGGGCTGCATAGCTAGTGTGGAGAGTTTAATAGATAAAAAAGTAGAAATAAAAATCAGAATTTCATCACTTTAAGTTACCAGAAGTGGATTTTTGCCAGCCCTGGTAACTTGCCAGGCACTGCCACCTAAGGCAGGTTTCTTAACACTCCCCATGGCAGCAGCGCCCATGCTCGTGAGATATTTTATTCATATAATTGACCATGGTGTGCATTAAATTGTAAAGTGTATGGCATGGATACAATTGTGATTAGTACCATAAACAAAATGAGAGGTCTTGAATATCCTTTCCAATCTTCCTTTTAGTTCAAATAATTACTGCAAGAGTGAGTCAGGGGTAAGGGTTTCTGGGTAATGTTGCCACAGAGTATTATTCATCATTTTCTTTGACATTTGATTCCAATAAGTTTGTAGTTAATTGAATTGGAATCTCTATCAAAGTTCATAAATTGCCTAATTTACACTTGCTCTGAGTAGTGATGAGCGAATCTGTCCCATTTCGATTCGCTGGAAAATTAGCGAAAAATTTACGAAACGTGGCGATCGTGTGATTTTTTTTTGTTACATGTGCAACTTTTTTGACATGTCTGTGACTTTTTTTTTTTACTTAATTTTTTGACGCAACCTCAACTTTTTCTTCACTTTCACCTCAAATCCATGCCTGCCGAAAAATGTTGCTAGCTCTGAGTATACTGTGACTATAGTTGGGGATATTTGGGCATCAAATTTACTAGTATTAAATTCAAACTAAATGGCCAATTAACTTGCTTTGCCTTGGGTTAATTTAAAATGTTTCACCTTTTTATACATTGATATATAGAGAGGGTTCAAGTTTGTAAACTCAGTTGCAGGTCCTATATTGTGATCCAGTTTTCAATCCATCATAGTGACAGACCTATATGCTAGCTATCTCTCAGACTGTCACTTTCATGACCCTATGACTAAGTGGTCTTACATTTCATTTGTTACAGGAAGCAATTAAATTGTTCATTTGATTGTTCATTATTTCACATGTGTCCTTTGACTGAATGACAATTTCTGTCTTGAAATTCTGTCTTGAAATTTGATGACCTTTTTGTGGACCAATAGCAGTAGGGTTTATATGTCAACAAATCACAATTCATTGTTGGTAAAATGTTCAATATGGGGATAAATATATTCCTTTTATTGAAGTTATATCCCTAGAATGTTGTTTTTTAATTTGTTTTTTTGTAAAATGTATGCTTTGACTGAAGAATATTTCTGATTCTTATTTAAATGGTTGTTTTTGTACATTTTTTTGAGTATATTCTATTTACAAACCCCTAGAGCAAAATAAATATTTAAAGGGAAAAAATAAAGTCCATGGACAACTTTTATGCCCATCCTGAACAAAAGTCATGTAACTTGAGGGATATGAAAAGGTTTACCTACTTACATACACAGGGAATCCTTTAAAGAAACAAAATTGCAACATTTTAGATCAACTAAAAATACACCTGGGAGTGATTTACATAACATTCTGTAGCAAGCTACTATCCCCGGACCAGGCATGACGGACGTAGCTGACCATCTTTAAGTATATTGTAATATATGGACAACCAATCCCTGTTTTGCTTAAAGGGGAGGGCATATCTTGGTAGCTTAAAGCACAGAATGTCTTAATGTCCTATATATATTGATAATGGGTGAGTGTAGATGATCTATTGTTTCTGTCTATGTAAAGCTTGATATCAGAAAGCTGAATGATTTTGTGTGTTAACCTCCAGAGATGCTTCAACCTATATCTATCGGTACAGGTGGTAATAAATATTGTGACCAGCCATTCTTGCTGTAGGCGCCCCCTAGTGCCCTAAAACCATCATAAAAGTACTCAACAATGAACTTGTGTTATCCTTAAAAAGTCCATGCCCCTGTTAAGTATAGTTACATAGTTACATAGTTACATAGGGTTGAAAAAAGACCTGTGTCCATCAAGTTCAACCCATCCAAGTAAACCCAGCACACCTAACCCACACCTACCAATCTATACTCACATACATAAACTATAAATACAACCACTAGTACTAACTGTAGATATTAGTATCACAATAGCCTTGGATATTCTGATTGATCAAGAACTCATCCAGGCCCCTCTTAAAGGCATTAACAGAATCTGCCATTACCACATCACTAGGAAGGGCATTCCATAACCTCACTGCCCTCACCGTGAAAAACCACCTACGCTGCTTCAAATGGAAGCTCCGTTCCTCTAATCTAGAGGGGTGACCTCTGGTGCGTTGATTGTTTTTATGGGAAAAAAGAACATCCCCCAACTGCCTATAATCCCCTCTAATGTACTTGTACAGAGTAATCATGTCCCCTCGCAAGCGCCTCTTTTCCAGAGAAAACAACCCCAACCTCGACAGTCTAACCTCATAGTTTAAATCTTCCATCCCCTTAACCAGTTTAGTTGCACGTCTCTGCACTCTCTCCAGCTCATTAATATCCTTCTTAAGGACTGGAGCCCAAAACTGCACTGCATACTCAAGGTGAGGCCTTACCAGGGACCTATAAAGGGGCAAAATTATGTTCTCATCCCTTGAGTCAATGCCCTTTTTTATACAAGACAGCACTTTATTTGCTTTAGTAGCCACAGAATGACACTGCCTGGAATTAGACAACTTGTTATCAACAAAAACCCCTAGATCCTTCTCCATTAAGGAAACCCCCAACACACTACCATTCAGTAGATAGTTTGCGTTTATATTATTTCTACCAAAGTGCATAACTTTGCACTTATCAACATTGAACCTCATTTTCCAGTTTGCTGCCCAGTTATCTAATTTTGTCAAATCGCTCTGCAAAGCGGCAGCATCCTGCATGGAACTTATAGTTTTGCACAATTTAGTGTCATCAGCAAAAATAGAAACAATACTGTCTATGCCCACCTCCAGGTCATTAATAAACAAGTTAAACAGCAAAGGCCCAAGGACTGACCCCTGCGGTACTCCACTAACCACACTGGTCCAATTAGAAAATGTTCCATTTACAACCACTCTTTGTACTCTATCCTTCAGCCAGTTTTCTATCCAATTACAAATATTATGTTCTAGGCCAATATTCCTTAATTTGATCATTAACCTTCTGTGAGGTACTGTATCAAACGCTTTAGCAAAGTCCAAGTAGATGACATCAACTGCCATTCCAGCATCAAGGTTCCTACTCACCTCCTCATAAAAGGCAACTAAATTAGTCTGGCAAGATCTGTTACGCATAAAACCATGCTGGCACAAACTAATAGTATTGTGAACTGCAATGTATTCAAGTACCCTATCCCTTATTACCCCTTCCAAAAGTTTTCCTACTACTGATGTCAGACTAACAGGCCTATAGTTTTCAGGCTGAGAACGGGATCCCTTTTTAAATAACGGCACCACATTAGCAATCCGCCAGTCTCTTGGCACCATGCCAGACCTCAATGAATCCTGAAAAATTAAGTGAAGAGGCTTGGCAATCACAGCGCTCAGCTCATTTAATACCCTGGGATGAATCCCATCCGGCCCTGGACCTTTGTTTACCTTTACATGTTCAAGTCTCTTTTGAATTTCCTCCCGAGTGACCCATGCGTCAGTAGCTAAATTACTAGAACTGGGCATATTACAAGGGAAGCCTTCATTATCTGGCTCCTCAGATGTATAGACAGATGAAAAATAAGAGTTCAAAATTTCAGCTTTTTCCCCGTTTTCATCAACCAACGTACCCCCCCGTGATAATAAAGTTCCCACCCCTTCTTGCTTCATTTTTTTACTATTCACATAATTAAAAAATAATTTTGGATTCTTTTTACTCCTAGCAGCAATATCCCTTTCCATCTCTATTTTAGCTTGCCTGATAGCTTTTTTGCATGCTTTATTTGCTTCCTTGTACCTGATGAAAGTTTCTGCTGTCCCAGCTAACTTGAATGCCCTAAAAGCACGTTTTTTCTTACCAACCTCGACAATAACACTTTTATTCAGCCATAAAGGTTTTGCTTTGCGATGCCTCTCCTTGCTTACTAGGGGGATATACTGTTGCGTATACCTACAAAGCAATGTTTTAAAGATGTTCCATTTTCCTTCTGTGTCTAACCCCATGAAAAGCCTTTCCCAGTTGACACATTGCAGAGATGCCCTTATACTGGCAAAGTCTGCACGTCTAAAATTGAGTGTTTTAGTTACTCCCTTATAGCGCTGTCTCTGCAGCATTATCTCAAAGGAGACCATGTTGTGATCACTGTTCCCCAAATGCTCACCCACACAAATGTTAGAGATAAGTTCATTATTATTAGAAATCACCAGGTCCAAAATAGCGTCATTCCTAGTGGGTTCTTGAACTGCCTGAAATAAAAAGTTGTCATTTAGCATATTTACAAACCTACTAGCTTTTTCTGACTTAGCCACCCCATTACTCCAGTCAATGTCCGGATAATTAAAGTCCCCCATAACAACAACTTGACCCAGTTTTGAAGCCTCCTCCATTTGCAACAATAGCTGGGCCTCATCCCCCTCATCTATACGGGGTGGTTTATAACATACACCAATGATCATTTTCTTTGTGACCTTCAGCCCTACTGAAATTTCTACCCAAAGAGATTCGACGTTTTCATTGGTAATGTCTTTATTACATGGCTTTAAGTCTGACTTTACGTAAAGACAAACCCCTCCACCCTTTTTAATCTCTCTGTCCCTCCTAAAAAGTGTATACCCATTTAAATTCACAGCCCAGTCGCATTTATCATCCCACCAGGTCTCAGTGATACCTATTAAATCATAATTTTCAATACATGCAATAGCTTGCAGCTCCCCTAATTTACCCGACAAGCTACGCGCATTAGCCAGCATGCAGCGGAGATTATTACTTCTCCCTCTGATGTTTACATTAGCTAAGGGAGAATTAGAGCTAAGGCAATTATGAGACTGCTTTCCTTGTAACGGAAGCTCCTTATCTGATAAACTATATGCCCCCCTCACTCCTCCCCCACAACCCTTTGCTAGTCCCCCTACCCCGTCTACACTAATTTTCCCATGGAATTCTAGCTCACCCACCCCCCCCTTGTCTAGTTTAAACACTCCTCCAACCTCTTAACCATTCTCTCCCCTAGCACAGCAGACCCCCTTCCATTGAGGTGCAATCCGTCAGGGCTGTATAGATTGTACCCCAAGGAAAAGTCAGCCCAGTGCTCTAGGAACCCAAACCCTTCCTTCCTACACCAAGACTTTAGCCACGCATTTAGCTCCCTAAGCTCCCGCTGTCTCCCTAAACTTGCACGCGGCACCGGCAAAATTTCCGAAAAAATGACATTGGAGGACCTTTGCCTAATCTTAGAGCCTAGATCCCTGAACTCACTCTTTAAAGTCCCCCACCTACCGTTCATTTTGTCGTTAGTACCGATATGTACCAAGACAGCCGGGTCTTGCCCAGCCCCTCCCAATAATGTGTCAACCCGATCAACCACATGCCGAACCCTGGCACCAGGAAGACAGCAAACTGTCCGGTTGAAGCGATCCGCTTGACAGATTACCCTGTCCACTTTCCTAATGATCGAATCCCCTATAACCACCATCTGTTTAGGCCTAGCTCTGCTCTCCTCCCCACCACTACTAGTGAAACTGGTCTCCCGGCTGTTAGAGAGATCAGCCTCACCTAGAACCGCCAATCCAGAGTTCACACTCCCATCTTCTTCACACAATCTGGCAAATCTGTTGGGATGCGCAAACCCTGGAGCAGCCTCCCTTTTCCTTTTCCCCACACTAGATTTTCTAACTGTCACCCAGCTTACTGCCCTATCATCCTTTTGCTGCTCCCCTCCCCCCCTACTATCTGACCCCACTAGTTCTTGTTCAGTTAACAAGAGACCCCTCTCAAGATTGTTGATTGAACGCAGTGTTGCGACGTGTTCCTCTAGGACTCTAACGCGAGCCTCTAAAGTGGCAATTCGCTCACATCCACAACAGAGGTATGCACTTTGGAACTGTTGTTCCACAACTGCATACATGTGGCAGGCTGTGCACTGTGTCAGACCTTCAATGTTGCTACCACTCATTCTCCCAGTTACAAGAACAGTTAAACAAAAATAGGTGTAAGGACTTGTAGTAAATACCTTGTTTTACCTTATTTTTAACTCCCTTAGTGTTTAACTCCTGAGTTTATAACTCCACTTACAGAGTCCCACTTAAAGAGCAATCACTTACAGAGCACCTACCACCAGAGCAAGCTCCACTGGAGTGCCTGTGGTTCTATTTATGCAGTCTGTAAAGGTGAACTAATCAAACCCCACCCTCCTCAAGCTGAGGGTAATTACAAGGGAATGTAACCTGCTGTAAGCCTATGGATCCCACAAACTTTGTAAATTAGCTCCAAAAACAACAATTACTTATGAAAAAAAATAAATAAAACCCAACAGTAAAAAAACACAATGGTTTTGATAAAGTTAGTAAAGAATACTTATCCCTTTTTAGTTGAAATGAAAGCAAGTTGATTCAACCAGCCACCAGCCTGTTAGTAAGCAGCTCACTGGACTGCCTGTGGTTCTATTTATGCAGTCTGTAAAGGTGAACTAATCAAACCCCACCCTCCTCAAGCTGAGGGTAATTACAAGGGAATGTAACCTGCTGTAAGCCTATGGATCCCACAAACTTTGTAAATTAGCTCCAAAAACAACAATTACTTATGAAAAAAAATAAATAAAACCCAACAGTAAAAAAACACAATGGTTTTGATAAAGTTAGTAAAGAATACTTATCCCTTTTTAGTTGAAATGAAAGCAAGTTGATTCAACCAGCCACCAGCCTGTTAGTAAGTATAATTCGCTTACCCCCTAATTATTTATACCTAAGGCAATCTTCACAGAGAGCAGCGGAGCAGTAAAAGGAGAAACATGCTTGTCAAATGATTTTGATGCCAAAAACTCCCATGAGTAACAATACAATGCAACTTATTTTAGTAAATACACTGTTCTTGAATTCAATAATGAATACAATGAATAATGAAACACTTTTTCTTTGATTAACCTTACCTCCACCAAAGGAGCAGTGTTGGGGATATGAAATTTAAATGGTTTCATTAATGTCAAAATGTTGAGACTTTCAGTTGGGGACAGTGTAAAACAAAGCCCCTGAGCACAGTGTTTTTTTTTTTTATTTTGCAAATTAAGTAGTAATTTATTTCATTATATAAAGTGCCTTCACGAATTGGTGTCAAAAGTGTGAAAAACTGAACTTCTGTGTTCTATTCACATTAAGCACCTTTACATTAATGAATGCATATACAAGTTTCACATGCATGCAAAAAATTACTTAAGTGTGTTATCAAGACCTGTAGACCTATTTTTGGATTATATGTTACAAGCAGAAATATGTATATTGACTTATGACTATAATTTATATAACACCACTACATTACTCATTGCCTCATGACTTGGATTAATGACATATGAAGAGAAAAGAAATAAGTCATATTAGCAGAATGATCTTAGTTCCTTTGCCACCTAAAAAAAAACCAACTAAAATATTTTTAATATAATGAATATTTTATGAAAATGAATCGTTTTAAATCAAAGTTACCATTTTTTTGTCTCAGTTATTGACAAAAAATACAAAATGACAAGTTTTAAACACATTTTATACCTCTTGAGAAATAGCTTTGCTAGTGAAACACAATTATAAATGCCTTTTATATCTTCAGTTCAGTAATTATAGTTCTTCAGTTCTGTTGTATTCATTTGCATTATACATTTACACTGGAGTAATTTTTACAAGGTTTTGCAAGGGTGCAGGGGTGAATTACCAGACAGAAGCTACAATTCAAAGCTTACTAAAGGCATACAAAAATAATTTGATTTCAGCAAGTGAAAGTGTCTTTCAGTCTCGTGGGATGATTTTCAAAGTGAGCTTTTCAAGTCATTAAGTCAGTAAAAATCTGTAGAAAGCTACAAAATCTGCTATAAAGTGGATTTTTTTTCTTTAATCATAGAGATAGTGTCACTTTATATTAACTGGTGGACAATCATGAAACAGGTAAGCTAACAAACCAAGTGGGCATATAAAATGTACAAGCCAAAGGGAAAATTAATACACAAATAGATACACAAATGCAAGTATCTGTTAAAAAAAAAAAAAAAGTATCTGTTATAAGGTTAAAATAAGCAAAAGCTTAGTGGTGTGGGTTTATTAAAAAGTGTTAATAAATATCTTAAATGTAGGGTTTTTTTTATTTTGCAACAATGTCTCAGGGCTTACAGTATATTGCAGTTATTCAGAGCACATAACTCAACAATACTTGTTTTCATGCAGTTTTAACATGGCCATAATCTGCAAATATTCAGAAATGGTTTACAGACTAAACCTGGTAACTAAAAACTGTATACTGTATATAAAGTTCAAGTTATAAAGAGTTTTGTTAAGAGACGCAATTCAATATGGTTTGGAGAATGGCAATTTAACAGATTGGGTCAAGCATAAAAATGTTAGAAGGATAGTGATCTACTTACTTTTTCCCAGGCATTAATAAAGCTGTTGCTGTTTAAACTTTGTAGTTGCAGGGCTGAGCAAATTTTTTTGCCAGGCATGGAATTCCCAGTGGATCAAATAGGATCGAATAGAAGTTGGGCAGGTTTCATTTGCAATGTAGATTAAAAGTTTAAACGTGCTGGACGTGAGTTTTCTTCAACCTAAACTATTATTTTAATATGTTGTTGTCTAATAGTATAATGATGAAAGTGGTCTTACTTGGAAACTTGTATTCAAAACAATGAGCTTGTATATATTTACAAGGCAACTGTAATATAAAAAAAATTACTTTTTTTACTGAGCACAAAATTCTTCAATGGGCAAGACAAGCCATTGTCCATTTAACCAATTGTTAAATTCAGGATTTAGCAGCTGAGAAAATGTATTAATGTGAAGGTAAAATAAAATAAATCTATATAATAAGGTTGATAAAGGTGCATGCCTGGTGGTGAAAGGAGAAAGTAAAGGGTTTTTCTTAATCTTTGATGCCTTATCCAATAGACAAATTGAGAAAATATGCCCTCACTTCAGAGACTTTGGAACTGTGGAGTAAGGAGGACTAAGAAGTAAAGGGTAGGTTGTCAGTACTAATGTGCCTATGATCTTATATTCAGCCCTACCCCAAAAGAGAAGCATCTTACTCCAAAACTCATTTTTGAAACAACTCATAATTAAATAGAAATGTAATTTGTGGTTTACTATTTTTAATGAAGCAGTAGTGCCACATAAAACTAAAACACCCAATATAGTTGGTGCAGAATATTTTCTTAAGACAAGAATTAAATTATATGTAAAAGGCCAGAGCGGCAGCTCATCAGAAACCGTGCATATGGTTCTGCATTTGCTCAGCTAATATAGAACCTGCAGAGCTGGAATTTAGATGTATCAAAACATCTGTCTGCTCCCTGTGGTTTTTGGAAAGAAGCATTTTATGTGATGAGAAAAGTATTCCTCAGCAGCATTTGGATGTGTCATTCAACAATGACAGCTTGCCTCTGACAGCAGTTTGCTGATGCTAGAAAAAAGATGTAGGGTCTCTGCTCAGTGGGGTAACTACAAACACAATATATTCCTGAATTAACTATGAAAGTAAATGAAATAATTGAAAGAAGAAAAAGTTTGAAGTTATAAGTCATATACTGGGTTGGGGTGATATAAAGGTGTTGAGGAGAAAGGCTGAAATAAGAGAATAGAAAAAAACTCCTACATCAATCAACTACAGCTACTGGCATGATTATGTGTTCAGTAAAACAGTATATAGGAAGACCAGCAACTCATTGCGGATATACATTTTTGGTCCCTGGTGTGATCTTTCTCAGTAAAATCTTTTGATAAAATTTTTTGTTGCAAAGCAAATATACACTAAGGGGCACATTTACTAATCCACGAATCCGAATCACGAATGGGAAAAAATCGTATTCGAAACGAAAATTTTGGAAGATCGCAAATATCACGAAAATGCTTACGAAAAAAATCCTTTTAGTCACGATAATATCGTATTGGTGATCCGAAAGTCACAAAATTTTCGTACCGAACAATTGTAAACAGCGGTAAAACCTTTCCGATTTTTTCGTGCAAACGTCCGAAAAAGTCGTGCGCTGTACGAAAAAGTTGTGCGCCGTACGAAAAAGTCGTGCGGACGCCCGAAAAAATCGGCAAAAATACGCTCGGAGCGTTCGCATGAGCGCTCGAGCGTTCGTGCCTTTGTAAATGAGCCCCTAAGTGATCAGAGACTAAATTTTAGGAAAGCAAATTTTAGCACTCTTAGATCAGTACTTGATCATTACTTGAGTGCATACATTGGGATGTTGGGGTTTCTGCTAAAAATACAAACAGAAATGGTTGTAATTTAAATTTGTATTAAATAATTACTGTTCTCAATTTGAAGTGACTGCAACTTTATTTTGATGCAACCTTGATTTTTTTCTTTTCTGCTGTGAAATTGTGCGTCTGTTTTGTGAAAAAAAATGGCGATGCCAAAATGAGAAGTTTTGCTGCGAATCCATGCCTGGTGAAAAAATTCTCTTGTCGCTAAATATAAATATGACAACAACTGGTATAAGAACAGTAATGAGGATGGAAAAATAAAGTCACCGGCTGACACAGATATGGTACTTAACAAATACTGTAATTGAAAAACATGTGTTTTTTTTACATGCATCAGTAAATAGAGCTTCTGCAGAATCCTGCATTTTAATCCATTTTATAAAAGTGCAAAAATATTTTTCTATATTTAAGTGTGAAATTTCACATGGGGCTAGCCATATTCTTTATTTCACAGGGTGCCACAGCTATGTGATTTGTGCTCTGATAAACTTCTGTCACACTTTACTGCTGCACTGCAAGTTGGAGTGATATTACCCCTCCCCCCCCCACCCCAACAATGGGAAGATAACAGTTACCTGACGCAAGTGGTAGATATCAGATTAGCACTCAATAGTAAATAAAGTCTGGCTCATGACTCCTCCAGTTACATGGAGTAGGAGAAACAGCAGCTAATCTGAAAGCAGTTGTAACGTGTAGTGCTGGATGCTTCTGAAAACTGAGAATATGGTAAAATGCACTGAGATGGCTGCCTACACCAATATATTACAGGTAAAAAATACATTTGTTGGTTCAAGAATAAAAGTTTAAATAGTTGAGTGAATTACTGTTTCTGCTATAAACAGTGTAATTTAGAAATAAAAAGTACTCCATAACAATCATTACTGAAACCCTTTAACCAATGTAATTGTGAATAAAGCCAACAGGGCCTGGTAAAATACACACTTGAGTACTTAAAAAGCTAGGTTTAGTTTTAGCCAGACCGTTTTTCTGATTTTCGCAGAATTACATATATTTGGTATGTAATCTCTGGATTGGAGAAAAACTGATGTAATTCAAATATTTAATAATGGATAATGGGCCTGGTAAGGCTCTTTGGTTGGCAGGTTATTTGAAGATTTGCTAAGGGATCATATTCATGATTATTTACTGGAGAATGCCATTATAAGTAATAATCAGCATGGCTTTATGAAGCATACACCGATAACAGAATACCACATAAACAACTTCTAAACTAAGGTCTGCTGGTTGTGGTAATATTGTCTTGTACATGGGTATGTAACTAGCTAAAATATATATACAGTGTGACAAAAAGGGCCTTTGCAGATGGGAGTTCCAGGAAGTGTTCCAGTGTGGTGACTGGAAAAGCAGGAACTAATGGAGCCCATTATTTTATCTTTTGACTCAATGATTTCTACAATCTATGCTTTTACAGCTATATGGTGTATGAGAATCTGCTGCTATAAAATACTGTATATGTCTTTATACATATTTATTCAAGTCCCAGTTTGATGCCCAGAATTTGGCCAGTGATCGCCTTATCTCTTAACCTGATAGGAGACATTGGAGAGTGCCAAGTACTACTCTCAATTGATAAAGAATAACTACAAAACATCAGATTTTGTGTGAGTCTTGCTGAGGCTGTAACTTAAAGGAGCAAAGTTATTAATCTTTGCCTCTCTATGTTCAGGCAACCTGTTGATAAATGAACCTATTTCTAAGCACATATTTTAAGCAATTGATTGATTTGGTTGCTGCTGAATAAAATAATAAAAAACAAAACAAAAAAAATGTTTTTCTTTCCACAAGTGAGTCTTTGACAAAAATTAAAAGTTCACCTAGTATTCTAGGATATGAAAGGGATAAGAAATATCTTTGGAAAGTCATTGGACAGCAAGCTGGAGCAATACATAGCTGAAAAATTGAGATTAAGATAAGATAAATTTGCCCCTAAATTTGTGTAAAGTAGTGTTCCAAACAAGTTTCACCATTTTCTCACTATTAGGTCTTTTTTTATTATTAGAGGTTATACTTACTTTATACGTTTTAAATAATTCTTACATCAAAATTATTCCAGTTTCCTTCATTCAGCATTCTTAATATTCTAATAACGTTACAAACACACACACAGCTAGTAAAATGCTCACGGTCTCTGAGCTTCCTCCTTGCAGATTTTTCATCTGCAGTCTCTGCTGGAAAAGAACACATTTCTTAACTCATTGAGCAATTTACTGCTGACCCTTAAAGCTTTGAAGAGTTTAGCAATGTGTGCAGCATCAGTTATTAATATATACTGGACATTTTATACTAAATTATTTCCTGCTGAAATTAAGTAGCATTTGAATTATTTCACAGCACTAAAACTACACTTAAAAAGATATATTGATAATAAAACAATGAAAAAGCTACCTAAACTTGCTATGACTGATCTTGAAATTATATTCTCAATGGTACAACATCCTAGTCTTCAAAAGGAGTCTGATAAAATTTAATGATGGGGCACATTTATTAAAGTACGACAGGTACAAAATTAAAAAAAAAAAAAAATCATATTTGGTCATACTGTGCGAGACTTTTTTGTACTTTGGGCCAGGTTGAAGCTGCAGAGTGCCATTGAGTCCTATGGGAGGCTTCCAAAAGCATGCACAAAGGAAAGGTTTTCCTGCCGTTTTCAGATTGCCAATACGATATTATTGTGACTATTCCAATTTTTTTGTAAGCATTTTCGTGATATTTACAGTCATAAATTATCGTATCTAATCTGAATTGTTCCCATTTCGGGATTTGAACTCGTACTTTCATGAATGTGTCCCTATATCTTATTCTAAGGCACAATTTAATGCATCTGAATTCTTTTAAAATGTTGTTTCTAAGGGGCAGATTTACTGAAACTGTAACATTTCTCATTTCTTTTTTTTTTTTTAATTCAAATAAACTATTTTCACGAATGTCTGACATTTCCTAAAACATCTGTGCAGGAAAAAGTCACAAAAAAGTTGCAAAACTTCAAGTTTTTTTTGACTTGTCGCACTGAAAGCTCAACTTTTTCAAATGGTTGCACAAAAAAGCAGCGTAAAAAAATCCGAAAACTTCTAAAGTTTTGAAACAAGAAAAGATCCTTCAGGGAAGGGAGGAGTCATCTGCCATTGACTTCTATTGACTATTGGCAAGTTTTTGCTGACAAATTGTCAGATTAGAATTTTTAGCACACATAATAAATGTCAAAAGGTTTGTGCCTTTTTTTATCTGCAACTTTTGGTGCTAAAAAAATCTGAATGCTCTGAAAAAATCAGAGCATTAGTTAACAATAATATAATGTTCATGATAAACATGAAATTGGATGGGGATATTCTATTAAACCAACCACTTAAGAATTTTGTGCATAAAAAAAAATAAATAAAAATAATATTAATATTAACTAGGTTGTTTATACAAGGCATTATGTCATCAATATTGTACCTTGGAATTTGGGTCTTGGGCAACAATTCTTATTCAAAAATATGTTTGTGTGTTCCCCCTCATTTTTTCAATCCCCCCTCATACTCCCTGCTTCACTTCTCCCTCTCTTAAAAGAGAAAAAGTAAATAAAGTGATCATAAACAGCAAAAAGGGTCCAATATTCAAGCATAGTGCATTGGACTTTATATGCATATCCTTCAAGAATTTATACTTAATAGACTTTATACTGCTGCTGTAAATAGAGGATTGCTCCATTAATATTTTTCAAAAATATTTAATCTGACAAGACCCTATACATAATATGGAACAAGCTGTTCATCATGTAAAGATGTTAAAGTTGTAAAGATGCTAGCTCCATTATTGCTCTACTGGATTAGGAACACTGTGAGGTAATTAAAAAAAGACTGGTGCAGCATATCTAAAACCTAGAATATCACATACATTGCAACATGTAAGAAAGTTAAAATACTTCAGGGACTTAATAAAGCAACCAACCATAAAAGCCACTCTGAAGCCCCCCCACCCATGCTAAGTTATCTCTACAAGAACAAATACTAATCTAATCATGGTAACCATTTCTTTTCTCTGCATGTGTTACCATGTGTTATAGTATGTATATAAATGTGGCCCATGAAATTATAGAAATAACAGGTAAACATTAATGTAATACCACTAAAACAAATGTTAATTTACATTTTCATTGCATAAGAAATAATTACTAGGGATCTTTGTAAAAAGATAGTTTGGCTGTGAACTTTACATCTTAGTGCTAGCATTACAAGAAACGACAATGTGAATATCGAAGCAGCAAGATTTCCATTGAGATCCAGCAATGGAAAGCATTTATCCTTAACAACATTATAAATTGTATATATAAACATTTAGGTATTGTGTAAATAGAGGTATCTGCCCCCCCCCCCCCCCACCATTCTTGGGTTAATAGTTGGAAATTCTAGCTTTTCAAATGTGATAGATCTTGATATATTATGGTACCTTTCTTCTTTTTTTTATCTTGCATGCTTTCCTATCCATGAAGCTTTTTTTTATGTTCAAATTGACCTACTTTACCCTTGCTACCCTACCTAATTATCTCTCCTATATTTTTTATCTCATTTGTGTTGCCCTTTTTTACTTCAGTGTTTTTTCTCAGGCAGTTGCATGGGTAAAGGTACCTTACAGGACAAAAGCTTTGGTAAAAAAAAAGCTCATTGTAATTTTCTTTATTTTTTAAGTTCATTTTATAATTAGTGGACTTCTGCTTTATTTGTATGGTATAAAAGTCAAGCAGTAAATTAGAAAAGATCTCTCTTCTGTGCATTATTTTATTCAGGAAGGTGAATTTACACTCTGAAGGTCAATGTAATGATGGAGCAGTTTATTTGATCTCATTACAAGCTTCAGAAAGCATAGAACACTACTTTATTATTCTACGGCTACCTGCTTCCAGCATCTTCTATATTGGCTGGATGCAAATTCTTTCTGATATTAAGAGTATAAGCTGCAGTGAAATTAATCTTGCCATTTCATTATGACTTCAAAGTCAGAGAACCTAAAATGAACTTACAAGGTAAATATAATTATAGATATTAGGAGTAGAACTGCTTCATTAGGTTTACAAATAAGAATTTAGGAAGCAGAGATTCAGAGAGAACTAGGCATAGCTTAAAACTAGACTTTCTGTATACTGCATAATTGCATATAACTATGTAGCTATTTGCAAAAGTTAGTTTTCTAAGTTAGACTTAAAAAAAAGAAAACTCTCCTTATATTAATCCACAGAAAGCCAAACAAAAATCCCAGCAACAAAACTACAGAGTTAATTGATTAAAAATACCTTTATGACTCCAAAATATTCATCACTAATCATCCATACATGTGTCTTGCTATAAAAACATTTATAATGATTTTAAATTGAATCAATGCTGTGCAGAAAGAATCTAACTGTAAGGAAAACTTTCCTGCATTGAATGTGAAATTTCTTGCTGAGAATTTCCGATGCCTTAAGCTTATTATGTATTGTAGAACAGTCACCTTTTTCCTATTCCAGGGTACACTACATTTTGAAATGTTAATACAGGTATATGGTTTTGGAAGACAAAGTATTGCTGAATGTGTACTTCAGAGCAGTCACTCTTTTTCCTTTTCCAATGTAAATATATTCTTGAAATGTTAAAATATGAATCTGACATTTTAGAAGTGATTGGGGGTTCTCTTGTATGTTCATTCGAAAGCTGTGAATTGCAGAACTTGTATATAGTTTTTTGGAATGGTTCTATTCCACTGGGTAAAGTGTAAAATCCTTGGATACTTTCTAAATTTGGTTGATTATGCTTGCCATGCATGCACCAATTACTGTATAATCTCACTGTTTACACCTTAGGCTGAATGACCGTGTCCTGTGCAGCCATTATTGGGGATTTCTAAATCGTACTGATCCAATTACTCAAGTCTTGGAGCAATAAGTTGAGTCACTGATGCAGTGTGGACTCTCTACACGTATAAAGGTCAAAAGCCCAATGGCTTAAATGAATTACTGACTGGAATTGAGATGGGATTTGCAGGCAGAACTTCCTGATTAAGAGCCTAGTTATTTATACATTACCTCGCTCCCATCTTTTAAGTTGTTTCAGGCAAGTTATTAACTTTTGGGCAAATGTAAGAAAATAGTAACTGTAAAATGATGCAAAAAACGTTTTTGTGCAAACACTTTTTACATTGCATATATGTAATATAGGTTTTGCAAACTGTTCTACATTCAGTTCTACATTCATCAGCAGAAAAAGATAGTGAATGATTTATGTACCAAAACATTTTTCTGAATATTATTTTTACACAAAAATATACAGTACACCATTTTCAAGCTGGTCAAAAAAAAAATGTGCTAAATTTTCATTTTAATAACTAATATAGGCCTTTTCAATGTGATATTCTTATTTAAAGGAAAACTATACCCCCAGAATCAGTAAATACTTCGCTTTTACATCTTTTCCTTTGAGCCACCATTTAGTGACGGGCTGTGTGCTCCCTCAGAGATCACATGACCATAAATAATGCAGCTTTAACTGTAACAGGAAGTAGTGTGGGATTGAGAAGACAGAACTTTGTCCATTAATAGTGATGAGCAAAATTTTTCAGCAGGTATGGATTCGCTGTGAAATTCTGCATTTCACCATTGGTGAATTTTTTCGTGAAGCTGTCACAAAAATCTGCTGCGTCAAAAGTTCGCCAAGTCACGTCGGTCACGTCAAATAAGTGTGGGGGTGTGCCCAAAAAGTCGAGGTTGTGTCAAATAAACAATTTCAACAGTTTTGCAAAATGTTTGGCAAAGCAAAATGGGACTGATTTGCTCATCACTATCCATTAATGGTCTAAAATGTATGGGTGCCTTTGCGTTGTCTGTATAATCCCAGGGGGTGGCCCTTTGTACTTAAAATGGCAACTTTCTAGTTAGATTTACCCAATGGCACATACAATACTACTATCTTTTTATGAAAAAAGTTTACTTAGATAAAACAGTGTTTTATGTTTGAGCTGTTTTA
Source organism: Xenopus tropicalis (assembly GCF_000004195.4). Classification (NCBI taxonomy): domain Eukaryota; kingdom Metazoa; phylum Chordata; class Amphibia; order Anura; family Pipidae; genus Xenopus; species Xenopus tropicalis. Next base: position 66,212,191 of record NC_030684.2, on the reverse strand, counting down.
TATAATATATTTTTGTAGAGACACTCATTTCTTTAACCATTTTTTTCCATTTACAACATTATGTAACTTAAGTGTAATTGTAATGATTTTTACTGTAACTTTTTTTGAATTTTTGACTGTTTTGCAAAAAAGCAAGAAAGCAATTCCTTAACATTTCTTTCTGACAAGGACATTTCCCACCATTTTCTCGATAGACAAAATGCACAATATTTTCTAGAATCTTCATGTATTTTGTTACTTCTTGATGTAATAAAAAAGACAATTCAGAAGAAACCCCCATATTATTTTGCCTCACAGAGACTAGTCGTAAGCAAGTCATCTGTCACAGTTGTATTAATCTTTGAGGGTTAAAAGGGAATTTAGCTTAAATGCATTGGCTTTAACTACATCTAATTCATAAGTTATTAACAGTAATAATTCACAGAATCTCATCTAATTTTAAGAAATACTGGCCTCTAGCGATGAGCGGATTTTTTCGCCATGCATGAATTTGCGGCGAATTTCGGCATTTGCGAATTGTGTCGCGAAACTTCTGTGAAAATTAGCAGCAGAAAAATTTGTCGCTCTGAATTTTTTTTTGTCGTGTGTGAAATTGGGCGTGGTCACGTCAAAAAAGGGCCGGCGGCAAAAAAAAATAGCCGCGGGCGGAAAAAAAATTGCGGGACAAATGCGTTTTGCAAAATTTTTGCTGTTTCGAGAATTTTCTTGCCGTTTCGTGAATTTTACGGCAAAGCGAAATGGGACAGATTCGCTCATCACTACTGGACTCAGCTAATAATTATTATCTAAATAAAGTTCAAGTTTAAAGTTCAAACTTGAAATATTCAATTATTCATTTTAACAATCACAAATGTTTTGTAAAGGAATATGTAAAATAATAAATTAATAGTATTGTTCTAGCACCAAATAAGTTAAGTTTATGGCAAATTGTCCTGTAATCCTCGGGTCATGCTTTTTTAATGATTCATTACTTAGGGGCCCTGTCACCATGGAGAGGATTTCACAAAAGTGGCATTAGACTGAAACTGGAATTAAAAGAGAATTAAAAGGTGATTAAAAAATCAAGCAGAATGCAGACACCAGTGTATGGCAATACACAGTAGCTCAGGCTTCAGGACTGCTTATGTTTAAGTTGAAAAGCTAATGCTGTAGTTAGTGGTGATGCATCGGTCAAGGGGCATGTCACTGCAGATGACAGCTGTGTACTGGGATATGTGCACGGTTTGAGCCTGTGTAGCAGAACACTGCCTGTGTAGCAGAATACTGACAGCGCCTTAAAAATATAGTAAAGAACTCTTTAAAATGTTTATTTACACCTAAAATTGACTAATGGAAAATCCACTAACAGGTTAACAGCAGTTTTAGATTTTTTTAATGCTTCTCCAGAATGTTTGATTTATTTCAACAGGAAAATTTTTGCCTACAATTTATTACTAATGTTTTTCTTGATGTTATTAGCAAAAGCTGTCAACTTTAATTTATAAACTGGAGTGCTTTGCAAAAAGATACCCGAAATGTATAAGTTGGACAAGAATGAATAAAATGTACAAAAACTCAAAATATTGTTAGGCTTTTGTGAATGTTGTTTTTTATGGCAGTTGCTTGGCAGTAATCTTCCTCTCCAATATCAGTTTTAGAGATACCTTACTTATTAGTTATGCAAAGTAAAAGGTGATGGGATTCGGTTCTCCAGTGTACAATAGATTATTTCTCACTAACACCTAGCAAACATTGCACCATTTTAATTACCTTTTAGCTATTGGTGAGCAATGTTTCAGTCTATTGACTTTCTGTCTATGTATCTGAGCAACCATAATGGCAGGTCCTTCACAGGTGAGTACAACAAATATGCAGATAAAAAGGCTTATGGTTTTTCTCATTTAATGACAAGCTTGTGTCATGATAGTATTATATACAGGGTGGTAAACTGATTCCTGATGAAATTGTCTGTAATGTGTGTGTAAATATAGGGACCATAGGGAGTTATGTAATCAAAGCAAAGATTGCAACAGTTCTTTTACCTATAGCAACCAATCATCATGGAACATTTAATGGTCACCTCTTTTAAAGGCAAACTTGGTGCCTTTTATTACATACAGTATGTGGGTAAGATTGTAAGCTCCACTGGGGCAGTGACTAAACTAAATGGGGAAGAGTATCTGTAAAAAGTTGTGAAATATGTTGTCCCTGTAAACCTAAAGGATGATAACAATAGTGTGCAACAAAAAAAATCATGTTTTTAAAATTTTATTTAATTTATGTCTCATACTTTGAATGTATGGTATGTACTGTGACGTTATTTGACTCAAGCAAGAAATGCAATGATGTGCAAATTTCTCTCTACAACTAACAATCCACATTAACTAAACAATTTTTAAACAGTTTTTCAGTGGCAGACAAGCAAATGCTACCTGCTGGCTGGTATAATTGGAGCAGAGCATGCACCTGTCATTACATTACCTCAAGGATCCCTGCAAAGGGGCATCATTAGGATTAAGTTAAAAATGCATTATAATACCATTAAGGGCAATGTTGCTTTATCGCCCATGGGAGACAACCCATCCAAAAATACCTTGTAATATAGAAAAATTAGGATTTCTACATGTAAACACTTTACATGTGGAAATCTGGCTTTATTGCAGTAAAATGTGGAAGAAGCTTAATACTAGGACTAGACTACAAAAGGGTTATTGCTCAATGCACAGCACCTTCTGATGACCACATTTAGTGATGTGCCATCATATTGTAGTTATTTATATTGACTGATATGTGAGAAGTTGCACTTATATCTCACTTTTTACCGTGTTCCTAATGCTTGACCTTGTAGCCAATTTACTGGATAGGAGCAATTTATCCATCTATGTTTTGAACCAAGTCACTTACAATTAGATTCACTAAACACAAGAAATGCTGCTTAATGTACTTAATCTGACTTGTGTGTGGCCTGTACTTGTATAAATGAGGCTGATGGTGCCTTTAATTTAGTTGCTTTATTTCAAATGTATATTTAAAGCTGACTCCATGCATGTGAAGAAAAGGACAAAAAAGTTAATGACGGTGATAGATCAGTGCTGATAATACCAATGACATGCATAGGTTTTCTGTACTTTATTATGCCATAGTTTCCCACTAAGCTGCATTATAAAACCCATAGCATAGTCACATATAATGCATAGTAACTAAATACAGCATTAATCTGTCTTACCAATGGTAAATGTCATCTCAGCCAGCTTAATTCATAGCTAATAAATTGTGTTTGCTCCTAAATAAATGGACGGTAGAAAGGATTATTATACAAACCTAGTCATCATCCATTAATGTCTTCAAAAGAACCTCCCTTGCCTTTAAACACAGCATTTGTGTAATTTGATGACAGCAGTATTAATGTTGCTTCTGCCAGTGTAAAACTATGTAGGAAAATCCAGGCGAGTTGAGTTACAGAAAATGCTATAAATCAGTGTTTCTTGTTAGGGCTATAAAAGGTTGCTTTTTGTGTAAACTTTGGAACATCCATTTTTCAGTTTCTTATTATGTTGTTTTATATAAAGATATTATTGCTTTGTTTTTTTTGCTTCTTATAACTGTATTTAGTATGTCCCCCTGTTAGATATGCACCACGTGGTAAACATCTTAGAGTGATTTGCAGGGTTGGACTGGGCTGACAGGAAAAAAACCTGGTGGGCCCAGGCCCTCATTGGCCCCGCTGACCCAGACCCAATCCCTGTGGCACTTTCCAGCTGTCTGATCTCCCTCCTTGATGTGCCGAAGATAAGTAAAAAAGTACATGCCCTTGAGGAAGGGGATTATCTGTGCAACGGGGGCCCCAGGGTGTGCGTGGGGGCTGTTATGTGGGCTTCTTTGTGGGGTGTGGGGACCCCTGTTGGGCCCTGCAGAGGCCAGTCCAACAATGGGGATTTATACAATATTGGAGGGAAATATTTATTCTTTGTAATAATATATATAAAGGCCTGATCTTCTGCTCTGCTTGCACATGTGGCTTGTACATAGTCTCTAGGAATCCCTGTCCTTTTAATATTAAACACCCAGGGGGCAGGGGATCATTTACTGGAACATGCACCAGATTGCACCAGAGCAGCCACTAGCGATGAACAAACAACCAATGATTAAGTGTTGTGGGAGCACAAAATGCATGAGGCTATGGAGATGTATTATATAAAAGGTTTTCCTTTTTAACTCTGTCTTCTGGAGGCCTGTGTAAACCTATGAGTGCCCATCAGCTTTTTGTAGTTTATGATTTTTTGATTGGCCAAAACAAATGGGACCAAAATTCCCTGTATTGGCTGCCATCATTTCCTATAAGAATCACCAGAAAGCTTTAGCAACAGCACTCAGTATGTGAATCTCACCTAAAAAAGCATTGGACTGGCTTGCCAGAGTTCCAGAGGATATACTGGTAGTCCCGAAGCAATAGAAATTCTGATAATTTTCTCTTATAGCCATCATAGGTCTATATAACATTTATACAGCTGATCATTCTGAAAGTGGGTCTCAATTTAATATTTATATATAATCAACACATGAAACATTAGGCTAATGCTTCAGAGGCATTTATAGATTCTGCAGAGAAAATCAGTTGTCTAAACTTGCTGTCTACATCTTGTCCACACTCATTTGAAGCAGCGTAGAAAACCCCTGGTCCCGAGCATTCTGGATAAAAGATCCCATACCTGGACTAAAATTCACAATTATTATTGTTTATTTCCTGTACAGAAAGCCTGTCTCCCATAGACTCCATTTTAATCAAATACTTCAGAATTTTAAAACTGATTTCCTTTTTCTCTGTAGAAATAAAACAGTACCTTGTAAATGATCCCAACTAAGATATAAATAATCCTTATTGGATGCAAAACAATCCTATTGGGTTTAGTTAATGTTTTACTGATTTTTTAGTAGACTTAAGGTATGGAGTTCCAAATTACAGAAAGACCCCTTATCTGGAATGCCCTTGGTCCCGAGCATTCTGGATAACAGGTCCAATACCTGTATTATTAAATAAGTATTATTTACAAGCGCTGGACAAATATCATTTATAGATGTTTATGAATAGCGATGAGTGACTTATAAGTTGCATGTGTGAAAAAAATGTACGGTAGCTGTATTTGTGAATTTTTTGGGACAGATACGCTCATCACTATTGATCAAGTATCCTAAGTTTTCCATGTTACTGACACATTAAAGGGGAACAGTTTAAAAGTAAGTGATCAGCACCTGCCCACAAATATATTTTTATTGTGGGTGCATGTACCACCAAGGCCACACTTGAATTCACTCCAAATGTAGAGATGTAGGAGATGTAGGAATTGATTGTTGTTTTCTATATATTTCATTTGTTAAACTACTCTACCTTTTTTAACACAAGCATATACAATAACATAGCACTAACTAGCAAATTTTAGTACACATGTGGTATCCAATGCAAACAATAAGCATATGACAGAAAAATCAAGACCATTAAGAATCCTTTCTGAATTGTGCATTGAAAAGAAAAAAAACACTAGGTTATACCTGGCTTTCATTTAATTCTTCTCTCATGCTTAAACTAGAATGACATGCTACTTACCATACAGAATTGTAACAAGGGATACTGGCATCACCAAGATTCCGACTAGCATATCGGCTACAGCCAGAGACATCAAGAAGAAATTGGTCGCATTTTGAAGTTTCTTCTCAAGTGAAACAGCCATGATAACAAGTATATTACCTCCGATTGTCAAGATAATAATAATCAAAGTCAGCAGGGCAGACCAATTTTTGTCGGCAAGTGATTCGTGGGAGAGCTTTTCCTCTTCAGATGCATTTGCAGGGGCAGATGTTGGCATGCTCTGATTAAGAGTCACATTGTTGTTTACGTGCCAGGCCATCAGTCCATTGTGAAAACTAATATCTACAGATCGTGTGATAGATACTGTTGTCAGGCTGACCAACTTCCCAGTGCCACCGAAAGTGCTCATCTTCTGAAGTGGCTACTTCTTATTGTGCTTTAGGGAAACATAGAACTTCAAATCAAACATTCCAAGAAGAAATACAAAGAACTGTCCTTTTCTCCAAAGCCAAGCAGTGGTTTGGGTTTCCATAATGCTTTGAGTCATATTGCAGTGGTATTCTGAGTGGCATTTGACATGAGACAAGTTGATATCCAGTCTGTGACCCAAAATGACAAAAGTTTTTCTAAACTCCACTTCATTCTCTCTTCAATCACACTGTAAACAAAAAGGAGACATCTGTAAATGCACAACTAAATTATCTAATGCTTTGCCATGCCAATGACAATTCTACTAATCATTTATAAACGTTGCTGCAAATGGTATGTTTAAAAAATGTTTTCCTTTTGCCACTATTCAACAGAAATCACAGCAAAAATATGCTTGTGATTTTTTCCCCATGCCTTAAATTTTTAAGCTGTCGTTTCTACACCCTGCATCCTTACGGCTTCTAAACTAAGGAGTAGGGTAGAAATGCTGCACTGTGTGTTTTGGGCTTCTGTACCAACTCACAATATACTGTATGTATATGTATGTATGTATATATATATATATATATATACATACACACACACACACAGTATTTATATATATGCATATATATATTTTATATAAAAACTCCAGGCTGGGGAGCACTCCAAAAGTAGGAGACAATACCTGGGTGCAAAAGCTTAAATAAATTGTATAAAAGCAAAAATGTCGGCACTCACAGGGTTTGCACAAAAAGAAGTAAAGACTTTATCAATGCAGAAGGTGAAGTTTATTTATCCTACATTTCAGTCCCTTATTGGAAAAAAATAATATAAATGTCACAATGTAAGGCTGATTAGTAAATAATACTGATTATTAGTAAATTCTCTCTGCTCTTAAAACAATCTAATTAGAATCCAAATTTAATAATCAGCCTTGTAGCATCAGTTTATATGGCAGGCAAACTTAATTTTCTACTTAATAATATGCAATGACCCCTAAGTTTAGCCTCCCAACAGCTGCTCAGAGGACACTGAGCATGCGAATGCCACTGACACTTCAAATAAAATCCAAGATGGAGAACTCCTGTAACAAATTTGTTGTCCTGTATTAAGGCAACTATAGAGATCCTGAACCTTTAGGCTGTTGGAATGAGTTCAGTTTATAACATAGGACATTTCTACCTATATTTATTTGTAGGATTTAGTTCTCTTTTAAGTTTTTTTTTATTCAGGTATGGGACCTGTTATCCAGATAAGGGGTCTTTCTGTAATTTGGATCTTCATACTTAAGTCATTAAGTAAAGTAAAATCATTAAAAACATTAAGGATGGTTTTGCCTCCAATAAGGATTAATTATACCTTAGTCAGGATCAACTACAAGCTACTGTTTTATTATTTACAGAGAAAAAGGAAATCATTTTTAAAAATTAGAATTATTTGCTTATAACAGTCTTCCCGTGATTTGGAAAATTCTGGATAACTGGTTTCCGGATAACCGATCCCATGCCTGTATTTTGAGATGTTGTTAGTGATTAAGAAAAAAATATGATTGTGGTAAAACCAAAACTGAAATTATTTTACACAAATCACAGTGAAATGTGAATGCAGAAATGAATAAATAATGTCCATAATTATAAGTCGAGGTTTATAGTAAGTTTTTGACACTATATAACATTTCTTTTCCTGTTATTTTAAAGGAAATAACCATCCTGACTTAAAATGATATGTCAGCTTATGTTATAGAACTCTCCAGAGTGAGTTCCTGTGTTCAGTGCAAATGACTTGCAAAGAAAGTATCCTTTTGTGAAGACTGTGCCAAGGGCCACAGGGATCAGAGCTAAGGGAAAGTTGCAAATGTTACATTGCACTCTTATGCCCTGATCATTATTTTAAGGGGCACACAACTACTGCAGAAATATTCACAGGCAAAAGTCTCCAAAGCTTTAAATATTTCCCTAAGCTTTATTCAACATCATGTTAGCCCAAGTTGTTTTACCCAGTGCCTTGTGTATTTATTGCCAATATATATCTTACATTCTGCTGCCTAACATCTAACTAACAAGCATTAGCTTTCTCTGATCTGTTCTTATGTACCTTTAGTAGAGTTACAGAGATGTTTAAATTATATTTTACAATCACTTTATACCTACGATACACCCAATTATGTTCAAATATAACATACTGACTCAAGGAAGCACTTAACAAAGCAAGCACATAACAGGTTAAATGAGATCCCAGTTTTGCCCAGCTACTTAACTGTCTTGAATACTCTTAATTAACAATCAAGCTTCTTCTATTGAATGAGTTTGAAGCAAGGTCAAAACATGAGCTGCTCTCTCCTAACACATTTTGTATTAATGGACACTTCATCAGTTGCTGTATACTCTTATGAAGCATTCCAAGATGTGAAACGTGCCTGGGTTTATTAAGTTTAATATATGATATAAGCCACACCTGTGTGCACCCAATCCTATTTATCATAATTGTGAGATAAGCAATGTTCTGTACATGCTCTGTATATACCTTGTATATTTATTATCTAGGATTTACAAGTCTACTAAAATATTTAAGCCTTAAATAAGCCCAATAAGAGTTTTTCCAGCAGTCTTAATTTTTACAGCATAGTTACCATCAATACAAGGCACAGTTGTATTATTATTTATTATTGCTAAGTTGCTTTATTTAAACAATATATTTACATATATTTATCAGCACCGAGGCAGCTGATGGGTGAGTGCGCCTTCCAGTGTATATATATATATATAACATATATAATATAATGTCTATAGGGTAGCACTCTGCTTCAAAAAACTTTACCCAGGTGCACAGTAAAATGCGTAAAATCCACAAAAATACAAGGCCCCAAAGGGGGGCCGAAACATAACGTTGGCTGCATATCTCTACTAAATACACGTTTTGTGTATTTTTTATATGCATTATTACAGCACCCTGCTATACAGCAACACATGGTGCACATCCCCAACAGGTTCCGACATCCATATATAAAAATAATTTCATAAATGGACAGCACACACATTTAAAGTGCAAAACCATGTATTCTAAAAATCCCATCATACTCATACTGTACACAAAAGCGAGGTTTCGAGCCCGGCCGGCACTCACGTTTAATGAAAAATATATAGAAGCCTGGGTGCAGACCTAAAGGAACCAATGATACAACAAAAGGAGGATCTGCACTCACAGGACTTATGAAGACAAAACAATGTTTATTATAAGAACACTGAAAAGGCTAGTGTGTTAGCTGAAAAAGCGTTTTGTCCTCAAAAGTCCTGCGAGTGCAGATCCTCCTTTTGTTGTGTGTATATATATATATATATATATCTTTGTATATACTGTATATAATCTTTAGAATAAAGCTAATCTAATATTTAGCCCTAGACCATATTATTGTATTTATTTTAGAGGCATTTCTATTTTATATCTGGCTACAATTGCTATCCTTAATCCACTTAACTACCCACTGTAAAAGGTAATGAGGAGTCTCTAGAGTTTTAGAAAGAAACATATGAAGAATAGCAAATGGCATCTTCAATAAGCTAGTGAATCTGTGCCCAAGAGAACAGACAAACATTTTATAAGTAAAAATATGTGAAAATATAAAGGTGAAGGAAGGGTGCACTATAATGTGAATCTATGAAATGCCAAAATGCAGAAATTCACTGTGAATCCATGCCTGGCGAAAAAAATGTGCTCATCACTACTCTTGAGTACATGATGGCAAGTGTGTCTGTTGATTCTCTGGAGATTCCTACTCAGTAGAATGTAAGCTTTACCTTTAAATGTTTTTATCCCTGTGGGACAGGTCTATTGCTGGGCCACAGAATCCAACTTCTATTTAAAGCCAAAGTTTTAGGCTAGAGTTCTCCAAAATTATACAAGGCATTATGATACAACATATTTTTTGTTTTACCTAGCAAATTTCTTAATTATTCTTAGTTACTCATTTGCCTTTACCTTCCTTTAGTGGCTTAATAGTTACATCAAATATAGGTCTGTCAGTTTATTTGGTCATTAAAAAGAAAGTGAAATATTTATTTAGATTCAGGGCCAGTTTTATGAATGCTTGACCCTTCGAAGGGGCTGGAGCAATAATAAAAACAAAACCTTACATAAGTTAAGGAAGGGTATTTTTTGGAGGGGGGCCTCATTAATTGACATTTTTTGTGAGCTGGCTTTTAGGTGCCAAACTTTTTTTTATTTAAAGAAACTCAGGGAAAAATACCTCAACTAACTAACAATTTTCTAAACTCAGGCAGGATTTCCTTTTCAATTGCTCAAGCTTTATGGGGCATACATCTGCCCATAGTGTTCCTTTAAGATGAGATTTGTGATAAAAAAAAAAATGAATGGGATTTTTTTTATATTACTATTTGATTTTTTCAGATGTGTACAAAGTAACCCCAGATTAAAGAAGGAAAGGTAAAATCTAAGTAACCTTTATCAGAAAGGTCTATGTATATACTGTACAACCATAAGCACTCACAGAAAAGCACACATGATTTCTTGTCTTCTTTTGTGTAAAGATGTTCTTTAGTATCAGACTTCCTCTTTCAGAAAAATCCTTCATTACCTTGGACAGAGGCTGCACAGTTCTCTCCTTTCTCCTGCTCCCACCTCCCATAAGATTTCACTCCCCTTCCATCAGAATGTGTGATCTGAGCTACGGAAGCTACTAAGACTGAACTAAAATGGCAGCTTCTATCTTAAACAAACAGAGGGAACTTTTAGGTCTGTTTTCTCAGGTATGGTAAAGCTTTCTGCAGAATACATACAGCATTCTAGCTTGCACTTATGTAGCTAATTTATTGGCAGTAAAATGCCAAAATGCCTTTCCTTCTCAAAAACAGTGTATAAAGTTTTCACAAAATATAATTATTCCTTGCACAACATATAATTAATACTCAAAGGCATTAAAACATTTAAATGCAAATTGTTTTCTTGAAAAATAAAAATTTTAAACTATCATTATCCCTTGGTAAAAATGAATCTTTCATAAATGTGGACCTGTATCTACTAGGTCTGTTTGGGACCATGGACAGTTCTCTGAGTATCATGGGATTATGCACACAAGTCTCTGCTCTACCTTTGCGCAATGCATTCTACCCAACTGAGGCACTATTGCCCACAGCTCTGTGACTGTGTCTGCTTGAGTTTAAAGAGCAGTTCCTTCTAAATGAGAACTTAAACTCTTCCCATTTTTATATTTTAAGGTTATATAGGTGGCATGTATTCTGGGTGAGGAGTTTCCACTGACCATAATAAAACCCACAGTTTCACTCAGCTCAAACTTGTTTCAGATTCCACATAACACATCCCAGTGCAACTCTACTCAATGCAAACCTTATCTTCTCTACGAAAACTATTCTCCATGGAACTTCTTATCTACTCCAGTGCAATGCTACTCCAAGTAAATCCCCATCCTCTTCTGTACAACTCTACTCCATGTAAACCCCTATCCTCTTCAATACAACTTTACTCCATGTAAATCCCAATTCTCTCTATTACAGCTGCACTCCATGTACATCCCCATCCTCTAAAATACAACTCCTCTCCATGTGAATCACCATCTTCTCCAGTACAACGCCACTCCATGTAAATCCCCACCCCACTGGGTCACTGTTCTCTGTTGTGCTGTACACAAATATTATTAAATATTATAGGGTTGATTCACTAAAGTGAGTTAACGCTTATTGCATGCTTTTTTGGGTTAAAATTTATGCAAAAAAAACGTGCAATTCGCTAAAGTATCATCGCATGCGTTAAGTCGAATATCGCATGCGTTAAATAGCGCGCAACCGAATGCATTAATTTTACCGCATTGCGTTAATTCTCGCACAGAAATAATACTAACACGTGATTCACAAACACTTAGATGCGATAAATATTGCATTAGTCTATGCGAAAATTAACACCTACTTGGGGCAGGCAGTAATTATAGAAAAGTACAGTTCATGAGCTTTTGGCAACACAATATGGACTTTGCAGTGTGATTTATTCAAGTCTGTGTTGGCCCTAGAGTAATGTAGCCTCCAGTTCGCAGGGAAATGGTCATTTTCAAAAAAAGTAGTTTTACGAATGTAATGCTGTGTATGGCACAAAAATAGTCTTCGCGAATTAAATAACGCAAACAGCATTGCGTCTAAATTAACGCAAATATCCTTTTAGTACGTTAAGACGGGAAAAATAAGACGCAATAAAATTTTTAACACATGCTATAAATAGCGCTTGTTTTAGCGCACTTTAGTGAATTAACCCTTATGTCCCACTCTGAAATAGTCAATGGACAGATTGCAAAAAGTAAAATTTGTACCAATATATGAGAAAGCATTGACCACTGTTTATTAAAGTTTTAAAACAACTGTATTATACACAGGTTTTCTGTGTAATTAAAACAGTATGTGCCCTACAGCCCTATTTCAACTAAAATAGCTGTCTAAACTACATTCAAACCTCTTTGAGGTACCACGGTCTGTACCAATGAAGTGTAATAGTAAACTATATTTAAATGTCATTTTTTGGTCTTACCAGTGACTTAATTGTAGGGCACTGTGAAAAAATACTTTGTGATAAAAAAAAATATTACTTTGTTATTTGTTAAATTGCTGACTATTAAAAATACATTAGTGAAAACCCAAATCCATTTTCCTTTTTCATGTATCATTTTAAATTGAAAGGCACTATTTTGCTAAGTACAATAACTTAGACTAGAATTCATTTTACAGAACAATAGTCAAGGAAATGTAATTACTGGTGTTTGCCAACTGCTATTATAAGTAAAAATTCATATTTCTCATAGAAACTGTAAAAAGACAACAACCATACCTCTAAACAACTGATGAAATGCATTTTTACAACCATAAAACAGAGTATTTTGGTTTTATGTTAAATTGTTTCTGTAATATGCAACATCATCCCAAAAATCTGCTACAATAAATGTATACACTAGAAACCCCCCATAAAGATCCTTTAACATGAAGTTATGGTAGCATATCACGGTGTACCTGGTCTTTAGAGATGTAGCGAACCTCACAAAAAAAGTTCGCGAACCCGTTCGCGAACTTCCGCCAAAAAGTGCAAACTTTTGCGAACTTTGCGAACCCCATAGACTTCAATGGGAAGGGGAACTTTAAAACCTAGAAAAGCCATTTCTGGCCAGAAAACTGATTTTAAAGTTGTTTAAAGGGTGCCACGACCTGGACAGTGACATGCAGGAGGGGGATCAAGGGCAAAAATTTATCTGAAAAATACATTGTTGACACAGTGTTGCGTTTTGTGCTGTAAAGGGCAGAAATCACACTACATTTCTAAACTTGTGTAATAAACTGCTTTAAAACGTCCGGCGTCTACATGCCAATCAAGTCGTGTAAAGGTTACAGCCGGTTCACACGCAAAGACAAAACGCCTCAGTACTGGATACGGAATATATTATTGCTGGTGGAAAAACATCGCTCAGGTGATTTTATTGCAATGCAATGTCACTACTATGTGTAACGTATTGGGTTACAGCAGATGAGATCAGCAGGAGAGCTGTCCCCAGCAGCTGCATACAGAGCAGTAGAAAGTAGATTACTAGTCAGAAAAGCTACCTAAACTGTCCCTCAAACCCCTGCACAGCTCTCTCCCTATGCTAACTCATCAAGCACACACAGGCAGAATGTAAAATGGCTGCTGGGCTTCGGTTTATATATGGAAGGGAGTGGTCCGGGGGTGGTCCAGGAGGGAGAGCTGCCTGATTGGCTGCCATGTATCTGCTGGCTCTGGGGTGAGAGGTCAAAATTTGACTCCAGCTAAGGCGAACCCAAAATTGCGAACTTCGCTAAAAGTTCGCAAACTTGCGAACTTGCGAACACCCGATTTTCGTGCGAATTAGTTCTCCGGCGAACAGTTCGCTACATCTCTACTGGTCTTCTCTCATTAATACTGAATGAGATCAAACTCAGTCATAAATGAAGATTTGTTTATTTAAAAAGGACACATTGCAAAGCTGTATTTAGGGGCTTTCTATATAAAAAAGGTTTCCATATAGCAGATCCAATACATGTACTTATTTTTTTCCTTGATTCTTCTGTGTGCAGTGTTTAAGCAGTACGTGATTGTTTCTGTAATGCATGTGCTATCAAGAAAGACCAGAAAAGCTGTTGCCAACTAATCAATCATAATGATTTATTCTAATGTTGTTGAATCCATTTGGGATTAATAAATGATTTATTAGATAACCCAGACTGTATTGCAGTGTTAAGGTGACAATGTCAAATTTGAGTTTGCTACTTTATAGCAGATTTCTGTACAAATGTCACATGCTGCATTATATTAGTATAGCATAATAAATATCAAATAATAAAGATCAAATCCAGCGATGAGCGAAATTTTTCGCCAGGCATGGATTCACTGCGAATTTCTCGCAAATTTTTCGGTGAAGCGAAACGAGACAGATTTGCTCATCACTAATCATATTGTTATGGCTTTTGTAATGTCTTTCTGAACGTTTATTCTCTTGTTTTTCTCATTTACGAAAAGTCTACTTTGGGTGCCTTTTTTCAGGTCATGCTGATATTTCACAATTACACAATTACAAAAGTTTCCATTCTGCATGGACATTCTCCAATGAGGTACTGCTTTAGGTGCTGTTGCATCAACTGTCTAGTCAACCAGAAAGCAAGGGGGGGTAACATTTTTCCTATTTCTCATTATGAGTCACAATAAACAAGATGTTTAGCAATAATCTAGAGCCTATGACGGGCCACTAACCAAAGAAAGTATACAGCTCTCAACACTGTGTTTATCCTTTCTAGATATGCGTAGGCTCCTATTTATTAAAAATGTCTCAGTACATAGGCTATATTTTTGTCAACAGATGTGAGCAAATTACCTACCACCAATGATTTAAACAAGAGCTCCAATATGTGCAGTTGGAATCTTTGCTTTATATGTTTACAATCTTGCTTCATCTGTATATGATTTGCATAAAAGTGCACACAAACTTTTAAGCATCAATCTCCTTGATAATTGGGACATTAAATAGCCCCCTAAAATTGACTTATTTTTTGGAGTCAATGTCAATAGATTTTAGGAGGAAATTGTATTTCTGTCCAAGATGGAGAACCTGTTTATAAAACACTGAAGGAAGAACATTTAATGGTTAGCATTTAATTAAAGATACAGGCAAAGAAAAATGCCTATCTAGACATGTGGTTCAGATGGTTTCAGTGGCAATCCTGGGGCACCCAATGCCACCCCTTCTCTCCCTCTATGCACTTGCAACTTTAGCATAAGAGAAGGCTCAGAGGGGGCAGCATCACTAGTGCAGAGAGCGCTATTGTGTTACCAGAGACTGCTTTTTGCTGCCCCTGGTAACTGGCCTTTCACTGCCACCTGAGTCATGGTTCTCACCTTGCCGCAGGCGCGACCCTGGATCGCTCATCCCAATTACAACTAAAGTCCAAACTGAAAAAGTATGCTCGGGAAAAATTTGCAGACGCAAAACGACGACTTTTGGAATTGTCACACCAAAACTTCTACTTTTTTGAATTGTTGTATCAAAAATCTTGAAACCTCTAAAGTTTCAAAGTAAAAGAAGGATCCTCTTGTATTTGGAGTTTTTTTGTTATTTCATTTTCAGTTAAGGAGCTCTCCACTTTGGAGTTTCAGCAACTATTTGGTTGCTAGGGTCCAAATTATCTTAGAAACCAGGGAGTGGTTTGGATGAGAGACTGGTGTATGAATAAGAGAGGGCCTGAATAGAAAAACAGTTACAAAAAGTAACAATAACGGTAAAACTGTAGCCTCATAGAGCAATAGTTTTTTGGTTACTGAGATCAGTGACCTCCATTTAAAAACTGCTAAGAGTTGGAAGAAAGTTGCTTTAAATTGGCCATTCATACTAAAGGTTAACTCTACTAAAAGTTAACTTAAAGGTGAACCAACTGTTTAATGGCACTGAAGTTTAAAGGACAATGAAAGGTTAATATAAATTAAAAGTAAGTCTAAAGGCATTCTTTTTAAGTACTTACTGCATATCTAAATTCCCAGATCCCTGCTTGCTTCTCTGAGATATGGTGCTGGCAGCCTACAGCAGTGTGAAGACTACAGTGACATCACTGAAATCTCTCTGTCCTTCCTGTAGCTGCCAGCGGCAGCCTTCCTATTCTCTGAGCATGTGTGTAACTTGATCCTGTCTCCTGTTCTGAGCTACACATGCCCACCAGCCAATCAGAAGCGGATCTGGCAGAGGGGAGGTGGGGGGAGGGAATGAAACACATGTGCAGTATGAAGCAAGGAGGGAAAGGAAGGGAGAATACCTTTTTAGAGATGGCTGCCTGTTCTAGAAAATGTGAAGTAAGTGTGACTGAGTAAATATTTGATTAGGTGAGCCAAAAGTGTGGCGTTTTTACTAAACAATAGGAGGACTATTGGGCAGTATGCTTTTTAAATTTTGACTTGCATTCTCCTTTAAAGGAGAAGGAAAGGTAAAAACTAAGTAAGCTTTATCAGAAAAGTCTATGTAAACACAGCCATAAGCACTTACAGTAATGCTGTCCTCTATCAAAAGAAACACAGGATTTTTTGTCTCCTTTTTTGTAAACATGTTCTTAAGTATAAGACTACCTCTCTCAAAAATCCTTCATTCCCGGGGCTAGAGTCTGCACACCTCTCTCCTCCCTCCCTTCTCCTGCTCCCCCCTCCCATAAGAATTCATAAAACTTACTCCCCCCTCCCTTAAGAATGTGTGATCTGCGCTACCAATTACTAAAGCTGTAGCAGGAAGCTATGTAGATCAAGCTAAAATGGCTGCTGCTATCTTAAATAAACAGATGGAGCTTCTAGGGTTCTTTACTCAGGTATGGTAAAGCTTTCTGCAGACTAAATATAGCGTCCTATGTGGCACTAATGTGGTGAATCTATTGACAGTAAAATGCCAAAATGATATTCCTTCTCCATTAAGGCGGTATCTGGGCTAGTAAATCAGTGGTTCTGAAGGCATATTTGGTCACATAGACATAAAAGAGTCTTTTGCATGTTTTTATATAAAAATTTGAAGTGAGGGATAAAAACCATTTTCTTGTTTAAGCACAGGCAGAGAATAATAAAGGTTTAGAGGCTTATCATTGGCAGTATTTGACAACATTAGCAGGAACATTTTTCCTTTGCACACAGTTAAAATATGGTTCATGAACATTGTGACTCAACCTCCAACAGGAAAAAGGCTCTGCATTTTGTCATTTGCTTTAGTGCATTAAAGCGTCTTACTGCTCTTGAAAGTATGAAAACATTTGAATGCAGATACATGCCTTTATAAAGCATTATGCAATTCAACACAATTATCCTTTGTTTTAGATGCTGAACACAATTATTCTAGGATGTAAAATAGTTCTCATGATTGTTCCCCTTCATGTAACGACAATTATAAAAGTAGAATGTTAATTGTCTGAAAAGCAAACTTCAATAGCAGTGTATTGCAGATATTCTATGGACACAGGATTTGCTTTTATGTGATGCACATCACAAATCACACAGAAAATTCTATCTATTCATGCATTGCTCAGAGCAGCTCTTTCCTTTTCATGGCAAGAGGAAAATGCTGACAATTCTTATACTTCTTTTATATCTGACAAGAACAATCAACACAGCAACTCTACTGTAAATGCATTTGGTATAATCTGAATAATTTAAACATCAACAATAGGCATTTTATTTAAACGCACTGCAGTCTGCTTCTATCACACAAACAATTAAACATTCACAAATAATTACACACAGAACACTAATTCTTGGATGGAATTATTATAATTTGTAAAGAATCTGAAATTTCAGAATGACTTTTAAAAGTCAAGTTTTTTTTTTTTTCGTTTTACAAAAATGAACTATAATTTGCCTTATTTGAGTCACGTAAGAGCTTCAGGTTCCATTTAGTTGAAAGATGAATTTCAGTGATTGGATTAAAAGATTGAAAGATGATTAGTAGAGAACCTGAACAGAATTACAAGTAATATATGATAAAATAGTAACAATAACTACAAATTGCATCCTTGCAGAGTTTTTGTTTGGCTGCTGGGGTCAGTAACCCCCATTGGCAAGCTGAAAAGAGACAGAATGAAAAAAAAGTAAAAAATAAAGATAAGTTAAAAAGTTGCAAAGAATAGGCCATTTAATATACTAAAAGTTAGCATAAAGGTCAATCCCTCCCAAACACAACTTAACGTTTTTTGAAAAAAATAAACATAATTTCAAGCAACTTTGCAATATACATTAATTAAAAATATGTAGTCTTTCATGATTTATAATGATGATCATGAATTTTGATCATAATTTTTGATCTGGCTGACTACTTTGAGACAAAAAAAATAAAGAAAGTAACAATAGTCGACTGTCTTCAGCCTGCTGGTATTCGGCCAAATCCTTTACGAAGGATTCTGGGGTTCGGCCGAATATAAAAAAGTAAATTCAGATCATCAATAGTGGTGAGCAAATTTTGTGGGCAGGCATGGATTCACAGAAAAATTCTTAATTTCGCCTTTGGTGAATTTTCGCAAACCTTCCGCAACATTTTGCTGCTTAAAATTAGTCACATCATAAATGTTGCACGGTACATTTGTTTTACGAATTTTTCAGCAGTGTGCCCAAATTTTTCTGCAAACCGAAACAGAACAGATTCCCTCATCACTAGTCATAGTTCCAAAAAAGTATAATTAAGCCATATGACTAGTGATGAGCGAATCTGTTTCGCTTCATCATAACATTTGTGAAACGACAAGAAAATTGGCTAAAAGGCGAAAAATTCACGAAACACATTTGTTGTGCGTTTTTATTTGCCCCGGAATCTTTTTATGGTTGCCAGTGTCTTTTTTTTTGTCGCCCGTGCCCAATTTTGACATGACCACGCCAAATGTATCCCCAGCAAATTTTTACGGAAGTTTTGCAAAACAATTTGCTAATGCCAAAATGCAGAAATTTGCTGTGATTCCATGCCTGGCGAAAAAATTTGTGCATCACTACATATGACTAGAAAGCAATTATATTTTAATTCCATGCATGAGAGTTGCATAACTAATATGTAAGTATTTACAAATAACTCAAGTAATTACATGAAAACTAAATGAAAATTGTCTTAGAATACTGCTGTCTACATCATACCCCTTTTCAAGCCATTGCTATGTTCCCTTTTATACTGCTACATTATTTTACAAGTGGTAAGACTACAGCATCTTCACAGCATAGAAGATAATTCCCGCACAATATCCCCTTAAGTATATAATGGATTGGGATATTACCAAATTCCACTTATAGTTTCCATGAACATTCTAACTATACACAATCCCTTCCCTTTCCCTGATTTGACTTGCACATGTATAAACATTTGTTGTGCGATAGTTCCAACAAGCTAAGTTATAATGGAAAGGATTAAGAGTAAACTGGAAAAGGTATTTCTAGCTGGCATCATCTTCAAAGTTAAAGTTGTATATTATAGGCATTTTTTTCCTAATATAATTATTACTTACAGAGGCTAAAGCTTGAGCTGTAGCATACAGTGAGTTAGAGATGTGGCAGGGCAATTTTTCATGTGCCATGCAGGGTAAAACTGCGTTAGGTTAATAATAAGCTTGGCACACTATCTGAGGAGAACAGCTCCCTTTGGGATTTGTAAAGTGACTTATCCAGGAAGTTATACTTTGATTACATTGCAGTAAAATATGTGCTCTGAATTGAGTTAGAGTAAGCTTAGCATAACAGTGGGCTCTTTAACTGCTTTCTATACTATGAGTAACAGCAGTTCAGCTTTATAAGGTGCATTTTTAAAATCTTTTTTTCTATAAGAAAAGACAGAAATCTAATAGTAAATGCTGCTGTTCAAATATTTTTACCTATAAAATTATACGATCACAATGTAATCATCTATTCCACCACATTTTAAATGGTAGCTGCACACGTTAGGTAAAAAAAAAGTCCATGTTCAGCTATTGTTAACATGTAATAGTGTCTGCAGTTGCAGACATCCAATATTTTAGTTCAAACTTTGCAAATGTATTTTCTGTTTTAATAAAGAGAAAGGCAAAGCAACCCTCAACAGCAATGGCAAAATAGTTGGAGTTCTTTTTTTAACAGAAAAACGTCACCTGGATAACTTTGTGGTAAAAACTAAGTAAGCTTTATCAGAAAGGTCTATGTAAATACAGCCATAAGCACTCACAGAAACGCTGCACTGAGTTCCCTGTAAAAAGATTTCTTTTGTCTGTAATTCCTGTGCAAGAGACACACAGCTTTCTGCTCTTTTCTCTCTGCTGCTCCCCCCTCCATCAAGAATGCTAAGATCTCACTCCCCCCCTTTAGGAATGTGGATCTGAGCCAATCAGCAGGAAGCTGACTCATAGGGGCCCATTTACTTACTCACGAACGGGCCGAATGCGTCCGATTGCGTTTTTTTCATAATGATCGGTATTTTGCGATTTTTTCGGAAAATTATCGCGACTTTTTCGTTACCAATACGATTTTTGTGGAAAAACGCGAGTTTTTCGTAGCCATTCCGAAAGTTGTGATTTTTTCGTAGCGTTAAAACTTGCGCAAAAAGTTGCGATTTTCTTCGTAGTTTTAAAACTTGCGCAAAACGTCGCGCCTTTTAAGTTTAAACGCTACGAAAAAAGCGCAACTTTTCGCGCAAGTTTTAACGCTACGAAAAAATCGCAACTTTCGGAATGGCTACGAAAAACTCGCGTTTTTTCGCGCAAATCGTATTGGTAACGAAAAAGTCGCGATAATTTCCGAAAAGTCGTAAAGGCGCCGAAAAAATCGCAAAAAATACGAAAAAGTCGCAAAATGTTCGTTTTCCAATCTGAATTTTTCCAATTCGGGTTCGAATTCGTGGGTTAGTAAATCAGCCCCATAGTCTAACTAACTGAGCATGTTCACTTGGTCTGGGTGTCTGTGCAGGAGTGAGGCATTATGGGAACTTTCTTTACACAGTGTAACGTTCAAGTTAGTTAGGAACCAGTGTGCGACCGCTGGATGCAAAGTCTGACTCTTACGGTATAACAAGAACTCCCAGCCCTTCCCGGTCTTCACCGACGCCCTTTTGGGGCCCCGGAACTTTCTGCTGCGGTCCAAGCTGGGGTCCTGCAAACTTTCAGAGTTCAGACAAAAACGGGGTACCGGCAAGGCAAGGCAGAATCGTAGTCGGGGTACAGGCAAAGGTCGAGGCAGGTAGCAAGAATCGTAGTCGGGCACAGGCAAAAGGTCGAGGCAGGTAGCAGGAATCGTGGTCAGGGTACAGGCAAAGGTCAAAACCGAAAACAACAACAAAATGCTTAAGCAGGTACTGACAATAAACCAGAAGCCAGCTTGGGCAATGAAACACTGAAGGAAGGGGTTTAAATAGCAGTATTTTGGCGCCAAAACAGAAGGGAACCGGAAGAACTAAAAACCTGTACAAAGATGGCGCCCAAAGCTTCAAGGCGCGCAACTGCGCATGTCCGCGCGTCATCGCGCATGCGCAGTACCGTCGCGCCGTCCCCGCCGAACCCGGAAGCGTGGGCCCATACCAGAGCGCGTCTGCCGGCCGGCGCGAACTAAGGTAGGAGAACGCGCCGGCCCGGCAGAGCGCCTTACACACAGCTCAGCATTTTTTTCTTCATGTTTGGCTTCTGATCATCTGAACAGGTGAAATATGGGGAGACTTAAGGGCACTATTGAGACAACTGAAGGTATGCCTGCAGCTTGAGATTAACTCTTTATTAGCCTTTACTTCTCCTTTAAGGAAAACTATACCCCCAGAAAGAATACTTAACCCACAGAGAGTTTATATCATAATAAGTGGCCTCTTACCAAAATGGAATAGATATCAGTAAATATTGCCCTTTACATATTATTCCTTGAGCCTTCATTTTGTGATGGGCTGCTCCCTCAGAGATCACCTGACAGGAAATAATGCAGCTCTAATGGTAACAGGATGTAGGAGAAATAAAACTTTACTTATTAATTGGCTGTTCTGACTTAACATATATGTGTGCCCTTGGTTTGTTTGTGTGCACTGTGAAACTGTTGAAAGAGCCTGCGGGGCCCTTAAAATGGCAATTTTCTATTTAAGATTACGCATACTAGTAAAAAAAAAGGTTAAAAAAGGTTTTACATATGAGTTGTTTTATACAGTACAATACATTTTTATAGAGACCTACAATGTTCTCAGCACTTCTGCAATTTACATTAATTTTCTGTTTTTAGTGGTTTTTAAGGTATTTACATTTTTAGATTGTTTTATACTGCTAGACCCCAACTGTCTATGCATTTTCTTTTCTTTTTTTTCTATTCATGTTTTATTTAGACAAAAACATCATAGAAAGATACATTTTGTACATTAGTTTTCTTCTCATTTCCATGTGCTTTCTATTTATACCTGTACATTTGTTGCTCATATTATTTCAGTTAAACATCATATTTTTATACATACCAACAATAAAAAAATGTCTATGCATTTTCTATACACGTCCTATATTCAGTTAACTCTTGGGTTTCTTACTCTTAATTGAGCCAAAAGCCTGTTATAATCTAAAAATGCAATTATATCAGAAAATTATAGAAAAGTAAAAAATATATATTGGTAAAGCTCTTAGGTAGTGTTAAGCCAATATGTTCCATTTTGCTTCATTGAAAAATTTGCAAGACTTCTACAAAATTTGTGAAACGAAAAATTTGCAAAATGCAAAAGTCAATACATGACACATTTTTTTACACGTCACAATGTTTTCTTGCGTACTTAATTTTTTCTTACGTACAACAATTTTTCTTATGTGTTTGACTTCCTTCTCTCTCCAAGTATATTTAAGTTTATTCTCACTTCTACCCTACGATGGGTACATTTTTGTCACTGCAGTTTTGCGAAGAAATTTGGCAATGGTGATATGCAGAATTTTGCTGCAAATCCATTCCTGCCGAAAAAAAATTGCTCATAACTACTCTCAGGTAAGTTTATATCAATTGCACATACAATTCACGTACAGTGCCCTGTATAAGTATTTCCATATATAATGTTGTTACAACCTGGAATTAAAATAGATTCCATAGGAACTGTATGTCAGTGATCTATGGAAAAGAGTCAATAAGTGTCAATTCTGAAGGAGCTGAAGAGACCCAGATCTGTGATGGGAGAATTCATCTATGTGACAACTAAACTTAGGCTTTATGGAAGACTGGGAAGAAGAAAGCCATACCAAAGTGCATTTGACAAATGGAATGTGGGTGATAGCAAATATTTTAAAAATAACTTCTCTGGTCTGATGAGACCGAAAAGCCACATTTTGACCTTAAGAAAGAATGCTACGTGGGGTGGAAAGTCAACACTGCTCATCAACCTGTAAGCACAATCCAGGGGGATGCTTTTTATTGGCAGGACCTTTGAAACAGGCCAAGACTAAGTATTGTGTCATGGATGGTTTGAATATTTATGCAACCATCAAAAGTCTATTTTTTTTAACTGTTGTGTAACAATATCTTTTTTTATAGAAAGTATTTTGTATGTATGTATGTATGTTATAAATGAAAGGATAACAATCACAGTTAATTCTAGCTTGTTGAAAAGTTGGTACTTGTCCTTGCCAATGAGTTAGGGGATGAAAATAGTTAGTAATCAACTAATTTCTTAAATCACAAAACTAATTGTATGTAGTGATGGGAGAATTTTTTCCACCAGGCATGGATTTACAGTGAATTTCCCATTTCACCATTTCTAAATTGTTTTACAAAACTTATGCGAAAAAATTTACAGCGGAAACATTTGCCGAGCAACAACAAAAAAAGTTTTGGTTGCGTAAAAAAACAGTTGTGGTTGTGGTAAAATAGGCACAGTTGCATCAAAATGTCAGCAGTTGTGTCGAAATGGGCACAGCCACATGAAAATGGGAGTTGTTTTGCAAAAATTTTTCTGTAGTTTCACAAATTTTTTCTCGAAGCGAAACAGGTCAGATTTGCTCATCACTAATGGTATGTTGGCATTTCAGAAAATATGCTTTCTCTTTCCAAAATGTTTAGTTTTTTAGTGTTAAATATTTACTGTAATTACTGGTTCAACAACAGTTTTTTAAATGAAATAGTTGCTAACTTGTTCCTACTTTTTCTAATGGTTTCAGTCCACGTCTTTTAAAATTAACACTACTCTATATTTTTATCACCATATAAAATATAAAGGGCTTTTATTCATTCAGACATGCAGTTAACATCCTGTAAATGTTTCACAAAACCTACTGAGCTAAAGTTTATTTCTACAAATGTGCACATAAAATCACCTTACAGAAGTTAGAACCCTAACTGTTCAGCTATATAATCTCTACTGAATACTAAACTGTTTGATTGAAAAGTGCCTTAATAGCTACTTCTTATAATGCAGCTCTCAGCAATATAGTTGATTGAGAGAGGAAAAGAATAACGGAATTCTGCCAATTAAGCAGTACATTTCCAATAGACATTGTAATAACATCCGAAAGAGTATCAATATAGTTAACACTCTGGTATATAACTAAAATTATTCAGCTTTGCCTCAAGATATTACATGGTTGTAAACACGCATTAAGATTCCTTTGTTCTTGCATGAAAAATAATACATACTTGTTAGTATGGCCGGTAAAACTAACACAGTTCCTTTAACCTTTTTCCTGCTAATGGCCAGGGTCACTCTGGAATAATGCATTGCAAACAACAAATATTTCATTTCCACTTAAATTAAGACAAACAGTTGTTACATTTCCTGGCATCTTGTAGCTTTCCCCATGATGTAGTATCTACACTTCTATGTCAGGGAAAGGGTTAAACTGAAAAAAAGTTTTATACTGAACAGAACATTTTGGCAATATATATATATATATATATATATATATATATATATATATATTTTTTTTTTTTTTTAATTTAATAATTTTCTTTATTGATTTTCTTACAATGAAAAAGAAGGGGACAGAAAAGAGGTATGGGGGGTATAGCAAATTCAATTTGTTACATGGTATTAAGCCTTCACATTACAGGGTTAACGAGTCATTGCTATAGAGAAATTGTGTGTTGTATACAGTAACATCTTGGCTAAATTCGTAACCTGAGGGATTTTTTGTAGTAACCTAGTATCTTAAGAGTTTCTATTCATTGTTTCCAAGTGGAAACCATGAGTAATTTCCTCTCATTTTCTAGTCTCTTCAACTAGGTGTGTGTGTGGGGGGGTTCACAGTCTTCCACCGTCTTCTGCCTTTTAGGGATCAAGGCTTTTGGTGCATGTAAAAGATAAGACACACCTTTGGGCACATTTACTAATCCACGAATGGTCCGAAGGCGTCTGAATGCGTTTTTTTCGTAATGATCGGTATTTTACGATTTTTCCGAAAATTGTTGCGACTTTTTCGTAGCCATTACGACTGTCTCGCAAAATCTCGCGACTTTTTCGTAGCCATATGACTTGCGCGAAAAGTCGCAACTTTTTCGCAGCCTTCGAGCCGAGTACGAAAGTTTCGGATTCATTCAAGCTTCAGTATGGTGACTTTTCTTGGGCCAGGTTGGAGCTGCAGAGTGCCATTGAGTCCTATGGGAGGCTTCAAAAATCATGCTAAGTCTGAAAGTTTCGCCCGCCGCTTACGAGCGCTCAATACAAAAAAGTCGCGACAAGATACGAGCAAATCGTAATGGCTACGAAAAAGTCGTGACTTATGGCGCAAGTCGTAATGGTTACGAAAAAGTCACGACAATTTACGAAAAGTTGTAACGGCGACGAAAAAAACGCAAAAAATACGAAAAAGTCGCAAAATGTTCATTTTCCAATCGGAATTTTTCCAATTCGGATTTGTATTCATGGGTTAGTAAATCAGCCCCCTTGTGTCTCAACCCTTTCTCCTTTTAGATTATAAACTTTTTTGAGCAGGACTCTCTTCACCTCTTGTATCGGTTATTGATTGCTTTATATGTTACTCTGTATGTCCAATGTATGAAACCCACTTATTGTACAGCGCTGCGGAATATGTTGGAGCTTTATAAATAAATGTTAATAATAATAATAAAAGTGTAAGCTTGTCTGTCAGGATAGAATTGTTGCTAGTGTCATAATGGAATAGTAATAGAGTTCAAAGAACCTGGAGAGTATCATTGTATCCAGTGAAACAGTGTAGTTTTATTGAGACATCATATAGCACAACATGTTTCGGCTCACCAGCCTTCCTCAGGTGCATACAAAAGTGACATAGCTACATAAATTTATACCCTACCCCACACCAACAAGTATCACCAGCTCCACAGTGTGGCCAGGTGCATAGATACTCAAAGCAAAGATTTGTACTGCCATCTAGTGGCCTACTAATAAAGGTAACACCTTAGAAGTAATTCAAGTTTCTTGAAATAGTTACAGTTCAGCAACATTGTATCTGGTATTATAAACAATGTATTAAAAGTTGACAAACATTCAATATTCACAATAAGTTCTACAAGGGAAAGAACTTCTCCTACCAGACTGCAGTAAGGTAGAAGGATAGTCCTGTTCTGAGAGTAGTCCAACATTCACAGATCCATTGCTGTAAAGGTGAAAATCGTATTGTTATAAGAAGCATTTAAAACTCAAAGCCTCATTCATTCCTAGTGGCTCCAATGTATCCATTGTATGTATCCATTTTGCCTCGGTTTGTAAAAGCAAGCGTGTTCTGTCCCCTCCCCTTCTTGGGACTATTACATCCTCAAGAACCAGCCAGCGTAAAGATGCTGGTGTGTGTTTGTGCAAATAAAAGTGTTTCCCCACAGGTGTTTGTGTTTTCTTTTTTTCAGGGTCATATATGGTTATAGAGTATTTATGTTCCCTAATCCGTACTTTCACCGGTCTGGCAGTTTGACCTACGTACATCTTGCCACATGGGCATTTTAGTGCGTATACCACTGACTCTGAGTTGCACGTGTGGTACCCTTTTATGGGGATTCTGTGTCCCTTCTGTGGGTGTGTTACAAAATCACCTCTTATAATTGAGTTGCAACTGCCACATCCTAAGCAAGGGAAAGTACCATGCTTAGGAGGGCCAAAGAAGCGGGTGCGTGTTTCACTACCCTGAAGGTCTGCTTTCACTAATTTGTCAGCTAGATTATTGCCCCTTTTGTACGAGAATAGTGGAGGTGCCTTGCAGATCCTATTTAATGCTGTATCTTTTTGTACGATGGACCAGTGATGTAGGACCAGCTTTTCAAGTTTTTTACTTAGGGGGCCATATTGGCTAACAAATGGAATTCGTAAATGTGATGGGGTGTTCTCTTTTTTCTTTTTGAGAAGACAATTTCTATCAATTTTTTGTACCTCATCTCTCAACTTATAGAGCATCCCCTTATCATATCCTTTCTCTGCAAATTTGTTTATCAGTTTATTTGCACTGTGTAGGTACCTTACATTATCAGATGCAATGCGTCTTATACGTAAAAACTGCCCTTTAGGTATCCCCTTGATAGTGTTTGGTGTATGATAGCTATCTGGTCTGAGGATATTATTTCTCTCTGTTGGTTTGGAGAAAAGGTCAGTAACAATATGCCCCTCTTTGTTAAACACCTGCACATCAAGGTAGTGTATAGTATCAACACTATGTTCCGCTGTGAATTTGATCGAGCCATGTTGGGAATTAATATGTTTAAGAAAATCATGTAGTTTAGATTCACCTGATTTCCAGATTATGAAAATATCATCCACATATCTGAAATAGCAATGTATGGATTCCTTGTATGTTGGATTCTGGAGTATAAGCTTATTTTCCAGGTAATCCATAAAGATATTGGCATAACTGGGTGCCAGATTACTGCCCATAGCCGTACCTTGTACTTGAATGTAAAAATCCTTTTCAAACCGAAAATAGTTATATTTTAGCACAAGAGATAGTAGTTCCATGAGAAAGAATATCATGGGTTGCGATGTGTTACTATTAAGTAGTGCCTCCTCCACATAATGTATGCCTTCCTCATGTGGTATTGATGTGTATAGTGATTGTACATCTATACTGCATAGGAGCCAATCAGGGGAAATCTGTCCTATATTCTGTAATTTGCAAAGAAAATCAGTAGTATCACATAGACACTGTGGTATAACTTTCACAATTTCTTGTAAGTATACATCCACAAATTGGGAAAGCGGTTGTAAGACAGAGCCTACCCCTGATACGATTGGGCGCCCAGGAGGGTGTTCCAAATTCTTATGTATTTTAGGCAGGAGATAAAGGACCGGTGTTCGTGGATGGGTGACCGTAAGGAACTCCATAGTTTTTTTCGTAATAGTACCTGCTTCAAAGGCAGAGATAATACAAAAATCTACCTTTCGCTTGATATCCCAGGTGGGGTCATTTTGTACATGTTTATAGTGTTCTGCATTGTTAAGCTGTGAGAGTGCCTCAGAGACATATGCTACTCTGTTCAGAATAACAGTAGCACCGCCTTTATCGGCTTTCTTGATTATAATGTCTCTATTGTTCTGTAATGATTGTATTGCCTCTCTATCTGTTTTAGTGAGATTGTGTTTAAACCGCTTATGGTTAAATTTTTCCCACAACATTTCAGCTTCATGTGTAACAATACGTTCAAAGATTGACAAGGTTTCATTAGTAACATCTGGTACATAGTTACTCTTTGGTTTCAGTTTAACACTCAAGTCATGGCAGGTGCTTAATTTATTATCCTCAGGGAAACACATTTTTAGTTTTACCCTACGTAAAAATTTAAAGAAATCAACTTTCCAAGAAAAGAAGTTAGGACTCTGGGTTGGAATAAAGCCCAAACCCCTGTTTATAATATTGTGTTCAGCAGGTGTTAAAGTATAGTCTGATAATTTGAACTTTTGGATATCTACATTACCTGTGTGTCCTGCACTAGCAAGTGAGATGTCATTCAGTGATATAGCAGGCTTAACACAAGAAAAGGCCAATACATTTGTCTATTCTGATGCAGAAATTGAGAGGATCATTTCTTCAGTGGAAACACTTTCTTTAAGTCATCCTGAAGACGATATAGATTTCTACAATAAACTACTGAACCTATCACGTAAGGAATTGAACTTTCTTCTGCATAGCTCAACATTAATTGAGTATATTAAAGCAAAACGAATCCCAAGGGGGCTGAGAACAGGAGTACAGCCCTTACACTGTATTGAGAGTAAAGAATTCCTGGAGAAATGGGAAGGCATTTGGAATAAAGCAAGCCTTGATGCTATGGTCCTCACAGTGGAGTATTTACAGCCTGAAATTAGTAAAACACGTGAGGAGATAATCGACATTAAAACCCAACTTAAGGCTGCCTTACCAACTGAATGTGAAAACATAACACAGGATGTAAATAACACATTAGCGAAACTAAGAAAAGAAATCCTTGCACGTAAACTACATAAATTTGAACGGGACACGAGAGATTACGCGGCAGGTAAAATTTACCAATGGCAAGCTGAACCCCCCAGACACTCACGAGAGAGGAGAGCGGGAGCACTGGGACAGCGCAGGGAGCTGCGGGAACCAGACACCTCAAGGCAGCCACGAGAAAGGAGACCCGATCCGCTGGGACACCGTACAGGCTACAGAACGCGTCACCCGGGGCGCACAGGAAGTGACGCGGCGAGACCTCTGACCAGCAGCGACTCGGAAGGCACACTAAGTGAGCGGGACTATTCGAATCCCCAATACAGGCAGAGTTTTTTTGGCCGGGATCGACGCCAAAGAACTGGCGGTGGACATCGAGGAGCCCACGAGGAAACGGCAGGGAGAATCGCATCCGAAGGAGAAGGCATAGGACGAGCACAGCGTCGCTCGAACCGGACACCCATACAGAGACAGTTCTACAGACCGTGACCAGGTCTGAGGTAACTGACTTATGCGTCAATTTATCAGACTATACTTTAACACCTGCTGAACACAATATTATAAACAGGGGTTTGGGCTTTATTCCAACCCAGAGTCCTAACTTCTTTTCTTGGAAAGTTGATTTCTTTAAATTTTTACGTAGGGTAAAACTAAAAATGTGTTTCCCTGAGGATAATAAATTAAGCACCTGCCATGACTTGAGTGTTAAACTGAAACCAAAGAGTAACTATGTACCAGATGTTACTAATGAAACCTTGTCAATCTTTGAACGTATTGTTACACATGAAGCTGAAATGTTGTGGGAAAAATTTAACCATAAGCGGTTTAAACACAATCTCACTAAAACAGATAGAGAGGCAATACAATCATTACAGAACAATAGAGACATTATAATCAAGAAAGCCGATAAAGGCGGTGCTACTGTTATTCTGAACAGAGTAGCATATGTCTCTGAGGCACTCTCACAGCTTAACAATGCAGAACACTATAAACATGTACAAAATGACCCCACCTGGGATATCAAGCGAAAGGTAGATTTTTGTATTATCTCTGCCTTTGAAGCAGGTACTATTACGAAAAAAACTATGGAGTTCCTTACGGTCACCCATCCACGAACACCGGTCCTTTATCTCCTGCCTAAAATACATAAGAATTTGGAACACCCTCCTGGGCGCCCAATCGTATCAGGGGTAGGCTCTGTCTTACAACCGCTTTCCCAATTTGTGGATGTATACTTACAAGAAATTGTGAAAGTTATACCACAGTGTCTATGTGATACTACTGATTTTCTTTGCAAATTACAGAATATAGGACAGATTTCCCCTGATTGGCTCCTATGCAGTATAGATGTACAATCACTATACACATCAATACCACATGAGGAAGGCATACATTATGTGGAGGAGGCACTACTTAATAGTAACACATCGCAACCCATGATATTCTTTCTCATGGAACTACTATCTCTTGTGCTAAAATATAACTATTTTCGGTTTGAAAAGGATTTTTACATTCAAGTACAAGGTACGGCTATGGGCAGTAATCTGGCACCCAGTTATGCCAATATCTTTATGGATTACCTGGAAAATAAGCTTATACTCCAGAATCCAACATACAAGGAATCCATACATTGCTATTTCAGATATGTGGATGATATTTTCATAATCTGGAAATCAGGTGAATCTAAACTACATGATTTTCTTAAACATATTATTTCCCAACATGGCTCGATCAAATTCACAGCGGAACATAGTGTTGATACTATACACTACCTTGATGTGCAGGTGTTTAACAAAGAGGGGCATATTGTTACTGACCTTTTCTCCAAACCAACAGAGAGAAATAATATCCTCAGACCAGATAGCTATCATACACCAAACACTATCAAGGGGATACCTAAAGGGCAGTTTTTACGTATAAGACGCATTGCATCTGATAATGTAAGGTACCTACACAGTGCAAATAAACTGATAAACAAATTTGCAGAGAAAGGATATGATAAGGGGATGCTCTATAAGTTGAGAGATGAGGTACAAAAAATTGATAGAAATTGTCTTCTCAAAAAGAAAAAAGAGAACACCCCATCACATTTACGAATTCCATTTGTTAGCCAATATGGCCCCCTAAGTAAAAAACTTGAAAAGCTGGTCCTACATCACTGGTCCATCGTACAAAAAGATACAGCATTAAATAGGATCTGCAAGGCACCTCCACTATTCTCGTACAAAAGGGGCAATAATCTAGCTGACAAATTAGTGAAAGCAGACCTTCAGGGTAGTGAAACACGCACCCGCTTCTTTGGCCCTCCTAAGCATGGTACTTTCCCTTGCTTAGGATGTGGCAGTTGCAACTCAATTATAAGAGGTGATTTTGTAACACACCCACAGAAGGGACACAGAATCCCCATAAAAGGGTACCACACGTGCAACTCAGAGTCAGTGGTATACGCACTAAAATGCCCATGTGGCAAGATGTACGTAGGTCAAACTGCCAGACCGGTGAAAGTACGGATTAGGGAACATAAATACTCTATAACCATATATGACCCTGAAAAAAAGAAAACACAAACACCTGTGGGGAAACACTTTTATTTGCACAAACACACACCAGCATCTTTACGCTGGCTGGTTCTTGAGGATGTAATAGTCCCAAGAAGGGGAGGGGACAGAACACGCTTGCTTTTACAAACCGAGGCAAAATGGATACATACAATGGATACATTGGAGCCACTAGGAATGAATGAGGCTTTGAGTTTTAAATGCTTCTTATAACAATACGATTTTCACCTTTACAGCAATGGATCTGTGAATGTTGGACTACTCTCAGAACAGGACTATCCTTCTACCTTACTGC
Source organism: Xenopus tropicalis (assembly GCF_000004195.4). Classification (NCBI taxonomy): domain Eukaryota; kingdom Metazoa; phylum Chordata; class Amphibia; order Anura; family Pipidae; genus Xenopus; species Xenopus tropicalis. Next base: position 66,180,028 of record NC_030684.2, on the reverse strand, counting down.
AGTCTGGTAGGAGAAGTTCTTTCCCTTGTAGAACTTATTGTGAATATTGAATGTTTGTCAACTTTTAATACATTGTTTATAATACCAGATACAATGTTGCTGAACTGTAACTATTTCAAGAAACTTGAATTACTTCTAAGGTGTTACCTTTATTAGTAGGCCACTAGATGGCAGTACAAATCTTTGCTTTGAGTATCTATGCACCTGGCCACACTGTGGAGCTGGTGATACTTGTTGGTGTGGGGTAGGGTATAAATTTATGTAGCTATGTCACTTTTGTATGCACCTGAGGAAGGCTGGTGAGCCGAAACATGTTGTGCTATATGATGTCTCAATAAAACTACACTGTTTCACTGGATACAATGATACTCTCCAGGTTCTTTGAACTTTATTTGTAAGCTACACAGCCTGGCACGGGGGCTGCTACCTGTTGAGGAGTACTTACTGAGTAAACTAGAAGCTACGGTAGGACTTTTTGAACTTTTGAATAGTAATAGAGGTAGATTTCATGAGTGGATTTTGCTCTTGGTTATCTTACTGATTAACTTACATACAGTGGAGGAAATAATTATTTGACCCCTCACTGATTTTGTAAGTTTGTCCAATGACAAAGAAATGAAAAGTCTCAGAACAGTATCATTTCAATGGTAGGTTTATTTTAACAGTGGCAGATAGCACATCAAAAGGAAAATCGAAAAAATAACTTTAAATAAAAGATAGCAACTGATTTGCATTTCATTGAGTGAAATAAGTTTTTGAACCCCTACCAACCATTAAGAGTTCTGGCTCCCACAGAGTGGTTAGACACTTCTACTCAATTAGTCAACCTCATTAAGGACACCTGTCTTAACTAGTCACCTGTATAAAAGACACCTGTCCACAGAATCAATCAATCAAGCAGACTCCAAACTCTCCAACATGGGAAAGACCAAAGAGCTGTCCAAGGATGTCAGAGACAAAATTGTAGACCTGCACAAGGCTGGAATGGGCTACAAAACCATTAGCAAGAAGCTGGGAGAGAAGGTGACAACTGTTGGTGCGATTGTTCGAAAATGGAAGGAGCACAAAATGACCATCAATCGACCTCGCTCTGGGGCTCCACGCAAGATCTCACCTCGTGGGGTGTCAATGATTCTGAGAAAGGTGAAAAAGCATCCTAGAACTACACGGGAGGAGTTATTTAATGACCTCAAATTAGCAGGGACCACAGTCACCAAGAAAACCATTGGAAACACATTACACCACAATGGATTAAAATCCTGCAGGGCTCGCAAGGTCCCCCTGCTCAAGAAGGCACATGTGCAGGCCCGTCTGAAGTTTGCCAATGAACACCTGAATGATTCTGTGAGTGACTGGGAGAAGGTGCTGTGGTCTGATGAGACCAAAATAGAGCTCTTTGGCATTAACTCAACTCGCTGTGTTTGGAGGAAGAAAAATGCTGCCTATGACCCCCAAAACACCGTCCCCACCGTCAAGCATGGGGGTGGAAACATTTTGCTTTGGGGGTGTTTTTCTGCTAAGGGCACAGGACAACTTATTCGCATTAACGGGAAAATGGACGGAGCCATGTATCGTGAAATCCTGAACGACAACCTCCTTCCCTCTGCCAGGAAACTGAAAATGGGTCGTGGATGGGTGTTCCAGCACGACAATGACATAAAAAAAAACATACAGCAAAGGCAACAAAGGAGTGGCTCAAGAAGAAGCACATTAAGGTCATGGAGTGGCCTAGTCAGTCTCCGGACCTTAATCCAATAGAAAACCTATGGAGGGAGCTCAAGCTCAGAGTTGCACAGAGACAGCCTTGAAACCTTAGGGATTTAGAGATGATCTGCAAAGAGGAGTGGACCAACATTCCTCCTAAAATGTGCGCAAACTTGGTCATCAATTACAAGAAACGTTTGACCTCTGTGCTTGCAAACAAGGGTTTTTCCAAGTATTAAGTCTTTTTTTGTTAGAGGGTTCAAAAACTTATTTCACTCAATGAAATGCAAATCAGTTGCTATCTTTTATTTAAAGTTATTTTTTCGATTTTCCTTTTGATGTGCTATCTGCCACTGTTAAACTAAACCTACCATTGAAATGATACTGTACTGAGACTTTTCATTTCTTTGTCATTGGACAAACTTACAAAATCAGTGAGGGGTCAAATAATTATTTCCTCCACTGTATCTTAACCCAGTATGGTACAATTGCAGGGCACGTGAACCAGATATGTTTAAAGGATCCCACGTCAGAGTTGCATCTCCAGCATTTCTCAGAAGTGGTTGGCAACCAATATATAGTTATCAAAATTCTTAGATTTTAAAGTTTGTTCCACAGAAATGTTTGGCTTCAGAATTTTTTTAGAATCATATCATTTCAGACATAAAGTGGGAACCAATAAATGATATTATATAAACACAGACTAGTATAAAGGTAGGCACTCCAGAAATCATACTACATAAACAATGTACAGTACTGTTCATCTGGTTCTTATGATAAGTTGGCATTAGCATTAACATTTTAAATAGAATTAAATTCAGAAAGTTGTAGAAATATTTAACTTTTAAAAGTTACAGCCTATGATTTATGGTTTATTTTTTATTATAAATCAGCAATGTCCCTTTCCCGTTTAGAACTGGTTCAATAATAATCCTGAAATGGATTATTCTTTCAAATAAAATTCAGTGTGAGAGTCCTACAGGTTTTCTCCAGAATTCCAGGACATTTAATACAGCTGAGAATGATTAGAAATCAACTTTAAGATGTATTGCTGTTCAAGCCTTCAGTATTTTCTATCTCAATATCTTAATATAACAACTGGTTTTAGATCACATAGAAGTAGCTATCTGCAACAATTTTTTTTAAAAAGTTTCATAATAACTTAATAACTATTGACATCTGAACTGATCTAGAAGTTATTTGGCATGATAAATCTAGAAAAGGTATGGATTGATTTTGGCAACAGAAAGAGTGCTCTAAATTTGTCAGCATTTAGATTAGTGACAATGTAACCTTCATCAATTATAATCAATATATCTATATATCTATATCTATATATATATATATATCTATATATATATATATATATCTATATCTATATCTATATATATATATATATATATATATATATATATATATATATATATATATATATATATATATATATATATACATGTTTAAAGGTATGGGATCTCTTACCGCAAACCCATATCCAGAAAGTTCTGAATTACAGAAAAACCATTGCCCATAAAAATCTATTTTATGTAATTTTAACAAAAATGTTGTCCCTTTTCTCTGTAATAGTGATAAGTGAAATTTTTCTGCCGATATTGATCGATGGTGAATTTCTGCATTTCGCCATGTACTGTATATACTCGAGTATAAGCCTAGTTTTTCAGCACCCAAAATGTGCTGAAAAAGTCACCCTCGGCTTATACTCGAGTCGGGTGCCATGGGTCCCTCCAGACTAGCACCCTCTCTCCTTTGTGTGCAAATTAGGCCACCCGCAACCGGACCCTCCAGTGCCCTGGCCTAGGCTCCCACTAGCAATACTTATTTCCCCTTACATCTCCTTCGGGACCGGGTCTGCTGCCAGTTTGCCAATGTGCAATGAGTGTTGGGTAGTACTCTTATTGTTTTTGTTGACTCTCTTCTCCGCTTACAGAGCTAGTTTACTGTTTTTCTTTAAAATAAATATTTAAAAACATATACCCCACTGATGCCTCAATTAATGTCATTTTATTGGTATTTATTTTGATTATTGAAACTTAGCAGTAGCGGCTGCATTTCCCACCCTAGGCTTATACTCGAGTTTTCTTAGGTAAAATTAGGTACCTCGGCTTATATTCGGATCGGCTTATACTCGAGTATATACGGTAAGAATATTTTTGTGATACCAACACAAACTTTTCCATTATAATTAAACAGTGAAAAATAGGCCAATCAAATGCTCAAATGTATTTTTGCAAAAAAAAGTTGGGAAAAAAACGCCCATAGACTCCAATGTGTTGCAATGTGTTTGCAAATTTTTACGCCAATCGAAACAGGACAGATTTGCTTATCACTACTCTGTAATAATAACTATAATAATAACTGGTAACTAAGCTGCATGAATCCATATTAGTGGCAAAACAGTCCTATTGGGATTAGGTAATGTTTTAATTATTTTTAGAGCACATTTAAGGTATGGAAATCAAAATTACAGACCATTTATCCAAAATACACCAGGTCCAAAGAATTCTGGATAATAGATCCCATACACATGGACACAGATACATATAAAATTATATAACATCTGTTTTTATCCCCTGTGCCTTTGGACTGACTTGCTTGCAAAGTTTTAGATTTTCAGTGCAGAAAACACATTGTACTGTATTGTATAAAACACACTGAATGTATAAATCTGCTTAATTGTCAACTACAAAAAATTAAATTTGCTGTATTAATCATATAGTGCAATATTTTGAATACTGGATTCTGTTGTTAAAGAAGAGTCAATTTTAAGCAGTTCTAGAAATGTATCCAAAGAAAACAATTAGATTAAACTTAATGAGCACAGTTTCAGTCTGCTAACCAGAAAACAACTCCTCTGCAAAATCTGTTTTTGCATTCACTGAAATAGTATTTCTGAATATTGTGGCCAATTTTAGACCAGAAACACATAACTCACTTAGATAACACATTTGTTTGTTTACGTGTTTTTTTTCCATTTTCTCTACATAATATCCAGTGTAGGAGTCTAATTTAACATTGTATTCAGAGTGCAGTGTTGTGCATAGATACTGTACACACTTAACATGCTACACACTAAAACGAATTGTCATTTATGACTACAATTGCAGTTGTGTTGCTCTAATTCGACTCTAAAATTTCAATCATTAAAGATACTTGAGTCAGCATGTGATCCTTACACTTCCCTATGGTTGCACTGGGCACCATTGCCTTCCTTCTTGTTACGAATTACTGGTGTGATAAATTTATGGATTAACACTAGTGGAAGTTGCAAAACAGGCATAGGCACAATCTCAAACTTTATTATAATTATGAAAGCCACATACAGGCATACTCTTTAGAATGTACCATATTTCCGCTTATGATTTATCTTTTTATATGGGATAGTAAAAGTCAAGTTTTATTATCCCATAGTAGGCAACTATATTGTCAGTATACTAATGTACTTTTATTGATAACAGATAACGTCATTATTATTTATTTTAGTATGTATCTTTTGAGACCATTTTTAAAAGATCTTCAGTATGGTTTTGGAGTTTCAGCGGAAACCACTGGCCATAATGAGTTTCATAATTTGCTTTAGCATTTGTGGCAATGCTAGAACAGAAAAAGGTAGTTCAGCAAAGAATAAAAACATGGAGAGAAAAGAGATTTCAGCCACTTGGTCCTTTCAGTAACGTCTTATATAAAAAGAAATAACACTTAAGTAGAGGACTGCAAATAATTAAATAATAAGTTTGCAGAAAAATTTATATATTGGGTCTTACAGAGCCTTGCTCTTCTTTACTTTTGTGTTTAGCATTATATAAACATTCAAGCTTTGGAAGTGGTTTTAAATTATGTTTGTTCTCAATAATGTGATGTTTGGAAAACTGAAAGCATATAACTATGACTCACTAAAGTAACTTACCCCAAAAATGAATTTATATGGTAAAATACTGCATATACCGTAACAGCCTTCAGAATCCTCTCTTGACATCAGTAATTAAGGCTAAAATATGTGAAATGTATGGGATCCATTATCTGGAAATCCATTATCCAGAAAGTCCCCAATTACAGAAAGGCAATCTCCCATAGACTCCTTTTTGATGAAATAATTCAAATTTTGAAAAATGATTTCCTCTGTAATAATAAAACAGTACCTTGTGCTTGACCCCAAATAATATATAATGAATCCTAGTTGATGTATCTACATATCCTGCTCTCACATCCAAATGGTCTACGTGAATGCATCAAGTACATTCTTGGTGATACTAGAAAGATATAACTTAATGTCTGTATGTATTAATCTCCATTTTCTACTTGATGAAAGGAAGACTACGCTATAATGTATTTAAGTATAAAGATATGTCTCAACAAATTTAGTTTATCTGTGTTTCCATGAATAGTATATCATATATTTCCAGTTTGGTAAAAACTGTTAGTCATGTAATAAATGAATATTTGTGCAGCACAGTTTGTATGGGTAAAAGTGTTCTCAATTCCTTCAGGCTAGGCCTTTATTGTGTGCTTTGCAATCTGACTCTAACTTCATAAATGTCAAGATGAACTAAACCTGGGGGACCTTAAGGTTGAAAAATGTGTTTGCAGAGCCTAGAATTACTTTGTGTTTGGAGTTTTCATCCCTGGCTCTATGCAGTTAACATTTCAACAAAATTTATAATGGAATTTTTTCAAATGCCCAAGAGACGTTAATGGATGTTATAATGCTTTGAAATCTCCTGTTTCACCTGATCTACACCTGGTCTAGCCTACATCTGCAGTTTATCCTGCTAAATATAACTTACATATTAATTAATAGAAAAATAATTATAAGAATATTGTGCTACTGAAAATGTTATCATTTGGAACCATAACCTGGCTCCTTATCTTTAAGCCTAACAGAATGTACAGGATGAAAGAATCTTAGCATAGCTTTATTATACATTTTTTTTATTGCTCTTATAGTGTATGTTTAAGATATTTAGGGCTACATTTTGTCTCTTCATTTATGAATATGAGACCCTGCCCTGCTGACAGCGCTTGAAAATTCTGGTACATGTTGTTTTTTTGCCATATGCTTTTTAAAAGTTGACAAGTTAAAGCTTCCTGCTATAGGTGACTATACCCGTAGCAAACCAGCAACTTTTATACATAATCCGCAAAGGAGGGACCATAATAAAAAGGATCAAAAGAATTGCATTTTGCAATATAATATATTTCATTAGACCATTATTACAGTTATTATTGACTACTTAAACGTTGGTGTATGTTTCTGACAAAAAATAATGTATATTTCAGTAAAAAGTTGTATTACACTACACATTATTGTAAATTATAACATTTTGCATCTTTCTTCCACTGGCAGAGGAGATTGCTACACACTTTCCAGGTTTGCAAACACTCACTTAAAGCAAAAATTGTTCATGCAGAGGCACAAATGTGTATGTTTGTGTGTTGTTTTTACGTGTTTTAAGTTCCTTTGTAAGATATAGATGTTATAGATATTTTGACCATTGAGTTTATAGGTTATATTTACCACCCAGGAAATGGGCAGTTTGATAAGGAAAGAAAATGTATTTTATTTAGCAGTGGACTGTGTTGTATTGCAGTTTGCTGTACAATAACTGATTGCAAATCAAGTATTTTATCTCTATATGTGAGCAACCAAACTAATATAAAAATGCATTTAAATTACTTAAAGCATAGTTACCCAAAACAAAGTTACATTGATTTGGTGGAATAATGTATCCTGTTTAGATATTACAGACAGTGAACTTAATGGAAAGGATACCCATGGCCACCCCCTCAAAAGAAAGACTGTATTCATGTACTGAAAACAGAAAATACACATTTGTACAATATTATACTCAGCAATGGTCAGAGCTTAGGGTTATACTGGTATAAAAATCACTGAATGTAGAGTCTAGAGCATCCTGTGAATGAAAAGCTGTAACAGTTCTTATAAATAAGTACATCTTTTATTAGTAATTGGGAAAATTACATAATGTAAAATTAACAGCAAGTCTCGCTTACATCAACTTAGAGAAAACAACATATTACTTGCTTTGTAATTTTAATATAATACCTTATAGCTTTCTCGAGATGCATACATCCAAACAAACACACATATTGCTATTAATATGAATCTGGTTTTAATAACAAATGTATTAAATACAGTCTGCTACCCACAATTCTGCTATGCTGCTTGTAGAAACATTTAGCAATGCAAATGTCCTTACTGTCTAGCTTGGCCGACAGAGTACACACAATGGGAAAAGTCTAAATATGTTTATTTGTAGGGGTTTAACCCTATCAACTATGTCAGAGGAACAAATTATTTCTACCTTCAAACAAAATGAAGCAAAAGGATATGTATAACCAAATAAATATTCTTGAATCTGATTCTTGTTAGAATGTAATCTAGGACACATGACCCTGCAACCCACAGGGTACCCACAGAAACAGTATACTTACAGCATATTATTAAAGGGATACTGTCATGATATTTATGCATACTTTTTATTACTAAATTACCCTGTTTACATAGCAAATAATTCACTTTATTATTTACCATTTTATTCTTGAACCAACAATTGCTATGTCTATGGCAAAATGTGGAAATTCGCCGCAAATTTAGGATGATGGTATTGGTGGCTTTACCTTCTAACTCATGCTAGAACGTTGCATAGAAGTGGATTTATTTAGACTATTTTGAGCAATTCTGGGAATCATATATTACATTTTGTGGTGACTCATTCTTTTGGCTAAGCTGAACTGTCGAACAGTTCTGTAGCCATAAATTCTCTTTTTCTGCTGAGGATAGGTTCCAGAATGCTTTTCAGATTATTGCAATGTACAGGACATATCTTTGGAGACCAAATCATTTTGATTATATTTAAAGCCTTTTCTATTCCTCCAGAAAATGTCACTTATTATGAAAAATCTACTAAACTATATATCTTGATTCAAACTTTTTTTTTTTATTTAGCTAAATAAGTTAGCACCTCAACATGTGCAATGAGCAGAATCCAGGTATGAATACTTTTCCTTTAACTCACAATGCAGCCTTTTTCCCATGATTCTAGTTTAATTGAGGTAGCACAATGCAATTGTGGCCAACACATTAAAATATAAACAACTTTGAGGCAAATCAGATGCAATTGCACTAAAATGTTCTGCATCTGGACTGCATCAATTCTGTTGTTTGCCATGCAAGTTGTGTGTGCTCCCTATTTGTTTGACAGAGCTGCACTGTGACAATTGATGCTGGCCACAATAGGGACCCCAAAGCAACCATTTTGATGCATCTTAATATCAATAGCAGTTGAGAAGTTTTCTGGTTACAGCAGCACCATTTATGCATATTTATTTAATAGTGAAAATATGAAACCAATTTTAACACACACAAACAAATAGTCTGAAACATTGCTGAGATTATGCCATACTACAAATAGAGGTAGGTTTATGGCATATAAAGGGAATGCTGCATCATTCTACTTTTTTGTTCTTTAAGGTTTGTGCTGGTTGACACACAAGTGCGCCCTTGCTAGTTAAAGGAATACTGTCATGGGAACCATGTTAATAGAGCTTCTCCAGCAGAATCCTGCATTGAAATCCATTTTCAAAAGTGCAAACTGATTTAGAAATTTCCATATTCTTCATTTCTCATGGTGCCACAGCCATGTGACTTGTGCAGATTTGAATTGGCCCACCAGGATACTGTGAAAAAACGTGGTAGTGGGGTGACTACATCTCCCCAAAAGACATTAGCCTTACCACCATATAGTGTGATATCACCCCCCCCCCCTTTCCCCCCCTAGCAAGGGATCATCAGAACAATTGGAATGTACTGTAGCAAGATAGCAGCTACCTGACACCTGTATTGCTAAAAGTGTTAGATATGGGAATAGCACTCAATAGTAAAAAAATCCAAGTCAGGCTTGGGACTCCTCCAGTTACATGGGAGTAGGAGAAACAATAGGTTACTTGAAAGCAGTTCTAATGTGTAGTGCTGGCTCATTCTGAAAGTTCATAATTGGACACAATGCACTGAGATGGTGCCTACACAACAATATTACAACTAAAAAAAAATACATTTGTAATTTCAAAAATACAAAACAGAGTAATTTAGAAATAAAAAGTACACTTTACAAATCATGACAGAAGGACATACACTAAGGGGCTGATTTACTAAGACATGATTTCGAATCCGAATTGGAAAAATTCCGATTGGAAACTAACATTTTGCGACTTTTTCGTATTTTTTGTGATTTTTTCGGCGTCTTTGCGATTTTTGCGTAAAAACGCGAGTTTTTCGGCGTCTTTCCGAAAGTTGCGCAAAGTCGCGATTTTTTCGTAGCGTTAACACTTGTGCGCAAAGTCGCGCCTTTTTCGTAGCGTTAAAACTTAAAAGGCGCAACGTTTCGCGCAAGTTTTAACGCTACGAAAAAATCGCGACTTTGCGCAACTTTCGTAAAGATGCCAAAAAACTTGCGTTTTACGCAAAAATCGTAAAGACGCCGAAAAACTCGCGTTTTTACGCAAAAATCGTAAAGACGCCGAAAAAAATCGCAAAATTACCGATCATTACGAAAAAAACGCAATCGGACGCATTCGGCCCGTTCGTGGGTTAGTAAATGTGCCCCTAAAAGTGTGTATTGGTATTACATTGGGATAATTCCTACAGAAATGTAGAATCTAGGCACTGGAAGCTACTTAAGTACCAATGTGATTTTATGATATTGCTCACTTTTATTATATTTAATATTTGTATTTTTTTTTTTGGTCTATGTAAAGTTGGGAGGAACACGGGTCAAAAAAATTTCATTACAGTAATGATGCTTCATTGTTATTTGTATATGACAATAAAACTTGAAACTTGAAACAGATAGTATGCCATTTAAAACTGGCTGCTGCATTGGTGTAGTAACTTGAAAGTTTATCAAAGGCCTTGCATGGAGCTCGATATCAAATGCATTAACACAATGTTAGTTACAAAAGTGTAGCTATTGCTATTGCTATGTTAAGATAGAATGGGTACATTCATTTTGCTGCAGTACTCAAATTCTTCTTTTAAAAAGCTCTGTGCATAGGCTATTGCTTATTGCCTTCTAATCTGCTAACTGTGTTAGGCAGTCATGTTAAGGAGCAGCACCCATGGTGAGAGGTTTGTTTATGTTGGTCCCCACAGCTGTTATGCAATCAGATCAGATAAAGTTGGATGGAGAATTTTGTTCCTGGATCTACATCTGACAATCAATGTATTTATATGACAAGAAAAAGTCGGATTCATTCAAGCTTCAGTATCGTGACTTGCCTTGGGCCAGGTTGGAGCTGCACAGTGCAATTAATTCCTATGGGAGGCTTCCAAAATTATGCACAGAAGGATCAAAGTCGGAAAGGTTTTCCCGCCATTTACAATCGTTCGACACGAAAATTTTGTGACTTTTGGATCGCCAATAGATATTATCGTGACTATTACGATTTGTTCATAAGCATTTATGTGATATTTGCAATCATCAGAAATTATCTTATCTAATCCGAATTTTTTCCATTTCGGGATTCGAACTCGTACTTTCATGAATGTGCCTGTTAATGTAGTGTGCACACCAGATTTTTCTGTTAGTCACATTGTTTTTTAACCCATGCAAATACATCCAATTTACCACCATATTTAATAAAAGGCACTAAGTTTGCCCAGGAGCAGTAACCCATTGCAACCAATAAGATGATTGCTTTCAAACAGGTGACCAGTAAATGCTACCTGTTGATTGGTTGCTATGGGTTACTGCTCCTGGGCAAACTTAGTGCCTTTTACTAAATAACCCCTTGAGATGTAATCTGTTAATCTGATACCATTCTACAAAATCTCCTGTGCAGAAAATAACCCCAACCATGACAGTCTTCTCTCATAGGTTAAATCTTCCATTGCTTCTCTGCACTTTCTCCCGCTCATTAATATCCTTCTTAAGGACTGGAGTCCAAAACTGCACCGCATACTCAAGGTGAGGCCTTACCAGGGAACAATAAAGAGGCAAAATTATACTTTGATCCCCTTAGTTGTCCCATTAATGTCCTTTTTATACAAGACAATACTTTACTTGCTTTAGTAGCCACTGAGTGACTCTGCAAGACTTATACCGTTTCTTATCCGCACACAGTTTAACCACATAACAAATATGACATGAAAATAGATAAGATCATACCTATAATACATGTTTGCAATGTTATTGCTTATATAAACTTACATATCAATATTAACGAAACCTGAATTCAGAACTGAAACAAACATTATTCCTTTTGCATTTAAAATCTGCTGGTTAAGAATATTCTACACTATTCTTCATACGCCGCACCTTAAAAAAAACACAAACTTTGACATTCTTGTTTAAAAATGTCTCTCTGTATGAAAATATCTTAAATCCTGCGTGTTATTGGATCTAATCCTGTGAAATGTATTAAAAGGTGCAACATTCTCTAGACCTGGAAAAATGCTGCACTCTTTATTACCCTTTAGGATGTTAATAACTGTTTTTTCTGTAGACTGTTTTGATTCTGGGAACTTTTATCAGTACGCTTTCTGTAAACTTTTAAAATAACAGGGGGGGTGGAAGTTCTTGTAAAGGATTTACTGTTTTATCCGAGGCCACTATACAGACATACGTGTATATCTGTTACAGCTGATTTTATACATTCAAGTCACATATGCTCCTGGACGTTCATTTAATTTCAACAAAAATAAAAGCCAAGGACAGGTGAATATGATTCTGTCGGCTCCTTCAGAAAAATGTAAAAGTTTTTTAAGCTTTGATAAAACATGGCAAGTCTGGAGGAAGAGATAAACTAGCGTGACTAGCAATCTATTATGCACATGCTGTTAAATATGTCTTCAAAGACTGTTTTGGAACTGGAGATACTGAAAGAAGAATAGCCCTATAAAGCCTCCCACTACATTTAAGTCTAGATAATGCAGAAAACACATTTAATAAAATTTGATAAAGAAAATAACCTCAAGGAAATACAAATATAATACAATTTTAAATGTATTCTATTTTTACAGTGCTTGTTGTCATTTTAAAATCCAGTTTACAGATCTAGTGACATAAGGAGAACACCTAAATTATAATGTTCTCTAGTGGCTGAATTAATATCTAGTGACAGCATAAAGAAACCTTAGAAAGAAAAAGCCAGGTTTGTCACCCACCACTGCTCAGTTACAGAGCTAAGGAAATGTATGGGTATAATTCATATGGGAAGACGAAGAGGTGCCCGAACATGTATAAAGCAGCCTACTCCAACAGTAAGTAACTGACACATAACTAATACTTTGTTTTTTTCTTCTCTCCTTACTATGAATAAGTTGTTTGCTTTAGATTTTAGTACCCATGTGAGTTTACTGTTATTTGAAATCACATCCACAAAATAAAATATTCACAATATATAAAAAACAAACTACTAAAAGAGGTTTTTAGTGTTATTTAAAGGGACAATTAATATAAATTATGTGGGGGTACCATTATCTCCCTTCAGGCACTCCTATTTAAAAAGTAAGCCTTGGCGGGCAGTGATCATGTTTGCCCCATAAATGCTAATGTTGTAGGTGATTAGATATGTAGTAAGCTGAGCTCATTTTATTACATAAATCCAGAGAAAATCTGTCAATACTGCACAGCCATCAGATGAAAAAAGTGAAGAACCAACCGGCAGCAGGGGAAGCCATAGAAAATGCCACCACAAGATGATCTCATTAATCTTCACTATCCAGCAATCTGTCATTCTACACACAGCTATGTGCTGGAGTTGGTTAGTTTGTAAAAACAGCTTTAATACAGATCTAGGCAAAGAAAGCACATACAGTACCTATGTATTTGACCTAACTGTCAATTAAAATCTGACACCAACTTTGTCATATTAAAAGTCAGATAATGTGAGAGGGATACTAAAAATTTAGTATATTTAGAAAGATTCCATGAGATGAAACTTATATTACATGTGTGCAATAGTTCACCTTTGAATGTCCATAATTAAAACCCAAAAGCCTACAGTCTTTACAGATTACTAGTAAGCCTTTAAACTACATTTGATGCATTATCAAAAACATATTGGAATTAGCTCCATAATGCAGCCACTGTTTGGTTTTAAAATTCCATGTATTTATTTTTATATCTTCTGCTTCACCATTAAATAAAAAAGGTTTATGTGATATTTTTAGTATATATATATTTAGTATAAGGATATTAATATGGCACAGTATCAGTTAGGGTAGAAATATGTTATATTCTGTAGAAAATCCCTAATTAGTGCATCAAAACCAGGTGAACTTGTTATTTTCAGATTTTCTGGGCTACTTCCTTATATTCATATGACATAAGTTAAAAGAAATAAATCAATGCTTCTTAGCTGCTGAAAACTCTTTCCTGGCATGGTTAATTAACAGCATTAACATTAATTATCAACATTGTAAGAGCTTGCAGTGAAAAAAAATCTGTTTTTATATTTATGACTTGTATTTAATACAGGTTTCCTTGTTTTACAACTTAAGTGATACATTGTTTGTGAAACAATTCCATTGCTTTATATTATAAAGATGCTATTTGATAATATTCGTGATGTCACATTGGTTATAGGCTTCACTGCCATTGTATTATGCATACACAGCTGTTTTACAGAATAGCGTGCCAGACTGCCCTTGAGAACAGAACCAGAGAAAATGTAAGTACAGAATTAATCATCAAACAAATTGGAATAAGTTACAGCAATGCTTTAGAACTCAAAAGGAATATAAAGTAGCCTTGGGTTACATTTCCTCCTGTGAGACTGCAATGACCTCGCAATTTGTAATTTTACTATAATGAACTCTTTGTAATTAATCCCCAAAATGCATTACATATAAGGTAAACATGAGAGTACTGGTTTATTAACCAGTTGACTAATGTCTTAACATTAATGTAGACATTCAGTATTAAAGGTACAGTCACCCCTGTTACGAATGGTTGCTTCTGTGAGGAAAGCATTATTCTTAGATTTGTAAAGCATTAAAGGAAAATTATACCCCTCAACAACATACAGTAGGTCTTTATAAAAATATACCACATAAAATAGCCCAAATGTAAAACCGTGCTTTAGCTAAACAAACCATTTTCATGAAAAAAAATATTGTTTTGGTAGTATGTGCTACTGGGTAATCCTAAATAATAGAAAACAGTCATTTTAAGTACTAAAGCCCCCCCCCCCCCCCCACTATTTTACTCCTACACTACTTCCTGTTATACTTAGAGCTGCATTTTTTCCTGTCAGGTGATCTCTGAGGGAGCACAGCCCAACACAAAATGGTGACTCAAGGGAAAGGATGGAAAAGAACAATATTTACTTTTCTCTGTGGGTTATTTTTAGACATCCCTGTTATTGATTTTATATTTTTAAGGTATAACATTTTTCCAAAAGGCTTTTGTAACTTTCTATACTTCTTTAGATTTGTATTTGCAGTGGTTGGTTGGTCATGCATTTAACAGGTGCAGATATTAAGCACAAAAATGATCTTTTTGTGCTTCCTATAATTTTATTTTATATATATGTCCTTTGAGACTTGGCAGTGATGGCCATTTAACTATTAAATTAGTATATAGCACCACAGAAGTCATAATTGCTTGCGCAGGTTGAAGCTGGGAGAGAGGGAAGCAGATATATTTTATGATATACCTGCACCTTTTATTCATTTGGGAGTATGGTGGTCATTTACTAATGGTTGGATTTTTTAATTTTTCCGATTCAGATTTTTTATTGTTAAGAGTCCCAAAAAAAAAAATTTGCAAAACCAACAATTCGCCAGCTAAAACTGGTAGAGATCATTTAGATGTCCCTCCCTTCCCTGGAAGATTCTTCTTTGCTTCAAAACTTTGTTTCGGTGTGACAATTCGAAAAAGTTTTTCCCGACTATTTCCCACACATATTTTTCCAGTTCAGACTTTTTAGTAAATGCCAGTGTAAAGAATTTACCGGTGCGGCGGGGACGCCCGCCGCGCTGCCATCGGCGGGGCCGCCCGCCGCACCGCCCGTCTTGCCGGCCTGCTGCTAGTGCGCGCGCCGCGCGCCTTCTTTCTATTTAAAGGCGCAGGCGCGCTGACGCATGACGTCATGACGCATGACGTCAGCGCGCAATGGCGCCAAATTTGAATTATTTAAGGGCCTTTCTTTTGCTACTCATTGCCCGTGATAGGTTTTTACTCCTGGTGCCTGTTTTGTGCTTTATGCGTCCTGTTGCTCCTGTTTTGACCCTGCCTGGCTTTGACGACTCTGATTTCTGTATCCTGATCCGTGCCTGTCCCTGACTACTGTTTCTGCCTCATCCCTCTGTTTGATTATCCGGTTTGACCCATTGCCTGCCTGACGATCCTAGTTATCTGCCCGCCTCGACCCAGCCTGTCTGACCACGTATTTGCCTACTCCTATCTGTACCGTGACCATTGGCCTTTAGACTTTCTACCGTCGTGCCCCATTGCTAGCCAGAACTCCTGCTCTGCACCTCTCGTATAAGTCCAGGTGGCATCCGAGTAGCTGAGGGCTCCTCCCAAAGCCAAAGGCGGTCACGCTACTGGTGAAGCACGAGCCGAGACCAGGGTGTTTGGCACTTGTTCTGGTATTGAGTGCCGACCGTGACATTATCACGGGCCATGGAAGACTATGGTCACGAAGCCGCTGCTGCTCCATCTGCCTCCTCCACCACTGAAGCGTTGCTGACCACCTTGCTTCAACGCCTAGAGGAACAGGAGCAGAAACAAAACTATCTCCTGCAGGGTTTCCATAATCTGACCCGTAAACTGGAGACCCCACAGCAGCGGTCCAGTTCCGGTTCTTCTCCTCCGGGAGGTTCTGCTAACTTGTGGGGTAACACCGTTAGGCCCCAAGAACCTAAGATTGCCTTCCCTGAAAAATTCTGTGGGGATCGATCCAAATTTTTTACATTTAAAGAGGCTTGTAAACTATATCTCAGTTTCTTTCCTCATTCATTCTCTACTGATGAGGAGAGAGTAAGATTTGTAATGACCCTCCTTCAAGGTGACCCTCAGATTTGGGCCCTCAGATTGTCCACCTCAGACCCAGCCCGTTCCTCCTTAGATAGTTTCTTTGACTCCATGGCGATTCTCTACGATGACCCGGATCGTGCATCCGCTGCCGATGCCGCGATTCGTAGGCTTCGTCAGGGGAAACGGGATGTAGAGGTGTATTGTACTGAATTCCGTCGGTGGGCAGTAGAAACTGGCTGGAATGACATGGCCTTACGCAGCCAGTTTCGTATAGGCTTGTCTGAGTCTATCAAAGATAGTCTGGTCAACTACCCCCTATCTTCTAACCTGGATGACCTCATGTCTTTAGCCATCCAGGTAGATAGGAGACAGAGGGAAAGAAGGGGTGAGAGGAATTCCTCTCTTCGTTCTAATTTTTTCAGCTCTTCCAAAGCTGTATCTAATTTTGAATGTGCTGGGCCCTCCGTACCTTTGCCTCAGGAAGAACCCATGCAATTGGGCATTTCTCACTTATCTCCTGAGGAAAAGGCTCGCAGGCGTACTCAAGGGTTGTGTATATACTGTGGGGAAAAAGGTCATTTCCTAAATCAATGTCTTAAGAGGCCGGGAAACTCCCAAGCCTAAATGGAGAAGGGGAGCTCCATTTGGGTGCAGGTGTTTTCTCTCCCCTATCTGCCTCTAGGATTTTGATTCCGGTCAAATTAACATGGCCCATGGGTTCGGTCAAGGTATCTGCTTTTGTAGACTCGGGGGCAGAGGGGAATTTTTTGGATGCTGCTTTTGCAGCCAAATTTGGTGTACCTTTACTTCCTTTAAGTGCCCCCATGAAAATCATGGCAGTAGATCAAAGACCTTTAGGATCAGGATTGGTTTCTGAAAAAACTATGTCTCTTTCTCTGAGTATAAATTCTCATTGTGAAAAGCTAGCACTATTCATCATAAAAGGTGCCACCTCTCCGCTCATTTTAGGATTGCCGTGGCTCCAAGCTCATAACCCCACAATTGACTGGGTATCTGGGAAAATTATTCAGTGGGGACCTAACTGTAGGGGTTCGTGTATTTCCCCTATAATGGCAGTCACGTCCCTGGAGGGGTTACCTGCAGCTTATAATGACTATATTGATGTATTCTCAAAGAAAGCTGCCGAGACACTACCACCTCATAGGCATTATGACTGTCCAATTGACCTAATTCCCGGCTCTACTCCCCCCAGAGGGAGAACTTATCCCCTTTCATTGCCCGAGGCCCAGGCAATGAGAGAGTATATTTCTGAGAATCTAGAAAGGGGGTTCATTAGGCCCTCAAATTCCCCTGCCGGTGCTGGATTCTTTTTTGTGGGCAAGAAGGACGGAGGTCTTCGCCCATGTATTGACTATAGGGGGCTTAACAAGATTACTATTAAGAACCGCTATCCCCTTCCACTAATCTCTGAGCTCTTTGATCGCGTTAAGGGTGCTAGCATCTATACTAAACTTGATCTTAGAGGTGCTTACAATCTCATTCGTATCAGGGAAGGGGATGAGTGGAAAACCGCTTTTAACACAAGGGATGGCCACTACGAATATTTAGTTATGCCTTTTGGTCTTTGCAACGCTCCTGCAGTGTTCCAGGAATTTGTCAATGATATTTTCCGGGACCTACTAGGGGTGTTTGTAGTAGTCTACTTGGACGACATTCTAATTTTCTCCTCTAACCTAAGTGACCATCGTAGTCATGTTAAAGAGGTGTTACGAAGATTAAGGGAGAATAATTTGTACGCAAAACTCGAAAAATGCACCTTTGAGGTTAATTCCGTTCAGTTTTTGGGGTTCCATATTTCCAGTAAGGGTCTAGAAATGGATCCAGAGAAAGTAAGAGCTGTTCTTGACTGGACGCAACCTCTTTCCTTACGTGCTACCCAACGGTTTTTAGGTTTCGCCAACTATTATCGTCAGTTCATTAAGAATTTCTCCCTGATTGTGGCCCCTATCACTGACCTTACTAAGAAGGGAGCAGATCCTAGTTTGTGGTCCTCTGAAGCTGTGCAAGCATTTAATCTTCTTAAGAAAGAATTTGTGTCTGCCCCCATTCTCCGTCATCCAGATACTGCCCTCCCCTTCATTGTTGAGGTTGATGCTTCTGAGGTTGGGGCAGGGGCGGTTCTCTCTCAAAGGCACCCTTTAACTAACAAACTGCATCCCTGTGCATTTTTCTCTAGAAAATTTTCCCCTTCTGAAGCCAACTACGATATTGGTAATAGAGAACTGTTAGCAATTAAGTGGGCCTTTGAAGAATGGCGGCACTTACTGGAGGGGGCTAAACATGCTGTGTCTGTGTTTACAGATCATAAAAATTTATTATATATTGAGTCGGCCAGACGGTTGAACCCTAGACAGGCTAGGTGGGCTCTATTCTTTTCCAGGTTTAATTTTTCTATCACTTATAGGCCTGGCTCCAAAAACACTAAAGCTGATGCACTCTCTAGGAGTTTTGAAGCTAATCCTCCTGACCCTAGGGAGTGCATACCCATTATTCCGAGTAAATTGATTGTGGCAGCTCTGGGGGTTGATCTCACCAACCTTTTGTCCACAGTTCAGTCTTCTGCCCCAATTGGGACTCCCTCCGGGAGGCTATTTGTTCCTGAAAATCTCAGAGAACAGGTGTTAAAAGAAGCTCACGATTCCAAAATGGCGGGGCACCCTGGCATTGCCAAGACCGTGTCCCTCCTGTCTCGTAGTGTTTGGTGGCCCTCTCTCACTCGTGATGTCAAAGCCTTTGTCAATTCATGTTCTGTCTGTCAAAGATCTAAGTCTTCTAGAAACCTTTCACAGGGATTGTTAAAGTCACTGCCAATCCCTGACAGACCCTGGTCCCATCTTTCGATGGATTTTATTGTAGATCTTCCTCCGTCCCAAGGGAAAACTGTAATTTGGGTGGTAGTGGATAGGTTTAGTAAAATGAGCCACTTCATTCCCCTCCCACACCTCCCTTCCGCTAAATCTTTGGCTGAGTTATTTGTGTCTAATATTTTCAAGTTGCATGGATTTCCGATTAACATTGTCTCTGATAGAGGAGTGCAATTTGTTTCTAAGTTTTGGCGAGCATTCTGTTCTCTGGTGGGGATTGAATTATCATTTTCCACCGCATATCACCCTCAGACTAATGGCCAAACTGAAAGAGTTAACCAGTCACTTGAACAATTCCTGAGGTGTTATGTGGCTAACAACCAGTCCTCTTGGGCGGAGCTATTACCCTGGGCAGAATTTGCATATAATAACGCCACTCACTCCTCTACTGGTCAGTCTCCTTTTTTCATTGTTAATGGTCTTCACCCAAAAGCATTTTCGTTTTCCGGTTTATTGTCATCTGTGCCCTCTGTTAATTCCTCGATTAGTTTGTTTGCTAAGATTTGGTCTGATGTTCATGATTCTCTTTCTAAAGCCACCGCGAGCCAAAAGAAATCTGCTGACAGA
Organism: Xenopus tropicalis; assembly: GCF_000004195.4. Lineage (NCBI taxonomy): Eukaryota > Metazoa > Chordata > Amphibia > Anura > Pipidae > Xenopus > Xenopus tropicalis. The sequence goes on along the minus strand of NC_030684.2, from coordinate 66,159,855 downwards.
TCTCGCAGGGAGGCTCCCCACTATCAAGTTGGTGATTCTGTCTGGCTATCCACAAAGAATATTAAGTTGAGAATCCCTTCTCTTAAGTTGGGGCCTAGATTCATTGGTCCTTATGCTATTACTGAGGTTATAAACCCCTCTTCTGTTCGTCTTAAGCTTCCGCAAACCTTTAAGATTTCTGATTCTTTCCATGTTTCTCTTTTAAAGCCAGCTCCTCAGGTCCGTGCATTACCGGTTCCTCCCCCAGTATTAGTTGACGGGCAGTCCGAGTTTGAGGTCCAGGAGCTTCTGGACTCTCGTTTGGTGCGTGGTCGACTCCAGTATCTAGTCAGGTGGAAGGGTTATGACTCTGAAGAGAACTCTTGGGTCTCTGTAGATGACATCAAGGCGGATCGCCTTCGGAGGCAATTTCATGCCAAGTTTCCTGAGAAACCTGGGGGTCCTGGGGCCCCCCTAGAGAGGGGGGTAATGTAAAGAATTTACCGGTGCGGCGGGGACGCCCGCCGCGCTGCCATCGGCGGGGCCGCCCGCCGCACCGCCCGTCTTGCCGGCCTGCTGCTAGTGCGCGCGCCGCGCGCCTTCTTTCTATTTAAAGGCGCAGGCGCGCTGACGCATGACGTCATGACGCATGACGTCAGCGCGCAATGGCGCCAAATTTGAATTATTTAAGGGCCTTTCTTTTGCTACTCATTGCCCGTGATAGGTTTTTACTCCTGGTGCCTGTTTTGTGCTTTATGCGTCCTGTTGCTCCTGTTTTGACCCTGCCTGGCTTTGACGACTCTGATTTCTGTATCCTGATCCGTGCCTGTCCCTGACTACTGTTTCTGCCTCATCCCTCTGTTTGATTATCCGGTTTGACCCATTGCCTGCCTGACGATCCTAGTTATCTGCCCGCCTCGACCCAGCCTGTCTGACCACGTATTTGCCTACTCCTATCTGTACCGTGACCATTGGCCTTTAGACTTTCTACCGTCGTGCCCCATTGCTAGCCAGAACTCCTGCTCTGCACCTCTCGTATAAGTCCAGGTGGCATCCGAGTAGCTGAGGGCTCCTCCCAAAGCCAAAGGCGGTCACGCTACTGGTGAAGCATGAGCCGAGACCAGGGTGTTTGGCACTTGTTCTGGTATTGGGTGCCGACCGTGACAGCCAGACATTCATGGAAATTAGTTTATTTGAATTTTTAAAAGAAAAAAATGAGCCCCTAAGTATGAATTTAAATAAACATTGGGATTTTATTCCATTCACGCTTAACTTGCAATAGCAAATTGCTTTTTTATCAATTGATAATGATTCCCTCACCTCTGTAGAGCTAAGCTTCTGGTGGAGAATTTTCCTTGTGGATCTTTAGCCACATTTTCTATTCCTAGTGAAGTAGTCAGTATCGCTGGATATTGTTATTTTTACCCATGAAAGGACTTGTTCATTTATATTCATTTTTGATACATGCATTACTTTGGTAATGGGAATGCAAAAGTATCCTTTTTTTCAGTTCTTTTGGAGTCTTGTTTTATTTTGTGTCCTATTGAAATATATTACAATTCAACAATCATTATACTGTTTGAAGCTATTTTCTTCCCACTGCAGTCCAACCCATTGAGAGAACAAAATTCTTTTCTGCACCTAATTATGCTTCCTGAAGCATATTGGAGGCAATGACTGAAAACTGAAGCCTTTAGCAGAGGACATTTTGAATGTAATGTCAATTTATTGGGTTGCATGTCAAATGAAGGTGAATACTGACTTTGGTTACTGATGTGGTTATCCCAGTTACTTCCAATGGAAATGTATATGCTCATTGTAGAGCTTTTTCTCTAAAGGTTTATTAAAATAACATACAGCAGGCCATTTATCAAGTAAGCGATATTCTAAAACTGCCTCATATGCATTACTTTCCCATAACATCTTACAACAACATTATGAAATATAAAATGCTCTTTGGAAAAAAAATTAATTGCTTGTTTGCCCTTGTATTATAGAGGAGTGTTTAATATTTCTGCATCTGAGATGACTTCCCAGTACTACCTTATGCATATATAATTTTAATTGCAATACATTTAATTCAAATGCAATAGACCATAATATAAACTAAAGGATGGGTTAATAATTTATGATGTAAACGTTGGTGTAAATAGCTGGCATATTTATAATGTTCTGATGTAGTACAAATTAACACCATTCTTCTCAATCAGAGAATTCTTTAGGCATAATCCAGTAGGTTAGTTATAAAAGTGTTTCATTACTTAAGCCCAGATTTATTTAAACCCAGATTAACACTGAAAATTACATGAGAATAATACGACTCCAAAGACCTGACATAAACCTCTGACTTTAACAGGAATTATTCTGGGAAAACAGTATAAAATATTGATTTATTAGTGAATTATCATAAAATCATATACACATAATTGTATCTTACAAAAAGTCTAGGTACATAACATCAATACATCAGACAATCAGAAGATTAGAGGGATCAAGATGAATTAATAATAGCCCGCCTGATAGTTCATAAGTTAATTACAAATTTTATAAAATGAATTAGGGGATCGATGTAGAATCAGCACATTCAGATTAAAAATAGTAAAATAAGTATACACTGTATAAGAGCTAAATATATAAAATTGCACATATGCCCTATCCAGGGCTATATAGTATTTATAACTTCGGCAGTAGCTACTTGCCAAATGTGGCATACAATAGAATAAACACAAGTGAATCCTTAAAAAACTTCCTCAAAGATACTTAATGGGGGAAACAACTAACAGAGGGGAATGTAACCTCTAATGGGCGCACCGACTTGTGGCGCCTGAACTTGTAAGTAGCGCTGAGTAATCATAGGGCTTGTGCGCACAGATAACCCTCAAAAGTCAGCCCGAGTAGCGTGGGCAATAAATCCCCCCATGCATTACAATTTAGGTCAAATAGTGCCCTTTGTCCCGGCCGGAAACTTACTTTTGGGCCGCCCTGTTGGAGGAACCCGCTTCTCAGCACGGCGCAACGCCGTAAGGTCCCTGGTAATGACGTCACAGCTATGCGACGGAATGAAAGCTACGGGTCCTCCTAAGAGTCAAAATTCGACGCGTTTCGCGCACCTGCGCTTAATCATGGGTTGAACCCATGATTAAGCGCAGGTGCGCGAAACGCGTCGGATTTTGACTCTTAGGAGGACCCGTAGCTTTCATTCCGTCGCATAGCTGTGACGTCATTACCAGGGACCTTACGGCATTGCGCCGTGCTGAGAAGCGGGTTCCTCCAACAGGGCGGCCCAAAAGTAAGTTCCCGGCCGGGACAAAGGGCACTATTTGACCTAAATTGTAATGCATGGGGGGATTTATTGCCCACGCTACTCGGGCTGACTTTTGAGGGTTATCTGTGCGCACAAGCCCTATGATTACTCAGCGCTACTTACAAGTTCAGGCGCCACAAGTCGGTGCGCCCATTAGAGGTTACATTCCCCTCTGTTAGTTGTTTCCCCCATTAAGTATCTTTGAGGAAGTTTTTTAAGGATTCACTTGTGTTTATTCTATTGTATGCCACATTTGGCAAGTAGCTACTGCCGAAGTTATAAATACTATATAGCCCTGGATAGGGCATATGTGCAATTTTATATATTTAGCTCTTATACAGTGTATACTTATTTTACTATTTTTAATCTGAATGTGCTGATTCTACATCGATCCCCTAATTCATTTTATAAAATTTGTAATTAACTTATGAACTATCAGGCGGGCTATTATTAATTCATCTTGATCCCTCTAATCTTCTGATTGTCTGATGTATTGATGTTATGTACCTAGACTTTTTGTAAGATACAATTATGTGTATATGATTTTATGATAATTCACTAATAAATCAATATTTTTATGAATTTATTCACAACACTTGGTAATTTGTTTCACATGAGCGCCAACTCTGGTTTAAAATAGTTTTGTTTTGGTTAAGATTAGTTTGGAGGAAGGCAGCTGGTTTGTATTATTTCACTTACTTTTCACTATTGGTAAGGTGTTTTTGTTTATTTAACTTACACATTGGGTATTAATATTAGTTAAGCGCGGATAAAGTTAAGTAACTAAAACAGTATAAAATGCTATATTAAAAACATTGTTTTGTTTATAAATGTGTTTAAAAAAATCTCAGCTGTCAATCAGGTCTAAACTGGGAGTCAAAATAGTCCCTGGCATTACAAGTACAAAGAGGCCCAAACAGTCCCCAACCAACCCACTAAATACGTACTTTCTATGGCATTTTACAACAGCCCCTCGGGTATTTACCAGAACCCACAAATCAGATTGGTCAGATTGCTGTTATTCATGTATTGCCTTCCTCAATGCTATGCCTCAGGCAAAACAGTTACTTTTGATTTTCATTCTGCACTTCCTAGGTGTCACTGTACTCCTGATATTTCACTTTCTACTTGCTACCGATAGTTTTGTGCATGTGCATGGGTATTATTACCCATTATGGTGCATACCCAAAATTTTAGGATAATGCAAAGCTTGCTTTAATAACAGTGACCACAATACTGTGTAGGACTTGCCAGCTTGTTGTGATTGATGATGTGTTGTGAGTCTTGGTGAATTCCAAGACTGAAGAAAATACCATTTATATCATTTATATAGGGTAAGTAAAGATTATTTTGCTCAGCTAACAAAATGATAAATTATTTGAAATTATTACTTAGGGTGACAAGTCCCCTTGAAAGATTGAAAGTCATTTTATAGTCTTCTTCCCTTAAAGGCATAACATAATATAAGGCATACGTGTTTTTTATCCCTACCTCCCTCTTCCTCTGTATCTCTTACTCTCTCAAAGACTTTAAAGCTTCTTTTTACAGCAAATGTTAATAAGATGGCTCTTCCTTGGCATTATCACTAGAGAAGTTGATGTGTTTGATTACACAATTAAGCGTCAGTCAATACAGATTTTTTTCCTCTCCTGCACTTCAGGTTAACATATTGATTTTGCATTTTAAAACCCTTTTATACTTCTACTTTTAGAAAACTATTTTCTTTACTCGGCATGACCAGAATGCAGAACACTAGCTAATGATATAGGGAAGAAAATGATGTATGGTTGGGGGCAAAATGTAACTTTTATTTGTTGCAATTTAAAAAGAATTATTGTTTGTAAATATTGTTTTTTGGGGTTTTTTTTAAACATACTGTATACAGCAAAGCAAGAAAAGCAAAGCAGGAAAGAAAGCAATAAAATACAGTGCAACCTTTCTTCTATAACTAAAGATCATATGAAATATAACACACTATACTAATAATACACTAATGTCATGAATAACCTATAAAATATATAATAACAAATAGTGCTTAGTTATGTCATCAGCTGAACCCAGTGCATAGTGATGCCATGAATTTGGTGTACTTATACTACATCCCTTATTGTTAAATGTAGAGCTAAAATAAGTCTCCTTTGAGTTCCATGATAACAATAAAAGCACTTCTTGTTAACATAATTTTCTTATATTTTTTCCAATAGTGGAAATGATACTATAAAAATCACAAATTTAACACAACTATCATTGTTGCTATGATATAGGGATCACTGAAGCCCCCACAATGTTATCATTTTTGCTAGAACAGTATACATTTTTATGTTTTTGCTCAACTATCTAGGCTTGTATGTCACCTTGGCAAGTCATATACATTAGCAGTGGGTCCATCCAGACTAAATAATTAATTTATTGACATACATTCTTTAAATGCATGGTGCATTAAACTATGTATTTTTGGCCTGAAATCTGCCCCATGTGCATAGTGAGCTACATACTTATCTTGACTTGGGTTCATAATACAAGAGTGATGTGAACTCATAAAAACACAAAAATGTAAGTTTTATAAGCTCAGCATTCTTAAACATGCAAAAAAACTCCCACTGGTTAGAGCCTATAGAGGTCATATTTTTAGCCTACATCTTAATAGCTTTTGAGCACACCAGGCCATTTCTTTGCAATAGACATTTTTAATAATGGCTTACAATTGTGATAGTTTTAGGCATTACCATCTCAGGGGTGCATCTCTGTTTTGTAATAGTGTAAGCCAGGGCTGCAATGTTTTCAACATTTCTTGATATTTTTATTGCTGTCCTTTCTTCTGTAATTCCTCAATGCAATATAGTCATTCTTCTATTTTGGGGGTAGTAAAATTCTATCAATTTTTACTTTTATATATGTTCATGCTGACAGGAGTACACCAATTATTTAATCAAATAATTCCATTATTTTTTTTTTTTTAAATCCTTTTTTTGCTGTACTATTAAAACAGCACCTTGATCTCAAATAACATATAATTCATTCTTATTGGAGGCAAAACAATCCTACTGGGTTTATTTAATGTTTACATGATTTTTTAGCAAAATTAAGGTATGGAGATCCAAATTACGGAAACGTTCTTTATCCAGAAAACCCCAGGTTCTGGGCATTCTGGATAAGAGGTCCCATACTTGGTCCCATACTATTTGATTTTTACATGCCCATTGTTGCTTCTCTGACTTATATGCAATACCATTTAGTGAGGATTTAGTGGTATAGGTATGTATAGTAATATGCTGACATGTGTAACATACATTATGCCAAGCATGAATTCATTATGAAATTCTGCAGTTTTCTCTATGGCAAACATTTGCTGTGAAAAAAGTTGCGCACATAAAAAAGTTGCACTGTAGCCATGAAGAAATACCAATTGTCTTTAATAAAAATAATAATAAAGTTCACAAATTTTTCACTGCTTCATGAATTTCTTAGCAGTTTTGCACATTTTTTGGCGAAGCAAATTGAGACAGACTAGTTTATCGTTCATTTATCACATGTGCTAGTATCCGGTATAATATGCATCTGGACAGGCCAGGTGCCAAAATAAAAGGCCTCTGTGCATTTGTTTTTTGGACCTTGGCCCCCACATTATAAATGGGCAGTTATATTTGCAGTGATGAATTGTGTTCTATACCTTTATAATAATTTATAATAAGTTTTCTGGCCCTTAATTTACTAATAATGGGAACCAGATTTTGTGGCCTGTTTCTTTTTCTTACTATCCTAGAATTCTAAAGACAGTCTTTAATTGTATTTTGTCAGTATGTATAAACCGGAATTGTATTGTTATTCCCAGTCCAACAGAAGAGATGTATTTACAGATTAGTGGGTCTTGTTAAGCTTAATAGAATACTTAAGTAATAATATACAGGATTTCTAAACCCAGTGAGAGTATTCTATTCTGTTATAAATGTAGTGAATATATTGGATGTGGGTATAAACATTTCTCTTTGTTAACTATGTTTAAATTTTGGTTTAGTGTTATCTCCGTCTAGGGGAATTTTAACTGCAGATAGCACATTTTGGACAGACATATGCAGAAGTTATGTTTAAAACCTGGCCTATATATTGTAGCTATATGCTGAATGAGCTACAACTTTGATTACAAAATATGGATAATGTGTAAAGGTAACACATATTGTCATAAGTTTATTTAAGACATATTGTTTTAAAAGAATCCAATGTTTCGGTCCTCAATAGGACCTTTCTCAAGGATAAAACAATAGTGTTCACACCAACTTTAAATACACTCTCAAGTGTACTCTCGAGTACTAATTTTTTTATTAACACATCCATACCCATTATAAAAGCATTTAAAAATTCCCAGCTGTCAATCATATATTGCCTGCCCCACCTCTATGCCAAAGGCGGAGCAGACAGTTACTTTCACTTTGAATTCAGAACTTCTTAGAGGTTGCTGCTCTCCTCACATTCCCCCTCCCTCCTCACCATCTATTTTTGTAACCAGTGCATAGGCATGGGCATCTGGCCCCCTATACTGGCACAGAAACTAGATTTTGGCAGGATACAAAGCTTGCCTTAATAACAGTGTCCACAAAATGGCTACTGTCTTCTTGCTGCAATTGTGAATTCCAGAATTTCGCAGCAAATCCATGCCTGCAGAAAAAATTTCCCTCCTCACTACAAATAAAACCACTTTTTAGCATTCCATAATAATTTGTTCTGAATTGATCTTCACAGAGACATTTAATTCAATAAAAATCACCCAATATTAAATTTACAAGATTAAATTTAAAAAATTCTTCTTAACATCATACAGCTGTCTTAATTTTTTACCTTCATTGGGTTTGGACAATGATAAATCTCATTAATACTGATATTTTTTATATACATCAAATAGGGTTATTTTATTGCTCTGCTACTTGGATCAATTCCATTAAATTATGAATGTCTGGGAAACCTAAAGAATACCCAGATTAAACTTTTATAAACTTTTAATTTGATAAATACTGCCCAATATTGTTTATAAATATGCAGCTAAATTTTAGTTTCCCTATCATCCCATATTTGAAATCATAAAAATAAAGCCAGTGGAAAAAGGATGTAAGTCCTTCAAATATAATTACCCTGCATTAAAAACAGCATTCATACAAAAAATGTTTTAGTCATATCATTTGTAGTGAAAATGAATCTGTCCTGTTTCATTGAAAAATTCGCGAAACTTTACAGAGCGGCAAAAACTCGGAAAAATTTACAGAGCAGCGAAAAATTCACAAACACAACTTTTTTGACGCACCTGTTTCTTTTTGTTGACATGACTGTGACTTTTTTTTATGCAAGCACAAAATTTGGTGGCTGTTTTGCGAAAAAACCGCTGATGACGAAATGCGGAATTTCAGTGCAAATCCATGCCTGCCAAAAAACATTGTTCATCACTTATCATTTACATTCTTTAGTTGCATTTTTCCCTTTTGCCATCTCATAATCTTATATGCACTACATATCTTGGAGGCAAGTGTTTAACTGTATATAGTTAATAAGTCACTGGCCTGAAAATATATTTTATATAACAGTCTGTAGTCTCTGCAAGAAAAACGATGGTGCCTGGTTATCTTTCCAGAAACAGTGGAGCAATTTCATCAATCTGAAATGTGACGCAAAGATTGTATAAATCAACATGACATACAACGAGCTAAAAGATTTTCAAATCTTCTATTCTTAATGATAAAATGTGTCAGTACAATAACACAATCCTTGCCTTGGCAGTTTTTGTCAGCTGCTTAAGCTTTCTTTCATTGAATTCACAAAAAAGAAAGAGAAAGATAAGCACAATAAGTATAACATGCAGTAGGTAAGCTATTATTTCATAATGTCATTTTGTTCAAAACAGCATTCATGTTGTCCTTATTGCCTTACATTTACAAAAATAAGATAATTTCATGTACAATGAAAAAGTATAATATCAGATGAATTGCATATCAGATGAATTGAATTGATCAATACCCTAAGAACTGAATTTCAGTTACAAGTGTTGGCAGAAAATTGTGGACTCCTATCATATATTTAAAGAAGAACTACAGCTTAAAAAAGAAGTAGGATAGGAATACTACACATGATGTCTTTAGCTTCTGTGCCAGCCCTTTACCAGAGAAGATCTGTACCTCTAAAGATGCCCCAGTAGCTCCCCATCTTTTTTCTGCTGATTATCTGCACATGCTCTGTGCTGCTCTCAGTTACCTGAGCTTAGGGACCGACTCACAATCTACTGCATATACACAATATGAAAGTTATGATACAAGGCTGATAAGTAATAAATTTAGATTCACGTTACGTAACCGCTCAGAAACCAGCACAATTTGCATGAGAATCAGCCCAGCTTATATGACAGATAAATCTCATTTTCTGCTTGAAGATTTGTAATGGCCCATAAGCTTAGCTTCCCAGCAGCTGCCCAGTGCATACTGAGTATGTAAGTGTCACTGACACGTCTAACAGAATCCAAGATGGAGACCCCCTGTGCACAACGAGTCATTACTGTTACAGAGATTCTGAAACTCTAGGTTGCTGCATTAAGTTCAGTATTTGCAATTTGGCATTTCAATTCAAAACCCCACAGATACCAGGAAGAATCAAAGAAAATTGTAGCAGCATTTGAATAAGGCTATTGAGTAGCACAATACAGTCTGATGATGTGTTTCAACCATATGCTTGTTTAATATACCATTAAAGCCGATAAATGGAATATTATATTTTTACCAATCGCCTGCGACAATATTATTTTAACACACAAAGAAAAGATTCAGAAGCCACAAGTAACATCATTCACCACAGAAAAGATCAAAAAGCCCTTTCTCTGAGAAGATTAACTTTAACTGCTTCAGTGAATCATGCCTATTAGCCATTTCTGCAGTTTTATGTACTTGGTCCTGGGCAGTACTAATGCCATTAGTTACGTTAGCATCCCCAAGCAATGAGAGAATAATTTGCTTCACTGCGGGCTGTTATGGAAAGGAAGCAACTAGATTTAGGAGCCAGCCAGAATTAAGAGACATTTATATAAACTAGGGAAAGGAAGTCAGTAAATCAAACTTCTGAACAAGCTTTAATAAAATCACTGTGTAATCAGTTCAAAGATACAAACAACTGCCAGTTCTGCAAAGATTTCTAAATATACCTCTTCTATTCGCGCACACATACATACACACATACACACAATTCTTTTTTAAATCTCGGGTTTTTCCACAAAGACTTGGAAGCTTTGAAAGCATATTCATTTTTCTGCCACAAGCTCTTGAGCTAAACACTTTAAGGCACCTCCAGGCTTTAGCATCAGCCCTTCATCTGGAGATATTTGCTTTCAGTCAATACCTCTGTTTTCTCTTAAAAAAGGCTTCTACGTTAATAAAATATTGTGACAGAATCCCTGCTTCTTCCTTACTTTAGTGAATCCCTACTCTATCAGACACTCACAAATTGCCCACCAAACCATGTCCTCTCAGTACCTACTTGCCAGCTTAATTGCAAGGGTTACAATATTAAAAGGGCTATTTGGAATGCATTTTTATTTTAAAATGTGTTTTGTTTGTATCAATAATGGTGTTACTGGTTCAGAATGCTATCTACCTACATACTTGTCTGTGTTGTCTCCTAGGTAAAGTAATTTCCTTTAACTCAGTAGCAGTTCCTGGCATTTTATAATTACTGCCCTCCAGGCAATTAGCTTCAGTGACTGGGATTGTCTGGGTTCATCACATCTCAAGTTAAGACAAAAACAATAATAAGATGGATAATTAACCACCCAGAATTGGAGAGGTCCTTTGCATTTAGGTCCTGTAAAAACCACATTGTGTAGAAACCATAAGAAGGGTGAACCACAAATTTGGAAAAATGTTTGTGAGGGGCTGCAAATGAGGGGCTCTTCACAAATGGCTGGTAACTGTTTTTTACAAAATAATAAATTTCCTCTTAAAGATAAGCACCTATAAAACACACAATTTTATGTCTAAAGTATACTGAATAAAATATTTCAAAGAAGTTTGTTGAAAGACTTATAAAACATTTGGTATTCTCCTATATTGAGCCAATATATGCAGTAAATATTGAGGGTATACCAGTCTCAGTGGTATAACAGCAGTAATATTCTAATATTCATGTTTAAAAGAAAGTTATTTTATTCATCCTCCCCAAAAGTACAATAAATTAAATTTGACAAGGGTTTCTTGTAGTTTTTCCTAAAGGGTGCAACTCCACTTGTTTAAATAAATAGGCCTTTAGCCTATCAGGAAACTAAAAATGCTCCTTCTGATTGGCTGATATTTATTTAAAATTTATTTACATGGGACCTTCTTCTTCAGCCTTCAGTGATAGTGATGTTAAGGGTCTCTGTCACACCATTTGTTATATTATCACAACAGCTGTATTTCTATTGTTAGAATAATAAAATTATCTGAAATTATCTGAAATCTAAGTAACATTTCAGTGTGTATCGCTAAGCATCCTTAGATTTGAATCAGAAATGATGGATGTTCACTAGTGATGGGCGAAAAGTTTCGCCAGGCATGGATTCGCGGCGAATTTCCGCGTTTCGCCATTGGCGGATTGTTTCGCGAAACGGATGAAAAATTTCGCCGTGGAAAAATTCGCCGCACGTCCAAAAATTGTCGCCGGCGTCAAAAAAGAATAGTCGCGGGCGACAAAACAATAGCGCACGACAAAATAATAGCCGCGGGCGGCGAAACAAGAGCCGCGCGACGAAACAAGAGCCGCGGGCGACGAAACAAGAGCCGCGCGCGACGAAACAATAGCCGTGCGACAAAATAATAGCTGCGGGCAACGAAATAATAGCCGCGCGACAAAACAATAGCCGCGGGCGACGAAACAAGAGCCGGGCGACGAAACAAGAGCCACGCGCAACGAAATAATAGCCGCGCGACAAAACAATAGCCGCGGGCGACGAAACAATAGCCGCGGGCGACGAAACAAGAGCCGCGGGCAACGAAACAAGAGCCGCGCGCGACGAAATAATAGCCGCGGGCGACAATTTTTTTTGTCGCACGACATTTTCGCCGTTTCGCGAATTTTTCGCCGTTTCGCGGATCTTTTCAAAGATTCGCGAATTTTTCGGCGAAGCGAAACGGAACAGATTCGCTCATCACTAATGTTCACATTAACTAAGACAAGGTAATAACTTTTGTGCTAGTGTTGGGACCAGTTCTTGTTGCTACTTCAATCTAACTACTTCAATGTAATCCATCTATTAATCCCTGATATTGCAAAATAATTCACTTAATAAGGCTGCAGAGTTTTGTACTGAGTATAGACCAAGGAAAAGGGTCAGTTTACCTCCACAATCTTATTATATATTCTGCACTGGGACATTTTGTGGGCATTCTGTACCTTTTACAACAAATACAATGCTTTATAGATTTTGGGCACATGGGCTCTCATGAGACAGTCAGTAAATTATAAAGGAATACACATAACAGGGATGCAGAATTCAAGACATCTGTTCTTTGCAGGCAAACTTTTGCAAGAAACAAACACCTCAGCAGAAGAAGAAATGCCAAGAATGTAAAATGTAAGTAAAAACAGAACCATTTTGGCTGATACTGAAAACAAAACAAAAAAAATCACTGGAAAAGTCCCAGGAAATTGTCAAACACAAACAGTATAATGCAAGGAGAAAGCAGGACAAGGAGAAACCAGACACAAACACATTAAAGTTTAAGTTGTTTTGTGAAGTGGAATCACAAGGGCTTACTAAAGATCAGCCTTGAGGAGTGATTAACCACTGACAGAGGCATCCTTAGAACTTGCCAAGTACATCTCAACTACCCCACCCAAAACCCATTCTAAACCAACCCCAATAAATACACCAGACACCAACTTATAGGATGAAAAGTCGACAGAACATTTTTTAAAGGAGTAAAGATTTAGTGTAAAACATACCATGATCAACAAGTGGAATATCATAAATAACATGGACATGAATGTTTATGTAACAAATGATTGACTCTTTAACAATCTTGTGCTGTAAGAACCCTACAACTGCACACTGCAACTAGCACTGACAGCTGCCATGCAAGCCTTGAACCTTCCTCCTCCCCAAACAAATTCACTTTCTGGGGTGTTCACTTACCTTTGAGGAGCCAGGCATGTCAGCCTCCCATAAACTGTGCAACTCCCCTCCTAACCATCCCATTGAACCTTGAACTTGACCATCCTGCCACATTCACCAAAACAAGACCATGCTAATGTAGAGAGGAAGGGTGGAACATTTTACTGTGCTGGAATGGGAACTGGGAAAATCCATACCAACTCTGACTTTTTTGTGCCTAGCTGGTGTCACTACACTGGCAATTTACAAAACAGGCAATAAAACCTAGAGAGAGGAGGGGCCTAAGCAACCTCTGTCTTTGTCATGTCCCTACTGGGGTGTTGGTATAACACTACCTGCCTTCAGATTTTAATCCAGGTGTAGAGTGCAAAAATGCAGGGCTCAAGTGCTGGGTACATGAGTGACAAGGAGCACAATTTTGTGCCCCTTAGTAAACTATCTGGAGTGTATGCAAATTAACCCTCTGATCGTGAAGTAGCTGGGCAAGCAACAGTCGTCTTCACCTCATTATTGCACCTTCTGCAACAAATGCAATCTTGGTGGATTCCCAAATCTGACCATGAACTCTCTCTCTGTTATGTTGTGTCTGTCAGCAGCTGCTTCTACTTTTCTGTGCCAATGAGGCTTTAAAGGCAGTTTTTGTTTGTTCCAGTACAAGCTGCTATAAGATTATCTTTCAGAAAAGATGAAAAGATAAACACATAAAAGGTGTGTCACATAAGAAAGCACTAGTGTAGAATTCCCAAGGCTTTAAAAAGTAAAATATATATTATCCTCTATATATTGTAAGAAGCTTAAAGGAAACCAACTGCATGCAGGTAAAATACATTAGGGCTCACTTCTTATCAATTACTTGCATGTGGCAATATGAGTAGCTATATGGAAGTACCCAAGGGCATTACATGTATTTTACATTCTACTTTGTGTTTTTCATAAGCAGTTTCCATACCAAAGGTTGCAAACCTGAGGGAGTATTTTCTCATGGGAAAAAATTTTATCTAGGAAACATTTTAGATAGTGGTAGAGATTGTTATGACCTTCAGCAGTGAAATCTCTAAGGCATTATTACTCTGAGTACTGAGGGTTATTAAAGAGGGAGAATACTTATGCAAGTTGAATAGTGCAGTTGATTTCCTAACATAAAACAATTCTGCAGCTTTAAGATTCAGTTTGAAAATGCCACAGAGAACAAAATTCCAGTACAGGTATGGAATCCCTTATCCAGAAACCCGTTATCCAGAAAGCTCCGAATTACGGAAAGCCTGTCTCCCATAAACTTCATTTTAATCAAATAATTCAGAATTTTAAAACTAATTTCCTTTTTCTCTGTAATAATAAAACAGTACCTTGTAAATGATCCCAACTAATATATAATTAATCCTTATGGGATGCAAAACAATCCTATTGGGTTTATTCAATGTTTTATTAATTTTTTAGTCGACTTAAGGTATGGATATCCAAATTATGGAAAGACCCCTTATCCGGAATACCCTTGGTCCCGAGCATTCTGGATAACGGGTCCTATACCTGTACAAGATTTTGTGTTTAGTAAAATGAACCACTTGCTAATGGGTCTGAATAATTTTGCTAGTCACTGCTTTTGTGCTATTGCAATATGTATGACTGCGTATATGTTACATAGTTACATAGGGTTGAAAAAAGTCCATCAAGTTCAACCCTTACAAGTAAACCCAGCACACTCAACCTATACTTACCAATCTATACACTCACATACATAACTATATATACCAATATTAATACTAACTGTAGATATTAGTATCACAATAGCCTTGGATACTATGCTTGTTCAAGAACTCATCCAGGCCCCTCTTAGAGAGAGCAGCAAAGAGAGTAACTGGAGAGCACTGTGATTGCTGTTATGAGTATCATGGCTTCAAAGGTAAAGAAAAAAAATGGGTAGAGGTTAATGTGTTGTCAGAAATATCACTTTACATTTTTAAGTAGCCCTAATTCACAGTCATAGATAATCTTTTTATATTGAAGTGATAATTTGCTTTTTAAATGAGGTGATAAGACTAAAGGAAGAACTAAAGGCTAATATTATGCAGAATAAAGATTAGCTACATCCATCAAGATTTAACACTTGTTTTTTTGCTAGCGTAATAAACCGGATTGAGGCCCATCTTAATGAGTTTGACAATGATTGGCATGTATAACAGAGCTCTATACCTGGTTATTAGCTGCCATTCTAACAGCAGGTAATGTTCTAGCTTTCATGAAGTGCTGCATGCTAAATGGTGATTAATTCCATGCTTATTAATTTGTATTGCTTCAGCAGAACATTGTATATCATATAGTGAAATTTGCATTTTATTAGCATTGTGTAAGTGAAACTGAACATAGATGTGCTGTACAATAAAATCTGCCTTAGGGAACATACTCCTTGAGAAGTGTAACCTGTTGAATTATTCATCCTTGTAAGATTTGCATTGCAATGAACAGCAGTTTATTAACTGGTAACCTATATCTGTCTTTGATACAAGAAAAAGAATGCTAACAGAAAAAGATTTCTTCTCTTAGTTTTTTGTGGTTCTATTAATTTGGAAATACTTAGAAAATACATTATAATCATTCTGTTTTCAACTGTGTCAGCCTTTCCCAGCAGTTTTATGTGTTTTTTGTTGTTTTTTAATCTTTAGTTTGTCAAAGCTTTAAGAGCCCACTGCTCAAAGGGATCAGGGTGCTGTCATCTTAGATGGCTTCCCTGTTAACGATCATGATGAAAAATACCACAACATCAAAATTCACTCAGCTTGTTCCCAAAACCTGAAGCCAACTGTATATAGTGTTCCATTAATTGCCTGGTAAATTACTTTGCTTCCTTGCAAATGTGACAATAAATGGCTTAAAGAAGCTTTTATAGGAGAAGGAAAGGTAAAAACTAAGTAAGCTTTATCAGAAAGGTCTATGTAAATATAACTATAAACACTCACAGAAAAGCAGCACTGAGTCCTCTATCAAAAGAAACACAGGATTTTTTGTCTCCATTTTTGTAAACATGTTGTTCGGGTGTCTGACTTCCTCTCTTAGAAAAACCCTTAATTCCAGTGGCCAGAGTCTGCAGTTCTCTCCTCTCTTCCCTCTCTTGCCTCCCTTCCTATAAGAATGCTAAGAACTCCCTCCCCCTCCCATAGGAAAGTGTGAGCTATAACGCTAGACTGCAAACAGGAAGCTCTTTAAAATGGAAGCTGCTGTCTTAAGCAAATGGAGAAAGCTTCTAGGGCTCTTTACTCAGATATGGCAATGCTTTCTGCAGAATAAATATATTGTTCTAATTGGCACTAATGTGGCGAATCTATTGGCAATAAAATGCCAACATGACTTTCCTTCTCCTTTAAAGGGTTCTATGCAACATGGACAGCATAAGACCATAACAATGGGCTGTAACTAACTGATGGGTAGCTCTTCTATGTGTGTTTAAAAACATATTTTACATTACAAATTCAAAATACTCTGCTCAAATTATACATTATAACCTCAAAGTTCCTTTTACTAAAAGCCCAAAGCAGGGGAAAGAAATCCTTATTGTTTTACTAAGGATATTCCATTTGTATATTTGTTCCCACAGACCAGTGGAAATGCTGTTAAAATCACTGTTTCATGTGACCTTTTCAGAGACAGCTTCAGAATAAAATCTTGAAAGGGAAAATGTACAAAGTAAGTCCATATATTGGAAAAGGGTATAGCATACTCTGCTGAGAAAATCAAATGTTTTCTAAACCTGTTTCAAACCCTGAACGCTGAGTAGGTGAGTGATGTATTGTATTCTATCCTCATAATGTTTCATTATCTTCCTCTGACAAGGAATCATAGAGACATGTGGATCGAGAGTAGAGACTGGATAGTTCCCTAAGTAATAGCACATTCTTTTCAGTAGATCAGGATTGTTATTCAAAACATATTAACAGATAAAGAATTAATATCTGTTCAGGTCATGGTTCTGATGTAAACACAGGCTTTGTTATATAATTACAGGAATGTAAGAGGGGACATTTATAAAAAGAAGCAGTTTGGGGAGTCATTCTGTAAGTCTTCCTATTAAGTGACCTTGAGAATTTTCATTTTCTTTAGTTACTGTCAAAAAGACTGAGGCTCATTTATCAACACTGGAAAAATCTGCACCTGGGCAGGAACCCAGAGTAATCAATCAAATGTTTGCCGTTATTGTTCTACCTGCAGCTGGCTCAATACAGGTAATAAATGATTGGTTGCTATGGGTTATTACCCAGGTGCAATGTAAATTAAATGTAACATGGGAAAGTGATGTGCTGACAGAGTTGATGTTATTAAAAGGGAATGTTTCTTAAAATTTTACACCATGGGGCTAACATTACATCTCTGTGCTGAACCTCAGTGCACCCTACCCTGTAGTTCTATGAGATTATATGAGTTTTTTTGTTCTCTTCTATAAGCAAGTGAATCAATTAGGGATAAAGCCGCATAATAAAAGTAACAACTAAATGGTACAAAGGCATTTTATCGCATTTCTTCAATTTATTTTTTTGTAAAAATATTAGTGCAATAAAAACCCAAAAATCAGAGTGTGTTTCTTCAGCATTCAAGCAAGTTGTTAATCTTGTGCTACTTTGTTCTATTTGCAATTTACAAATCAAGGGAAACATAGTTTCAGGTTTTTTTTTTCATGGACATGATTTGTTACTGCAATATTTGATGCATTTTGCCCTGTTTAAACAAGTAAACAATGGTTTATAGGGTTTCAAGAAGAATCACATCTTTTCTCTCACAGTATAGATATATATTTACATCCAAGACTGCTGTATGATATGCATGGGTGTATTGTGCAGTGCATTTCAAATCTGCTACAGTACATGGTTTCCATGACAAGATATTATTTTTCACATAAGTTTATATAATCAATGCTTTGTTTTGGAGATGATATGAAATAGTATTTTTGCCTTTTTATTTTTACATCAAGCATTATAAATATATCACTGTTGAGGATAAGTAACTTCTGTCTAGAGAAATGCAAAATTATTGATTTTACTGTACTGTGAGAAAAAGAATAAGACACATCATTTAACATTTTCCTTGTGTGATTTATTGCAAGTCTGAAAACAGACTTAGGTTGGGGCTTTGTCAGATAAGGCTACACAGACATGTTACCATATAACTTAGCTACTATCAGAGCACAGTGCACAGTGGTACCCACGAGATTATCTCAGTAACGTGCAATTTATATGACCGTACTATATAGTGAAGGAGTATCAGAGCCATGCATATGGAGCACAGAATGTAGTATTATACAGCCAGGACAGGAGTTTATGTGCCTACATGGCACGCCTTGTTTTGAATAGAAGGAAATAGTGTTTCTGTGCAACGTATTTGACAATGTCAAGTCTTAAAGCAATGGAAATGCTTAATATGTATCTTTTATGTAAGAGATAACTCACCAGTGAACCAGAGGAACACATTTCTAAAAAAGTTGGTCAGGTACAGGTATTGAATCTTATTTCACTAATGAAACTATACTTTAAAAGGAATGTTTAATCTATGTTATAAACTGTCAGTACATACTGCTGGAGTATAATACACAGTTGCACAAAGAGTATATACTAGTTCAATTATCAGTATCAGTTCAGTATCTCAGTATTAGAAAAGCGGTCCTTCAATGAATATTTTTCCTATGTATGATATAGCAAGAACACAGAAGTATTTTTTTCAATTCCTCAAGTCAGTAGGGGCGAGGAGCCCATGCAATTGCCTCACTACATGGACAAAGGGTAGTTTCTGATACTCAAGTTTATTGTCCCAAGCTATAATGCATAGGATTTGGTTAAAGGAACAGTAACCTGAAAAGACTTTAATTCCTCATTTCACCCCAAGCTATAATAATAGCCCTAGCCTAACCTATAATAATAGCCCTAGCCTATTGTATTTGCTGAACCGGAAGTTTGCTTCACATCGGAGGACCTTCAGCACTTTTTATCAGTGTCTGCAGTTTAAATTTATGATCACAAGAAAACTGTCCAATTAATGGTCAACATCACTGGGGATGTTGGCTTATACTCTATAATGAATACAGCCCTTTGTAAGTAACATTTTAAATGAAGCATTAAAAAAATACAAGGGGGAATAGGCTAGACTTATTATTATAGCTGTTTTGGGGTGAATAAGGTATGAAAACATTTTCATGCTACTGGTTCTTTAAGGTGGACCAAAGTCCCTATACATAAAAAGATTTATATCAGATTCGCTTTAAGGTATCAGTGAGCCCTGGGCAAAATTTCTCTGGTGGGCCACCTACTGCCCCAAGAAATTTGTGATTTGAGTAACCTTCATGCACGTGAAGTTCAAAATAGTAAGGCAGACAGTGAAGAAATAGTCTTCGCTTAATGAAGTAGACATGATCCCTAATTGTGCCACACTGGACCAACAGCCCTGGGGTCAGAAAAATTACAAAACGGGTGATTCCCCAAGAAAAAAAGGTAAATAAATTTGATTCAAAAAAGTTGATTCAAATGAGGGGTCTGCCATCTCTTTAGGATGCTTCTGTCAAAAGTTATTCCAGATAAAAGGTGTGTTAGTGGGCCTAGGAAAATGCCCCTTTTGCCCATTTATTGAAGCACCCCTGATATATATTTCATTCAGTCACTCAAAAAGGCTTCTTCCTTGGCCATCCCAGTTTAGAACCTCTACCCACAATAGAGTAAGACCAAGCACAAAGCAGAGGACCAAGGTAAATCTGTCCAAGAGACATATGCCAAGAAACATATCTTCACAAAGTAAATTTTAGGCAATGCTTATAAGGATGCTGCCCAATTGTACCTGCTACTTTTTTTAGTTTTTAGCTGCAGTTAGGCACAAAAACACATTTTTGTGAGTTGATCAAAAAATGATTCTTATTTTTTAAACTTGTTTACTACTCATGCTAACTCTTCTTTCTCCAGTACCATCTATAGCATTCTTATCAAATTATGCATTTTTTAGAAACCCCCACTAACTTGATTCCAATATATATATTTTTATATATTCCTACTATATATTTTTTAATTTCATATGTTTGTTTTATTGAATGTGTTGCTTACATATATGATTCTAGAAAAATACTGTACATGATGTGACATTTTAAAGCAACGTTGTAACATTTACACTACAATGAGCAAGCACAAAGGAACACATTCAGAAATAAACTTTTCCCCAGTGAAATCTATTTTAAGCAGCACTTTCAGTTTTATACAGTATGTTAACACCCACGATTATAAGATGTCGTATGTGCAAATCATTCAGTTTTAGTATAAAACAGTTTGCTTATTCTTATGCTTATTTTTTTTTTTATAAGTACCAATAATACTGTATATATATATATTTAAGATGTAGTATTTCTCATCAGTTTCTCATTTTGTTCCATCCCAATATGATCCACTTAAACTACAACTTCATGTTGCACAAATATAGTAGGGGTATAATGCTAAGGATCTCATTTTTATATCATAAACCACTTTACTTTCAGCTGTCTTTTTACACCTACAGGTTTGAGGGTAAATGAGATGTAAGTAGATGTAAATCATTTGGGTTGGTCAAGGAAAGAACATTTTAAAAAGTACAGGCAAAATATAAGTTTAGGAAAGCATTTCAGTCATGCCACTCAGAGTGGGTCCCCTGTGTTTGCAACAAAGTTGGAACTCTCTGGGAGGTGAATTTTTGGTCCATTTAATCGACATAGAAATTAATAGAAAGCGGTGGAATTTTACTGTGGCAAGATCTAAATTCACACTTTGATAGATCAGCTCCATACTGTCTGGTTAAACAATGCAACAGTGACTACAAAGAACAAGTTGCCTATACATAAAAAAATTGTAGGGACAGGAAGGTTAAAGAAGGCAAAACATGACATCTTCCGAACAGGGCACTTTCCCTCAAATGTGCAAAATAACTTTCTGAATACCTTTATAAAAAGCTTGAATGAAGAAATACAGATTTCTTTAGATTTGGCAATTTGTTTCCCTCCTTTTCTCCCTTTTTAATCTTTTTCATTCTAAATCATTTTGTCACGTGTTTACTGACAGCAGAAAGCACTGCATAGATTAAGGTGACACCTGATACCATAAAGTCAAAGTGATATTTTAATTCCAGAACCATAGGTTACAAATCAATTAATGTAATGTACCTTTTAGGCAGTGTTGCATAAACTTAACCTTTTTCAGTTGGAAAAATAAGCTAGAAGAACATCTACATAAGAGTCCAGGATAACTGCTAATCCTAAAAGGTATACAGTTGAGATAGATGAGGTCAGCTATTTTATGTAGAGATGAACGAATCTGTCCTATTTCGCTTCACTGAAAAGTGTGTTGCATGCGTCAATTTTTTTCTTAGTTACACTAGTCACTAAGAAATATTTAAAAATACTCCTTGGATAGTAGCGTACTATTGTAGACTTTTGCCTAACTTTGTTTTAATTGCATCTAGTCTAACAGATCCTACCAATTGCAAGAGCTCAGTAATTTCCAAATGAACTGCAGATGTTAGGAAAGCTTTTCTAGAATTAAAAAAAAAATTATGTGTAGGTACCCAGTTCTGATTCTCAAAAAATGTTAATATGCAAAGTTAAGCTTCAGATATAGGTTTCTGGTGTTGCATAATGCCCCAAGAAATTTGTGATAGAGTAACCCTCAAGCATGTGAAGTTCAATATAGTAAGGCAGACAAAGAAACAATGGTCTGCATTTACTGAAGTAGATAGGTGCCCAGGTATACTGCCCCAGACCAACAGCCCTAGGGTCCGAAAAATTACAAAATGGGTGATGCCCCAAGGGAAAAAGTTAAATAAATGAAAATAACCATGCTGTAGAGCTCTCCCAGATGAAAGGTGTGCTAGTGGACCCCCTTTCCTGGTGGGCCCTGGGCAAATGCCTCTTTTTGCCCATTTATAAAAATGACCCTGGTTAGAACTCTGGAAAAAAAAAAAAAAAGCAAATGGCACACGAAGCTATAGACTAGGGAACACGCCCTTCAAAGTTTTATTGCGGAGGTGCAACGTTTTGGGGCAGAATAACCCCTTTATCAAGCATGGTTAGAACTCTAACATTTGCTAGTTAGGAATCAAAAAGTGCAAGGCTTTTCTTTTACTTTTTTTTTTGTTAAGCTGAAATAAACATGTGTTCCTAATAAGTGCAATAAAGGCAACATTTTCCTCCTGAATTAATGTCTGGTGCAGCTCAATAACAACCATTGATAATTTAAAAAGTCAGTACTCATTCTGATGCTGAAGTTGTTTGCAATTAAATATTTGAAGACATTCTGCATTGCATTTGTTGTTAGTTCCCCACTAATTGGAAGCCCTGGCTAATTTAGATAGTTAGATCAGTTTCCTCAAAACTGTTTTTTGGTGCATTAAAATGTCACTGTAATGCAACTGTCCTTTTGCGGTATAATTAGAATTTATTTCTCAGCTGCTAGTAAAACATATCCTCTCATATCATATGTATAATAAAACCTGTTAAACCTTAATTAGAGTATTTGGGGAAACTGGTTTTCTGAAGTCATTAGAAACACAAAAGTCTTGTGTCCATAAATTATGGACAGACCAATAACAGCAATGTATATTTATTTTAAAATAGCATCCCATATAGCTAGTTAATTATTTTAGGCTTATTCAAAGTTCATAAAGATGGTGTTTGGTAGTATTATCAGGCAATTCATTATTATTATTTCATCAATGATATTGAAGCCAACTAAAAGTCAACTAAAATTCACTTGATTAAATCAGCAGTTATTGTCCAATGCTAGTTGGAGGAATATTTATCTAGGGGAGAACTCCCAAATAAGCTTTAACGTTAACATTTAGCAAAATTCTCCTAATTTTCTGTTAGCAATTAGTTATGAGCAAATTTTTCGTCTGGCACAAATTTGCAGCAAATTTCCGCATTTTGCCATTGGCGAATTGTTTCACGAAACTTCAGTGAAAATTAGCTGTGAAAAAAAATTCTTAACATCAAAAAAAGTCATGGTCACATTAAAATAGGCGCAGTCATGTCAGTGGGTGGATGAAAATAGGCACGGCCATGTCAAAATGGGTGCAGGCCCTTCAAAAAAAAGTCAACAAACGCGTTTTGCAAATTTTTAGGCAAAACAAAATGGAACAGATTCACTCATCACTATTAGTAATAAACAAATTTCCCATTTTGTCCCAGGGGAAATGCATAAAATGAAAAAAAAAAATGAATGAAATTCCTGTATTTATAAAAGAGTGAATAAAAAAGTAGGTTCACTGGCCTTGATTTATCACAAGTTTGCAAATACAATTTGTCTTAATTGATAAGTTTGCATGTTGCAGATAATTTTTTACTTGCCCCAGCATTTAGAATGTGAAAATATGTTTGAGAACTCTACTTTAAGAATGGAGACATTTTTGATGCAAGCATAGTCATGTGTACATACAGTATGCTGTTACTATAAAAAGCAAATACAGCTCGATGAATCTAAAAATGTTCAAGTATAGTATCCATGATTTTGTGTTTTCCTAAAACTGAAGGCTAATATTAATTAGAATGATAGAATACCATGGTAAATTATGGTTCATGTATCAGCTGTCTACTCAGAAAAATGTGATTTCTTTTTAATTATGGCTATTGACAAAATATGAGGGCAGTTTATAGTTTTGGGCATAGGATGCACAAAATGATCAATATTTATTGATTGTAAGGTTAGAAAAAACAATATAAATGTAATTAAAAATAAAAGTTTCCAAAGAGTTTATAAGTAAGAAATGACATGTCAGATAGTAGCATTAAGCTTTAGGATTTTTTTAAATCAATTCATAATGATCTCATTTATTTTAATATATAATTAATGAATTAATCAAAAAAACATGTTCTAGTTTCAATTACATATAAAATGCTTTGTCAGAAAGAAAACACTTTCTTATAAAGATTTCATGAAACCTGGTTTATATGAGGTTTATTACTACTATTAAAAAGAACCCTTAAAAAAAAGTAAACATGATTATGTTCTTACACTCATATAGAATCATCTGGCTTGCTTAATGCCAAGGTCCAGGGTTCAGTTCAGACTAAGACTTTTGTACATTTGAATGTAATTTATATTGATAGATACAGTTTGAGTTGTATGTACTTTAATTTGGGAGATTAGATTAAGGTCAAAATTTGTTTTAATTTGTGGCATTATCTTAAGGTCCAGACCAGATCACCAGCCTATATCCTATAATTACTAGCTCTGCTTCCACTAGTATCTTGCTTTTTAATTTCTTATAACGGTATAGATATATACAGGTATATATATAATATAATATAATGCTGTTCCTATAGTATCCTTGCTTCTGTCCTTTTTTGATTGCAGAGCAGTGTGCAGTGAAGCAAGCATGACACAGAATGTTTCAAGCTTCATCTTTAGAGCTGTATAATTTATGGAACTTTAGTGGCATATTAGTGGCATGCAAAGTATTATATGACATTGAAGGAATTTGTTGCTTTAGCCGTGTTTTCTGGCGTTTTGTTTGAAAATGTCCTTTAAGGGTCATCACTGTTTGTTTCAAGAACAGTTTCCTGTTTGCTCAGTGGCCTATGTAAGAAGCTATCATGCTAGCACCAATATAGTCTTAATACGATGTAGTAGGTACCTCAAAAGAATGCATATTTGTTTATTGTTATAGCTAATAAAATAGCTATTAGTTCTGTATTGTTTAGGTTTCTCTTCACTTGAATGTTTGTAGTAATCATTTTGTGATTTTTAAAGATCACAAACCATAATTCTACGATAGTATTTGTGACATGAAATACCCACATGCAGCACACATTGGTTTGATTAATCAGGGTCCTTCCTCTGCTCTGATTTGGTACCATCCATGACTAGCTGATTTCTGAAACTGAGCGCAGCTATATTACAACTATATTCCTCTGTCTTTATCCCTTAATGACTTAACCCGAGTTGTTTAGTTGCTACAGTAGCGCAGAACTACACTAATCTTCAGAAACAGTGAGATACTAAGTGCCAGAAATATACCAGGCCCTAATCAAACTGCAAAGGTACACATTTTAATTCATTCATACAACATTAGCCCTGTGTATGATATCAGAAAAGGGGTATGCATAGGAAACAATTATATTATCAAAATTAGTACAGTTTTACCCCATATTTATACTTGCTAATTCAAATATCAGGCTACAGAAGGCAAATAGCACTGTTTAGAGAAGGAATTCTCCAGGTTAAACTAGAACAAAGTGCTTTTATAGAGCAGAATCACTTTATCCTCCAGGATTTATATTCTGCACATACAAATATAACACCTGGGTGCAAGGGATCTAAGCATGTCAGAACCCATTAACAGGTTAAATAACCCACAAGCCACAGCTACCTTTCTGAGTATGAAATGGCCAAGATTCAGAACTCTACTTTAAAAATGGTGACATTTGTATTTCAGGTATAGTTATGTGTATTTATAATATTTCCATTACTATAAAAAGAAAATACAACTTGGTGAGTCTAAAAATGTTTAAGTACAGTACCTATTATTTTGTTTTTTTCCTAAAACTGATGGCTAAAATTAATTAGAATGATAAAATACAATGTTAAATAATGGATCACGGTATCAGCTGTCTACTGAGAAAAATGTGATTTCTTTTTAATTATGACAAAATATGAGGGAAAATGTGAGTAATGCAGAGGCTAGTTTGTAGTTTTGGGCATAGGATGCAACTATATCTATTGATTGTAAAGTTAAAACAATTTAAATGTAATTACAAAAGTTTCCAAAGAGTTGATAAGGAAGAAAGAAATTGCATATCTGATAGTAGCATCATGCTTCAGGGGTATTCATTTTTCAAATTAATTCATAATGATCTCATTCATTCTAATATATAATTCATACATTAATCAAATCATTTTATAGTTTCAATTACATATAAAATGCTTTCTCTGAAAGAACATTCAGCAATCCATTATTTTTTATCAATATCACATGAAACCTGGTTTATACTAGCAAATGTGACCTGTTAATCTTATGTTCACAAGGTACAACTCAAGTGTGAATTGCTGTTCTTCTTCCTTTGCCTGATATACAGTAGCTCTGTGGTGGGAGTATTTTAATTGTAATAATAATTTTTATCTTTCTTCCCCTAGTTCTTTCACCTTTTCTTGCCCCCTCTGATGCTGTTTTGTTGTATTACAATGTCTACAATTGAGTAATATTTAAGTCTTGTATAACACAAATTTGCCAAGGAATAAATTTGATTTACAAAACTAAACAACATTTTGTCTTGTACCCTTCACACTGCAATGTATATAATTTTGCATAGCTTGGTTAAAAAACAATTAAGTACAATAACTGCATAAACTGATGTGAAAATAATCCCAGAGGAATAAGTAGCCAATTGAAAAATAAACAAGTTGCTAAAATATAAGTCATTCAGTACACGCTCTCTACACTAAACCCATTTTTCATACTCATTCGTAGCAGCTCGCATTTCTGGTTTTAGGCTAATTTTGTTCTATAAAACTGCTGTGTGTTGTGTGGGAGTTAAGTACATTCTTACAAGTTTGTTTTTTGCTAAAGTACTTTTTTTCCTTAATGCTTCT
The DNA here is from genome assembly GCF_000004195.4 of Xenopus tropicalis. Lineage (NCBI taxonomy): Eukaryota > Metazoa > Chordata > Amphibia > Anura > Pipidae > Xenopus > Xenopus tropicalis. The sequence goes on along the minus strand of NC_030684.2, from coordinate 66,132,887 downwards.
GGGTAACCACAGATTGTCTCACTTTTATATGGTATTTGTTAAAGGGTGCTGACTTGCTTTCGCAGTGATTATTTAGCGCTTTAACAATATTAATGCGTAACAAATATGTTTATATATTATATGATCCATGCCAGGTAACTGGCTAAATAGAATCATTGTAGCAAAATAAGATCTATTTCATTTCCCCTAGTTACACTGAACACAATTGACCAGGTATCCAGGCTGTGAGGCAACCAGAACCAAAAAGATGGGACAATACTGAAGCTGGTACTAAGGAACAGACAAAGCCAGATCCCAATGGTGTGGCAGAATCATAATGTAAAGCTGGAGCACAGGCCAGGAGAGACAGCAGTCAGGATAGTGAGTAACAGGCTAGAGGTCGATAACTAGAATCACAGATGGGAAAAGAGGTACTGGCACCTGGCAAGTATCTTTTGACCCTGACTGCTGACTCCCATACCACCCATTACAACAGTTTCCCTCTTTACTTGCTTATCCAGTGACTCCACATCCACTCCCTCACTCACCTGCTGGCAGTAGGAGTTAAAGGTACCAGTCAAATTTTTTTTCAAATTACGTCCCCCCTTAGTATTTCCCTACTCTGTGGGGCACATTTACTAATCCTCGAATCCGAATCCCGAATGAGAAAAAATCGGATTGGAAACAAAAATTTTGTGATTTTTTCGTCGCCGTTGCGATTGTTTCGTATTTTGCGTGACTTTTTTGTCGCCGTCGCGACTTTATCGTATTTCGCGCGACTTTTTCGTCGCCGCCACAATTTTTTCATATTTCACTATAGTAAATGGCGGAAAAACCAATCCGAATTTTTCACGACGGCGACGAAAAGGTCGCAGAAAATATACAATAAAGTCGTAACGGGGATGAAAAAGTCGCGCAAAATACAAAAACATTGCTACGGCGACGAAAAAAAATTGCAAAAATACAGATCATCATGAAAAAAACGCATTTGGAAGCTTTCGGACGTCCGTGGATTAGTAAATGTGCCCCTGTGTGTCTACCCTGCCTACCCTCATTTCCAGCCCTGCATAGAGTTCTCTATAAATATTATTTTTGCAGAATTATTAATTCATCAAAGCACAAATGTCACAAGGTTGTTCCTGCTTATTGACTGTGGTGCTTGTGCTCCCACTGTCACTTACTGTCACGTAAGTTGCAACAGTCATCATATCCCCTTACAATATTTACTTCAACATGGGAGAAGGGGGGCAGAACACATTTTGCAAGGCTTTTCAAAAAAAATCCTGGGAATTCTTGCACAAAGTGGGGAACATAAGGAGTTTTCTCTTTCAGTGGACAAGATACTGTAAGGAATCTATGGAGATTCTTTAAGCAAGAAACTTTCCATTATACATTTTCCATGATAACTGGCGGTGATTACACCAGGAATACTGGTTAGATATTACAGGCTTGACAAGGCATCCATGGAATTTTTTAACTTAGACTTCATCGCTATACGTCCGTTTATTCCATATACTTCAGCCTGCTCACTTTTGAATCATGTGATTAAACCTTTAAATATGCACCAGCCTGGTCTTTTCTTATAGCCTTATCTTGCTCCTAACCTTATTAATCCTACCACCCAAAACATTCTGACTGGTCTCGCTTCTCCTCTTCTTTATTTTCTTGTTTCAATTCAATTTAGTACTTTGTTTCTAGACAGAAAGCATCAACTGGGAGAGAGGTTTAGAGTTCTCTGCTGTGTACAAAAAATAAATAAGCAGCAAACAAAATACTACATAGGATTGGAGACACCGTGCAGAAAAGAAAGTAGAATATATACTATATTATGTGACATTAAACAACTACAGTGAATAAATAATAACATGACAATAATGACATGAAACAATGTATACTCCTGGCCAATCAACACTAAAATTAGAAATGACATTTTTAACATCTGAACATATTGAAATCTCAGTGAACTTGATCTTCTGCTATTTAAAACCTATCTCTGGGTATACTGCTAGTTATATTTTGAAGTTTATAGTGAGATATTTTGGCTGCTCTATTTTCCTGTGACATCAGAACATCATTAAAGAACATATGGCTGCATTACATATCACAGCAACACATTTAGATTGTAAGCCCTATGGGACAGGGACCTCTATCCTCTTGTATCTTTGATTCTTAACTTATTGCAACTGTACCTTGTATTTATTGTTATACTTTGTGCTAATCTATTCAACTGTACAGTGCTGTGTACATAAATAGCACTTTATAAATAAAGATATACATACATACATATATACAGTACAACACTAAAGTATCTGTTGTAGATAACAGACCAACCTGCATTCATAGATCCTGCATCAGCTAATATGTAGTTCATGGTTTACCTATTACAGATAGAAGCCAGCGGTCATACAGAATCACTTACTTCCTGGGTGCATATCCCACATCAGCTACCCAATGTAAAATGCCTTAGTATTGTCTTCTTACGTGGTTAAAAAGTCTTCACTTCCTTCATATTTTAGCATAATTGTCCGTGCTGCTAAAGGTTATACACTGTACACTGTTTCATTAAAGAAATTTGGTAGATTCTAATGCATAATTTAAACAAGCTTTCTAAAAGTAGGTAAAGGTAATTCAAATCTAAAATAGCAATTTTGCTTAGCAGTATGGTTAAACACAGATGACTAAACTTTTGATTTTCCTTCAAAAAGAAGTACCTTGCTGAATAACCACTGATGTTTTTGGGCAGTTGTCTCTTAGGGCCACCAGCATTGCATGCTTTCTGTATATTCCATTAAGGAACATGTTGATGAACAGCAATCCTTCTGACATCCTTTAAAACATGAATGTTCATGTTATTCCTCTATATGGATTTGGTTTGAATCTTGGATCCTAGATATTAAAACATGGAAAACAAAGAGTGAAAAATAAAGAAATAACATTTTTATAAAGAACTTATTGCTGCTAACACTGTGTTGAACTTGGGTGAAGGCTAACAAAAGACAAGGCTAGTGTTTAACGAAATACTCTTTTCAAAATGCATCAGTTAATAGAGTTTTTCCAGCAGAGCAAGCATCAGTTAAATACATGCATTTTCTATATAAATGGTTTGGGTTTTTTTTCTGTATAAAGCAGCAATCTACATGTACATATTGGTTGCTGCCACTTTGCATTGTAATTTGGCAAAATTGGAAAACTGGGCAGCAAAATGGAACATGAGGTTCAATGCTGAAAAGTGCAAAGTTATGTACTTTGGTTGAAATAATATAAATTGAGTCAAAAAGGGCATTGACTCAAGGGATGAAAACATAATTTTGCCTCTTTATAGGTCCCTGGTAAGGCCTCACCTTGAGTATGCAGTGCAGTTTTGGGCTCCAGTCCTTAAGAAGGATATTAATGAGCTGGAGAGAGTGCAGAGACGTGCAACTAAACTGGTTAAGGGGATGGAAGATTTAAACTATGAGGTTAGACTGTCACGGTTGGGGTTGTTTTCTCTGGATAAAAAGGCACTTGCGAGGGGACATGATTTACTCTGTACAAGTACAGGGATTATAGACAGTTAGGAAAAGTTTTTTTTTCCCATAAAAAGGATCATTGCAGCAGAGACCACTAGTGATGAGCGAAATAATTTGCCAGGCATGGATCTGTGGTGAATTTCCTTGTTTCGATTTTGGTGAATTATTTTGTGAAATGGGTGGCAAAAATGTTGCCCGTGTCAAAAAATTGTTGCCTGTGTCAAAAAATATAATTTTCCAGTGAAGCAAAACAGGACAGATTCGCTCATCACTAGAGGCCACCCCTTTAGATTAGAGGAATAGAACTTTCATTTGAAAGGTAACCACCACGGTGAGGTCAGTGAGGTTGTGGAATGCCCTTCCTAGTGATGTTGTGATGGCAGATTCTGTTAATGCCTTTTAGAGGGGCCTGGATGAGTTCTTAAACAAGCATAATATCCAAGGCTATTGTGATACTAATATCTACAGTTAGTATTAATGTTGGTATATATAGGTTATGCTTGTGAGTGTATAGATAGGTCAGAATGGGTCTATGTGTGTGTGCTGGGGTTCACTTGGAAGAAATCTTTTTCTGTAGATTCTGCATTTTAAGTGTAAAATTTGAATATATGCCTTTAAATTTTATTTATATAAAACAGAATCCCATGGACACTTTGTTGCAGGTAAAAACCACCAGTTCTATAAAGTAGAAAGTAATATGAAATATACAGTATGCATCAACAGCGTATCATTTTACTACTTCAATGCAAAGAAAAAATTGTTCACACAAAGAAATACAATTTAGCATTTTTAATATTTTGTCCATTAACAACTTTTATTACATTCCCCTGATATAGTGTCCAAATTTTAAGTCATTCTATTATTAGGCAAACGTGTTTACATACTAGTTAATATACATGCAAACTTGCTGGACAAATATGCCAATTAGTGCATTTGTAGCCCAGTGACTCAAGCTTTACTTACTGCACTGCCATACTATTATCTTAAAATTCTATGAAATGCCTGGTTGCTTGTGCCAACTGGGAGGGTCTTAGATTCTTATATGTAATTATTTTTCTGGGTTTCCCTAGGGTTCATATTTCAACCCTGGTATTTTTTCCCCATCTGTTCTGAGAGAAAAATATAACGCCGTGATATTTGAAGAGAAGGGAAAATGAGGGTTGCTTATTAATTTTGCATTGCTGAAAAAAACTATAAACTTCATAAACAAATACCTCAGCACTATAATATATTAATTAATTGAAAAATGGGCTCTATGGGAGATGGCCATACAATCACATGGAGCTTTCTGATAACGAGTTTCCAGATAAGGGATACCATACCTGTATTATAAACTGTCCTGTATGATCAGGTTACGCAATGTGAATAGTAGTATGTCCTAATTACATTGTAGAATTTATAGTATCCTTCACCACTGTATTTTGCACTTTTATTTAAAGGTTCGGATACTGTAAATGTCAAACTAAGTAAGTGAGGGCTAAATTCTTGGTTCTTGCGTTACTATAAAGGCTAAACTCCACAGGAGATGTTGTAGAATGGAACCAGATCAATAGAATGCATCCAACAAGTCAGATATAGTTCCATGTTACTATTACCATCCAACACAACATGCATAACAGAAGGAAACGCTGCTTGCTGCATCTTTATCTGACGATATAAAATCTCATGGTGTCTGACAGACTTTTTTTACTTATTGAAATGCATTGATTGTTGGATGTAGATGTAAAAACAAAAAATCCATCCAAATTTATCTGATCTTTTTTTTATGCTCCTGCATTTGGAAGGCAATGCAATGTGTATAGCAGGATATATGCTGTCTATTGTAAGAGGACATTTATTATAGTCTTCTATTAATTTCATCTGCAATAGTGACTTTTTTGCTTTGCCACAGATACCCTTGTTTTAGCAGACGATCCATGTTTTGTCATGGGAGATGTGTTTCTTTCAATGTAAGGCACTAATAAAAAAAAAACTCCTAATAAAAATTCAAGGTAGTGCAGAATTCCATGTATGACTATAGCAGCAGGAAGACACCACTGCAGGGAAAAGTATTGGGAGGGAGGACAGATAGAAGTTAATTCTCACTGATTTTTAACCATCATGTTGTCTTTTACCGAGGCTTAATGATGGATAATATATACATCACATAGCATGTGGTCTCAAGCTTTTAAATATTTACATAATAATATTCATATAAATATACAATTTGGGTACATTAACCCTATTATAAACAAAGTTGCTGTAATTACATTTGCATGCATTCATTTTCATGAAGCATAAAACAACACAAATTATGTCAATAATGTAATAAAATAAAAGTGGAAAACAGAAAATGTATGCTAAAGCAAACTGCTGACGTCTCCACTTGAATTCTAATATCATTCATTAGTTATTCTCATGTAAAGACTCAGTCCAGGACTTTAGCAACTCAGGTCACAGGTAAGCATTGGGTATGCTAAATTATGTTGCTGTTCAAAAGATATATTGCAAACAAAAAAAAAACAAAAAAAAATTATGTCGCCATAATTTTTAGAATTTGTTGCCACGTATTTGTAGGCATAATGGGGATTTCATTCACTGCTGAATATACTGAAATAAAAACAGAAGTATACTCAAACTTTTAGAAATACATGTTTCTCCTGGGGCCCATATCTCCATGGTTGGTCAAACAATCATCACACAATCATTTAAAACTAAGGTTTAATTTTTAACACTTTACTGTTCCCATTCCCAGTGTTCAGGTTCAGTGGGAAGTGTAGGGGAGGCTTATCACCTTTTGGCTCATCGTGGTACATGACAGTTGCACTTGTAGAGTTATTCACCCCAGGCAACCATTTATAAATATTAAGGCAAATATGGAATGGGATGGAATGGAAAGGATGAATAGTATTATTATAAATAACATTCAGTACTATTCAAACATTAAGTACTTTATGCCATGCTTTAATATTTATAGAAACGTATTGGCTTCATGCCCTACATACAGACATTTTCTTTGAAATAAATGTAAACTATTTCTCAAAGTTTTCAGAAAGAGTAACATTTAAATGAAGGATTACATATGTGTTTGAGCTGTGATTTGGGACTTAACCTTGTTAGTACTTGCAGATGAACTGCACCACTTTCTGTCAGAGAAATAATGCACTTAAGTTTGAATTCTATACTAAGCCTGTACTAAGCAGTTTTCTGCAATTATGCGTAGATTTATCTCATTCCCAAGGATGTCAAAAATTATAATTATAGCTCCCAATAAGATGCATATTGAGGCAACCATGAAAGCATTTAGAATTAGAAACTAGCGTCACTCATGAAATGAAATTCGTTCATTTCATGCACTTGGGCAAATGATCAAAAATGAAAACGATTCTATGAGAGGGGACAATTAAAATGAAAAGATCTATTGATTTCTACGCAACTCTTTTACATATTTTGAATTTAATTAATCTAGATGTTCTTTATAATGACATCTAATTCCATATTTCAGCATGCTGCTTATGTCTGTATCTTTCTAATCTGTAGTTAATACTGTACTCACTCTCAGTCTAATGTAATTAGAAACAAATGTGGTCTTTTTTGAGAAATAGCCAAGTATATTTAAAGGACAACTGGTGACTGAAGTTTTGCATGTATTTATCTGTTTTATCAGCTTTTCATCCCTTGGAACCCATCCAAGGCAACATTCCATTTCTGTAGTCAGCAGTAAACAAGTAGACTGAGATGTTAGTACTTTAGAAAGTCTGCCCAGCGACCACCCAAAGTGGGGGGTGGTGGGCCATGGCTGTCGGCCAGTGAGCTAGGAGCGTTCCTGGTTACTAGGCAACCCCTGAACCTATCACCATCCCTCCTCTAGTACCTCATGTCAGAAGAAAGTGATTCCTGTCAGGGAAGAAAGCTCTACAACTTAGAAAAGTTTCCCACCCACCCACATTTCTTCAAGTGTTGATTTGTTACTATTGTGATATGTTCTGTTTATGTTTATCTCATGCCTAGGTTCTTTATTGTCACAGCTTTTATTTGGCGGATGGCAACATCTGACAGCGTAGTCTGGAGATAAATTTGGTGAGTTAAGCGGCTGGTCAGCAGCTTACGGCTGGGGCCAGCTGCAGGAGACTCCTTCTACAGCGGGGTTCAATTCGTGCCTGCCGGGCCCCCCGGCAGTTGGCATATTTTGTTAATGTTGTTTATTCATACATATGTTTAATGTTTAATTTAAAAGCTGTGGCCGCTAATTTATCCACACAAATGTTGTTGTGTCGTTATTACGAGCTTTGAGCGGCCACAGTGGCACTCCCAGCTCATCTGGCCTTTTGGCAGCCAAGGGTATCAAGGGCTGCATGTGCTTGGAATGCATTTCTATAATTTTTATTTCCATGCAATGTTATTTGTTTTAGTTAATGCCATTAATCCTTCTTCCTTGCCTGCACCTGGAACCATTGTGTCAACCCCCAGCGCAGACACACATGGCAGATATTGACACAGAAATGCATACTCATTTGTTTCTGCACTAAATCTCCCCTGTGTGGCATTAGCCTAAAATGAGTAATAATTTAAAGTATATCTCTTTGACAAAGTTGACAAAATTTAGGGGGAGAGACACAGAGAGGTGAGAATCCATTACAGAGAAGGAGATTAAAGAGTTGAGAGAGAAACCAATATGTTTAGAAAAACTTCTTCTGTAACAGAACAGAATGGCAAATAAGCAGTTGAGAACCCACCTTATTTTTCTCTTTTATTTGTAGATGTAGAGAATGTTATACTATATTCAGTTAATGAACTTTCAGTTAGTCAAGAAGCAGTACAACGCAGTGCTTACATTGGCAATACTAAAGTATCATAAAATATGCGAGTACAAGAATATGAGTAATAGATGATAGCTAGATAGATATAGATCTACTGTATGTATACTCTTTAGAAATTAAAACAATATAAAACAACTTGACAGATGATAACCACTGTCAAATGGTGTGGATAGAATTCTTAAAGTGATACTGACACTAAAAACTAATATTCACCCAGATCCAAATATTCATGTACATTAAAAGTTACCTATAGGTAAGTAGTGGTCAGTTAAAGTTCCTCAACCTGAATGTTTTTTCCAACCTATCAATTCTCATCCTATCTGTTGTCTATGCCAAGCATAATGTTTGTATACAGAGCAGCATTTCACATTTGGGTTTTGCGTCTTACAATTTATTTTCCTTCTGTGAAATTCTCACATGAAAACATCGACTACCTTTGTTGGAAGTGGAGGGACATATTAAGTGTTGCCTGTCTTGTTATTATTAAATGTTTAAAGGCAACTTCTAAGGCTTTGGTGGTGTTGTGGTCAGAAAAGGAGAGGGTGGAGTCAAAAATCCCCCCGGATATCTAAAGACTGGCCTCCCTGACCGACATCTGGCCTGAAATTTGGTAGATTTTTCTGTCTTATCGGGAACCGCATAGGCTCGTTTATGCAGTCTCCAATCCGAAGGCACATATGCTTGCCATTTTAATTTGGTCGTTTGGTTCTAGGGCCACAGAATTTACATCTGTCTGATTGTGGTCTGTTCTTTTTCAGCATTTATATGCTTACTACTCGCTATTTAGCTGAATGGCTTGTTTGTTTAGTGTGTATATGAAAATGCAGGATCAGAGAAGGACTTCAGAGGGTACATGTACTTTAGAGCTGACAAGCTGGGGAAGTGATGTGACTAAAATTAAAATGGCGCTGGCAAACTCTGCTTTGGTTCAAATGTTTGAGAGTTTAGTGTAGGAGAAAAGTATACTATATGGATTTCTTTTGTGCCATTTCAGGAGGCAGTTTATGAGGAGCATTAACAGTAGGTTTGATGGTAACAGATTTTGTTCTTCTTTAAGGAGGGAGTGGTCAACCGTATCAAATGCAGATGATAGGTCAAAGAGGATTAGAATAGAGAAGGGACCTTTAGCTTTGGTAACCTGAAGATAGTTTATGACTCTGCACAAGACTCAGTAGAGTATGCAGGCTGGAAACCACATTTCAATGGATCTAACAGATTATGTGTAGAAAGTTATTAATACGGGAGAACACAATACATATTAGGGTTTTAAAGGCAAGTGGTAGACAAGGAGGTAATTAGCAAGACAGTATGGGTCCAGCTTGGCCTTATTAAGAATAGGCTTGACACAGGCCTGTTTGTATGGAGAGTCCAGAAGTCCAGAAGCCAGTGGATAATTAAGAGATGTAAGAGTAAACTCAGTAACACAGTACTAAAGTGGTGAAGAAGGCACTCGATCAAGAGAGCAAGTTGTGAGTGGAGATGACAGGAGACTTCAAAAACACTTACAGGATGGAAATAAAAAAGGCAGGCAGAAATGGAGGTACATTTAATACCATCAGTGGCAACTGGATTGTGGATGGGCTCTACTTGTTGTGAATTAAATCAACAAACTCCTGAGGATTGTGTATAAGGTTGAGCAGTTCTGTTGATGAGGAATGCAGAATGGTATTGAATACAGAAAACAGATTTTTTTATTGTTTACAAAAGTACTGTAGTACTCTTACTTGACCTTAGATTTCAGGCATGATAGTAGAAATCTATTATGGATAAAGTCTGTTGCATACAAGCCTATCTCCACTTTTAGTTCCTTTCACTATACTAGCAGTAGTAGTAGCATCTAATAATTTATAAATAATCTGAATTTATATTCCTCATCTTATGTTTCTGGGCACCAATCAGCTCATATTGTACACAAAAATATATAATATCAAAGAACTAACTTTATACGGAAGAATTTCAAATATTTTACTTGCTAAACTAAAATGAAATACGTGCTTTGGTGAAATGGATATTAAGAGAGTTTGCTCATCTCTGTTCATGAAAACAGTGTATTTTTTATTGTCAAAAACATTTCATGCTGAAGAGAAAAATCCCTTATTTAGACGTTTCTACTTGGTAATTAACTGTAACTAGAGTAAATAGTGGAAGCTGAAAGTGTAATTGCTTGAAAACATTTTATGTTCCAGAAATAAAATAAATCTCATTGGCAATGTACATTATAAAACCTTGGGAATAGCAACAGTCACAAAATGCACTGTTTTAGAGAAAGAGTATTGAGCATCATTAAATATAAATAGTTAAGTGTGCATAAATGGCCAGCTACAGGAACAGCAAAGATTTGATAAGCAATATATATAATATTAGGACATTTGTTTTGGTAAAATTACATGGAATCAGTAGTCAGTTAAGAGTTATGTGATCACACTAAGGTACAAGGCTACATAGGCTTATATTTATACTGTATATATCACATAACTTGGAAGTACATTATGTTATACAGTACAGGAGTATTTATAATGAATTCCTGGATGTGAGCTACAAAAAAAAACCACATAAAAACTTTGTATTATCATTGGATTGGATTGGTTTATTCTTATTATTGAATTTGGACTAAGTTATTATTCCTTAATGCTCATGTCTTTTCAAGTCTAAATAAACATGAGTGGTCATTTACAAATAATCAAGGCAGATTGCTAAGAGTAAAAACCAGGCACAGCTCACCATGTTTTTGCACTTTTTTTTGCATACTAAATGAATTGCCGCAGATCTGAGGCCACCCCCGCGTGTATACAGTGCTGTCTGATTTCAGCAGTGCTTTATTCATGAGGGATAGAGGGTAGTGAATCTGTCCCATTTTGCCCCAAAAATTGCGAAATGACAGGAAAATTAGTGAACCGCCAAAACATCTGTGAAACACGTTTGTCGTGAAATTTTTTTGGTCGTGAGCATCTTTTTTTGCAGCGACTGCACCTATTTTGACGCACCCGCAAATTTTTTTGACAAACAACAAATTTTTTTGACAAACAATTTTCAATAACAATTTGCCAAAGCTATGCCCCAAAACAATGTAGGTCTCTTTAAAGATACATTACATAAGTATGAAGTATGTGCCATTTGGTAATCCTAAATAGAAAATTGCAATTTTAATAATTAGGGGCCTTCTGTAGTGATGACCGAATCTGTCTCATTTCGCTTCGCCGGAAAATTAATTTTCAAAAAAGAAATTTGAAATGGCGAAAAAAAATTCAACAGAATGCTGGTGTCATGTGACTTTTTTGTTGCGACCATGCTTATTTTGACGTGGCCATGCCTATTTTCACAAGACCACACCCATTTTGCAGCTTACGCATTTTTTTTACGTGACCCCCAACTTTTTTTTTTTGACATGCAATTCCCCAGTGGCGAAATGTGGAAATTCACTGTGAAAATCCATGCCTGGTGAAAAAATTCACTCATCTGCTAGCCTCCTGTGTTTATGTGATTCACGATTAAGACAAACCAAGGCACACTTACATGTCAGATCAGCCAGTTAATGGGCAAAGTCCTGTCTTTTACTCCAACAATTCTTCCTGTTACAGTTAGAGCTGCATTATTTGCTGTTAGGTGATTTCTAAGGGAGCACACAGCCCATCACTAAATGGTGGCTCATATATTTCATATGATATATACAATTTGTTGGGTAAGTATTTATTCTGGGGGTATAATCAAGTCTGGGTGCTACAGTGAAATGTGTAGACTACCAAAATGTATTTACAGTATATTGTTAGGGTTGTATTTGTCAGTTATCTTGGTAATGGGGGGTAATAGATTCTTTAGGACAGGACTCTCATTTCAACTATGTACTGAAACTATATCCCTGTTTATCTTGTAAAACACTGCATTTGTAGCGTTATATGAATAAATAAATGCAATGCATACAATTAGGGGCAAATGTACTAAAACTCATTTTTTTGGGGGCCTTGAAAGTCGTATAAACTTGATATTGGTGATGCACTGAATCCATGATTTGGTTTGGTATTCGACCAGGATTAGGCCTTTCCTGGCCGAACCAAATATGAATCATAATTATCATATGCTAATTAAGAGTTGGAAAGGTTAATGCCACTGCATAAACACAGAAGTGTAAAATTTAACCCTACAACCCTACGGTTCAGTATTCGGCCGAATCCCTTAACATGGGGAACTTCTCCTTAAAAGTAGGTGAAACAGAGAACATTGAAGGGGTTAACTTCTCCTTGAAACTGGTTGAAACAGATAACAACGGGGATAAACTCAAATTTGTTAGAAAAGTTGTCAGAAAAAATTGAATACTTGCAGAACCCCACTGGTAACCCTCGAAAAAATCTAGAAGTAAAAAAAAAAAATCGACTTTTTCTCAAAATTGCTTTGTAAATGTGCCCCTAGATGTGAGTGTGGATATTGCCTTAACTTTTAAATGTGATGAAACACTCGTTATTTATTAGAGTGCACTTGTTTTTTGACAACCACTCCTGTCAGTGTGGTTACAGAAATAAATTATTTCTGGTAGGAAGGACACTTGCTTGCAACCAAATCATTGAATCACTAAAAAGTGCTGTATGTTGTATTTATACAGTATATACTGTGTTATTTCTCAAGAATAATACAGTGATGATGATACACATACATAATAATAATACACACATACTTTAACCCCACTTATTCTAAACTGGAGGTAAATGACATCATCTTTCCATAAGTCAAATATTTGTGACTCCCACTAATTAACAGTAATTCAACGTTTCAAGCACAACAGTAATTGGACTTTTGTATTTTTGCATTAAGTCCCTGTGTGTGTGGTACTCTTTCTTTACATTTTATTTTTTAACCTGCACCCAGGGCAATCTAACTTGTGAAGGGTGTGCTCCTCTCTGTCTGTTATTAATAAAATGTAAGTCTAAATAAAATGTAATTAAAAAAATCACCTGGTGGTGTTTATATATAACACGATTGCACAGAGTTTAGTTTTCTCCCCAGTATATATAGTATATATACTTTAAAAACAACACTTCCCATTTTAACACTTCAATGGCAGAGTAGTACACAGGACTTGATTCTCATAAACTTACTTTAACAGCACATGTAGTGAGCAACCAATCACATATTTGCTTTTGTTTTCTAACTTGTAGGTGACCATTCAAATCTAATTGCTGATTGTTGCTATGTGCAACATCAGCGGTCTCCAATGTTAATAAATACTCCCCACACTGTTACAATGCATCTGCTGTGGATTCTTTTGTGTGCTATTATATATCAATAATGATAACTGTGCTGCGAAATTTCATACTGAGTGGAGGCACCAGCGCTACATTCCCAGAGCATCCCATTCTCCCATAATAAGCAGAGGCTTCGGTCTACTGGTAAGTAACAAGGGCGCACACTACTGTGTATATATACAGTATATATATATATATATATATTACCCCCAGGGTTACATCTGTATCAATTGTTATATATACACAACAAATATAACTACATAACAATAAAGGGAATATCAACTTTTTTAGTCTAGGGGCACACAAGGCTAATAATCCGTGAAAACATTAAACATGCATTTTTGTTCTCATACCTGCTCTGTGTGCACACAGTCCTACACTGTGCTAGTCAGTGGAACTACACAAAGTAGCAAATGGAATTGGATCCACTTTTCTCTGCAGGCAGAGAAAAGTGGATTATTAGCCCGTGCATGATCACGTTGATGCAGCTATATCCCTGGAACCTGCAAGTCTAGAAGTTTACTGACAGATTTCTTGGGCTCAGATAAATTTCCTACGTATCCTGATCATTTTAACTCTTCATTCTACATCAGGTGCAATAAAAAGCAAAGTCAGACTGCCATAAAGACATTATGAGAATATACTGCAAAAATGAGTCAGAATTCAAGTCCCGGTTTATAGACTGATACTGATGCCCAATATAGTGAGAGAAAGAAAAGGCAGATACCATAAAGGTCAAGTACAAAACACATACCTTATAGCTAGTTGTTGTTTGCTAATGACATAATTGATAACAGTTTCATTCTAGGAAAAGTTAGGTTTTTATACACAGTCAGGGTTTGCATCCCAATGAGAAGCACATAAAATTGTGGCTGCCTTAGCTTTTAGAGAATGATTTAAAATCATTTTTGTCTTTATTTGAAGTACAAATTGTCCACAGGCTGGTAACCTGGAGCCTCCAAGGTGTTATTGCCTGAGGGAATGTACATTCATTGTGACAGGATCTCCTCACACTTTCTCGGCTAGTGTCTTTATATTAAAACAGAAAATGGACTTCAAAAAGTACAGTACATTTTTTCTCTTCCTTTGTTGCTTTAAAAGCATTTGCCTCTAATACTTTTCTGCCTGGATATGGCAGCTAGTGCATCCCAAAGGAGCATATGTTTCCGCTTATATCTGTCTAATCACACAACAACTTTTGGTCATTCTTTTTTTTTCATTTGTTGCAAAGGAGCTTTTCTTGATACTGCCACTGGTTGTTTAAAGGACAAGTCAACCCAAAACATAATTTTTTGCCTAAAAAAAGAAAACATAAATCTAAGCAACTTTGCAATATACATTCTTCACATATTTGCAATGCTTTTCATCTTATTTGTAAATATAATTGCTGTTAGAAATAGTGTTTGCTTGTCCTTTCCTATTCTCTGCCCTGGTGGCATCTGTCAGTCTGCTGGTTTGTGTTACATTGTTATGTAACACAAACCAGCAGACTGACAGACCTGACTTGCTGGAGGAGACTGACCTTTGTTTAAAAAGAAAAAAACAGTTCAGCAAATGGTGCTTTCAATATCAATAACATTTAAAGTTTTTTAACTTTTAAATTTTCTATAAGTTCACATCGGAAAGTTGCTTAGAATTATGTTTTATTGTACTGGCCAAAACATTATTTTTTGGGGTTGACATGTCTTTTAATATTCATGATCATCATTAAAGTGAAGTTCACCTTTATGTTAATGTTTAGTGTGTTATAGAATGTCTACTTCTTAGCATCTTTTCAATTGGTCTTCATTTTTATCTTTTATAATTTTTTTAATTATTTGCTTGCTTTTTCTTGGGGCTACAATTTTAATGTTATTTCTGTTTAGACCTTCTCTTATTCATATTTCAGTTTCTAATTCAAACTACTGCCTGATTGCTAGGGTAATTTCATCCCTAGCAACCAGATAGCTGCTAAAATTCCAAAATAGATTGCTGCTGAACAAAAAGCTAAATTATTAGAAAACCACAAATAATAAAACATGAAGGTCAATTACAAATTGTACACTTTTTCCAACATACTAGAAGTTAGTTTAAAGGGGACCTGTCACCCTAAGAAATAATTCCATTTTTTTTTTCTAGCATATATTTTTTCAAGCATAATAAACTTAACTTACATTATATAAATTATTTAAATCTTGTTTCCTTCAGTCTTTGATTTACAAAGCTACAGCAAGCTCTTTTTGTTAGTAAGGAAATCATTGCATCTTGCCAAAATTTTGATTAGGTGCCAGAATGGGGGACCTGATACCCATGCCAATGCACAAGATGTGAGGAGCGAGGGGGAAAGTGAGGAGTGTGGTGACAACTACAAAGTGCTGAAAGTAATTGTCTGCCCTGTCTTTATGCCTAAAGGTGACCATACATGGGCCAATTCTAGCTGCCGATATCAGTCCTTTAGACTGATTCAGCATCTTTTCGGCCCGACTGACATCTGGCCTGAAATCGCCCAGATCTCTATCGGCAGGTTTGATTTTTCCATCAGATCAGGGACCACATCAGTTAGTTGATGCGGCCCGTGAACCGACAGTGCCTATGGCTGCCGTGCTAATTCGATCATTTGGTCCCAATATCGTCCACCTGTAGGTGGGAATATTGAGAAGGTCTGCTCACTTGGCGACCTCGCCAAACAAGTGGATCTTACTGTGTATGGCAAAGAGGCGGTTCAGGCAATATATAAATGACAGCCCTTTATAATGGGTATGAATCTGTCAATAAAAAAAAAGAAATTTGGATTTTATGTTTAATTTGAACAGGACTTTTATTAGTTATGGGACACTTTATCCAGAATGCTCGTGACCTGGGGTTTTCCAGATAAGGGTTCCTACCTTAAGTCTACTAAAAAATTATTTAAATAGAAATTAAAACCAATAGGATGGTTTTGACTCCAATAAGGATTAATTATTTCTTTGTTGGGACGGAGTACAAGGTACTGTTTTATTATTACAGAGAAAAAGGAAACTTATTAACTGATATTAATAAGTTAATAAGTTTCCTTTTTCTCTGTAATAATAAAACAGTTGATTCAAATGGAGTCTATGGGCGAGGGCCTTTCAGTAATTCGGAACTTTCTGGACAAAGGGTTTCCGGATAAGGAATCCAGTACCTGTATGCAACTTTTTATGTCTGGGTGACCGGTCCCGTTTAAAGGTGAACAACCCCTTTAAACAGTGGCATAGAGTGGCTTATTTATTCCTTTCCTCTCACCATGTATTCCCATGGCTTTGTTTTCCATGAATACTACTTTCTTGCCTGAGTATCCTCTCTGATGCATATAATGTGTTTTACTAAATGCAGTCATTACTCTCCAGCTGAGATTTTAAAACATTGTACTCGTAAATTAATTGTCAGGCTCAAACCTTGCAGAGAGTTAATGATAATTCTGATTATGTTTGGGGGTTTTAAGGTAAATATGTAAATAATAAGTCTGTTGCAAAACTATACTAGAAGTATTATTAATACTGATGGCTTACTCTTTACAAAGTTATACATACATACAGGTGCAGTAACTCAGGAGATGCATCAGTAACAAGTATGCTGAAACATGTCAAATCTCAATCTGCAAAAGTAATCTTTATTTTTGTCACTCTCTGGTAAATAGCAATAGAGAGTAGGCAAGATACTAATAAGTAAGTAATAAATTTAGGGGATGCTGGGAATCATTGGCTGCAAGTACTGAAATTCTCAAGACTGATGTAAACTGTAGGCAGCAAGTGGTAAGAGTCTCTGGAGCTACTGCGAAGTATAGGCAGCAAGTAATGAGGGTCTGGAACTGGGGATAGTGAAATAAAGTAGCCACGCAAGCAGTAGTCTGACGGTCAGGAGTGCTGAACTGGTAACAGGATGCATAATTGATAAGCAGAAATATTATCAGGTCACAAGTTGAGCCAGGATCGGAAGAGTAGGCAGATCATAGCACCATGGGGTTAAGACAATAATGAAATCCAAGAAAGAACTGGGTCAAACACAAGAAGGAAATAAAGAACACCAATCTTAAGCTGAAAAACAACTCAATAACTTAGCAACCACATGGAAATGGGCCAGTCCAAAAATAAAGGATGAGTTGAAATAAGTTCTAGTTTCAAGTGCTAGCCTGGCTGCCCTGTTATATCAAATGTTCTTAATAGCAGAAGGACTAAAATAAAAACCACTCAAGCCAACTACTAAACATGTGTATTTGGAAAGTAAGATTTTCATGGTTTAACCAAGATACTAAAAAAGGCTTTGAGTTTTTCCTGAACAGAACTGCCTGAACTCTAACTCTTTGGAAGTGAAAGAACATTCCAGGCTTCTGACTAGGAAACAAGCATTTTTACCTCACTGAATCAATTAGATTGGAAGAGTATGAGGAATACAAATAGTTTGCTAATTTAAGGCAAAGAAAACAACAACAACAAAAAAAAACTATGTAACACTATTCAAGCCCCTGATAAATGCAGAGATTGATTTTCAATATCTGAAATATTATAATTATTGTTTCCCTTTAAATATTTTAATGAATTATTGGCCATTGCCTCTAGTTTCCGACCTAGAGATAAGGGTTTGTGTCACTCTTGCTTCATTTTTCTTATGACTTTCCTTTCTAACTTCCCAGCACAACCACTTTTTCTCACTGTAATTTTTCTCTCAAATATAGAAATATATGAAGGTGTTAATCTCGTACCATGATAATAATAACATATATGGATTTATTTAGTCTTTTGTATTTAGGGAGACATTGCAATTGTCAGAGGGAAAAGATATAGAAATGAATGAGGGTAACTTTGATCTGCCAGCCTTTAAGTTCATCATGGAATCAATATATTGTTTTTACATTTCATCTTGGCTGCATGTCAGGTTTTATTATGAGAAATAAAAAAAAGTCTGACCTCTATCAGGCTTTAGTATGCACTGCGATTTCTACCCTTTAAATCTGAAGTATAGGCTAAATTTTGAAGAGACAGGCAAGAGAAAAGAAAAACAGAAACAAAACATTAAATAAAATGTTTCTAAGAGAATGAACTGGCAGTCGAAACAAAAATACATACAGTTGTATGATTGAGCACACATTTATAAACAAATATAGCTAAATGTGGTTTATTAGTATTTGTAGCTATTGACAAACAAGATCTAATTAATATGGATGCAATGAGTTCTCTTTTCTTCTCTGTGTCCCAAGAAAGAGGTCTTTAATCAGAAATACAATTCATTCTGTCTGAAATGTTTTTAACCAGGCATCCCATTAGGATAAGTTTCTTACAGACTTAAGTCAAATGTACAATAGTTTTCATGTTTGTAAAATTATTTCTGTCAAGTAAATTTAAAGCAATAAACAATTTTTTTCACCAGGCATGGATTCACTGTGAAATTCCAAATTTTGCCATTGGTGAATTTTTTCTGCCGCAAAAATTCTGTGAGTCAAAATAATTGTGGCTGCATCAAATAAATAAGTTGTGGCCACATTTTGCCTTTTCACAAATTTTTCTGCAAAGCGAAATGGGACAGGTTCACTCATCACTATAAATTTACTGTTATTCCATACCCTAATTCATGTACGTCTACCTTAACCTGTAAATAGACCCATCATCTAACCTTGAGCAGGAGTTACTAGTTCTAACAAAAGGCATGGGTATGTAAATATGTTTTTTTAATACATTTGACCTTTGGTGAGTATCAAAATCCCAAAACAAAATTCTTCCCTGTTCATTTATTTAACCTTTCCCACATGGTCTCCTTATGGCAGAGGAAAAAACAATGGGAACATTGTTACTGGCTTTCTCCTTTCTCTTACCTAGCAACTGTCCCTCTTTTAACAGCTCAGCCCACAGTCCTGGATTCTTACTGAAAAGTCCCTCATTTCCCTTTGATCTCCTGCATTTAATGCTAAAAAAGACACTAACTTAATTAAAAAGTAGCTTTTGGCAGAGAGCCCAGAAATCTTGACAAGCTATACCTGTGCTTAGATACAATGTTTCTTAGACTTAATTAAATAAAAAGGCCTTTGGCAGAGAGCTTATTGTAACTAATAAGCTAAATAGGTCTCCTGGGGGAACTGAGACTCGCAGCTTGAAGGGCATTTTCACCTGCATTAGCAAAACTGTAATAACACATAACGTGACCCCAAAACCCCCAGAAATGTGTTCAAACTTTAAATAACCTGCCACATTTTGTAAAATGGAAGTGGTATTTAGGGGGTGTGGTTGCAAAAATGGGCGTGGTCAACACATTTTCTTTGTCCCTCTTTCCATTTTTCATGTTGGGAGGTATGTTTTCTGACATTGTTAACATTTGTATGATGCATGTAATAAGTATAAGGGTGGGAGAATGAACTGATTGAGCAACCATGAAAAAACAGTTTCTCCAACAAACAAGTACTTTGTACACTCAAAGATTCAAACAATAAGCTCAAAATACTCCTACAACCTTTAGAGGTTAATCTCACCAGAGGTGTAGACCCCCATACCAAATATATATATACACTGAATTAGCTGGTGTAGCCTAGGAAATAATAAACCACTCACTAGTCCTGACTACATCAGGTCAGTAATTGTTAAACATCCAAATCCTTGTATAGGGGAGTATAGAAAGAGACTGAGCATGTCCTCACCCTTTTTATCCACTTGATAACAAGAACTGCTAAGCTATCTTTAGCCAATGGGTCATAAGTGACTTAAAGGGAGTCCCCTTTAGCAGTAGGAGTATGTTAACCCTATGGGACACCAGTGAAAATCAGAAGAAAACCTGAGCTTTGGTTCAGAGAAGCTGTTATTGCTAGAAAGGTTGTCTCTATGTTAGAAATGATTTAGCTATATACTAGGTATACCTAGAAAGTAGAAGTATGAGCAAACTGAAGCCTAAATACTGAAATTACATTAAAAAGGCCTATTTGTCAAAATTCAAATTTGTAAGTTTTTTCATTCAAAAACTTACCAAGCTTGAAGGCGTGTTTTTTTTAATAAGGACCTTAATTTTGATTTATTAAAAACATGACAAAAAGCAAATACAGTGAATTTACATTCTATTCATCATTTTAATGAGTCAACCCTAAACTCTCTGATTGCAAGTTGTGAGCTTTGGTTTATTAATTGAAAATAACCTATTTGGACATGTGTATATATATATATATATTAACCTTGAAAGCAAGTAAGTTGCAGGTAAAACTTAGTCCCTTGGCTAAATGTATATTGAAGCAGTAAAATTCTTAATGAATCGCATAAGTCAGTGTAGGAACTGGTCAAAAGGGATGACTTTGACGCAGTTGGCCAGCTTGAAGTATATTGCAATATATGGACAAACAATCCCTGTTTTGCTTAAAGGGAAGGGCATTTCTTAGTAGCTTAAATGCACCGAATGTCTTAATGTTCTATATATTGATAATGGGTGAGTGCAGAGGATCTCTTGTTGTTGTTTCTATATATATATATATATATATATATATATATATATATATGTATATATATATCTGCATTCAGTTACTGCACGGATGATTGTAAAATGATTTATTGATGTCACCAAACAAAAACTTCTGAACAAATAACCTTTTAGTCTTGGGAATAGCCTTTTTCATTCATCAACAAAGGTTATACTATCATGTGTAACAAGCATATGTGTAGTGCAATATAATGAGGAAAATGAAAAGCAATGAATGATAAACAGCAGAAACAAAAGCAGTGCATCTGAGTTCAAATTCTTACTAAAAAGTAACTCATATTGAATACTGAATCAATGTTATCCTAAAGTACAAAGCTGCTCACTCTAGTCAGTTTCCCCTTAGTTTAGACCTCTATAGATCCTAGTTGCTCTAGGTCACACATTTTCTTGTTGTGTTTGCATACAACCAGTTTGTAGCTCATAAACAAGATGATACAGGTAAAGTTAATGGCACTGAGACCAAGCTGAGATTAATATGGATGCTATATAGAAAAATATACATGGAAATTAGCTCCACACTTTCCACAACTATGAATGGGTGCAGCTGCAAGTTGGACACTTAGGGGCACATTTACTATGGGTCGAATCCGAGTCCGAATGGAAAAAATTCGGATTGGACACGAACGTTTTACGACTTTTTCGTAATGATCGGTAATTTTGCGTAATTATCGTATAGACGTTCCGAAAGTCACGAAATATTCGGACGCTCGTACCGGCGGAAACAGCCTCCGAAAGTCACGATAAATTCGTATTGACGTTCCGAAAGTCACGAAATATTCGTATCGGACGATCGTACACGGCGGAAACAGCCTTCCGAAAGTCACGATAAATTCGTATTGAGGTTCCGAAAGTCACGAAATATTCGTATCGGACGATCGTACACGGCGGAAACAGCCTTCCGAAAGTCACGATAAATTCGTATTGACGTTCCGAAAGTCACGAAATATTCGTATCGACCGATCGTACACGGCGGAAACAGCCTTCCGAAAGTCACGATAAATTCGTATTGACGTCCGAAAGTCACGAAATATTCGTACAGGAAGTTCTCCAGCGACCATTTTACAAGCATTTGGCGCCAATTTCTCTTGTGAGTTAACAGGAAGTGCTCCAGTGGCCATTTTCTTTCTTCACTGCGTTATTGGAAAGCAAAGGGAGAGGAGGCATACTGCAGAGCTGCTCCAGATTTAAAAAAAAAAAAAAAAATTTTTGCTGCCATGGCCCACAGCAGGGGTAGGGAGGAGGAGGAGGAGTGGGAGGGAGTGCTTGGGCTGAGTGAGGAGATAGTTGGGGAGGAGGAGGGTTTGGGTGGGGGGGCCCAGGACTTGCCTGAGTTAGGCCAAGAGGAGGTGGAGGAGGTGGCTGAAACTCAGGCAAGTCCTGAGCCCCATGGGGGGGGAAGTAGATGGGGGGTAAGGGTAAGGGTAAGGGCACAAGACCCTTGGGTGGGGGAGGGAGAGGAGGCCCAAGAGGCCTGGGCTAGTGCAGGGGGGGGGCAGTCAGAGGAAGGGGGGGTGCAGGGAGGGAGAGGGGGGGCAGTTAGTGTGGGGGGGGCAGGGAGAGGGGGGGCAGGTAGAGGGAGAGGGGGGGCAGGTAGAGGGAGGGGGGAGGTAGGTAGGGAGGGGGGGGCAGGGAGAGGGGGGGCAGTTAGTGTGGGGGGTGCAGGGAGAGGGGGGGCAGTTAGTGTGGGGGGGGCAGGGAGAGGGGGGGCAGTTAGTGTGGGGGGGGCAGGGAGAGGGGGGGCAGGTAGAGGGAGGGGGGAGGTAGGTAGGGAGGGGGGGGCAGCTAGAGGGCAGGGGGGGGGGAGTTTAGTTAGGGCTGGCCAGGGCAGGGGGGTGGGTATGGAGGAGGGCCAGCAACCCCCTGTGAGAAGGAGGAGCCGCCAGCCGGTGGTGGAGGAGGAGGAGGGGGGGCAGCAACCCCCTGTGGGAAGGAGGAGCCGCCAGCCGGTGGTGGTGGTGGAGGAGGAGGAGGAAGAAGAAGAAGAGGAGGAGGCAGGGCCCAGCTCCAAAGGCCCCCGCTTTTCCAGTGAGGAAAATTCGGCGATGGTGGAGGAAGTTTTGAGACAATGGGACTATATTTTTGGTGCGCAATCCTGTCAGCTCACTGCTGCCAGAAGAAGGGACCTGTGGCAGCAGGTAGCGGATCGCGTGAGCGCTGTAAGCGGAGTGCACCGTGACCACAACACGGTGTACAAACGCTTCAGCGACCTGAAGAGATGCATGAAGAAGAGGTTCATGGCCCAGAGAGCACGGGCCCAGAAGGCGGGTGTAGGGCCTGTTCTTTCCAGCCAATTCAAGCCCTACGAACGCCGCCTTCTGGATCGAGCTGGTGTAGAGGTATTCGGAGGGCTGCCTGGCGAATACGTGGACACAGATAGGAGACGTAAGTGTTTTTTTTTTTTATTTTAAAGCACTTATTTCACGCTGAAGGCACCTATTTAAAGGGGTGGTTCACCTTGAAGCTAACTTTGATTATGTTATAGAATGGCTAATTCTAAGCAACTTTTCAATTGGTCGTCATTATTATTATTTTTTTTTTTTAAATGATTTGCACTATTCTTCTAACTCCTTGTAGCTTTCAGGGGGGTCACTGAACCCAGCAAGCAGAAAACTATTGCTTTGTGAAGCTACAAGTCCTCTCCTGTTCATATTGCTGTCTCTCATTCAAACCACTCCCTGGTTGCTAAGGTAATTTGAACCCTAGCAACCAGTTGGCTGCTGAAACTCCAAACTGGAGAACTGTAGAGCAAAAACTGACATTGTTATACAATGGCTAATTCTAAGCAACTTTGCAATTGGTCGTCATTATTCAAAAACTACATTAAATAAATAATGAAGACCAATTGAAAAGTTGCTTAGAATTAGCCATTGTATAACATAATAAAAATTAACTTCAAGGTAAACCACAGCTGCACAGTTAGAAGAAACCAAATAATTCACAAACTACAAAATATAATTTGCTGCCCTCTAACTATGCAGCTTTTAAATGGGGGTCACTGACCCTTTAACATTGCTAGAGTCTGAGCGCAACAGTAATACAGAGCTGTAATATAATTATGTTCAGGGTTGGCAGTTTGTCCTCCAAACTGGGCTACTAATTTAAAGCCCTTGGGGTTTTCCAAAGTACAAAGCCGCTAAGGTACAGTTTTGCTGTATTTTTTGGAGCTTTGCCGGGTTTGTAGTTTGGAAAATAGTCACATTTTTTTCCCCTAGTGTGCCTGGCACGCTGCATGCTGGGTAATGTAGTTTTTAGCTTTCAGCCTGAACCTGTCTGTTCTACCCCCTGCTCTATAGGGTATGTGATTGTACTGTTACTTTCTACTGGGATGTGGGGCAGTTCTACCCCCTGCTCTATAGGGTATGTGATTGTACTGTTACTTTCTACTGGGATGTGGGGCAATTCTACCCCCTGCTCTATAGGGTATGTGACTGTACTGTTACTTTCTACTGGGATGTGGGGCAGTTCTACCCCCTGCTCCCTGCTCTATAGGGTATGTGATTGTACTGTTACTTTCTACTAGGATGTGGGGCAGTTCTGCAGTTGATCCTTAGGCTATAACTCTGGATATATTGGGGCTGCTGAGAGTTGTAGTTCAACACACCCATATGTATATCATGTCTGGGGTCAATGCAACATTGTGAATCTATTTGTGTAGTGAGTTCCCAGCTGGACTGGGCACAGAGGGCAGGGAATTATCAGCCATCCCAGTAACTGGAAAGGGGGGGGGGGCGCAGGACATTGCTAGTGATTGTACGCTTTAAAAAGACATGTTTCCCGTATATCGACAGATATATCTAGAGATCTATAGATAGATATATATATGTGTGTGTGTGTATATAATGTTTTTTTTTTTTTTTTTTTTCATTGTTTATATTGGCCTATTTTTGTGCTACTTTCAAAGTGGCTTTAGCCTAGTCTTTGGCTGGTTTTAGAACTGACTGGTTTTGCCAACAAAAAAAACTGCCAAACCGGACCCCAGTATAACCTGAGTGAGGCTTATTTTCAAGAAACCCTTTATTTCATGTTTACCAAATATTTGTTCATTTGCAGCTTGGGTTCCACATGACAGTCTTAATAGTACCCCAGTTTCCCCACATGCCCCTCAAATACATTCCATGAACTGCAGCTGTTAGGCCTCATTTTAATGATGACAAGTGATTTATCTGTAGTTTTTGAATGGTTTTTGTCTTGTTTTTGAATCTCTGCTAAATCCAGAATGTTTGTGTGGCTTTGTAGTTTGGGGTCAAAACTTGTTCAGCATTTTTTTTTTTTTGCTTTCTGTGAACTTGTAGCTCAAGCGCAGCGCCAAAGGCCCACAGTCCAGGAGAGGCAACAGACCCGGCAGCAGATGCCGCCAGAGGCAGAGGACCAGCCCCAGGATGTCAGCGGAGCAGATGAACGGGACCCTGGGACGCCAGGTAAATATTATTTGGCTAGTTGTTTCACCAAACTGGCAATTTTGCATTTTCTGCAATGTATTCTTATGTCTATGCACTATTTATATTTTTCAGAACACCAAGCTGGACCTTCCCGCCAGTCCTTGTCCCCGCCACCTGTGTCACCCCCCAGGCGTAAGTAACCTCTCTTGCACTTGCACCCTCTGGTGTTGGCAAAATATTACAAAAAGCTGAGTGCTTAGTGCCAGGGCTAGCAGTGGCAGCTTTGAGGGCTTCATAGACATAGCTGATTAAGTGAAGAGTTGCATTAACAGAGGTGGTAATGGGGTGTTATGGTTCTAACAAGGCCAGGGCCTTGGCTTGTGTTGCCCCCAGTTTGTGATTCTTAAAGGCGTCTATAACCCCTATATTGTTTCCCCCACTGAAGGTGTGGGTCAATAGAGCTAATAGAGCCCACACTGTGGTTGTGTCCCAAAAAAAATTTAAACCCAAAAATCCCCCCGCCAACACTGGCCTACCCTCCTGGTGCGGGTGGCCTTGCAGCTGGAGAAATAACTTCTTATGTTTCTGTTTATAGTATGTCTAGAAAATCGGCACTGTTTAAATGATTCCCTTTTAAATGTAATTATTAATAAAAGGTAATAATTTCATTATTAATAAAAGGTAATTTTTACTGGTGGGGTCAGTGACCCCCATTTAAAAACTGCAAAAGTATGTTAAAGGTGAGTCGCCCCTTTTACAGACATGCCAGTCTGACTTCTCTAACTCAGCATGGGGGGGGCAGCTGTGGGTATTCACATGACATAGTAGATAGTAAGGCACGCCCACTCTTCTCAATCCTGAATGCAGTTTGAAAAGAATATTTGATAACCATGCTTTTTTGGAGTACATGTAGGATAATGCTTTCTAATTATTGCGGCTATTGCAGTAGCCGTTGGTTTGGATTCACATATATTTCAACAATATAGGTGACTTTTTAATCATGAATTGACAATTGGACCCCTTTAAGGGGCAGATGTTTAAAAATGTGAGGCTACAACTTCATACATAAAAACTCAGTGATGTTCTATTCATTCCTATGGTCATTTTCTAAGCATAAGGGTGAGTTATTGCTAACTAAACTTTTTTTTTTTTTTTTTTCAATCTGTTTAGAATGAACAGAATGTGGGTGTTTTTTTCTGTAAAAAAAATGTCAAATTTTTATCAATCTGCACCATGTTATTGAAAATGCTCTTCTCTGAATAAACGTTTTTTTAAATTCAAATACATGATTTACTTATTTGTTTATACTCTTATCCTAGATGCTGCTGCGAATGTTGCTGCTGCCGGGGGGAGTGGCCAGGACCGAGGACAAGGACTGGAACATCCATCTGCGGAAGGTTCAGTGAGGAATCCACGGGCGTCCCAGGTCGTGGTAGCCGCTCTCAGGCCTGCTCTTGGCAACCAGCGCAGCCACTTTCTCTCTCAAAGGCGGCTGTTGGCTCGTATGATTGGCGAGCAGGCCGCCTTGAGGGTAGAAGTGGCTGGGGTGAGGGCCGAGCTACAGGCCCTCCGCCAAGAGCAGGCAGCTCAGCGCCAGGAGCTGGCAGCTCAGCACCGGGAGCGGCTATCCAGCGAAGAAAGGTTCCGGAATGCTCTGCTGGCAGTTCTGGGGCAGGTACTGCATGCGCCTGCCTCTGCCTCTGCCGGGTCTGCTGAAGGGTCACTGCCTGGGCCCTCTTTTGCACCTCAACCACCGCCTCCAAGTCCTCAGCCTAGGGCAAGGGGGCGTGGGAGAGGCCGCAGAAGAGGGTCTGACCCTGACTGTGGGCCTAGCAAAAGGCGCAAGTAGGTCTCCTATCTGAGTCCCTACTTTCGCCTTGCAGCCTTTTTGAGCCAGACCTCTACACCAACTTGCTCTCTGGCCATGAACTTTTTTATGCATCTCTTCAGGACTCACACGATCCGCTACATGAGCTGACAGGACTAAGCACCAAACAAGTAGTCCCATTGTTCTCAATATTCCTTCACCAAAGCCGAATTTTCCTCACTGAGGGGCACCATAAAAATATCTGGTGGTGCCCTCCCCAATACCATCTGGGAAGCACTTATAACATCAAAGTGCATTTTCTCTAACATCTATGTTTGCCCATTGAGAGTTTGTGCCACGATAACATCTTGTGGCACCCTCCTTAATACCATCTGGGAAGCACTTGGAACATCAAAGTGCATTTGCTCTAACATGAATATTGGGCATTTCCCCAAATACAATGTGGCCATGCCTGTGAATTGGCCTACTTAAACACACACTAATGCAATTCTAACATCCTTAAAAAAAAAAAAAAAAAAAAGACATTTGTGTTGTACCGACATACCAAAGAAACGTGCCTCCTTCTCCTATGTTGTATGACTGACTAAAAAGGGGTATCTCTTTAAAGTCTTCATTCTCTGCTGTGCAGTCTAATGTGCAAAAGAAACAACTATATGCTTTTCAGGTTGTGTATGTCGTTACTATGCAGTTTATTGAAAGTATGGTTTATATGCAGTCTCCTGCCGGTATATTGTTTACGGAAGGCAGCTTTCCAAGTCCTCCTTTCCCTTTGCTTTCCAAAATGCAAGTCACTAATGCCTACAAGGGTAATTGAATGTTGTACTACTATGCACTAATGCTGCGTGGCTGTCAAAAGCCAATGTCAAGAGAGCAGCCTGGTAAATGTTCTCCTCCTCCTCCTCCTCCGTAATATATTGTTTATAGAGGGCAGCTTTCCAAGTCCTCCTCTCCCTTTGCTTTCCAAAATGCAAGTCACTAATGCCTACAAGGGTAATTGAATGTTGTACTACTATGCACTAATGCTGCGTGGCTGTCAAAAGCCAATGTCAAGAGAGCAGCCTGGTAAATGTTCTCCTCCTCCTACGTAATATATTGTTTATAGAGGGCAGCTTTCCAAGTCCTCCTCTCCCTTTGCTTTCCAAAATGCAAGTCACTAATGCCTACAAGGGTAATTGAATGTTGTACTACTATGCACTTATGCTGCGTGGCTGTCAAAAGCCAATGTCAAGAGAGCAGCCTGGTAAATGTTCTCCTCCTCCTCCTCCTCCGTAATATATTGTTTATAGAGGGCAGCTTTCCAAGTCCTCCTCTCCCTTTGCTTTCCAAAATGCAAGTCACTAATGCCTACAAGGGTAATTGAATGTTGTACTACTATGCACTAATGCTGCGTGGCTGTCAAAAGCCAATGTCAAGAGAGCAGCCTGGTAAATGTTCTCCTCCTCCTCCTCCTCCGTAATATATTGTTTATAGAGGGCAGCTTTCCAAGTCCTCCTCTCCCTTTGCTTTCCAAAATGCAAGTCACTAATGCCTACAAGGGTAATTGAATGTTGTACTACTATGCAAGGGCCTAAGACAAGAGGCCAGCACTTACCTCATGTATCTGACTGCTTTTCCAAAGAAACAGATATGTTTACAAGTGATAAATGTTAAATATTGTTTATCATGTCTTTTATTTTTGTTAATGTTTCTTATTGCCTGGCTGTAGGGGCGCAACAAGTGTAATGCAATAAGTGCTTTGCACTTTTTCTTAGCCTTTGTCCTTTACGGTTCAAGCATTGCTGGGTTTCTAATGCCCCCTAGGCCTACAGTAACTTTATATTTCTTGTGGAAATGTTCACATGTTTTGTTTTTTTAAAAAAAAAAAACATCTATACACTTTGTTGGATGTTTGTAAAGTATTGATTTCATATTTATTATGACTGTCATTAAAGAGACATTCAAAATGGCTTTTCTTTACTTTATTTTGCATCATCATTTTCTAGATCAATTTAGTTGTAAAAGGCAGGAAGGTGTAAAGGTGAAGTTATTGCTCCAGTCAGTAAGGGGCCATTGATTGGAGGGAACACAGGCAATGGGATTTCACACAGCTAGCCAAGAGTCGCATCCTTCTGAGTCTCAGCAGCAAACAGCAGTCTCAGCAGCGTGCAGTCTTCTCCCACTGTGAGCAAGTGAGGGAAATTTCCTAAAATAACAATGATTCAGTTAAGCCAAAAAAATTGCTTTTTTGAACCTTGAACACCATTTAATTTCTGTTTAAACAGTCCCTTACTCAGTATTTGTGGGTCCCTTTACAAGAGCGCTTAATCCAAGCATAAGAGGTGGTCAACTTGATAGGGATTAGGGCAGCATCTGGGGCAGTCCCATGGATCCTGGCAGGATGTCTAGTTGGTCTTATCATTCAGAATGCATTTTGTGTTTTGTTTTTTTTTGGCCTGAAAGTGAACATATTATTCTGTAACAAGCAGTAATATTGTTTCTTAAAGCAGAGTAAGTGGTAGTCACCTGAAAGTGTCACTTAGCAGCAAAGGGCACAATGCCTGGTACTTCTCCATAGCAGGTCCGTCTCCCAGATGGTTGGTAACAGCAGTGACAGGTCCAAGCAACAGAAATGAGGTTTTAGCATTTCACGAGCAACATTCAAAAGCACCAAAGGATTCCAGTAGGGGTAGGCACACAACACAGTAGATCCCACAAACCTGAAAGTAGAATTACTTAGTAATGCTAATAATTTAAGGACAAGTGAACCCCAAACTTCATTTAGCCCTAATGGAAAACACAATTAAATTGACTGGGGTTGACTTGTCCTTTAAATGGTTGACTATTTTAACATGACTGATTTTTGTTTGTAAGCGTGTTTACTTACACCAGAAGGTGTCCCGGGAAGGCCTATACTGCTAGGGGCACACCAGCACATCACAATCAGCGGGCTCTTTATAATTAAGAAAGGAAAAGATATGATTACATTTAAAGAGACATTGCACTGAAAATGTGAACAAACTCATCATAAGCATGATAATGGCCATTCATTGTGTGTGCTCTACCTCAACACTGTAATAAGATCCCTCTATATCAGTGATCCCCAACCAGTGGTTCGTGAACAACATGTTGCTCCCCAACCCCTTGAATGTTGCTCCCAGGGGCCTCAAAGTAGGTGCCCATTTTTGAATTTCTGGCTTGGAGGCAAGCTTTGGTTGAATAAAACCCAGTGTAAAGCCAAACAGAGCCTTCTGTAGGCTGCCAGTCCACATAGAGGCTACCAAATAGCCAATTATAGCTTCCATGCTTGTGTTGCTCCCCAATACTTTTTCCATTTGAATGTGGCTCACAGGTATAAAAGGTTGGGGACCCCTGCTCTATATCAAGGCCTAACACCAATCAATCACAGTTGTTTCTGCACTGGCCAAAGTCACTTATGTTCATACAGTGCCAGAATTTACTACAAAAACAAACCAGTAACTAAACATACACATTTTTGTTGTCATCATTCATTTTCTTCTGGTTAACACAGTTGCAAGGGCAAGTTAAACACATTTAATGAGGTATATTATCAAGTGAATGATATGCTCAGCTTACAACTAAAGTGTGAGGCAATCAGCTGATCACGCACTCTTCTCCCCTGTGGTTGGTTATCCATGCGCCTGCCAACATACCCCTCAATCTCAGGTTCCAGAGCATAATTGATGTGTGCGCGTAGGCCATGATCCATTGCAACATTGTGCAACATGGCGCAGACAACAATGATCCCTGAAACCTTAATGGGGGAATAAAGAAGAGCTCCACCAGTGACTGAGAGGCATCGGAAGCGCGACATGAGCACCCCAAACAGGCGCTCAATCACATTGCGCGTCTTCCGATGGGCACAGTTGTACCTACGTTGGGCAGGTGTGCGGGGAAAACGAACAGGGGTCATCAGCCAAGACAGAACCCCATATCCTGCGTCTCCTAGAACAAAGGAAAAAATATGAGTGGAAGCACATCCACCCCTTGATTGAAAAGTTACATACACATGCATGTGATAGATTCCAAGACTGCCTCCCATTTAGCAAATCCCAGCTATTACACATGCTCAGGTGTGAGGAGTTAATTAATCCATCAGAAACACACACGTTCAAAGAAATGCTTTCTAAAACTACCATTCCCAAGATGCTTAGTAAAACAAGGGCAAGTAAAGTGGTGTTAATTTGGAGATACATTTTGGTACTATCAAGAACTGACATGATTACATAGTGAAATTCTACTGCACATTATATTAGGCCAATTGTATGCACAGAGGACTAATGGGTGTGTGTCGGCATGACCAATTAATTAATAGTTGTGAAAGTTGAGGTAAAAAAATGGAAAAAAAGTACTTACCCACCAGCCAGCCCTGCGGCTGTGCAATCAATGGCTCCCAGGCAATTTGGAAAATGGCCAATGAGGTAAAAGTCTTGCTTTACCCTTGTCCACTCTGCCTCAGTTGAGGGAAAGGAAATGAGCCTTTGCGAGTGCGGTAGAAGTGCCCTCAGCACTTGCCTCAGTATCCTGCTGAAGGTGGGCTGGCTCATACCGACAAGGCGTGCGGAGACCTGCTGGAAACTGCCACTGCCCAGGAAATGCAAAACTGCAAGCAGTTTGCTTATCCCAGGCAGGGCCTGAGACCATGCCGTCACAGGATCTAGCTCCTGCCTAACCAAATCAAATACCTGCAAAATGGTGGCACGGCTCAGGCGGTACATCCGCCTGAAGGGAAGGGACACCTCTCCAAAATCGACAAGGCTGTCTGATCCTAGCAAGTGGCAAATGAACTGGGGGCTCCTGCTGATCAGCCCCTGCCCCCTCTAAAACCTCTAAAGCTGCCAGCAGTGCTGGAGCAATAACATCATGTTCCATGTTTAGGCAAACTGAAGTGAGTTCTAGGGGTTTTATACCTTTGGCAGCCTTTAACGAGCAAGCTGTGCAGTCTTTAACTCTTTCCTGTTTGTTTATCTGAAAAGGTTAGGGCAGCCTGTAAATGACTATATTTTGCTCTAAACACAAATCACACACAAACTACTCAACTTGAAACTTGAAACTACTCAATTTGAAAGCCATGTATGATTGAAAATCCCTATTTGTATGTATGTATAACTTTATTTATAAAGCGCCACAAGGGTACGCAGCGCTGTACAATCTTACAGAAAACAAAATTACACACAGGGAGGACAAGTGATATAATAAATAAATACAATAAATATATATATAAATAAGTGCCATGTGGTATGAGACACAGTTGGTTTAATTTCCCCTTGAAAGCCATGTATGATTGAAAATCCCTATTTGGTTTAATTTCCCCTTGAAAGTAGTAAAAGGACAGGCTGACAATGGTTATTCACTTTTTGGATTATTTTCGCCTTCAACACGAAAATTTCGGCTATTGAAGGCTTTGGTTACGATTTTTTCGGGTTACAGTCGGATGTAAAATCCGACTGTAGCCCGAAAAAATCGTAACCCAAAAGCGTTTATGAATTCCGTATTTTCGCGTGTTTGCGAATTTATCGTGACATGTTTCCGAAAAAGTCGTAAAAAATACGAAAAAGTCGTAATAAATACGAAAAATTCGTAACGAATACGAAAAATTCGTAAAATACGATAAAGTCGTAACGGCTCCGCAAAACGATACGAAAGCGCCGAAAAAATCGCAAAATTACCGATGATTACGAAAAATACGGATTCGGACGCAATCCGACCATTCGAGCCATAGTAAATGTGCCCCCCAGGGGTATATTTATCATGCTGTGTAAAAAGTGGAGTAAAACATTACTGGTGATGTTGCTCATAGCAGCCAATCAGATGCTTTGCTTTGGTTTTCAAACTGTTGAAATCTAATTGCTGATTGGTTGCCCTGGGCAATATCACCAGTAATGCTTCACTTCACTTTTTACACAGCATGATAAATACTACCCATAGAGGTATATTTATTATGCTGTGTAAAAAGTGGTGTAAAACATTATCGGTAATGTTGCTTATAGCAGTCAATCAGATACTTTGCTTTGGTTTTCTAACTGTTGAAATCTAAATGCTGATTGGTTGCCCTGGGCAACATCACCGGTAATGCTTCACTCCACTTTTTACACAGCATGATAAATATACCCCTTATGGTAAACTCACACCAACTCCAGTCTTTTGTATCCCTGCCTAATGCCATGTCACTACCCTGAATTTTTAATTCACCTTAACTAAACCAGTTATTCCCAAATGCAATAAAAAATCTCACATGGAAACACTGTACTGCAAGTTATTTTAAATAAGAGATTGTTACTCTTAGCAATGTTACAATATATATTCATTAAAAATATTAATGGTTTCTGCTACATTGCTTCAGATGTCAGAACCAGGAATGAAGAGCCAAATGATGCTTTCGAAGCAAGTTTACCAGGCGCAGATTTGAGGCGAGGCCAGGTCCAGGCCTAAGGCGGCACAAATTTAGGGGTGGCATGCTGCCCAGCCACACTGAAATTGTGCTCACATACGGAGTAATGGGGAATGCATGTGCAGAAAATCTAGCCCGTCCTCCCCCAACTGCTTTGTATGGGAGTTACTGTAAGTGGCACGCATGTGCGCACGTGCGCGAGGGGGGGGGATGCGGGCAGCCTCAGGGCGCCCTGTTCTCAAATCTGGCCCTGAATTTAAATATTTTTAAAGATTTTAACATTATTTAGATACGAATAATAGAGATTGGTGGATGCCTGTAACAGTCTAGTAGAGTCATCTGAGATTGCTCTAATTAAATAAACAAGTTCCTACATATGGAAGACAGAGTTTATACTCTAGAATCTCTAGATTAATTCTAGACAGAATTCATTGAATGTGATTTTATTATGGTTTTATGTACAACAATTTCAGCCTTTCTCAGCATGGAAGCCCCTTGACACATGTATGTAATACCAATCACCCCCTTTACTAAGTTAAAAAAGAACTTTCTTAGAAACATAATTTAGCTGTTTTTTTCTTAGGACAGTCTTGGTATTTTGCAATGTGTCTGAGCAAAACAAATTAACTTAAAAAACACTGAATCCACTTTCTGAGTCCACACTGAGTCTACATACTCCAGAACAGACGCAAACTCTACAGATATTGGGTTGGAAATTCCTAAATTCCTTACATTTAAAGTAAATGGATTTAACTCGCTGATAAAAAGGTCCATTTCTCTACACAATGCAAAACAGGCCCAGGTAGATATGTTATGGTTCCAAGATATATCTGTTCAACTTTCCCTATACCTCTAAAAAACAAACATTATTCCTTACTCACTTGTTAAGAACAGCTAAAATTTCAGATTAGTTTGATACTATGACGATTCAGCAGACAGATGATTAAAGGGGTTGGTTATATTTTTTCTTGCAAAGTCCTACCAAAGTTGTGGGACTTAAATATAATTTAAAGCAATTTAAATTGTATCTAAGTGGATACATGATCCTTGGGTACAGTGCTTGTGCAGAGATCAGCAGCACTGAGTAGTGTTACAGTGCCAAATCCACATTCGTTTGTATAGAATTAATCCACTTGTCGCACATAGTAAAGAACTTTGCTAGAATTCTAAATCAATTCCACAATTCCACAAATTTATGTATTCATCAAATGAAAAAGGACATCTCAATATTTAGACTCCAAATTCCAAACAAATTTTTCTTTATTAAACAAGATATCGCTCTTGCTAACAAAAGTAAGTCAGGAAATGTGTGTCAGGAAACTGCAGGAGACTTTAATTATCAAGTTTATCATACAAATTATAAATCATATTCTCAAGACCCCAACAGAAATAAATTAGGTAAAGATAAAATCAAATTAATAGTTCAATATCATCCAACTAGTTACTGATTATAATCTGTTTGACATTGAACAAAATAAGAAAGTTAAAAAAAGCTATTGCTTCTAAAATCTCAAAGCTCATACCTTTAGCATGGGAAACAAAACTAGTCTATTGCTTAAATAATGAATAATCTACCAATAAATAAGAAAAGAAGTCTTTAAAATACAACTCTAGGTTAAAAAAAAATGGACTGTTCCTAAAAGGATGTTTTTTCATTGGTTCTAGACTTTTAACCCTTAAAACCCTTACACAATTCTTTATTTAAACCTATGTCACAGGCATCATAGAAATAACAATGTAGCATATAATTTGTAACTGGTATTATAAGGTTATAGCCACATGAAAAAACAAATTGTTGTAAGATTGTGCCTGTCAGGTGTGCATGAACAAAAACAGTATATCCCAATGCAAAATCACCAAGTGCAGACAGACAAATAACACATCCCGTTTGAGGTTAGCAATTACTTCTAAACATATACTTAAGGGGCACATTTACTAACCCACGAACGGGCCGAATGCGTCCGATTGCGTTTTTTTCGTAATGATCGGTAATTTTGCGATTTGTTCGGCGTCTTTACGATTTTTGCGTAAAAACGCGAGTTTTTCGGCGTCTTTACGATTTTGCGTAAAAAAGCGAGTTTTTCGGCGTCTTTACGAAAGTTGCGCAAAGTCGCGATTTTTTCGTAGCGTTAAAACTTGCGCGAAACGTCGCGCCTTTTAAGTTTTAACGCTACGAAAAAGGCGCGACTTTGCACGCAAGTGTTAACGCTACGAAAAAATCGCGACTTTGCGCAACTTTCGTAAAGACGCCGAAAAAATCGCAAAAAATACGAAAAAGCCGCAAAATGTTCGTTTCCAATCGGAATTTTTCCAATTCGGATTCGAAATCGTGTCTTAGTAAATCAGCCCCTTAAAGTTAAGAGATTCATTTTTTTCTATCAGATCAAATTTATGTGCATAGTCCATCATTATTAATTCATTGCATATATCCAGGGTTGGCCACAACCACTGGTTCAGTCAGTTTGCTTGTTCACTGTTGGAGTTCCAATATATGCAACAAACACACATTAAAGGAGCAGCATAACCCTTTGTTTAAAATGAATAACGTTTCTAATTAATTTAATTGTATGACTATTGTTTGAAATAAGAAATATAAACTAAACAGGGCAAAGGCTAAAGTCGGAATCTTTCACTTTCTAAATTCATGCTACCTTAGTCAGAACAGCAAGCCAAATTGTTTTTAAACTTAAAGGTCTGTGCGCTTCCTAGACTTTTCCCTATTATGTTAGTATTATAAGTACTTTTTTCTAACCATATTGTTTTCCATAAAAATAGCAAGCATTAGTTGTCATTAAAGTGCGGCATTCATATTGTCCTTTATTAGGGGAGCTGGCAAGATTTTTTTTTTATGCCAAGTGCACTTCACATTCTATAATGAATCATAATTACCATAATGAAGATTGTGCTTTATTGCAGCTTTGTTCAACCCTAATCATTCTAGTGACAAGCTGTCTGTCATCACTAAACTGACTCTTTTTTTTAATGAAGAAGAGACTTAATAAAGGATTACAATTTTTTTGTATTTTAAAAGGTGTCCTGTTTTAAAAACTAAACACTAAGAAATAGAAAACTGATGTTTTCTTTATTAATATAGTTTTTATTTTTTTTGTATATTTTTTGAAGTTTATTAATAGTAAGATAGTTACAGAAAGTATGTTCATCAAAGTTAAATAAAGATATACAAATATGTGTCTCAAATCTTGCCTTTTTTATAGCATCTTAATGCTTATCCAGAAGAACACAAACAATACCCCCCCAAAGACTTTCACTTAAGAACAAAATTCAGCCAGCTCCTGCTTTAAGATTTACTGTTTGGATTTGTTTTATCCCTGCATTCTCAAGTCTGCTACATAGATGTCCAGACATTTATTCAGGGTATTGACTGAGTCAATCAGTATAATCTCTTGTGGCCGTGATTCCCACATCTTAACTGTCATTTAAAAAAAAAAAAAAACATCTTCTGTGATAAATATTTGCTCTCCTTTTCTCTAACTGGAATGGACGTACATCTTATATGTAAAACGTTGCACCATTCAATATGGAAGAAAAATGAAGTGTGGGTCGTCGACAATGAACAAAAGAAGAGATTAGTTACCCGCGGCTCTATCCACTCTCTATCAGGGGCAATATATAGACAAACAATCCCTGTTTTGCTAAAAGGGGAGGGCATATATTAAAGGTAGAATGTCTTAATGTGCTTTATACATTGATAATGGGTGAGTGCAGAGGATGTCATTGTCTACCCAAATAAAATAGCTATTCCATTAAACACAGAATGTTTCCTGTGGAGACTTGCCTAGAGGAGATGAAAGTAACTTACATTTCAGAAAAATGGTCCAAAGAAAAAAAATTGTTTTCGTTTCCCCCAAATAAAATTATTTATTTTTTATTAGCAGTCATTAGCAATGGTGGGCAAAGTAAAATTGGAAACTAAGGAAATAAAAATATAAAAGAAAAGGTTTTCTTTAAAGTGAAATCTCATAAGAGGCAATTGATCAATGCACTCTTAAACGCTTTAACTTTTTAATGCACTCTTTAACTCAATATTTTATTAGCAAAACTAATAAAACCCCCAATCCCTACTTTTGTATATGTTTGTAGTAAATTCGTCCAGATTTGGCACAGATCCATTATATTTTTTTTTAATTTTACTTAGCTTTGGAGTGCTCCCACAATTACCTTTTTTATTGTATAATTTTCTGCAGATGATAAAGCCAAACTTCCATGTGGTTAAACACTTCCACACCCATCCTTTTCATGGTGGTCTTATACCTCTAGAAATGTGTTTTGAGGCGGTGGATTAGCCTGTAAGACCAATGCTTTGGTCAGGATGAACTCACTGTAGTTTGCATACCTTGGAGTTCTCCCATAATGCCCTTTGTATACCTGACAATGTAACCTGGAGATGAAGGGTCTCCCCAAGTGAAGCTGTGAACTTTCAACTATTTGCATACACAACAAAGTAGATATCTGTAATGAAAAGTGCTTCACACAGTTTAAAATACTGTGTCTAATTGAATGATATTCCCTTTAACCTGAGACAGAATTAATAGCTCGTTAATTTAAAAATATACTTCACACATCAATCTGAATAAGAGGTCACCAAACCTGTTGGATCAATCCAGTTCATATTTAATAGTTTCAACAAACATTCTCCTAAAATGACACTTTTATGTGGCCTCATTCAACTAGAATTCTGCAGCATGCCCAATAACTGTGTATCTCCCCTGGCTTCAGTTCTCTGAGCCTCCCTCTGTTGTTGCACTTCGATATTGCTTTAAGTGTGAGTCAACGAAGAAGCTGTGTTAAGAAAGCTCAGAGTCTTATTCAGACAAAAGACTGAGGCAGGCAGCAATCAACATGGTCAGAATCAAAGCAGAAAGTCAGGAACAAGAAGAGTAGTCAAAAAAGTAAAAATGTACTGAAGAGGAAAAGAGTGTCATCCTTTGCTTCTTATAGTTATTGGTCATCAAATACCAAAGGTGCTGTTTCTAGAAAATTTGAGAAATTGGCCCAAGATTGGATGACAGTTCTCTAAGAAAGATGATGCTTCCCCTCCCTTTTTGAGTTTCTCTGTCTCCTTTTCCTTATAGAATATAAGGTCTTTAGTGACAAACGCTTAAGTTAAACTTGTGGTGCTATATAAATAGATTCACTGCATCAATCTGATAATATAAAGACTAAATGCCTGCTTATTTGGATGGAATACCTCATGTCCAAAATCAATGCTCACAGCAAATGATGATGTTTTTTTATTTTTTGCATACTTATGTATGCTTATAGTTTTCAGTCTTTGCAACTATGCTTTCATTTTGTATCTCATTTCCCTATCACTGTTGAAGCCTTAAAAGAGAGGGAAAGGCTAATAAAGAGTTAATCTCAAGCTGCAGGCATACCTTCAGTTGTCTCAATAGTGCCCTTAAGTCTCCCCATACTTCACCCGTTCAGAAGATCAGAAGCCAAACAGGAAAAAAAACGCTGAGCTGGGTAGAGACGATTCCCATAATGCAACACTACTTCAAGACTTGGCGACTTGTTGCTGCAGGCAGCGCATGTGCACAGACAGGAGCGTCCGTTTGCCATGGCGACGCAGCGTCGCAGAACTCTGTGACAAGCAGGTGGGGGAAGCGGGGGGGCAGGTGCTGCGAGCGGCGGAGGGTTTGTGGCAGGAGCGGGGGGAGGTTTGTGGAGCTTGGGGGGGGTTGTGGCAGGAGCGGGGAGCTGCAGAATCTTTGTGACAGGAGCGGGGAGCGGAGGGGGGGCTGGTTTGTGCTTTTCAGCCCATACAGACACGCTGGACAAGATGGCTGCGCCGTTCACTGAAACAAGTATGTAGAATTTTGAATGTTGAATTTTATCTTTTTGCAATTATATAGTTCCTTGATCTACTCTGGAATCTGGAATGACTTAATTAGTGCACGTATAAATGGAGAGTCAAGTTGGATCTGCAGGTAGATCATCTGTATAGCAAGCCTGTCCACAATGATTCACATTATAATTTGTTAAGGCACACTTCATGAGGAAGAATGACTCCAATAAACACTGCTCCATTTGCAGTTTGGTATCAAACACAAAATAGAAATAATGCATTTATAACACTGCAAATTAGAAATGAATGCATTTATGAGAGGTGGTAGAGCATTCTCTAACAATTACATTTTTTATTCAATTCAACAATGACAGAGCCACAAAAGTCTGCCTCATTCTGTTCTATTTCAAAATATATAACAAATGTAGTGTTCTGAGTATAGTAATCTCCTGTGTGACAAATTTCAACATCAGCTGCAAAACCTTAACACACATTATGGTTATTTCTTTCACTACTGTAGGTTCTCACTTCATTAAAATTCAGTAGGTTTAGCTGGAATAGTTTTTTTTTTTTTTTAAACAAACCAAGAATATTAATGGACTTTTGTCTTTGAAAATAAACTGAATTGATTATTTTGTTTTTGTAACATGGACAATAAATAGATTTATGTTTTCCATAAGATCTGCAGTTTCACTTAACGGACTTACCAATACAGTACTTTGTCTCTATTCAGTTCTATTATATAAGGAACATTTAACTTCTCATGGTTAATTATTCACCAATTTCTCCTTTCCCAGGACATTAAGCTTTATGCTTTTTGACAAATAAAAAAAAGTTTTTTGTTTTTTTTACAAACTCTATTTTAACTATACCAAGGTATAACATTAGGGTGTTATTTATCAATACTAAAAGTTACAATTTATTTTTTTTTTTTTTTGCAAAATTCAAGTGAATTGTTACCATGACAATGTGACTATTTTTATCTGTTATTTTATTTGATTAAAATCTGTGATTTTATTTATCAGCAGTCAGAAATATATTTTTTCTGTGATTTAAGTAAATGACATAAAAAAAACTCCTGGCTATACTTGCAAGATTTTTTACCACTATTATTTTAGACTTAACATTATACATAAGTATACTTATCAGTAGACTTATCGCTATATAATAGTATTGTTATACAGTAGTTTATCAGCTAAAAGCTGAGTGGATATTAGGGAGGAAAAGTAAAGCAACCTAGTAAAAATGACGCAGACAAGACTTTGAAAAGTTTTG
This sequence comes from Xenopus tropicalis, assembly GCF_000004195.4. Classification (NCBI taxonomy): domain Eukaryota; kingdom Metazoa; phylum Chordata; class Amphibia; order Anura; family Pipidae; genus Xenopus; species Xenopus tropicalis. Next base: position 66,092,241 of record NC_030684.2, on the reverse strand, counting down.
GTGCAGTTGCAATGTACCTCAAAGTACAAGTGCAGCTGGGTTGTTTTTGACACATGGGCTGCAATTGCAACTCCCCCAAATGCAACAAGGCTGGGATTTGTGGAAAACACATTGTTACTGTGGGCAAAATTGTACTTTGTTAATTGCACTTGAGGTAGTAAATGACCCTTATGGTATGGAAAATCTTCATGGGGATTAGAGTATCACTAGGGATCAGAGTGTAGGCTGCATCCTGTGAACACAAGTGGTGACTAAGTGGCAGCTGAAAAGGAGTGGGTGAGAGAAACTACTGTAGCTGTAATGGACAGTCCCTGAGAACATAACACCAGTAAAACCGCTGTCAATTATCACCCTGCTTAGCAAGCTAGTGCTGTACTGGTAATGTATTTTCGGTGCTGTATATACAGTATGTAAGTACAGAGTTAACTGTAACATATGATTTTATATTGCATAAAAAACATTTCACAATGATCTTCTGTACTTGCATTTGTTCTGTTTTTTAAAGCTGCATTTCCATGAAACATGAGTCAATAGCTGATGCACCTAATAGCAACTTTCAGGCATTGCTAATTGGTGTGTGTTGATATTCATAAGGGTGCAGTGCGAATTACAAAGGTTTTAATTTATAAGGATGTAGGTGTTTGTATACTTGCCTCTCCTAACCTCTTTCCATGGACTTAACAATACTAAAGGGCACTTTTACAAGCAGAATTGCTACAGGTCTCTGTGCTCAGTTTTGGAGCAAAGAGACCTGTGAATACTGTGGTGCTGGATGGGGGGATAAAGCAAATTATCAAGCAGAAAACAAGGGCAGCCTGTTATATAAGCTGATGCTACAGGACTGATTATTGAGTTCTGATGGTAATAGCACTGATTTTAGAGCTGTCATATACAGTATTGTGAATCTGAAAAAACTATTAATCTTTTTTTTGTTTTAAATGGTAATGAATAGGGGACAGGACAAGAAATCTGGCACATGTCCTAGATTTGTGGGGACAGCAATGCCCTTGCTAGAGCTAGCTACCTGCACATAGGAACATTTTGTATAAGTGGATGCCAATAAGACTTTTAGCAAGGCCTAATAATTAATCCTTTATTCTCTTCAACCCATTATTATTCATTGCCATAACTTCCTATTTTAAATGTTCCATTGCATTGATCATATACAAATGGACAGCTTTACTACACCAGCTACAATAAGAGAAGCTTGCACATTTATGTCTTTGTAATTACATTTTTAAAAAATACTTGCATTCTGATCATTTTGTATTATCACAGATTGAGAAGGCATCTGTTTGCGTGTGAGGCCCAATATGCAACTTGTCAGGATGAGAATCAAGTTTTACAGATCAGAATACATTACAGAGGGTCTTTTAGACAAAATGCTGCTTGCACAAATCATAAAGTGTGTGTCCATGATAGCATCTAGGATAATTTTAACTAACCTTAAGTGAACCAGTCCATTAACTGCCCCACACCATGCCTACCATGCACAAATCTTTAACCTAAGGCTAGGACGTAAATGAACAAATCTTTAAACATCACCTACAGGTAGATATATATGACCAATTTGGGCAATTTTGGTCAACTTGAACCAAGACCTGACTTCTTTGTGGACTGAAAGTAGACCACTTTACAATTTGTGTTTTTTTCACAATAAGGAATTTTTGTTTTGATATATTAGTAAATCTGCTAAACAATAATGATAGTAAGTAAAGTTAACATTCCATGCACAGGTGCTAAATGGATGCAAATTTGTCTGTGTTTGGACACTGTTCAAAATAATGCTTTTATTCTATAGACATTGCCCTGCAAAGCATGCAGTTTTTTGTAGCAAAAAGACACTGTATTGTGACTATTTGCCTCCATTTTATAAACGTTGCATTGCACTCACATTCATAAATGAGGCTCCATATATCCAAACTATGGACATTATTCTGCCATGGTTATATTTTTTGGTTACCACCATACAATGTGTCTATCTACTTGCCCAGACTTTTGTCACATTTTATCTCCATATAGTTCAAGCTTTTGATATACTGTATTCTTAACCAACATGCTGTATCATGTAACTCACCACCTTTGACATTGTGCCCTGTCTACTATCATATGCCAAGAGCCTGTTCTGTGTTATTGGCCTTCAGTAATATGATCATAGACTGTTGCACTTAATCTATAGTCTTTCTAAATTAGTATTCTGTATTCTGTTCCTACCTTCTCTAAATTAACATTATATTCAGTTAACTTTAGCACTGCTGTTTCTCAAACAGTATCCTCACAGCCTATAATACTCTATAGGTCTGTGATATACAATATGCTTGCACACAGTTACTTTTTTACTGTATTACTGATGTTTTAGAATAACCATTTGTGCTATACTATAGTATTAATGCTCCTTTATGCTGAGCGTTATCAAGTGATGGGTCTTACATTCAGACACATAGAAACATGTTTTATTTATTTATTTGGTTCAGGTGGGGTTTTTTTGTGACACATGGAGAGTATTACTAGGAATGCAAAACTGCAAAAATGCTTAGACACTTTGTAATGCATGTAATAAATGCATAGGTTCCCAAGGTTAGGAAATATTTTCATAGTCTTAAATCACAACAATTTGTGCTGCATAAATCAATCCACTTCGGTGACTAGCACTTTGAATACAGTTGTGGTATGCAGTTTATATAAATCCAGACATATGAATTAAAGTCAAATGCTCAGGTCATTTCCAAGGGTTATAAATGAAATACTGATTTTATGCACTTATTTACGCAGCACTATGGAGATTGTACATCATTCAATCAGCTCCTGCCCTAGTGAAGTTTTAAACACCAGGAATATGGCCGTTCATTTTTCCTTCTTACATAAATAATATCTGTCAATCTTGATCAGATTTTGAAAAAGACACCAGCTGTTATGTAATAATGCTAAATACTATCAATAGTATTGAAAAAATTGGAGGGTATTTTCCTATATAAGAACATATATAAGACATCTGGCCAACTTTTGATTACAAAAATAATTTGACAAAGTTTATATTTTTCTTTTATCAGGAAATTTCCAATTCCAAATTGCTCATATTATTACAGTTAGAAAAGGCACAATCACAAATCAGAATTTTAGAACATTATTGTAGTTTTAGAGAACAATAAGGCTAATTAGAAAATCTTGAAGAGGGTTATAGGAAGATTAAAAACCAGGTTTGGAAAAGTGGGCTCTTTATTCAAGTAATAGAAAAAGGTAGAGCAGTTCTAAGGGAAATATTTATCAACATTGGTGTTTGCAATTTGCATCTTTTTAATAATCATAAATTTGAATTATAGTTTAAAAACGTGATTTTTTTATCGTTATTAAGCAGAAAAAAAGGAAAAACTCTAATGTAAAGCCTCCGCATCTGAAAGCTTATGAGGTTATGTAGAAGTCAAGGAAAGCTAGGCAACATTTAGTCAATTTGAGTTTATTTTGAGCTTTGCAACTCATTACAAATGACACAAAAGCTACTCATTTAAATTCAATTCCATTTTTTCTATGTTTTAAAAAGTAGGGTAACGTTTGTGTTTTTTTTTAATTTCTATATTATTTAAAGTAGAATTAAATGTGAAAATTACACTAATACAAATTTTCATAAATAAGACTCTGTTCCTGTGTTTATTTGGAAATTTGTCCATAATAATATAGGCTAAAAGGCTAAGTCACTTGGGGGTGCCAAAATGTTAGGCACCCCCAAGTGACTTTAATCGCTTACCTTGTAAGCGAGGTGTCCCTGTTAGGAGAAAACAGCACCAGCCCAGGGTACATGTAGCAAGCGCTTCCTCCTTCCTGCTTCATTTTGCTGGCAAATTCCCGGGACCGGCGCATGCGCATTGGAGTGAAAAGCCGACTTCTCTGTTAAAGTTCGGCTTTTTCACTCTACTGCGCATGTGCGTGCGAGCAAAGCAGGAAGAAGGAAGCGATCACTGCTACCCCGGGCTGGTGCAGCTCTCTCTGAACAGGGGCACCAGCCCAAGGTAAAAGGTAGGTGATTTAAGTCACTTGGCATTTTGGCATTTTGGCACCCCCAAGTGAATTTGCCTTTCCTTCTCCTTTAAATCATGGTAAAACAATACAAAGGTTAGGGTAATGTACAAGTTAATGGCAGTGGCTACACATCACAATTCAAATAAACACTGTCAGAACACTGTTGGAAATTGAACCTCTATAAATTAAGCCAAAGATTGCACAACTCCAGAACATCAGCTGATGTCGCCTCCATAATGCAGAAATAAGGAGAGGTTTTTCCAATCTAAAATGGCATAGTAAAGGTTTAACAGGACCAATAGAATCTAGTTATTGCTTAAAAAAATCCTTTATTGTTGAAATATACATTGCCCATAATTTTCATTCATGAAATTTTTCTTCCGTTGCATTCATATGACTCCATCCAGGCAGTTTAAGAAATAAAGTACATTGTTAAAACAAATAATAACACAGGGCACTAAAGACTAAAGTTGCTTTTGACATCCAATATATCCACATTGCATGCGCTGTGTAAGAGAAATAGATACACACAGCATGTACAATGAGGACAATGTAGAGTCATTTTAGAATCCAGAATTAGTAAAGAAATTCTTGAACAAAGTCTTCATTAGTATACGCCAGTTGCTTTAAAAATACAGTGTATAGGAAACAGGAAGAATGTTACATTAAGACCATGACAGAATATTCACAGTCACATGGTTTTCTTAGAAAAGACCTTACAAGCAAGAATTTCAAAAATCAAGGTTTCAGAAAATACATGCATGTATATTTACATCTGTGATACGACTGCCTTTAAGATTGCTGGCCAAACAGATTTACTAGTATGAATAATCAGTAAAGTAATCAGTATGTACGGATCTGTATGCCACTCAGTTCATTTCAATACAAACACATGAACAGATATCAGCTATTTTGGCCAACACTGTTGGAAAGACCACACTGCAAGATCCCTGTAGTCATAAATCATGTATCTCAGGAAAAGGAATATGTGTTGAAGAAAGAAACGAGGTGATAAAAATATTTTATCAACAAGAAAGGAGAAAAAAGGCAATGCTTAAAGCAACAAAATAGATAAGTACTATAATTAACTGAAACCTACCAAGAAAAAGAGGGGAATACAAAAGAGAGGAAATAGACACCATTACAGGCATGGGCATGGTAGGGGTAAATACCACACTGCAAAATCCCTACAGTCATAACTCATGTATCTTAGAAAAAAGAATATGTGTAGTAAACAAGGTGGTAAAAAATATTTTATCAGCAAGAAAGGAGAAAAAAGAGCAATGCTTAAAGCAACAAAATAAATAGTATGATTGATTAAGACCTAACAAGAAATAAAGGATACAAAAAAGGGGAAAATAGGAACCAAGTATGGGCATTCAATAAGTGAAATCTGATTGGCTGTTGGTGGCTCCGCCCACTTTTCAAAACTAAAACTGCAGTCCCCTAATGAACTGTGAAAAGTTTGGGGACCCTGGTGTTAATACTGTGAGAATGGCAGCAGGTTGGATTTCCCCATTGAAAGTCCATAGGTAAACTCTAATTGGCTGTTGGTGGCTCCACCCACTTTTTATAACCTTGAACCACAGTTACCTGGTGCCTAACCCTGCAAAGTTTGGGAACCGGGGTTATTACTGTGAGAATGGCAGCAGGTTGGATTTCCCCCAAGTCAATAGGTAAATTCTGATTGGCTGTTCACAGCTCTGCCCACTTCTGGGCATCCAACAATCATCATATTTTCATTCAGGCTGAGCCCATGATTATGTGATTCAAGTTTGGGGGGTGTAGCCTCAAAGCTGTAAGACTGGCAGCAGATTCAATTTCCCTATAAAAGTCAATGGGTAAAATTTGATTGGCTGTTGTTCTCACTTTGGGGTCATCCAACAAATGTCGCTGTTTCATTCGGGGTGACCCCATTATTGTGTTGTTCAAGTTTGGGGGGTGTAGCTTAAAGCTGTAAGTGTGGCAGCAGTTTGAAAATCTTCCCTGTTAAAGTCAACAAAATGGGGGGTGGGATCACTTGGAAAATCACTTAGAAAAGCACAAGCAACCTGCTCCACTATAAAGCAAAGAAGTGTGGGGAGTTTGGGTGTTGTACCCCTAAAACTGTAGGAGGAGTAGCGTTTAGAAGATGGGGGGCGCTAAGAATAAGAAGAAGCGGAAGAACAGTATAAGGTTACAAATAAGAGGGCAGGCAGCAGGGGCAAGGTACAGTAAAATGACAAAAATGAGCAATATGTAAGGACAAGCAGGAAACAAGCAACAAACAAAGGCAACAGACTGATTGACATCAACAAAATAAAGAAAAACAGCTAATTTTCAAGCCAGTAAGATTGTAGGGCAGTGATACTTAAGGTGTAATAGAGTTTTAAAATACTGTAATACAGAAAGGCTTGGGGAGAAATGAATTTAAACAGCATCTTTTTATCTCATTCATTTACATAGTTTTCTCTTCTATAGGTACATCATTTGTAATATGAAGTCCTGTTATTTGTTTTTACTTACATTCGATCCTTCTATTTGTTTATACCTATATTACATATCTGAAATGCAGGGCATCTGAATGATTTATTGTGGTAAATACTTATTTTTGCCACAGAAATCTAGGGCAATGGTTTTTGCTATTTCATCCCTTACAGCTGTTCTGTATCACATAATGAAAATTGTTTTTGACTACTTTTTAGCAGTTCCACTGATTTTATTCACTGATCTCCTTAATAGCTCAGTGTAATTAAATTGCCTGAAAGCTTCTTGTCATAGGATTTATAAAGGACATTGACGTAATTTTATAAGATAGCATACGTTTGGTACGGATAAAGAATAATGTTAATATAAATTACTGTAATATCAACATTATATTTATATAATATATAAGGGGATCATATAATAACCTCTCTAATGTTTTATTTACCAGTAGGTCCTTCCAACGGACACGAGGGCACCCACTCCGTTTAGAAGAAGGGAGGTTCCATTTAAATATTCGGAAAGGATTTTTTACAGTGAGAGCTGTGAAGTTGTGGAATTCCCTCCCCGAATCAGTCGTACTGGCTGATATATTATATAGCTTTAAGAAGGGGCTGGATGGATTCTTAGCAAGTGAGGGAATACAGGGGTATGGGAGATAGCTCTCAGTACAAGTGAGGGAATACACGGTTATGGGAGATAGCTCTTAGTACAAGTTGATACAGGGACTGGTCCGATTGCCATCTTGGAGTCAGGAAGGAATTTTTTCCCCTCTGAGGCAAATTAGAGAGGCTTCAGATGGGGTTTTTTGCCTTCCTCTGGATCAACTTGTAGTTAGGCAGGTTAGGTATAGGCATTATGGTTGAACTTGATGGACGTATGTCTTTTTTCAACCCAACTTACTATGTTACTATGTTACTATGTTACTATATCACTCTTTATTACTTGTCACTTCAGATTTCTCTTTCAAACCTAATTTCTGAAACCATATTGTATAATTTAAAATTAAATAAAAAAATAAGCATTACAGGTATGGGACCTGTTATCCAGAATGCTCGGGACCTAGGGTATTCCGTATAAGGGATCTTAAAAAAATCATTTCAATATTGAATAAAGCCAATAGGCTTGTTTTGCCTCCAATAAGGATTAATTATATCTTAGTTGGGATCAAGTACAAGGTTCTGTTTTTTAATTTCAGAGAAAAAAAAATAGAATTATTTGCTTATATTGAAGTCTATGGGAGATGGTCTTTCCATAATTCGGAATTTTCTGGATAAGGGATCCCATACCTGTACTTTATTTTAATAGAACTATATCCATGGGGTGGTGTTGTGAAGCAATGGAGAAAATCAGACACACTGTGTAAGTGGTTTAATAGACCCCTGCCTGACTGCCTGAAAGTGGAAAATTATACTCAGTAGAAAATTCCAAGACAAAAGGAATAATTGCACAAAAAAACAGGAAACCAAGCTTCTACAGAGCTTCAGCAGCTCAGTTTGTTCACTTCAAACAAGTGGACTACCACAGAGGAACCTTCACTTCAGACACACGGCATACTGATAGAGATCCAAGTCTTTGACCTAGCACCAAGGCTTGTCCACTTGTAAAATTCCACCATGGAATTCAGGATCACAGTTTATTTGGCACAATATTGGGCTTCAAAACCAAACTCTGCCACCACTGCAACCTTATAGCACACCATTGCAGGTGAGCAAACACTTAAACCGCTGTCTGGCAATCAGTTGCACACAGTTGACCCTGCAGCATAGGGCCAAGTTAAGACTATTAGCCATTGAATCGTCTGTGGTTTAAAGTAAACGTCACACCAGAATTAACTAAGTGCCCTATTTTCTTTACCCTATCCATCCACCCTTATCATATTTGGATCCAAGATCTTGACTTTGTATTAAGAAGTAGTAAAACAAAGTTTTATGGCTAAGACCTAGGGGCACATTTACTATTTACTATTTACTTTTCTGGGCTTAAAACATTAAAAAAATTCGGAGTAACCCTGATAATTTGTGAAGTTCTAAAATGTCTCAAAAATGCTTTTATCGGTCATACGGAAATACAGTATCGCAATTGCGTTCTGAAAATCACAATATTTTCGTACTGAAAAGTTTGTTATGCCATGAACACCTTTCTGGCTTTGATGCCTTCCATAGGACTCAATGGTACTCGACAGATCAAAGTACAATATTTTCGTAGAAATTTATGCACAATAAAATCATGGAATTTTAATGAACTTTTCGCATACATTCTGAAAGACACTAAGTTTGCCCATGTGCAGTAACCCATAGCAACCAACTAGCAGGTAGCATTTACTGGCCACCTATTTAAAAGCAAACATCTTATTGATAACTATATCTTACTGTTCCTGGGCTAATTGAGTGCCTTTTATTGCATATGGGGATAGTTCTTGGCCAGGAAAATATTAAGAAACATACTCATGATCAACATTATTTTTTTATAAAACATTATTATGCAACATATATCTGTCCTGCTTCACTTTGCTGAAAAATTCATGAAATAGCTTTGCAAAAAGCATTGAAATCAATGGGCGCTTTTTCACATGAATTTTTCCAACTTTTTTTTACAATACATTGGAGTCTATGGGATTTTTTGTGCTAAACCTGGCAAAAAATTTTGCTCATCACTACTTTGGACATTATGCTTCCACCATAATGATTCTTGGAATTAAAGTCCCTCTCCCTGTGCACAGATGGGACATCCCATAATCAATCACTTCACATTGGAAACAGGAAAGAGAGGGGTTGAATGTGAGTAGGAAATGGTTCCTATGAGATCTCTTTTCACTTCCCCTAAATGCGTTTATATTTATTTCTGTTCGGATAGTGTTGTATGAATATTGTTTACCATGCTAAGAGTATTCAAAAAGGGGTGTATATTCTAAATTTAGTTATCCATTATGTTGTGTGAGGCAATGGAATCAAGATAATCGATTCAGTCTGTATCTTCATGCAACACACGATGCAGTTACACTTTTAGACATAAAGAGCTTGGTGTTAAAAACAACCTCACAGCAGGATATATCTTAAGCAAGCATAACATATTGCTGATTTGTTTCTAAAAGATATGGAAAGGCATCATAAATAGAACAGTTTTCCCAGTGTGAATATCAGATTACAAAATACCAAACATTGTAAAAAAAATAAGTCCACCTTATTCAAATATAAAATCCTAAAAGCAGCTTTAAAATCTAACTATGATAAACTGTTCACAATAGAATAGGACACAATATGGAACCCAGGGCAATCCAATAATTAAAATAAGCTGAAAAGCAAGAAGCAACACTGACATTTTGCACAACATAACTCTGCACAACATAAAATCATGCACAACATACAATGATGTAAAATAAACAGTGCTTTATGCCAAATTCCATAAGTAATGTCTTGCTTTTTAAAGTCCTAAAAATGCTTTTTCCTTCAGAATTGTTATGACAATGATAAAGGAGCTGTAACAACGAACCCATGAACTCTTGCTATCTCTGTGCATACACAGACTCTATCTCTTAATCCACTGTTTGATAACTGAAATGTAGCAAGCACATGCAGTATAGAATTATTTTAATGATGTGCTTGACAATTTCAAAATATATATATATACAGTATATATATATATATATATATATATATATATATATATGTGTGTGTGTATACAGTATATATATATATATGATAGAGTCCACACTAGTGATGATGAGCGTATCGTTCCTGTTTCATTGAAAAATTCATGAAATGTGGCTAGTGCGTGACTCTTTTGACACACATGTTTTTTTTTTTTACACAGGTTACTTTTTTTTGACACAACTGAGCCTTTTTTGATGCAACCACGCTTTTTTTTGTGACCGCAAATTTTTGCAGCGAAAAAATTTACCACTGGTGGAAGGTGGAATTTCCCTGCGTATCCATGCCTGTCAAAAAAATTAGTTCATCACTATCCAACTCAATATACAGATGCACATAGGATAATATGCAGTTGAAGAAAGGATCAGCACTCCAACCTGTGTTGCGCTGAGTTGATTTGTTTTATATCATGTTGCATCCAACGTTTCAGTCCTTAGGTTCTTTGCAGCCAATGTCTGTTCCTTGGGACCTTAGCTATATAACACTTACAAATATTTAAATGAAAAGAGTCTGTTTGAGAAGTAAGGCAAGAGCCTCTCAGGCTGCCTTTAGAGATGACACAGATCCTTATCTGTATTGAAGGATGAATTCTTTAGTTCCTGATGGGTGCTGAGTTATTTGCTAAAGTATTAACTCTTTTGTAACTCAATTAGTTGATTTTAGCTGTTTGTGATTTATCAATATCTAAAATATTGAAAAAACACATGCAGTATTTTTTTTATTGTTAATAATGTTCAGTGATTAGGCACAAAAAAAATCTCTCCATAGTTTATAATTTAAAAACCAATAAAGCATATAAACAGGCACTGTCTGTCCCTTGGGTGTTTTGTGTTTCTTAGGCTGCCTTTTCAGATGAAGACACAGTAGGTATCACTGAAGATGTGAATGTAGCTTACTCAAGGTGCATGCATAAAACCCTGGGCTGAACCAATTATTTTACTGTCACATATAAAAGACACAATAATTATAAACAAACAAAAGGAATGCACGGCACGGTCTGAACAGAGGAAGAAATCACTATGAGATTAGATAGTGTTTCAGCAAATCTGATGGTGTAAAATGTACTGATCACTTCTGTTCATTCAGCTTTCATTTTTCTCAGCTATCTAAATATAACATGCTTTGAGTTATGTGATGGCAAATATGAGAACTGTTATAAAAATATAACAACTTATTAAAAATAAGACACAATACAAATATAAAAGAGTGGGGAATGTTAAAGAATTCAGAGTACCTATTATAATTTGACATGTCTTTTGTCTGCATCAAAGAATGTCTTTTCTAGTAAAATGCATAAATGCTTTGCAAGGAAGGGGGGTTGATTAACATTTTTATTGTAGGTGCTTGAATGATTTAGAACACATTCCCGTGTTACAGGAAGAAAAAAGCATACATTGCCCTTGACAATCCCTGAGGTGATTTTAAGAGGATTCCAAAAATTGTCTGTCCCAGAGATCATCATAAGAAGTCAATGCTCAACATTGATATAGAATTTTGAAAAATATACCATTAACTTGGACAGTCATTCAACTACATGAACAAAGAAGGCATAGAGGAGCTGAAATGTCCAAAGAAGACAATTCCAGAGTGAGTTTTGATGTGGCTTGGTACTTTGGAGCACACTGCATATCAATTATCCTACCTAAGTTCTCAGATAAATAAAGGTGGCCATACAAGGTCAGATTTCATCTGCCGATTCGGGTGCTTCAGACCAATTCAGCAGCTTATATGGGCACTCCCAACTGTCCGACTGACATCTGACCAGATGTTGATACTTCTTTACACCTAATCAGAAAAACGGATGAAATACCATCCTCTTTTGGGGGGGGGGGGTGAGGGAAGTTAGTAGGTTAGTTAGGAGGCAACCAAAGGGGGTTGTGAGTGAATGTGTAGTTTTTGGGAGGCTTAGGCAGAGTAAGGAACCATTAGAATGAGTCGTGATGCCTGTGGAGACTTCCAAGACCTATAAAGGAGAGAAATTTACTTTCTCAAATAAAGCAAGGCCTAGCGACCAACATCCCTCCCGCTATGGCCCTTTAGACTCTTACGAAACCATCAGCCCCACTGGATCTGAGCAACCAGAAGACCAATAACTTTAAGGACTGCAGTATACCAGGCTATCTGTGGTACACTAGATAAATCCTACCAATTGGTGGCGCTAACCCTTATGAACTTATGTCTTGGAATGGAACATCTTATGCTTACTGATTAAAATTAATCTTGTTTGAGTATAGACAGATCCACTTTAAGCTCCTCTGTCCTGGTGGTTATACACAGGTTTCTTGCAAGGTTATTGAACAGGTGGTTCAGCTGTGTAGGGGGCGCAGGTGGTGATTGCGCATTTACAGACGAGGGGCCACAGCCATCTCGGAACTCTTTACTGTTTGTTGAACACTTTTCCAATTGTGCTGCTGCCTCAGATGCTCTTTTTTGAATCATGTTATGACCCATTATTGATCGCTGCGGTAATGGGTCCCATCACAGATTGTTTGGATATGTTTTTCATGATCAGTGAGTATGGTATAATCAGGATTATCGGCCTGGGAGTCGGAGCATGTGTGAAGTGCATCTAATCCCATTGGCTGCCAGTCTTTAAAAACTTGTTTAAAGACAGAAAGACTGGGATAAATATGGATGGAAGGTGGGAGGAAAGGAGTAATATCTCATTATACAGTACATTACATAATAAGTTATTTTACATAGTACCATGTGAGTTGCCTCTAATGCTGATTAATATCAGAAAAACTGCCTTGGAATTAAATATGTATGAAATATGTCACCTTTACAGTGGTGTTATATCTAAATATAACATTCCTATTAATATTTTGGATCACTTCATTTAGGTGTTAAGCAACAGATAATGCTCAGCAGTTATTATGTGTAGTGAGATATCTTCTGATAAATACAAGTGTGTTGCAATACTATACCCTCTGCAAGAGTCACTGCTGTACACTGATATGCTAAATGCTGTCATATCCATGGACAGAATGCAGCATTTTTCAGAGTTGTTGGCATAGTGTGCAGCTGATTAGAATTCTAAGTTGCCAGCGATTTAATAGTTTTGTCCCAGCTTCACAGACATTTATAATATGATGTGATATAGTTTTTCTGTAATTTGCCGTTTGAGTGCACATAATGTAAATGTATGCAAATTCAATTCATGCTCGGTTGTTACTAGTGATGCAAAATAATTTGGCAGGCATGGATTTGTGGCAAATTTCAGCATTTTGCCATTTGAGAAACGGTCAACAAAATTTGCCCCCCCCCCCCAAAAAAAATTGTCGCCCACGTAAAAAAAACGCTGTGCATGTTAAAAAAAAAAATGATGCAGGAAAAGGTGATGCACCATGCTAGCCAGTCAAAATGTTTACAGGGTAACCCTTTTGAAATAAAAAATAACAAAAGTGGTATAAAGGTGATACCTTTATTGGCTAACTAAGATAACCATAGCAAGCTTTCAGAACATTTTAGTTCCTTTTTCAATGATGTTCTGAAAGCTTTCTATGATTATCTTAGTTAGCCAATCAAGGTATCACCTTTATACCACTTTTTTATTTTTTATTTCAAAAGGGTTACCCTGTAAACAGCTAATTTTTCAGCAAAGTGAAGTGGGACAGATTCGCTCATCACTTGTTGTGACCTATCTTCATACTACTACTGCTTGAGATATTTCTTTAAAAAATATGGGTCACTATCTCACAAGTGTTAAAAATTGAAAACGGACATGTATTAGTTTTCAGTATACTTAAAAATTCTGGACTGTCATTCACACAGAACTTATCCTGATCTTCTGGTGGCCACCAGGTGCCTGACTGGAAGACAATCAAAGGATCTCTGAGATCTGAACAGTAAGAAAGCATCATGTATGCAGAAAAACTACTTTGCATGATGCTTTCCTGGTGTCCAGACTTGGATGGCTTTTTGGACAAACATGAAACCTAAGGCTATAGCAAACTTCAAGGGTAATGTAATTGTTCTTTAGATGTTAAAACAAACATCTGATTGGTTGCTGTGAGTTGGCACATTTATCAATATTCAAATTTTAGTGGTTGTAAAAGATCAGAATAAAAAAAAAACGCATGAACGAATTGAAATGCAGATCAAAAACAAAAAAAAAATTGTAAGAATTGTGGTGTGCTTACAAACAAAAAAGTCCCCTCTCAATGACTTCTACATGACCTTGGCAGCTCTTGCATGGCATATTTTTACATTTCCATTTTTTGTGGGTTTTGGTGCATAATAAATGACAAAAATTGTATTTTTCCACACAAAAAAATAGTGGGGAAAAAATTATGACCATTGGTTAATTTGGCCCTAAATCTGGGGCAAGCTTAAGACTTTTTATTATATTTGGATGATTAATTTAAAACTGTTGTGCAATGGATATGTTTTCTGCATTGTAGGATGCTTATACAGGGCCCGTGGGGCTTTACATTTCAGCTGTGATATGTCAATTGCAGTTAATAAATGCATAAAATGTTGAGGTCTATTTAAAATGCATTGGACAAAGCTTTCAGAGGGACATTTCACATGATTCTCCACTGTCATGAGAGATAGACTTTATTGATTCCTGGTATGCACAACAACTCTGCTGTCTAGACTTCTGTCATTGCCATCTGTTAAACTAACATCGTGGCCAATCCACCAGAGCTGTTAACAAGCCAGTTTGAGGGGGCCAAAATAATAATGCTTATAGTAAATGCAACCAACATCAGCTGCTTTCATTTTTTACGAGGCAAAAGCTATTAGAATATTTTATTACACAATAAAATGAAATGATAGTAAAGTGAAATATCTTCGGGATATGAATCACTAATCAAACAGCTCTTTGCTGCTTAGACATGGCCATGCATTCTAGCAAAAAAAATTAAAAAATAAAAATGAAATTGCTCCTGTGTGAAGGGCTACGTGACTTATTATATTTCAATGATAAGTTTGCAGAGTGCATGGGTTTGCTTTATAGTATAGTGGCATCTGAGATAATGAATACAAATATGTAAATCATTACTCAGGATCTGAGTTATACACCCTGTGGAATATACATGATGCTAATACTATAACACAGGATATAGAAATGAAATGAATATATTTAGTAACCAAATATACAAATAAATATATTTGTTCCAGTTTAAATATGTTGACTCATTGGTCAATAAACATGAGGCACTGGTTCATCAAAGTTCATTTAATTGTTAAATTACATTACTTTAAATGTGGTCACCAAGCTTCCATGTATGTAGGGATGCAAACACATCTTGCCAAAGTAATTTAGCTGCACCACATGTTATCTACGCTCTGTACCAGCCAAGCCTAATGTTCAAATCATCTTTAGATTCACTGGTCAAGACAAAGTTTTAAAGTATTGAAACATAGAACATTGCATCTCAGACTGGAAAATGGATTCAAAATATATGACAAATTTATGAAAATTGTTAAAAGCCATGAGGGAAATGTAGTAAAAGTCACAAAAAAAATTAGAACAAATAAGGAAAAAAATTCACATTTCACATTTAATATTCTTCCTTTGAAAGTTATTGCACTGCAGATTTTAAAAAACTCCATTGTGCACTTATTTATTTAAAAACTTGACTCTCGAAAACACAATTGCAGTAATGAGTGAATTAGCAAGACATGGAAAATGGGGCGTCAAAGAAATTAGAATTTTTCAGCACCAAATTTATTGCACTCGTTTCGCAAAAGAATACGCCTATAGCAAAACACGGAAATTCGATGCAAATCCATGGCTAGTGAAAAATTTTGCTCATGATTAGTGATGAGGGAATCTGTCCCACTTATGTGCATGACAATTTATTTTAATGCAACGACAATTTTTTGTGGCAAATTTTGTCAAACGTTGCGCAAAAAAATCTGCCAATGACGAAAAGCAGAGATTCACCACAAAGCCATGCCTGCCAAATTATTTTGCAAAACACCAACACAGCAAAGTCATAGGGGGAGATTTACTAATCCACGAAGGCGTCCAAATGCGTTTTTTCGTAATGATCGGTATTTTTGCGACCTTTTCGTCACCGGTGCAACTTTTCGTATCTCCCGCGATTTTTTAGTTGCCGTCGCGACTTTTTCGTATATTTTCCCCAACTTTTTCATCACCGTCGCGAAAAAATCGGATTGGTTTTCCCGCCATTTACTATAACTCAATATGAAAAAATTGCGACAGCGACTAAAAAGTCGCAAAATTTGTGTTTCCAACGCGTTTTTTTCTCTTTCGGGATTCGGATTCGTGGATTAGTAAATCTGCGCCATACTCTATCCATCATTTTCAATGAGTCTGCCAAATCTAGAATGAAGGAATGAATAAACAAACGTGCCAGAGTTTTTATGTATCAGCTCTAAATTCAAATTTTGATAAATTTGCCCCTAAGCCTTGATAACTCAAATTAAAAAATAGCTTGAATTTTATTTTTTATTTATTTTATTTTAGAATTTAAGATACTTTTCATAAAGGAATGCAAGCTAACACACCAGTATCAATAAATCTGATGATTTTTTTTTTTTATAATAATAGCCATCAAAATGATAATCTTAACTAATACTGCTATGAGCGAAATTAAAAGAGATGATAATTTAGAAGCATTGCATATATCCATTAGCAAACTAATGTTTATGTATAATTTATATTAAAATGATAAAATAAGAAACAAAAAAAAGAGGAAAATCCAATAACGTTGCGTTATGTATTCAGGATAAGCATTATGGATAATGTTTGAATAATATAGCATCTGTGCTTCTGAGAGATTTGAGGAATTTTCTTTAAAATAGCCTTTGATGGCCTATTTAAAGCAAATGCACGTATTAGCATAACATACATATACACACACAGAGTTTTGCACTGAATATTAATTACTGCTCAGACCAAAACAGTAATTAACATGAAAATTAACTATCCTCTTGCTACACATGTACATATGAAATGTTAATTAAATTGAGGAAGATG
Organism: Xenopus tropicalis; assembly: GCF_000004195.4. Classification (NCBI taxonomy): domain Eukaryota; kingdom Metazoa; phylum Chordata; class Amphibia; order Anura; family Pipidae; genus Xenopus; species Xenopus tropicalis. The sequence goes on along the minus strand of NC_030684.2, from coordinate 66,075,159 downwards.
ATCTTTAAGTACAACAGCATGCTACAGTATTTAATTTATAGGCAAGTACATCATGTTCTACTTACTTTGTCCATTTAACTTATTGGGAATGCCCTATCAGACTGCCTTCTTTCCTCAAAGCCTCCAAATGCTCCGTAATGACTTTACAATGGCTGCATTGTTAAAGAAGCCTATTTGATGCAAGTCAGAATTATCAATTTGTCATAAGGAATAATTACCAACTCCTTTCCCTTGGCTTTGCTACCACCGTTATCCTGAAACACAGAAATCCCCCTCTCTTGCCCTTTTGTCATCCCTGCTATTCAGTCAAAAGTCACACAATGCCTAGTAATGCACAGCATACTGGATAGCTACTTTCCATCTGAAACTGAAAATGTCCACGTCCGGACTGCTTATATTCCATCTGGAATCCAAAACCTGAATATGTAATTGTAAAATATTAAAACTGTTGGTAACAAGTACACTGTATGTGTACGGTTATTTAAGAATTTTGGCAAGTGTTTTTTTTTCCGTAAAAAAGTAAATGTTTTTGCACTGGAAAAAAATGCAGAAAACAGTAAATGACCCCCTTGCCTTCCACACCAACTAATCGAATCATTGCCTTCCCCAGCCCTCCCCTTGTCTTTCTAAGAAACTATAAAGAGCAGTCGTAGCACAGTGGAAAGGAGTTTCTGTACCAAGGTAGGGCAATGTGCACATAAGAAGTTTTGCTGATTATTGGTTTTGCAATTTTTTGGTGAATCAAAATGGGACAGTTTTCATCACTAGTGGTATGTAAATACAACATATACACACCCATTTATCTCTCTCTCTCTCTCTCTCTCTCTCTATATATATATATATATATATATATACAGTATATATATATATATATATATATATATATATACACTGTATATAAATGGCATATAGAAATATTATATAAATGAATATGATTAAGACATCAGTGCCTTGTACTGTATATATAAAAACATCTGTTTTGCATGATGACTAGTGATGAGCGTAATTTTTTCGCCAAGCATGGATTCGCAGACGGATTTTTTTTGCAAAAGTGACGTAAAAATTTGGCAAGTAAGGAAAAAGCTGCCGTCACGTCATAAAAAAAGTTGTGGTCACGGCAAAAAAGTCGCTGTTGCATAAAAGAAGGCATGTGTCAAAAACAAAATTTTCCACGTTCCGCAAATTTTTCTGCAGTTGCACAAATTTTCCTGGCGAAGCAAAATGGGACAGATTTGTTCATCATTAATGGTGACCAATATTTCCTTCAGTTAAGTTTAGCATAATAAAACACACCATTTTTGTTGCAGTCATCCCTGCAGTTTTCTCCATCTGTAAGTTTTTTTGATCCAGCTGACTTGATCCAATGTCATGTTCTCTTGTCCTAGTAAAGCTGCAATCATAGCTGATCAGATAAATAAATATAGTTATGTACCTAACTGCATTTATGCTGTTATTTTAATATAGAAAATAATTTGGATCTTGGTTAAATATTTTGACCATTCCTTCTTGGGTATGTTAGTGATAAAAGTGTAATTTTTTCTCACAGAAGTGTAAGAAAAATGTAAAAATAAAGAGATTAGTTCTGGCTCTTATGTCAACATAACCCAACCATAAGGGGATCACAATATACATAAGTCTCAGATTAGAATTATACAAATCTTTGTGCTCTATAGTGTATGGTATTTCACCTTCTTAAATGCTCAAGGTTAAACCGATCAGTGACAAGACAAGTTGCCAGTTTCACTTAAACATTGTGTATCAAAAAGCCATGGGAGCATGGAAAGAACAAGACAACTGTTACAAAATACAGCAGTTGGGTTTCAAATAAATTCTAAGTAGAGCCTTAATTATAATGCATTGTCACCTCTGAATATATAACTCAAAGACATGATTCATGTTTTCAATTTCTTAAAGACTGGAAATCATATGTTTCTACACGCAGCAAGCTATTTTCTCAACTTTCTGAAATATACAGTAGTTTCCATTAAATGAATGTATATAGTCAAGAGAATAAACATCACAAATAATTTTAAAGTCACATATAATAAACAATATTTTAATGTTAACAGTAATTAGAGATAAGCAGAATACATGCTATTTTCTACCATAATTAATTACAATAAATGTTGTAAAAATCCCCAAATTTACTACAGATTGCTACCTATTAGAGTTGGTGGCAATTATGAATTGTATTACCACAAAAAAATAAAAGTCAGATCTTGCATATGGCTGTTATCAGGGGCTGATTTAGAATTTCTGGTATTTTTTATATAAAGCATTAGCAGAAGATTAGGAATTATCCCTTCCAGTATGATTTAGTAAGTAGCACTCATACCCCACCAAACAGAATGAAGTAGAACATACTCTTAGGGGCAGATTTACAAAAACTCTAATATTTCTCATTTTTTCTTTTAAAATTCGAATAAACTCGTTTCCACAAATGTCTTACATTTACTAAAAAGTCTGAATTGAAAAAGTCCATTTTGGAAAAGTGGCAAAAAGGTCTTGAAAAATCCAAATTTTTGCCATTGACCTCTACAGGAGCATGTCAAGTTTTAGCTGGCGAATCATCATATTTGGATTTTAAGCCATTTGGACGCATAGTAAATGTCGTAAAAGTTTCAGTTTGATAATATTTTTGATAAATGTGCAAATTACAAAATAAAAATGTTACTTTTGTCATAGAAGTTAGTTTGAATTAGGGATATAAGCAGATGAGGAAGCCTGACTGAGATAAGCAGATCAGTCCTTTTCATAAACATTTTTCTCAGTTGGAAAGGTTTACTGAAGGTTATCTAAGGTGTTATTTTTCAGCTTTATCATTTTTTGAGATAGCTATATTACACACATAGTCATATTTAGATGGAGGAAATAGCTTTGCTTGATATGTGCTTATGTGATATATATCATATTTGATATCAAAAGAAACACACAGTTATGAAAAATGAAATATTACCCTCACATCACAAAACACATGGTGCTTGCTTTGGCGGGTGATAGCTTCTCCCTGCAAACATCTGCGAAAAGTACAGAGTTTTAAATTTTTTCTCCTTTAGTTCCTGCAAAAGTGATATAAACCCCTATGTAAATATAAACATTCAAGAGAGTTGAAGGAGTAACTTAAGGACAGCTTAACACTAAGGGCAGTGACACACAGGGAGATTAGTCACTGGTAGTGGAGATTTATCCTAGGTATATAAATCGCCAGAGGGATGGCATATGCATGGCTTTGGTTTACCGAAGTTGCCCGAAGTTTCCTTGAGAGGCAACTTTAGGCGACAGAAGCGATGCATATGCCATCCCTCCCGCGATTTACATTCTTGGCAGTGGTATCGTATATCGGGGAGATTAGTCGCCCTCGGTAGTGAAGATTTATCGTGGGCGACTAATCTCCCCATGTGCCACTGCCCTAAGGTGCCCATTTACTGACCGTCAATCTTTTTTTTCATACTTGAATCGAATTTTTAGTGCAAAAAGTCAGAGAACAAACGCTGTGACTATGCATCTAAACAGCTAAAGATCCGAATTCGACAATTTGCCAGGTTAAACATGTAAAAGTCAATGGCAAAGGTCCCTTTCCTTGTAGTTCTTTCTTTTGTCTTGAAACTTTACAGATTTTGCTGGGTTTTGTCTCATCGACAATTCAATAAGTCAGGATTTTCTCCGCAACAATTCGAAAAATCAAATTTTTTATGACTTTTCTCACAGCGATATTTTTTGGTAAATATTACACATATGAGAAAATGAGTTTAGTCGAATTTGAAAATAAAAAAAAATTAGAAGTTATGGAGTTTTAGTAACTCTGCCCCATAAACTTACATTGTGAAAACTTTTACTACAGTGTGAGATTTTTTGTTATCATTATTATTATTAACATTTATTTATAAAGCGCCAACATATTCCGCAGTGCTGTACAATAGGTGGGTTACATACATTGGACATACAGAGTAACATATAAAGCAATCAATAACTGATACAAGAGGTAAAGAGAGCCCTGCCCAAAAGAGCTTACAATCTACAAGGAGAAAATGTTGAGACACAAGGTGTGGGAATGGGCAAGATCAGAGTTGTGAGAGGTGTGGCACAGGGTATTGCTTATAGCAGCACACTGAGGCTATATTAAACTAAATTATTGTAAGATTCTCTAAATAAATGTGTTTTTAGAGATCTTTTGAAGGTAGAGAGATTGGGAGAAAGTCTGACAGATTGTGGAAGTGAATTTCAAAGAAGGGGGGCAGCCCTTGCAAAGTCTTGAATGCGAGCATGTGAGGAGGTAATGAGAGAGGAGTTGAGGAGCAGGTCAGTAGAGGAGAGTAACAAACAGGTTGGTTGTTATCTAGAGATAAGTTCAGAGATGTAGGGTGGGGCAGAGTTATGAACTGCTTTGAATGTCAGAGTCATTAGTTTGAATTTTATCCTGGATGGTAGGGGAAACCAGTGCAGGGATTGGCAGAGTGGCATGGCAGAGGAGGAGCAGTTGGAGAGGTGTATAAGCCTGGCAGCAGTATTCATTATGGACATTATGTTAACTGTTATAGATACCTTGGGAACAATGTGGGTGTTGAATAGGGGAAAAAAAAACAATTCAGTCTTATAGAGGTTTAATTTAAGGTAACGTTTGGACATCCAAGTGGAGTATCATCAGCATAGAGGTGGTACTGAAAGCCAAAAGAATTGATTAATTTGCCAAGTGAGGAGGTATAGAGAGAAAATAGTAAGGGGCCCATGACAGAGCCTTGAGGAACCCTGACAGAAAGAGGCAGGGGAGAAGATGATTCCCCATTGTTAGAGACACTGAAGGATCGATCTGAGAGATAAGATGAAAATCAGGATAAGGCAGTGTCACAAAGGCCAAGAGTGGAGAGACTGGAGGAGAAGAGGGTGATCCACAGTGTCAAAAGCAGCCGAGAGATCAAGAAGTATTAGTAGCGAGTAGTGATTTTTGGCTTTAGCTCTATATCTCTATATACAGTATGTATATATGTATATACGGTATATATTGTCTCCTCCACTAATAATGTGATAGTAGGTCATAATAGTATTATTTCATGCTTGTATATTTTTTTACTTTTGACATCACTGTCTTTTTTATCATTAATTAAAGTAGAGTAGCTCAAAATAATTAAGTCTCTAGACATTTAGATTTTTCCTGCACAGTAGACGAGCCTTTCTTTTTTTTAACTTAGTTAATTAATTTTCTGCATCTGCTATCATTTAAGAAACATCCGTTTTCAATTTCCAATTTTTACATTTTACATTTTTGCATTTAGTGACCTATACAGTCTCTTAACTATTTTTTTTATAAATTCTTACAGGTTTGCTAAGAAATGCAAAAATACTAGGTCACTTTTATATTTAATTATCTAATTATCAACATAAGGGTTAGGATATAAAAGCAATAGGTGCAGAACCCTTATAACAATTATTTTACAAAACCTTGAAAAGTCAGGATTTATTAATGAAAAAACTTGGTACGTAAAAGCTGGTGAGGTTGTATAGAAGTCAATGGAAATATTCTCTAACTTCATTTATTTATTTTACCAGTTTATTAAACATTTCAAGTTTTTTAGCCTCAATAAAAATTATTGGAATAATAATGTGATTCTGTCATGTTGTTTTCTTAAATAAGGTAGGACTCAAAGGAAAAAAATAGGCTTTTCTGAGAATTCCTGTATTTCAAGTTTGGTGCGGTAATCTTATACATGATGTTCAGATAGAGGGCTTGGTATCCAGAATACACTGTCAAGATATCTCAATTTTTTTTCATCACTGAAAACATTTTCTAAGCTGTATGTTCAGGCATTAGTTTGAGATGACTCAAGAAAAGAGGAACATCCTTAGGATATCATCTGGTAGAATCCCATTTTATTATAAGCCATATAATAGTTCTTAGACAGTTCTTAGATTTCATGGTATTGCTACATAACCTTTAGAACTGTGTAATGAAAATTGAAAACTGTATTTGTGGAAGTTGCATCAAAATATTCTGTAACATTTTACTTAAACATATTGACATAAGTTATATTGCTCCAAAATATTTGGCTTTGGGAATTTAAAAATAATAATAATAAGCTATATTTCTACTGAAAGTTTTGCAGATTAGCAACTATAAGCCTATAATCCTTGCTATTAAAAAGAAGAAAGAACATAATTATTAGTCAAACCCAAATGTATTTCTCTACTTTATTTTATAAAGATAATGATAGAATGTAGCTCCATTTTTCACCCATCACAGGCAAGTTAATTGGATCCCGGTATTACTGAATACAATGTGTGTGAATGTGATAGGGACCTCAGGCTGTAAGCTCCACTGGTGCAGGGACTGATGTAAATGATGTTTTATCTCTATAAAGCGCTACCAAATATTCTACAATTATATAAAGAATAATAATACACCATATCTTGCTACCATTACTTTCCCTTCGTCTCCATCCTTCATTCCCATCCTTACTTTGTTTATAGGGGTCATATATAACCACAAGCACAACTGCGGTGCCGAAGTTAGTTGTGCATAAAACTCAATCTCAAGTCTTTGCACTTCCGTATAGTTGCACTTGGCACCACTTAGTCCTTCCTACTTTCCATACCAATTCATGCACAGTTGCACCTACTGAACTCCTGCCACCTTTGGACCAGGCAGTAGCTCCAGAGTTTCCTGAAGAATAGGAAACACAACAAACACCTGAAATGGTGTCAACAGACTCTGACATAATTGCCTCCAATTTGCAGCAAAGTTTAAGCACTTCTGCACTTATTTTGATGTATTGGCTGTAATTGCATGGAACACAATGCTGCTTGTTACTGTAACAATGCTGGCATTCTGGGGAAAAGATGCAACACTATGGGAAAAAAATTGCGATTATGCTTGAATTTTTTTCCTAATGTGTGTATTCAGCTTTTGTGCTACTCATGTACATATACATTCTTTAATGGTTAAAAAATTTGCTAAATTATTTACCTATAAATGTGTATAAGATGCATATGTGTATATAGATTCATCATAGTTTCGAATCCCAAAAATTTGGATTAGATACAATAATTTCAGATGATCGCAAATATCACGAAAATGCTTACAAATAAATCATATTAGTCACGATAATATTGTATTGGCGATCCGAAAGTCACAAAATTTTCGTATTCGAACGATTGTAAACGGTGGGAAAACCTTTCTGACTGTGATCCTTCTGTGCATGAGTTTGGAAGCCTCCCATAGGACTCAATGGCACTCTGCAGCTCCAGCCTGTTCAAAGGAAAGTCACTATACCAAAGCTTGAATGAATCTGAAACTTTTGTATTCGTTGCGACAATACGATTTTGTCACGTAATTTTTGGTACGAAAACTTTTTTTCCGGAGGCAATCGTACTTTGATAAATGGGCCCCATAGTGTTTAATGCATTCACTGCTTGCTGTTTGTATGGATAAAAATGTGCCTTGATTTTAAAAAGTGCAATAGCCCATGGAAACCAACCAACAGAAAACACTGATTCAGTGTGCAGTTAGACTAATGAAAAAAATGCCTGATGTGCATAAGGCTACTATATGTTATTTAAAGGAATTAAAAACTTCTGTGAAGTCATAATTACAGCTAAATTATAATATTCAAAATTCAGAATGAAAAACATACCACTGTTAGAATAATTAGAGTTCTGACACTTCATTTCACATGAAATGCTTAGCAACCAACATAGGTATTCAATATGGTATGATAGAAAACAATTCTGTGTACTGATATTTTGTTTCTTGTTTCCAGATGACAAACAAATATCACTAAAGTTAAAAGCAATGAATAAGCAATAACATTAAGGAGGTTATGTTTATTGGTTCTTCAAGGGATGTTTATTTTTAAAGGACTTGTGATCAGACCAACTATACATGCATTGCATGATTTTCATTGCTCTCTGTTTATTTATAGTGGAAAACATTGCCCTTTCTGTAGCATACAAAGACTTCAAGACTGCTGAAGGATGCATTATTCTTTGTTCAGGGTCTCAATTTGAGCCAATCTGACTTACCTGCCAACAATGTTGATGCATTTAAAGGCATACAAAAGTCTAAAGCTCACGTCAGTTTAAGGTGTATATTGAAAGATTATTTAAGAAATGAATACATCTAGCATGCCACATTTATCTATCTATCTATCTATCTATCTATCTATCTATCTATCTATCTATCTATCTATCTATATCTATCTATATACTGTGTGTCCGCACTCTAAACCAGTTTAAAGGAGCAGTAACACCAAAAAATGAAAGTGTATAAAAGTAACTAAAATATAATGTGCTGCTGCCCTGCACTGGTAAAAGTTGTGTGTTTACTTCAAAAAGTCTACTATAATTTATATAAATAATCTGCTATGTAGCCATGGAGGCAGCCATTCAAAGGAGAAAAGGCACAGGCACATAGCAGATAACAGATAAAACACTATTGTATTCTACAGAACTTATCTGTTATCTGCTATGTACCCTGTGCCTTTTCTCCTTTTTTCCAGCTTGAATGGCTGCCCCCATTGCTACACAGCAGCTTATTATATAAATTATAGTAGTGTTACTGTAGCAAACACACCAGTTTTACCAGTGCAGGGCAACAGTGCATTATATTTTTAATACTTTAAAGCTCTTTCATTTTTTGGTGTTACTGTTCCTTTAAATACACTGTCCCTTATATTTCACTTATATTTCATTCTAGGGCCCCTTACTTGCAAATGTGATGTATGGGTCCTATATAAAATGACTGGTCCCTCCTGGGGCCTTTATTGAAATGTTGAAACACACTGTGAAAATGCCACAAAAATTCACTGCAACAAAAAATCTCCAAATGATGAAAAAGTCATCAATAAGGCTGCAGTCACATCAAAAAAAGTTGTGGTCACATAAAAAAAATCGGTCAGGTCAAATAAGTTGTAGGTGCATCAAATAGGTTGCAGTCATGTCAAATAAGTCGTAGTTGTATCAAAAAAGTCACGTACATCAAAATTTGTGCAGTAGCCTCTATTCACACATTTTTGGCCATTTTGCAACTTTTTCAGCAGTTCCGCAAATTTTTCAGCCGAGAGAAAAAGGACAGATTTGCTCATCACTAAAAGTATCAATTGATCTGGTTGCTATCATCTAAATTACCTTAGCAACCAGGGAATGGTTTAAATGAGAGATTAGAATAGAAAAATATGTTATTAATACAGTAGTGATGAGCAAATCTGTCCCTGCGAAATGGCAAGAAAATTCAAGAAACGCATTTGTCGCGTGATTTTTTTTTTTGTCGCCTGCGTCTTTTTTGTCGCCCGCGTCACATTAGCCAATGGCGAAATTCCTTGTGAATCCATGCCCGCTGAAAAAATTCGCTCATCACTAGTTAAAAGTAACATCAAAAGTAACAATAACAATAAAACTGTAGCCTCAAAGAGCAATGTTTTTTTTTGGCTGCCGGGGTCAGTAACCCCCTTTGAAAGCTGGAAAGAGTTAAATGAAGAAGGCAAATAATTTAAAAATGCTAAAAAAAAAATTAATGAAAACCAATTGTAAAGTTCGGTTTGCCAATACTTAGAGGGTAGGTAGATTTAGGGGCAGATTTGCTAAAACTCTAACATTTCTCATTTTACCATTTTTAAAAATTCTACTAATTCATTTACACAAATGTCTGACATTTACTTAAAAACCAGAACTGAAAAAGTCAGTTCTCACTGAAAAAGTAGGCTTTCATTTTTTAGTATTTGCATTTTTTTAATCATTTAGCTTTTTGTTTAGCAGCTACCAGTTTGTAATTTCAGCAGCTATCTAGTTGCTAGGGTCCAACTGAATGTAGCAACCAGGCAGTGGTTTGAAAGAGAGATAGAGATATGAATAGAGAAGGGCCTAAATAAAGAGATAAGTAATAAAATGTAAAAAAACATTAAGATTGTGGCCTTACAGAACAATCATTTTTGGGCTGCTGGGGTCTGTGACCACCTTTGGAGTCCCCCTGGAGTCTAAACAGGAAAGGCAAATCATTCAAAAATTCAAAAATGAAGACCATTTGAAAAGTTGTTTAGAATAGGCCATTCTATAACATAATGAAAATGTATCTGAAGCTGAAGGTGAACCATCCCTTTATGTTGCACTCATTTGAAATAGTACAGGTATCGGACCCCTTATCCGGAAACCCGTTATCCAGAAAGCTCCGAATTACGGAATGCCCGTCTCCCATAGACTCCATTTTAATCAAATAATTCAGAATTTTAAAACTGATTTCCTTTTTCTATGTAGAAATAAAACAGAACCTTGTAATTGATTCCAACTAAGATAAGATCCTTATTGGATGCAAAACAATCCTATTGGGTTTAATTAATGTTTTATTGATTTTTTAGTAGACTTAAGGTATTGAGATCCAAATTACGGAAAGACCCCTTATCCAGAATACCCTTGGTCCCGAGCATTCTGGATAATGGGTCCTATACCTGTACTGAGTTGGCTTGCTTTTCAATAAGAGAAAAGTGCATGGTTGTATTGTTCAATGCTTGTTTTTTTGGTTGGATGTACGATTTTGTAAGAATGAATGAACTGTATGAATTGCAAATTTGAAAAATTTATAAATAATGTAATGAAAGCATCCCTAAGAATCCAGCAACTGTAACCTTGATAGCAGCTTTTGCCCACTTAGACTCTATGTTGCACAGAAAGCATTTGTTTTACTTCTAATAAGGCTTGTGTACAGCATGCCCTGGTTATTTACAGTCTGGGGAGTTCCATCAGTTGTTGTGGAAGTAAACAAAGAAGGTTTGGGAATTCTCTGCACCTCTAAGCCTGATGTGTTTCACTGCTCAATAGAACGGACATTCAGAAATGCTGGAAACATTATATACCCTGAACAGTAGAAAAAGCACAGTGAAACATTATGTTTTTGGATTTAAAAGAAAAATTGAATTCTGTATATATTTTTCACTTTGATAATGTAAACTTTCCATAATCCTATTTCAGTCAAAAAGAAATCAATGATCTTTGAAACTCGGTGAAGAGAGACTACAGTGCATTTCTTTAACAACATAGGTTTCTTTTGCAAACTCATTCTAAAAATGTCTATAAATTGCTTTTCACTGAATATATTTGATTGCAAATGATAAGTTCTATGGTTTTGGTGGTGATCATTTTCATTTATGGGGGAACTAACAAAGCTCTTGATATGAATGGTAAGTTGATGACAGTAACTGATTTATAAAGGTATGTATATGATATGTAGCAGGTATAGTGTTAACAGTTACCTCCAACTTTACATTTAAAAAGAGACAGAGACTTGGCATCAATAAAACTGACTAACAAATTTGTTGTCTATGTTTATTAAAATACTGGGCATACAAATGAAGTACACTTAAATGCACCCAATATAGAAATGTCCTTGCATGACACACCATCATCACTGCGCAAAGTGTGTTCAAAAAAAGAAATGAGGGTAGAGGTAGAAGTGGAGGGTACTCCAAAAGCCCAAATAAAGCAATTGCTGAAGAAGTTGGTAGACTAATCCCATTAATATATTACATTTTAAACTTAGCTGCAGCAAGAGGTAGGTAAGATCCCTCCATACACTGAGCTATTTCCCATGTTCGCCAGAGACCCTTCAATATTTATTTGAGTATATATATATATATATATATATATATAGTATTTCTTATATAGTATTTTCCTAAAGATTTACAGAGTCATTCAACAGTATGGGGTAACCAGGGCAAGATTAATACTAATGGAAGTACCAGTCTAAAGGTAATACTTTTTATGTATGTAATAATGTAATTCTCTTACTGGTTGTGCTATTCTACCAGCAAAAGAGACATGCTAAGTGGAAAGACTGACCGCTATTAGAATTTGCCACAACATAGCAAAGTTGTCCATCTAGGAAATAGTCCGAACATTTACAACTCATCCAGCAGAGTCATGGAATACAGAACAGGCCTCATTTACCAATGCAGCACCTAGTTCACTTTTCAGATGCACTTTTCCATTTCGCCCCCACAATGCAGTGTTTTACCCTAGAGTTTGGTATCTTCTTTGTGCACACAATTGATTAGTGCAGACTAGACCTTCTCCTTGCAGGTAGCCCCAAGCATTGGCAGGCCTAAGGTTGGGGGCGCTCAAAGCACTCAGCTCTACAAGAAAAGGCTGGGCAGGCAGAAAGGCAAATGGCCTCTGGAAGAAAGCAAGTTAAATAATTATAAATTATAATAGATTATAACAATTGAAGACTACTATTTTAGCTGACTTCTTTATGCTTAGTTCCTGGTGCAGCAGCTCTGATCAAACTGCAGAATATGTAGAGCTGTTCTCGATGCAAATTGAAATGTACAGGCTGTCTTGATTGCAAAGTGCAATATTCACAAAGTATAGTGTGCAGAACTGTGTCCCTTGGAAAATATAATATTTATTGACTATATTTACCTTTTTTTGTCTTATTACAAGCTTGATATTAATGTTAAAGAGGGACATTAACCAGCTTAAGAAGCAACCATTGCCAGAGGGGTTTATTTGGTATGGAATTTACCAGATTTGACCATTACACATTTCAAAGTTCCGATTTAATAATCTTCTGATACTTACAATACATTCAGTATACATACAGTATAAAGAAAGCTGGACTTAGAATACATTTTCCTCCACTAATTCATTTAACTTTGACCTTTCAATTGTTATTAGTGTGGATGAAGCAAGCTTAATAATGGTATGTGTTTGCGGGTGTTCTTAATGTACTTAATGTCTTGAAAAGCAATATCTTAACATTAGCAAGCGTTTGCTTCACTATAGCATTTACTTGGAAACAGCAGGCCAATTCATTGATTACATTGTACGGCTATACATGTAATATACTCAGGACAATTTTGTAAAAGCATTAAGAGCAGGAATGCTTGTGTAGCATTTCTTATTTCCCTCTGGGGAAAAACTGAGCAGGAAACATAGGCTATACTATAGTATTAGCAGAATTCATAGTTGCACATTCTGGGTAGTGGTTTCAGTTTTGGAAAGATCATAATTTGCTGTGACATTCTTTTACATTAGTTAGAAGCTATTTTTTTGGAAGCAATGTGCTCTCTATATGTTAGCCCTTGCTACAGAAGTCAAGGACATAAAGTAAAGTGAGGCTGTAAATCATTATCTGAGTTAATAAATGCTAATGAAAACTATTAGAATGTTTTTTTTAACAATAATTGGTAATCTAGGGACCATTCAATTGCTTGGGGCTTTCTATTAATTGCTTAGGCTTTTATGCCTCAAATCAGTATTGCTCCCACTAGATTCTACTTTGAAGAAATGAATCAGAAAAATTAAAAAGGTCTTTTTTATTCTTGATTTAATGATTTGTAATAAATGTGAAAACTTTCATTACCAAGATGTTAAAGGGTAAAATTATTCCCAAGAGATTTTAACACAAACTTTTCAACCTTATTGCTGCAGGACACTGGCAAAATTGTGTCTAATAAGAAAATCACATTCAGGTACATTTGCATGTGTTCAATTAATATGCTTCAGTTAATTAATAAAAAACAGTATAATTATGAATGCATTTGCGGACGACAAAAATCTGTTCTTACAATGTTATGCAATTCATATGATAAATATGACATTTAAGACCTGAAGAAAAACTTTGTGGTAGTTTGTAAATACTGAAGTTTAACATTTATTGGTCCTTAATTTTCCTAGATTTAAATTTTCCACAGTTTCTGCATTTTTCTAGAGCTCTAATAAACTTTATAATGGTTACTAATGTAAATGTAATCTTTTACTGTTCCCAAGCTGCATTTCATACCTTCCATTGTCCATTTATTTCCAATAAAAATGTCACAGGAATCCATTTCCAGCTTCCTAAAATTAACTTAAGGGCACATTCATTTACCTTGACGCAGTGCACAAAGTGCAATTTTAAGAGCTGTAGTCGTGTTTTTTCCCCACAATGCAGCATTTTTCTTAGAAATCTGGCATCACTATGGACGCAAACGGGCAATTCTTTTACTGCAATAGCGCTGTACCTACTGCAGTTGCACACAATTAGACAAAATGGCCAACTGTGTGTGCTTTGCTGCAAATTGGGCACAGTTGCACCAAATATTATATCCAACTAGAGGGTCCAAATTGGAATTTTGGAGGCTTAAAACATGATATTGTAACCACAATAATTTCTGATGTTCTAAAATGTCACAAAATGCTTTTATTGGTCGAACGCAAATATCATAATTGTGTTTCGAAAGTCACAATATTTTCGTACTGAAAAAGTCCATTAAACCACAAAAACCTTTCTGGCTTTGAAGCCATCAATGTCTGGTTTTGGAAGCCTTCCATAGGACTCAATGGCACTCGACAGATCCAACCTGTTGAAAAGATAGTCCTAAGCTTTAATGAATTACGAAATGTTCGTAGTCTTTGTGCAAAGTACGTTTTTTTTTTTCCGTGGACCTTTAACAAAAACCATGATGTGGAATTTTAACAAAATTTTTGCATTCATTATGAAATATTCTATAAGTTAGAAAAAATACGAATGTATCTCATAAATGCTTAATTGGAGTTTAGTAAATTGGCCCCCTAGTATTGTTTCCTGTGTTCAGCATGCAATTGACGTGTGCCCCCAACTGTTTAGGCACAAGTGTGTTTCGCCTATAGACGCAGGGTGTTGAGGGAACCCTGGAGCTACCAGCTGGTCAGGAGGTGGTGATAGTGTAGTGGGGCTGAGCACAACTATAGGGAAAATAGATTTTTTTAGATGCAGAAAAAGGTGCTAGCCAGTCAAAATGTTTACAGGTAACCCTTTGGAAATAAAAAATAACAAAAGTGGTATAAAGGTGATACCTAACTAAGATAATCATAGCAAGCTTTCAGAATATTTTAGTTCCTTTTTCGAGCTAATCAGCTTGAAAAAGGAACTAAAATGTTCTGAATGCTTGCTAAGCTTGCTAGTTAGCCAATAAAGGTATCACCTTCATACCACTTTGGATATTTTTTATTTCAAAATAGTTACCCTGTATTGATTTTGTTATAAACATAATGCAGATGCTTTTAAACACAGAAAATGTAAAACTGAGCAACATCTTAATCATAAGGATATTTAACAGATGCTGAAAAATGGAGTTCCCAACCTTTCACAAGATTAAAGCTTTAAAACTGATAACTGCGGATGAGAGTTTTTTCTGCAACTGACATAGTTTTTTCTGTATAAAGGCCACAAATGGTCAAAACAAAAAGTGGGAAGAACATAACATTTTACCATAAAAACGTTGTAATTTTTTTTTGTTTTTTCTGACCCTGAGTATTCTGCATAGCTTACAACACAGTACCTTATCCAGAAGTGCAAAATCCTTTTACTATCTAGATAGCCATACAAGGAGGCTTGTACAGCCTTTTTTATTTTATTATATATAGTATACTGAACGCTTTGTGGGTTTTTGCTGCTCAAGTAAATAAAACATTCTGGAAACATTTTTTCTACTATCAGACACTTCTAAGAAGTATAAAACATGTAAGAAAGGCTAAGGAACATGTTGCATGAATTCAAAAAATTACAAACTGAACCCAAAACACATGGATGCTGTGTCTGTTGTCTCAAAATTTACTCAGTGGTCAAATGTGTTTATCATTCTCTTTCTACACAGTTGTACTAATGCCTGCAATACACCAGTAGCTTGTATAGTCTCTTTTCAAATGAAAGGCAGGTCAGTTTGAAGCATGTCTTTGAGTATCCTGGAGAATTCAAGACCTTTTCTTAAACCTCACAAGATGCCCCTTTGTTTCCTAACTTCATAAAACATCAACTGTGATCAACTTTAAAGGTTTGACTTCTATAAAGACGAAAAAAGCTTTGCAATTACCCTGGTTAACCTTCTGCAATAGATTCACAGTTGAATGGATTAAGGTAGAGTTTGAGCGTGATTGCTAAGGGAGACTGAAAAAAAAAAAAGATTAAAATGAATTGACACTTTGATAATAATAATAAAGCTCAAGTTCCATTTCACTCTTTAAAATAAGTTTCGATATAATTCACATTATACAGGAAGAACAAAATAGAATGAATTATGGAATGAATCAGACACCTGGGTTCTTATCCAAATTAAATTGCTTCCATTTTTGTTCATAAAAGCCTTTTGCTCTTAACTTGAAAGAAATTGTAATATTGTAGTATTAAAACAATGCAAGAAGTTGATAGGCTATGGAAAGGATTGTACAGTATTTTAATTTATGAGGAGAAAGATGATCTTTTTTACACACACACATTAATATATGTGTTGTTTATATGCATTTTAGAAATTCAAGCTGAACTGATTAAGTTATTTTTAATCATGTGCGAAAATATGTAAAAGCATGTTAAAAAGTGACAAAAAATAAACAAACTAAGCAAAAAAAAAATTTAAACTCAAAAGGTTACTTAACACAAAATTTGCTTTCCGTTTAAAGAAGCAAAATTTAAATTTGCTGAAGAGCGAATGGTTTCTAGGTCCATTATAAATTGAAATTGCTCTGTAGGGGCATATAGACAACATTAGAGCTGTTTGGGGGGGGGGGGAGAGACACATCTCACAAAAAGGTAAACTATTATAGCAGAATGATTAATGATTGGGACAAATTCTTGAAGATGTCACAAATTGGATGAAATTGAATTAACTCATTTTCAAATGATTTCATCTAATTTAATAATTTAATAATACGGAAATTATGCAGATTTTAACATTCTTTTATTTCGTGCAGTAAATCACTGTACCTAACAAACTTTACTCCACAAATTTCCTTTCCACTTTGATTCATAGTTATGAATGATAAACATATTTGTACTATTAAAGCTAAAAGATTACTCATCTTTTGTCCTGTTCGGTTGGCAACTCACACGTATTTCCTGTATACAAGTATAGCTCCATTTATGCCAGACATAGGAGAGGCATTTGCTTTCTTAATAGTTATTAGTGATGGGCAAAATCATTCAGCAGGCAAGGATTATTCGCCTTAGGAAATTGTCGTCCGTGCCCAAAATATGATGCGCGTTTTGCGAATTTTTCGCCGTTATTCAAATCTTTTGAAAGATTCACAAATTTTTTGGCAAAGCGAAAAAGGAAAGATTCACTCATCACTAATTTAATGGGTTCAGGGAAGGACAGATTGGTGCCCATAACATATGTCTATATACTGCTCGTGCTCAGCATGCACAAATATTCATGTTAGGGTAATTCTGTGCTACAGTGCTTTTAAGTAGTGATGGGTGAAATAATTCGACAGGCATGGATTTGAGGCGAATTTGCACTTTTCGCCATTGGTGGATTTCTTTGTGAAACAGCCGACAATATTTGTTGTGGAAAAAATCACTGCATAGCAAACAATTGTCACCCGCGTCAAAAAAAATAAATTGTTGCATGCGTATGAAAAAAATGATGAGCGGCATTGTTACACATGTGATAATTTTTTTTTTGATGCACAACATATTTGTTGTTTCGCAAATCTTTCTGTGAAGCGAAATGGAACAGATTCGCTCGTCACTACTTTTAAGCATAGTTTCAATGCACAGCAGGCTCAGAACCTAATGCATACACTAAGGGGCTGATTTACTAAGACACGAATTCCAACCGAATTGGAAAAATTCCGATTGGAAAACGAACATTTTGCGACTTTTTCGTATTTTTTGCGTTTTTTTCGGCGACTTTACGACTTTTCGGAAATTATCGCGACTTTTTCGTTACCAATACGATTACGTTACCAGGCACGATGTTTCACGCAAGTTTTAACTCTACGAAAAAATCGCGACTTTTCGCGCAAGTTTTAACGCTGCGAAAAATCGCAAGATTTTGCGCAACTTTCGGAATGGCTACGAAAAACTCGCGTTTTTTCGCACAAATCGTATTGGTAACGAAAAAGTCGCGATAATTTTCCGAAAAAATCGCAAAATACCGATCATTACGAAAAAAACGCAATCGGACGCATTCGGCCCGTTCGTGGGTTAGTAAATGTGCCCCTAAGGGGGAGATTTACTAATTGACGAACGATCCGAAGGCGTCCAAATGCGTTTTTTCGTAATGACGGCGATGAATTAGTAGCGCAAAATACAATAAAGTCACAACAAATACGAAAAAATCGCGGCGGAGACGAAAAAGTTTCAAAATTTTCATTTACAATACGATTTTTTCCCTTTCGGGATTGGGATTCGTGGATTAGTAAATCTGCCCCTAAGGGATGCATTTATCAAAGTACGACAGGTAGGAAATACAAAAAAGTGTATTTGGTTGTATTTTCTGCTGCTTTTTCGTACTTTGCGCAACTTTTTCGTACATTTTTTGTACTTTGCGACAAAATTCGTGTGAGAAAATCGTATTATTGTGACGAGTACGAAAGTTTCGGACTCATTCAAGCTTCGGTATCGTGACTTTCCTTGGGTCAAAGTCGGAAAGGTTTATCCTGCCGTTTACAATCATTTCATACGAAAATTTTGTGACTTTCGGATTGCCAATACGATATTATTGTGACTATTCCGATTTTTTCGTAAACATTTTCATGATATTTGCGATCATCAGAAATTATCTAATCCAAATTTTTCCCATTTTGAGATTCAAACTCATACGTTGATGAATGTGCCCCTAAATTTGAAGTGAAGCTAGGCTACATGCAATTAATGTTGGTAGATGTGTCTTCTATTAGGGATGTAGCGAACCTCACAAAAAAAGTTCGCGAACCCGTTTGCGAACTTCTGCCAAAAAGTGCGAACTTTTGCGAACCCCATAGACTTCAATGAGAAGGCGAACTTTGAAACCTAGAAAAGCCATTTATGGCCAGAAAACTGATTTTAAAGTTGTTTAAAGGGTGCCACGACCTGGACAGTGGCAAGTAGGAGGGGGATCAAGGGCAAAAATTTCTCTGAAAAATACGTTGTTGTAATCATAAATCAGAAAATAAAAGCAGTCCTTACAAGGACTATTGGATTACAGAAGATGAGATCAGCAGGACAGCTGTCCACAGCAGCTACATACAGAGCAGTAGAAAGTAGATCACTAGTCAGCAAAGCTACCTAAACTGTCCCTCAAACCCCTGCACAGCTCTCTCCCTATGCTAACTCATCAAGCACACACAGGCAGAATGTAAAATGGCTGCTGGGCTTCGGTTTATATATGGAAGGGAGTGGTCCGGGGGTGGTCCAGGAGGGAGAGCTGCCTGATTGGCTGCCATGTATCTGCTGGCTCTGGGGTGAGAGGTCAAAATTTGGCTCCAGCTAAGGCGAACCCAAAATTGCGAACCTCGCTAAAAGTTCGCGAACTTGCGAACTTGCGAACACCCGATTTTCGTGCGAATTAGTTCTCCGGCGAACAGTTCGCTACATCTCTATCTTCTATGTGTTTAGGAAGCTGATAAATGTACCATGTTTCACATTGCAGCTGTTTATACCATTTCATGGTAAGAAGCTGCAGCCACTGGAGTGCATGGCAACATAAATAAACCAATAAATGGTAATTTATACACGCAATAAATTTGTGGCAACAATAAAATATAAAAAAAAAGTTAAAGCCTACTCAAAGTGATACTGTCATGATACTGATGTCATTTTTTAATAGTATAGTATACATTTATGTAGCTTGTATATACAGTATTGAATATATTTGATTTTGTATTACATTTAAGCAAACAACCCATAAATCTTATTTGATAATTGTTAATTGTGGATACAACCACTTGGATTATAGCTCAGAAGAGTACATTCATAAAGTAGGACACATTAAAGCCATTCCACTGCTAACTGGAAGGATTCTAGTAAATACCAGGTCACAGTTTAATACCCTATTTATGACCTTAGTAAATGCCAGCCTAAGCCTCATTTCCAAGAAGAAAAAGTGATAAAAGTGCAGAGAACAGGAAATGTAATAAAGACATAAGAAGATTTGATATTCTGGAAAAACAGCTGTTGCACAATTGGCATATACCGAAAAAGCCATTATTTAGTATAAAACTATGATTTCAGAAAACAAAATCCAAGCATGTTATAAAGATTGCAAGAAACTAGGGTTATGATGAAATAAAAGGAGGTTATTTTTTCAGTAAAGCACTTCAGTAGCACTTCTATTGCTGCAGACTTCATATAAACTGTATGAAGAGGTTGACTAAACTGTAACAGGTAACGCCATCATTTATCTTATTCTGTTTTGCTATATTACATTACATTATTACATAGACACTTAAGGGCCTAATTACGGTGTAAAATTATTAACTCATAATAAAAATGGTGTAAAAAGCTGTATAAAATAAATGGCTAATTTAACAAGATGTGTGTTTTATTTTAAGCTGCCCGATTGCCAGAGTCATCAAGACACTTTTATTACCAGTGGGCTAATTTGCATTTCGGCAGTAAATGATAGCAACCAATCAGTGTTTACCTTTTATCAGACAGCTGCAGGTAGCACAACAAAGGCAACCATTTGATTGGTGCTTATCTTTCCAGTGTGGAGACCCTTTACAGTGGCTTGCAAAAGTATTCGGCCCCCTTGAACTTTTCCACATTTTGTCACATTACAGCCACAAACATGAATCAATTTTATTGGAATTCCACGTGAAAGACCAATACAAAGTGGTGTACACGTGAGAAGTTGAACGAAAATCATACATGATTCCAAACATTTTTTACAAATAAATAACTGCAAAGTGGGGTGTGCGTAATTATTCAGCCCCCTGAGTCAATACTTTGTAGAACCACCTTTTGCTGCAATTACAGCTGCCAGTCTTTTAGGGTATGTCTCTACCAGCTTTGCACATCTAGAGACTGAAATCCTTGCCCATTCTTCTTTGCAAAACAGCTCCAGCTCAGTCAGATTAGATGGACAGCGTTTGTGAACAGCAGTTTTCAGATCTTGCCACAGATTCTCCATTGGATTTAGATCTGGACTTTGACTGGGCCATTCTAACACATGGATATGTTTTGTTTTAAACCATTCCATTGTTGCCCTGGCTTTATGTTTAGGGTCGTTGTCCTGCTGGAAGGTGAACCTCCGCTCCAGTCTCAAGTCTTTTGCAGACTCCAAGAGGTTTTCTTCCAAGATTGCCCTGTATTTGGCTCCATCCATCTTCCCATCAACTCTGACCAGCTTCCCTGTCCCTGCTGAAGAGAAGCACCCCCAGAGCATGATGCTGCCACCACCATATGTGACAGTGGGGATGGTGTATTCAGAGTGATGTGCAGTGTTAGTTTTCCGCCACACATAGCGTTTTGCATTTTGGCCAAAAAGTTCCATTTTGGTTTCATCTGACCAGAGCACCTTCTTCCACATGTTTGCTGTGTCCCCCACATGGCTTGTGGCAAACTGCAAACGGGACTTCTTATGGTTTTCTGTTAACAATGGCTTTCTTCTTGCCACTCTTCCATAAAGGCCAACTTTGTGCAGTGCACAACTAATAGCTGTCCTATGGACAGATTCCCCCACCTGAGCTGTAGATCTCTGCAGCTCGTCCAGAGTCACCATGGGCCTCTTGGCTGCATTTCTGATCAGCGCTCTCCTTGTTCGGACTGTGAGTTTAGGTGGACGGCCTTGTCTTGGTAGGTTTACAGTTGTGCCATATTCCTTCCATTTCTGAATGATCGCTTGAACAGTGCTCCGTGGGATGTTCAAGGCTTTGGAAATCTTTTTGTAGCCTAAGCCTGCTTTAAATTTCTCAATAACTTTATCCCTGACCTGTCTGGTGTGTTCTTTGGACTTCATGGTGTTGTTGCTCCCAATATTCTCTTAGACAACCTCTGAGGCCGTCACAGAGCAGCTGTATTTGTACTGACATTAGATTACACACAGGTGCACTCTATTTAGTCATTAGCACTCATCAGGCAATGTCTATGGGCAACTGACTGCACTCAGACCAAAGGGGGCTGAATAATTACACACACCCCACTTTGCAGTTATTTATTTGTAAAAAATGTTTGGAATCATGTATGATTTTCCTTCCACTTCTCACGTGTACACCCCTTTGTATTGGTCTTTCACGTGGAATTCCAATAAAATGGATTCATGTTTGTGGCTGTAATGTGACAAAATGTGGAAAAGTTCAAGGGGGCTGAATACTTTTGCAAGCCACTGTATGTCCTAAAACATACTACATACCTATAGAAATCAATTATTATCCTATTGGCAGCAGACTGATCAAAGTAATTGGTTGATCATAAAATTGACCACTGTATATGAAAGCGATAGGGACCTTAGATTTTAAGCTCCACTGGGGCAAAGACTCAGCTTCTAATAACAAATCCTTTTATACAGTATTCAGGATATAAGAGACAGTTTTCTAGTGAATGAGTTATGCAAATAAAAAGGACTCCTGCAAGTTTCAAATGTGCCCCAAAGTGCAAAACAGGGGAACTTAAACAGATTGCTATCACCACTATATGCTAGTGGTGGTAAAACTGCTTTATATCATACACAACTTGTTAACGTAGTGCATAATTTATTTGCTATATTAAAAGCAACATTTAGGTTGACATACTGAAAAACAGACTGAAGAACACATTTCCACAGTGCTTTACAAAGATTATACATCATTTACATCAGTAACTACACCAGGTGAGGTTAAAATCTAACCTGCATAAATGGTCCTGGGGTGTGAGTGGGAGTCAGAGTACCTGGAGGAAACCCATTCAGACACAAGGAAAACATACAAACCCCTTGCTGGTAGTGCTCTGGCTAGGATCAAACAGGTCCACAGTGCAGCAAGGCAGAAGTATTACTCACTGAGTCTATTTTGCCATGAACTTGTTTATTTTGCCATGCACTTGTTTATTTTGCCTTACTGAGCTCTTTTTTTACTCTGCTCAAATATTTGAGGGCTCAGAATCCTGCAGGCATGTAAATTATTTTTTCCCAAAACTGCTCTACTGAACAAAACATGTTTTCAGACAGCTTTTTTTGATGAGTGTTCATTTATGAAACTATAGTAAGAATAGTACAACAATGCTTAATGAAACAGATGCTTTAGGAGAGTCTTTCGACTCTAAAATATAGATTATCATAGCCAAAGAAATGAGTATAATAAGTTCAAACTAAAGAAAGCTCAATTTAACCCAATCAAAATGTAATTTATGCAACTACATTTACAACATGGTTGAATAGCTATACAGCAGCACTTAAAGTATATCTTAACTAAAGAATTAGAAACATCAAGTGAGGTGAAATCTTAAATCACAATAATGGTTTTACCCATTTTTCTTAAGGTGATAGTCCATTCTGATTGACCTTGAGAATCTTGACATCAAGGAAGCAGGTTTTCTGCATTATTATATTCTAACAGTCTAAGAATTAGAAAAGAATCCAGAGACTAATTGCTACTTTAGATTATTATCGTGGTCTCTAGGATTAGAAAGAATGAACTTAAATTATTCATTTTCATATCTATTCATGCAATCTTAGAAACATAAGTGACAATTCACTAGAAAGTGATGAACAAAGTTGATTAAATATGCCAAGAGTATCCCCAAACAAAGCTCAGTATGCAACACTACATTCAGTAAATGCCTTACTAATCAGAGATCATTAACGTTATTATTATGGTAATAAGAATCTGAAGCCAACCATGAAATAAGATATTTACAGAAAATAACTATTGCTTATTGGTTTAAAATATATTCTATCTGACTATCTATCTAGAAGAGGATCCCACAGGTTCTAATAGTCTCATTTGCAATTTAAAAGATATATTTTAAATAGCAAAGTAAAGTATTTTTAGACTAGAGATCCCATGCCCCTTATTCTATAGGGAAGAAATTAAAAAAAAATCTATACCACAGCTCAATTATATCAGCACAGGAGAAGTAATTAGCTAAAGGCAACGCAACCAGTTGCTGAGCTCAAATGTGTTCTAAAACATATGTAATGTTGATGTGTTAATGTAATAGCTTGACCAAGTTTCAGTGGGCTAAAAACATAAGATAGTGTGACTACTAAGTGGCAACCTATATTTGTGTAAGTGAAGTCGCTAATGTTTATTTAAAAGTAGAATTGATCCCCAATAGTCCATGTGAGAGATGTTCAGTGCAAACCCGCCAACAGTCCCCTTTAAAGACATACATACTTTTCAAAAATCAATTGGTGTGTTGAAATTTCTGTAGGTCCACCCCATGACTTTTTTAAGCTTAATGTTTTTAATATGAATTGCAAGAAATACACCTAATTTACTTGTTTATATATTATCATTTATCTATACTGTATAGATAGGGCCAATAGGGGAATGGTGCAAGATATACCTGAAATATCAAAATAACTCATAGACCCACACAAAAGACAAACTGTATTAATACATGTCTACAAAAATGGCATACTGTGTTCATTAAGTAAATAAAAAACATTTAAAAGCTTAAATTTACTGATGTCCCAATTAGTATCTATATAGAAATGATAGAAACTGTACCCCATATGGTTACACAACTTAAAGTACCTAAATATATTCCAATATGTAGATTCTCTCTCAAAAAGAAACAATCCGCCAATGGCGAAACGCAGAAATTCGCCGCAAATCCATGCCTGGCGAAACTTTTCGCCCATCACTAGTACTCTTGTCTAGACACTGAAACTCACAGTTGGGGCAGAGAAACACAAATACAGGACACTGCATTATAGAAAGTGATAAGTAGAGTGGAAACTGTATTTAAACTGGGAAGCCCATTTTTTAGAGTACTGTTGGCTTCAAAAAATCCTGTTTTTTTGTTAAAAAAGGGCAATTTTTTAGTAGCAGGGTGAGCATGCCATTATAACCATGTCCCCAGTGTCACTGGGCATGCCCCCAACATCACAGCTCTGCCCATCGTCACCAATCTGCCCCTCTGATGTCATCGATCTGCCCCTTTGTCCCGATTTTAGTACTGTCAGAGGATGCAACCTTACATATAGTGGGACAACTGTTACTCATGCAGCATGTTTAAGGGCTGGATTATTTTAAAATAAAGATGTCATACAATAAAGTCTTTGGAGCCCTTGAGTAGACTGAGGGCCTGACTGAGAAGACTAAAAAATCCTGGGCCACATTGCACAGCCCTGGCTTGGCTTTTAACAAGATTGCATATACCTAGAATATGTTTTTATGGTCTCCCTATAGTAATTCCCACATTACTAGTGATGAGCGAATCTGTCCCATTTCGCTTCGCCATAAAATTCTCGAAACAGCAAGAAAATTTGCAAAACGGTGAAAAATTTGCAAAACGCATTTGTTGCACAATTTTTTTGTCACCCGCATCTATTTATTTTCACTGTGGCTATTTTGTTGGCGCCCCTGCTTTTTTTTATGCGACCACGCCCTTTTTTGATGCGCAACACAGAAGTTTCGCAAAACAATTAACCAATGGCGAAATGTGGAAATTCACTGCAAATCCCTTCCTTGCAAAAAAATTAGCTCATCACTACATATTACCATTCTTCTCATTTAATCTTGATCTTCAAGATGAACCCAAAGCGGTGGTGTGGGGGAGGTACAGTATATCGCGATGTTAGAGGTCCCTGTTATAAGGTCGTTAATACAGTGAAATTACATTGAACCTTGATTTCTAGTAAGATTCTTAAGTGTAATATAATATATAATGCAGCATAGAAGAGGGGGACAAGCTCCCTGAAAGGCACAAATTTCCTAGATAAAATAGAAATGACCCTGCTCTTCATGTTTGCAATCTCCTTGTGATTAATTCACAAAATTTCTATTTCCGAATCTTGTAAGAACACTCTCTTGCAGAACTTTGCCGAGCCACAGAGGGAAAGGAAATAAGAAATACAATCTGTTATATGATGTAAAAATTATGTGAGTGCAGCTGGCTTTGATCTACTTGTTGAAATCTGCCAAATGGTCCTGATATTTCAAGGTTCTTCTTAATATCTTTTTTAGTGCCTTGATTTAAATAGATAATATCATTTGCTGGAAAATAATGCCGTACTTGTATTCCGCGACATCATGACAGGGGAACAATGGGTTGTATTTCGTAGAGCGCAGATTGCTGATGTGCAGAAAATGGAATGAAAATGTACATCTTCGAGAAGAGGATTTTTTCCCCATCATATACTTTTCTAAGAGCTGTTAGTTTACTAAACCCAATTTAGTGCCCAGCATGTACTCGCAGTTACATTTTTTTTATTCATCCCAGAAATGTACCTGATGTATAATATTAATATTTATAAGTTCTTATTAAGCCACAACAAAATCCTTTCCAGGCTTAGAATAAGAGAGCAATTTGCTAGCTCTTCAAATCTATATTGTTCATAATTTTTCATCCATTTTTCTGTGAAACTGATATATCTAATAACAGTTTGCTAAATTGCACAGCAATTAAAGTGTTTTTTTATTGTTATTATTAAAGCAATTAATCAGACAAAAATGGGTGAGAACCTATGTTGTTTGTGCAAAGCCAGTCATATTGTGTTTGTAACTCTGTAGCAGCGAGGCCAAATGCTTTATTAATCTACAAAGCAATCCTTTACTAAATTACAGATAAACTTCCACCAACTCAGCATGTTGCTCCAACAGTTGTATAGCTTTTAATAAATTACTAGTGATGAGTGAATCTGTCCTATTTCACCTCACCAACTTGTTTGACGCAACCACAACTTTTTTTTATGCAATTGCACATTTTTTTTCACCAATGGCGAAATGCTTAATTTCTCAGTGTATCCATCTTTTTCCATCTAAGGGTGAATACACACACTACAGTAGCAGCTACTTGTAACAGCTACTAAAATAGATGCTGATCATTTACTAATAATTGTCTCTATGTGTGTTTTAGCAGAGGCAGTTCTTAGTAATGTCTATGGTAAGGTATTTTCTGGCGTTTAGTAGCCGTGACAAGTAGCTGCTACTAAGTAGCTCTTTGTGTCTTCACACAGTGCTACACAAGAAAAAGAGTACAAACTAATATCATTATCTAAATTCTCTGCTGTATGCTGCAGTTCCTACACTGCAATCTGCTGGTGTAGATCTAAATTACACATTGATCTGAATAGGGAAAGCACATTCCTAAAAGAGGATTATTTTTTAGAATGAAATGTCAGTTTGTGTTACTGCACTGCTCAATCTTGCAAGAAATGATCTTTTTCTTTGTTAGTTATATTCATATATTTTATGAATGCATGTTTGCTGAATTGTACATTGCTATCTATCGAAGGGGACATCTCTGATAGCTAATGCTTGCACTTTGTCAATGACAGCAACAGTGGTTACATTTTGTCCCTGATATGAGCTGTTTAGCGGTTCCAAGGGTCTGTAAAAATGGCAATTTATGACATCATTTTCACCATCACCAACTTGAGCTATCACTACTTATCTTGTACAGGTATAGAACCCATTATCCAGAATGCTCGGGACCTGGGTTTTTCCGGATAAGGGGTCTTTCTGTAATTCAGATCTCCTACCTTAAGTCTATTAAAATAATTATTTAAACTGGCTAGTAAACTTACTATAGCCCCTAGAGTCACTGGTGCCATTCTGTTAGCTGAATCAAACACCTTTCACTATGGTAGCTCTAGCCCCTGCTATATTGCATCATACATAGAGAGAAAGTGTATTAGAACCAAGATGAAATAGTATCCCATTTCTGGGAGTGGTGGAAAAAGACAATGGATAAATTAGGGACAATGTTCTAAGATAGGTGTGTGCAGTTTTGGGAGTGAACTAGGAAACACCTGGCACAAACAGGTTTAACAAATTATTTGAACTTTAAACCACCCTAAGGAAAATTAACCATATTCCACTACTAAAGGGAGGCCCAGAGACCAACATTTCTCCCATTAATACTCTTTGCGCTTTGAAAGAACCAGCAAACCTACTGGATCCTACTGTATTTGTGCAACAATAACATCACGGGCTGAAGTATACCAGCGTATCTGTGGGACTTTGCAGGTGTCCTCACCTCTACAAATCCTTATTTTTTTTAAACAAAAAATGTTTTCATTCAAGCCTCTCTTTAATTGTACCTATCAGGGCAATGATAGCTCTGTGGATGTATTCTCAGAGGTATTTATAAAAATACATTGGTAAATCCCAGCACATGAATCAATTTATGGAAACAAGCTGTGAATCAATGCATCATTCGTCAGTAATAAAGTTTCCAGCTTTCAGTCTTTATGGCATAGCCATTTATCTACTGTTCTGCTGACAATTTGCATGTTGTGTAATAACAATATAAACAAAAACAAGTGTCTTAATCAAATAAATAGGTGGTATTTAAATTATATATACTGTAGTGTTTGCCATAGTTCACCCAGTGAAAATCAATCACGAGGGGTGGAAATATATAGCTTAATATGGGGAACTCACTGGATCAGTGTCTAATCTTATACAATATAGTTCCTGATATAATAGGCTATACAATATAGCCCATATAATAGGCTAACACAGCCTATTTAAGAAGTTTGACTTGCACTTGACTTGCACTTGTACTCACTTGCACTCACTTGCCTGTAGTACAGTGCTGAAATAATTGGAATATGACAAACACAAAAGCCCAGTGCACAGAAAATGTCTACATCTCACTTCTCTTCTGAATGAGTAAGTGGTTCCATGTACAGCTTTGTATTGTAGCTTTCTGATATTTAATGGTCTATTCATGTTTATCTCTATGTGGAACATAGGCCTCTTTTCTTTATGTTGCATCCAGTCACTAATGTGTTGTAGTATTTGTGGTTATTTCTTTGTGTTTCTGGGCACTTTCTATATCACACTCAATTTGGTGGTGTTAGTTTAGGAGGACAACTTACTGGAATCACAGCTCATATTTTGAGAGACCAGTATTAAGAGATACTGACACCAGAAATGAAACCTTTTTTACATCTGTCATAACATTGTCTTTGCATGCTATTTATAATGTTGCCATAAAAATATTTGTCCAAGCTTTTACATTCCCTATCTGATCCCCCATGTTCCTCCATAAGGGGGCTGCCATATTTGTCCAGCAGGGGGCCATTAGCATTAGAAGCTATAATTGACAGGCTAAGAAGGGACAGTCAGGTTGGCAAAACAGTCAGGTTTTGGGATTTCAAGTAACAATTACTTACAAAAGCAGCCATATCAGCAAAAAATGATCAACACGGCCTATAGGCAACTTTTTATGTAGATATGTATTTTAAAAAGTTGTTTTTTCGTGTCAGTATCACTTTAAATAATCTGATGTGATGAAACGTTTACCAACAGAAGGTAATAGTAATGGGTTATTTTCTCTGCTGTAAAACATAGATGCCCTTCTACATCACAGGCAATTGTTAGTTAATGTTCCTCTGAAATCCAGATTATGTATGTTGGTGGCATATTACCTCAAGAAGATAAAATCCCCTGTGCTGAATGCAAATTAAAAATGGAAAAAAAAAATCAGACCTGTATATTGTATTTCACAAAGATACACTTAAAAAAGGGAGTGTATACCAATCTAAATAATGTACTGCTTTACTCAAACATCCTGCTGACAAAGGAAGTTGTTGTCATTGAATAGTAAAGTCCGTTAAATGGAGCACCATGGGAGCAGAATATTAAGTTAAAATGTTTCTTTATTCTTGACATACAGTGCCCATAAGAAAGATTCATGTCACAAAACCGCACACTTTATGTGTTTTGTGAATACGAGCCACTTCCTCATTAGCAGAATCTGCTTGTAAGATAGCTCTTGCTTATGGATTCTCCGTTTTGAATGAAGAAATGTATTTGTAAATTAATTATCTGCTCTCCTGGTGCTCAGGGTAATTGACTTTATATAGTATTTTACTGACATTTTCATTGTTTATTCTTTGCATACTGATAAACATCCGCAAACTAGTTCATACCATATAAATATACATCCTATTTTTAAAATGATGTTTAGTATAGTGACATGCCCTTTATAATGTTTTGGGATATTTGATATATTCATACTTAATATGACATTAGCATTACATAGAATAGCAGTTTGACATATCCATTGACCTTCAGATTTAATACAATTGCTATGTCAATGTGCATTGTTTATTAAGCACTAACAATGCTGTATTTTGCAACACTCTACAGAGAGGTTTAACCAATGCCTTCTGCACCAGTGCTTACAATCTAATTTCCAAAGTATAAAGGATCACATTTATAATAAACCCTCCCATATAGATTGTAAACTCTACGGGGCAGGGACCTCCATCCTCTTGTGTTTTTGACTCTTAACTTATTGCAACTGTATCTTGTATTATTTATTTGTATTTATTGTTATACTGTGTATTTATCTATTATTATCTTAATAACCCCCTGTTTGTATTAATCTATTCTACTGTACAGCGCAGCGTACATAAGTAGCGCTTTATAAATAAAGAGATACATACATACAAGTGAACCTAACATTTATGTTTTTAGTCTGTGTACTGTAGAGAAAGTGAAGAACCTGGAGGAAACCCACACAAGCACAGGGAGATCATACAAACTCCTTGCAGGTGCTCTGGATGGGATTGAACCCAGGGCCTCAGCATCTTAGTAACTGTGGTGGCCACCTTATCATTACTTTTATACACATGTCAAAGTAGATACTTATAATAATAACACTGGTGTAATAAAAGAAACAGTAATATGGCAGACAAAGACATGTTAACCTAAGCTCAGAAAGTGCAATTTATCTATAATCTATAATGTTTCAATAAAATCATTATAAAAGCCTTAAAGTCTATAATGACTAATTTTGTTATATACTAACTACTGAGTAGTAAATGCACTAAACTAGCCTCCATAGCAATTTAAATGTTCTTGTTAGAGAAGTCCTGCTACTGAACCCGTATAGTTCGTTGTTGCAGAAAAGATCTAGCTCTTTACTTAAAATATTTAGATTGACCAGGAGCATGAACCAAGAACATCTGAATTCAAATCCAGAAAAATCAATGCATGAATATATTGAAAATAAAATATAAGATAAATAAACATAAAATAGGATTGATACAAAGAAGTTAATATTTAACCACCATTCCATAGCCCAAGAAATAAAATAAGAATATGCATAGCATTATATTTAAAAAGTATTAAGCTCTCAACAAGGTGTAGCTAATACATAACAGGAGTTTCTTGTGATAAACTATGACTTAAGTTTCTCTTAGTAAATTGAAGCTGGCCCAGTAATTGCTAATTTTCAAAGGTGAAACCAGTGGCATTATAAGCAGTGGGTTTTGAATTTCTACAGATATTGATATATCACACATACAAACACACATACATATTTATACAATTGTCTTTATACATTTATACATTTTTCACCCTATTTCCATAAGCCATACAGATGCCAGCCATGAATTCACTAATATATAAATGTCAAATTGTACAGATGGGAAGCAGTGACTACTGAAAATTAGGAGTACTTAATGAATTCCTGCAGATTTTGACATCATTTGAAACACTGTTTATCTATCAATAGCAACATCTATTCATTTGGGAATTGTTCATCTGGCAACAACCCAGTAAAATATGCATTGTTTTGACAATTGTAGCTCACTCACCTCTAGTTACCCTTCTGTGAATTTAATAGTAAAACATTGAATAGTGAATTTAATAGTACAAAACAATACAGTTATGGGACCTGTTATCCAGAATGCTTGGGACCTAGGGTTTTTTCCGGATAAGGGATCTTTCTGTAATTTGGATTAGGATTTTTTTGCCTCCAATAAGGATTAATTACATCTAAGATGGGTTCAAGTACAAGATACTGTTTTATTATTACAGAGAAAAAGGAAATCATGTAAAATATTTTATAAAAATGGAGTCTATAGGAGATGGTAATTCAGAGCTTTTTGGATAACAGGTTTCTGGATAATGGATCCCATACCTGTATAAAGTTAATACTAGATAATAGACAGAATTTTGTTTCCCATAACGTATTAATTCTTTTATAAAGTTTTATAGATGTAATTTCAGCATTTCTCCTAGAGGTATACATTATATCACTCTCTTACGTATACTCAATCTTTAGTCAAAGCATTAACCGTCTGTCAGAGCTTTCCTTCGGCTGCTTGCCTAAAGTAGGCTCATGTTTCTATTAGGTCACTGGAGATGTTGATTGTTTAATGTAATTTTCAATAGACATTTTTTTACTTTGATTTTTGCAGCCCCTTATGAAGTTCTTGAGTGCCTTGATGCCCCTTGTTTACTTGGACATAAACAAATATTTATTTCTACTACTGTTGCTAAATAAGTTCAAAACTACTAAATCTGAAACAATTTAACACATTAGCCCGTGCAAACATTTTTAGGAATAAAGTGTGTATTTGACATGTGTGTAAAGCCAGGATACAGGGACAAATTGGGGGCGTTGGATTAAACAGACTAATCTAAAGAGACTATCAAACTAATTTTTAGGGATACACCGAATCCCAGATTCGGTTCGGGATTTGGGCCGAATCCAACCTTTTTTTGATGGATTCGGTTTCAGCCGAATCCACGGTCCCGGCCGAACCGAATCCTATGCTAATTAGCATTATTTTTAAATAATCACATATAGTATTAGGTCATCTCACAGTTTAAAATGTGAGTTGTCCTTTACTAGGCTACAATCCCACAGTACATCATTATTGATTCCTTGGATTTTGCCAAAACATTTGATACCTCGCTCCACAAATGGCTGCTTTCTAAACTAAGGTCTATTGGTCTTAGTGAAGTCATTTGCACATGGATAGAAAACTGGCTACAGGATCGGGTACAGAGGGTGGTTGTTAATGGTACATTCTCTACTTGAAGTAAGGTTCTGAGTGGGGTCCCTCAGGGTTCTGTACTGGGTCAATTTTTGTGGATTAATGACTTAATGAGGGTTTATAGGGTATTATGAGTAATGTATCAATGTTTGCAGATGACACAAAACTCTGCAGACCAGTCAATTCTATCCAGGATGCGGCATCCTTGCAGCAGGATCTTGACCAAATGAAAATTCAAGCAGCTAAGTGGCAGATGAGATTTAATGTGGATAATAAACTTGGCTGTAGCAAGCAATGCCAGGCAGCGGCTGCAAGGGCAAACAGATTTTTGAGTTGGATTAAAATGGGCATAGATTTAGGGGCAAAGGATTTTTTACTGTGAGAGCTGTGTAGTTGTGGAATTCTCTCCCTGAACCAGTCGTACTGGCTGATACATTAGATTAGTTTCAAAAAGGGGGTTGTTTTTTTTTAGCAAGTGAGCCCTGCTTGGGAGAGCTATCTCCCAAACAGGGCTATGGGAGATAGCTCTTAGTACAAGTTGACTTGACTTGAGGGACTGGTCCGATTGCCATCTTGGAGTCAGGAAGGAATTGTTTTCCCCCTCTGCGGCAAATTAGAGAGGCTTCAGATGGGGTTTTTTGCCTTTCTGTGGATCAACTAGTAGTTAGGCAGGTTATATATAGGCATTATGGTTGAACTTGATGGACATATGTCTTTTTTCAGCCTACCTTACTATGGTACTAACTTACTATGATTCAGTTCTATAAAATAAAAGGAGCTGTAAAAAGAGCAACCAACATGCTGAAATACAGGCAGACAGATGGAGCACTGAATAATTTGCATTACTGCACTCCATCTGTGCAAACACACTTTCCTCTAGTGGATCTTTGCTCAAAACTGTTCTATTTTTTACTGTGTTTTTCTTTTCACACTTCTGTTCCTCAGAGCTAAAAATTTGATGTGATTTTCAGTTTTATTTTCAACTGAACATAAGTTCTAGATAAACTAGAAGGTTAATGTAGATCTTTCATAATCTACTTTATCACTTGCAAAATGCATTTTATTTTCTAAATGAATAGGCAGAGATGTGTAGGCTCATGCATATCTGGTGGCTATGTCCAATGCTTAAGGATATATGGGGTCTCCTTGAGTATTAAGCAATCTGGTGTTGCCTTTGGTCATCCATCTGGCATTCAAACAGAATTGTCCTGGTAGAAAAGGATGCCCATTTTGTGACAGTGTCAGAGAACACAAATATCATGGCCTTTAGAGAGATACTTTTAATTAAAAGTAAAGATAGGACAAAGAACAAAGGCAAGGAGAGTGTTGAAAAGATTAGTATGCTTGTTCTGATTTCATTTCACCTATAGCGATGGACCTAGGCATCATTAGATAAATGACTACTATACACTAAGGGGCACATTAATTAAGCAATTATGAGTCAGATTTTTTTTCTTACTTCTAGATAATTTAGAGATTTACAAGTGGGTTTTCACCAGAACTCAATTTTTTTTCATTATTATTCCCAGTAAAATTTGAGCTTTTTAAAAATAACTCCCATAATTTGTGATTTATTAATATTTAGTTAACTTTTTTTTGTAATATAAAAATGCTACAGGTTTGATCTGTCGAGTACCATTGAGTCCTATGGAGGCTAAGAATAGCAGAGTAATAGAATAGTTAGTGACAGCCTGTCCTTAAAGGACAAGTTAATCCCATCATTGTTTTCAGTTTCACTCACCTTTAAAGGGGAACTTAATTTCCTCATTGTTTTCAGTTCCACCCAATTTTAACTGAAAATTTAAACGCATTATTGTTTTTCAAGAATAAGTTCCAATGCTGCTAAAATGGCTGCTGGAGCAATTCCTGTTTGGGAAAAATGAAAAGGATTCATGGAAACGAATGTCCGTTTAAACTGGAATTCTTTGGATTTTAGTAAATGTGCCCCTAACATTCTGGATATCATTTGCCCAACAGCCCACATTTTTGGGTTTTGGAATTATTTTATCTTCTACTGTGTGTATGTTCTTTATAACAAAGAAGTTATAGGTGTTGCAAACAAGCTCCAAACTACAAACAGGCTGCAATAACACAGTAACTAAAATTATGC
This sequence comes from Xenopus tropicalis, assembly GCF_000004195.4. Classification (NCBI taxonomy): domain Eukaryota; kingdom Metazoa; phylum Chordata; class Amphibia; order Anura; family Pipidae; genus Xenopus; species Xenopus tropicalis. The sequence goes on along the minus strand of NC_030684.2, from coordinate 66,040,461 downwards.
AGTTATACAGTCCCCAAATGAGGAGCAGAACCAAACTGTCTTTGCTTGCATTTTAATGATTATAAACAGAATGTGTTGGCATATTTGTTATGATATCATTGAATAACCACATGAATACATTTCATGAAAGCAAACATCATGAAGGAAAAGGGGAAATATTTAGTACCTAGATGTTTAATACTAAAGAAAATGGGCATTCATGCAAAGACACTCAGGCACAAACATAAACACACATAACATGTGAGAGATTAGTCATTTCAGCACTCGTATGAATTACCATTCTACTGCAAAGTATTTATATTGTTTGGAGTGTTGTAGTTAGTCAGCAGGAATACATCTCAAACATGGACTTTCAACATGGGCTTGGTATATACAAGCACAATTCAAACTGTTACTGAAGAATAAACAGGGGAGAAACAATCAATAATATACCCAAAGGACATTGTCTGTTAGGGTGTTAATATAAATCTTGACTGCTGGTATATTGTGTATAACATCCCTGGCTGCCTATTTTGTCAGCCAACATTGTGCTAAAGTACAGTATAATTGTGATCTTCAACAAAAAAAAGTGTTAAATTATACTTATTATCTAAAATTGGGCAAAATCATAATTGCTTGTGTTTGGTGAAATAGCGAAAGCCCATGTACATGAGCCTGTGTGTCTTACTAGATGCAGTTCCTCTGTGAAAAATGTAATCTTCATTCATTTTATATTTTTGTTAATGGCAGTATTGTAACTTTTTACATTAAAGCTTGTGAAAAAAACGTTAATAATCTTTCTTAATGAGGATCAGTTATGCTGGGGCTGAAGGCTTAAACTTGATGGACAGCTCTTTTAAACTCAGATTAACTGTGTAACTAATCTTTTGGCCTGATTCTGTAGTGAGTATTAGCCCTGGGGCACAAATGGCTGTAACAGATGTATCTGTAGCAGTGGTCATAATATCTACCTGTCACCTGTGTCTTCTGATGATATTAAATGGCAAGTGCCTTGGCTGAGTGGAAACAATACACTGGCATTATTACTGAGGATTTCATGTTAGACCCCCACAATTGTGTTGCACTACATTATATCTTAAAAACATTGAGCACTATCACATTTGTGCCTTCAGCTAACAGAAACATCCAGGAATAGAGATGAATGAAACAGAGTTGAAATTCTATGAATTATTTTCCGCCCAGGAAACAGTTTGAGAATGTAATAATTAGTCACTTTGCTTCAACTATCAGTAGTCAGTGTTCCTGTATGCTGTCAGCAACGCACATTAGTATATGTAAAATAAGCTGCCTCAAAGCAAAATCATAATCATTATAGGGATAGGGTAAAACAAAGTTACAGGGATAGGAGCAAGAGACAGACATTGGGGAAATAAATTGAAGGGTTTCTGGTCAATGGCTTTGCCTTCTGAAGCAGAGTTTGGCAAAGAGGCAGCAACCTGGTGTCATGATTGGTAACCCAAAATCCAGAACAATTTCCAAGGTACCGGCTGCAGCTCACACTTCTGCCTATAACAGCCACTTTGGCTTTGAGAGAAGCCCTCCGCTACTCAGGTGCCGACAGGTCTTAAAGTGAGAGGACAAGGGCAAAGGTTCTGAGCGAGCGAGGGAACCAGATCATAGGATGAGGACTGAGGAACTTACAAGAGTCAGGCAGGCCGGGTCAAAACCAGAACAGCAACACAGTATAAAATCAGGATCCAGAAGAGAAGTCAAGCAGGAAAAGGGTGTCAGTCCAGGCAGAATTCAGTCGAAAACAGAATACAAGTAGACGTCAGAACCAAATAGACAGAATAGAAAGGCGTACCCAGGAACTATGCTAGATAGACCTATAATGGGCATGGAAGGAACTGAGGGATAGGGATTTATAGGCTGGATAATTTAGAATAGATGTGGGTAAATAGAGACCAACTTCAGCCATCATTCTTGCCTGAAAAACTAAGGATATTATTGAAGTAAACCAGGAACCTAGCAGTCTGCTAAAATAGGCATGGGGTAAGAAACCTGCTTAGTAAGAAATGTGTTCCTGGTTCAAATCCAGGCAGGATGTTACACTGGGATCATTAACCTCATAAAATGCAAAGCAGGTATAAATTGCAGTTTAATCAAAAGTATGTTGCTGTTTCCTTTGCGTTTGAAGAAAATATAAGCCTATCCTGCACGTTAAATCATCCTAATATGGTCTACATTGGAAAGGGCTTTTAGAAAAGTTTATTTGCAAAATAACAGCTAAATTAATTCCCTTTAGGTAATCAAAATATTGCAAATAGAACAGCGAAACATCCTGTTCATCACTGTCTGGCGGCTGCATGTCAACAACTGCTGGAAGGCCAAGGATTAGACATTCCCTCAGTGGCCCTATCACTTATAATATCCAGTCTTACATTAATGCTTGAACTCTTATTCCCTTTCTTTTAAAAACTTTTCCTACCAGTGGATATCCACCAATGTTACCATTTTTTTCTGCTGGTTCAATGACATTGATTAACTGATAAAAACATGCTTCTCCAAAACACAAAATGTATTAATATGCTAAAAGATCTGGCCTTCTTGACTGCTATTTAAAGAACTCAACAGAGCCATTCAACTCTAGCTTAGAATCATTTTAGCAAAGAGAGCTCACACCACAGTATTTTATAAATAACTGTATTGTTCACAGAAGCATAGTCCTTCAACTGGACAGTTAGGCTCCCGTCCAAGTTCATTGTGCTATGGATATTGTCATCATAAGGAGGTGTAGCTAACTTCATTGGGTTACACCAGTGCATTGATCATATTATTTAACATGACAATATTATAGTGATTACACAATCAGTTCTATGCCAATTTCCAGGTCTGCTCTTGTGTTAGATTCCTGGTTAGGACCAATACTTCCTGATATTTGGTTTTCAAAAAGTAGCTGCTCTATGGGGCCCATTCATGAAAGTATAATTTTTTTTTTTCAGAAAAATTAGTATTTTTTCTAATTTATAGAACTTTTCGTAATGACCACGATAATATAGTTAAAATTACGCAGCTTTTTCATGGTTTGCGTTAACTTCCACGAAAAAGTTATATTTTTTGCAAAGACTGCTACCATTTTAGAATTTATTCAAGCTTTGATATTGTGATTATCTTTTGGTCAGGTTGGATCTATACAGTGTCACTGAGTCCTATGGCTTCCAAAATCATACACTGAAGTTTCAAAGCCGTTTAAGTGGGAGAGTAGCCCTGATGTGGTTACCTGTATCGTTGTGTTACAGAATGCAGTGCGACAACTGCTTTAATGAACTGTGGTCCTAAATTAAATTCACACATGGTCTTCTCTCATCTAATATTTATATTGTTCTTAAATAGGGGTGCTTTAGGGGCTGTTGCTACCCGAGACAGCATCACTGATGCATTTGCCCCTAAACTAATGTGCTCTCTGCACCAAATTTCCACATTAAGAAATGGATATCTGACTTGGGTTGTAACCAGAGGCAGCTTTTTGCCCCCCACCAGTAAACTGATATACACTGCCACCTAAGCCAATGTTGCCACTGTCTCATGGCAGGAGCTGCACCTGTTCTTAAAAAAAAAGGACACCATCAACCTGCATAACACAATATTTATTAAAATCACTGCATGAAACCATAATCAGAATACATTTGAATAATTTCACTTATCCTAGCTCTTAAAATACTGTATATACAAGTGCAAGATTTATTGAAGTTGGGTCACTTTCTGTTTTATATTCCATTCTGCAAAATATGATGGTTATATGAGGAACTTAATAAAATACTCTGCAGAACATTTTTACTGACACAGATGAATAAGACAATGATAATCTAAGTGTTCTGGTTAAGCATGTACAGAATGAATAGTTTTTTCTTAAGATTTATAGCTATTAATAGCATTAAAGCTTTTCATGTGTCACTGGTACATTTGGTTGATGATATATTCCGTATGAATGGAAAGCACATAATGTCCAATTCTTTCTAATATGAATCAAAGTCTTAAAGAAGATAGAGCAAATGGATTCTTAACTGCGCTTACAAATGCAGACTGCAGGGGCTGCAATGTAAATGGTGCTGATACATGATGAGTAGCAGAACCTTTCTTCCCTCACCTCTAGTGTTCAGAGGTTATTCCGTTTTGCCAAAGTGGCAGCAGATAATTTTTACAACTTGTGAGTGCATTACAGGCAGTAAACTTTCTACTATAATAATATAAGACAGAAAAAAATACCCCAGGGACATTATTTAAGTGCTCAAATGCCTTTAGCTTAAATGTAACTTATGTAAGAGGAAAAAGAAAACAAATTGATAGTTTATAAAAGTTTTTATTTTATCCCAAGTTGCTTTGTGAATGTGGGGCTGAAATGTATCTCTAATATATAATAATGTTGGCAATGGTATAGTTTCATATTATCCTCATACACTGTGAGATAATAGTGCGATATCACAGAATTCAAGTTATTATCTGTATGGTAGAAATCGCCCACAATTATACCACATTGGGTTAAAGCAAGTGGAAATGTGAACTTACCCAAACTGAAAATAAAAAATGAAGGCAGAGCATAACTTTCATCAAATTTAGAGTAGCTCTCTAAAAAGTGCAAAAATGTGCATTTTAATTATGGTTATTTATCCATTCCAGATTTATTTAGTTATTATTTCAGTTTTACTCAGAATAACACAACAACATTTTAGTATGTAAAGTACATTAACATGGTTACAGATATATTTAAATATTAGTGTGTTTAATGTTTCAATAGAGTAATGCAGGACTGTAGGACAACAATACATTGCGATGGTTAGATGAATAAACAAAATAAAAAGTACACATTTATATACAATATAACCTTGCAAATAAAGCTGGGGTTTGTATATTAGTGTCTATTATGAAAGTAAATATGGAACAAAGCTTAGAGAGCTAGAATATGTCATAGCATTACAACTACAAGAACAGATCTACAAGTGCTTAGTACAAGTATGGCATCTATTATGTTTAGGACCTGGGGTTTTCCAGATAAGGGATTTTCTGTAATTTGGATCACCATGCATTAAATAAACCAAATTTAGCACACAAATGATAATGCAGTAACATATACCCCCTTATGTTCCTATCTATATTATTCTCTATGCATGACTGTAGTTCTTTACTGCTCTTTTCCGAAGGTGACTGTAACTGAGATTAATCATAACCTCTTTTTTTTATAACTTCTCAGTTTAAACTCTTCCAGAGCATGCTGTGTATTGATAATGTAATAATGCTTAGGTGTAATGAGCAGAAGATACAAAACAGTGAATGAGTTGTGAGACAAGGATTTGCAGCATCATGTTAATGAAAATATACTATTTATATGTGTACAACACCTAGATAAAAGAAAACACTGATATCGTCAGATCATAGTGGGGGGGAATATAACAAGGGGCAAATGCCAAACTTTGTTAGGAACATGGATTTCTTAGTGGCCTTAAGTAAGAACATTTTACTTATACATATGAATAAAAGCTGACATATAGAGAAGAGGGGTTCCTTAATCAATACATTCAGTAAATTAAAAAAAAAAACTATTCCACCCTAATGTACATATTATCAAAGAGTTTTAAGCCAGGTAGTAGGGGTCCATTACTATTTGCTTGAGAGTAGCTTCTACTTATCTAGAACAGAGCAAAACAAATAAGAAATGTACAATCCAACCCTATCAAATTAAATGATATTCAATGTTTGTAATACTATTAGCAGTGTGTGAAATTGTGTAAGGATTTATAGTATATAAACATAAAATTACAACTTGTAGATCATTGGGATAAATGTACAGGTACTATCACTCCAGATTCAATAGCACACATTTTACCAGCTGTAGTATATTTATAGTAAATTTATTAAGGCTCAAAGTGATAAATTCCCTGGGAGGTGCCAATTTTTCTGGCAGCCCACAGCATATTAATTTGGCAACTTTTCCCCCCTAGCTTCTTTGAAAAAAAGTTTACCATCCTGATTCTTTATAGGTGAGAGACACCATTTTACTATACGCTTTGTGCTCTCATCCAAACCAGAGCAATGGATCTGTGGGAGGAACTGGTAAAATAGTTATGTGGATCAACTAAAAGAGCTAGATTTTTCTCCAAAGGGCCACTAAATGGATATGCATGAGTTAACAGAGGCTATGATTGTGCATGCTCACAAAATGCGTCAGGTGTGAATGTTCTTAATGGAGGGATAAAGTCGAGTTTTAATGGACATCCAATGAACTTCTGGTGTGTATGATGCCTCCTTGGTTATTTCTGGGTTAACAGAGCCCCTTTTTTGTGCCCAAAGTCACTGCACCACAGGGAACTGATGAACATGGAAAGAGTGTTACTTTTTGCATCTCATCTGCACTTCAGCTTGGGGCAGTCGGTACAGGTACAACAGAAAATAATGTGCTCTCTTAAATCATCCTGCATCCCCATGTAGTGGTTGGAGCATCTTTTAGGGGAAAAATCTAGTTTTATAGTTGATAATCATCACTATTTTATAGCCTTTTTTTAACCACCCTCTTAAAAATGTCCATGTGTAAGAGCCCTAATTGTAAATACTTATTTATAAAACTGTCCCGTGCTCAGTTGTGTATGCTGGCATTGATACAATTACCACCCCAGACTTTGTGAAGTTAATTGAAATCAATAAAAAAAAGTCTATGAGCATAAAAATATGTAGAAACTAGCACACTTTTTACCCATGGCTATGCCAGCTTTAGAACTTTGCCAATCTTCATGTAGAAAAACCATTGTTTTTCTACAGTGTATGACCTTCTCTCAAACAATGGTGTTGAAAATTGACACTGAATTGGAATGAAATATTGCTGCGATGTAATGGGGCAGACCAAAATTTTGGATTTAAAAGTTAATGCTTTCCAATTCTCTGATTTTGTTTGTTTAGTATTGAATATTATGTACTTGTGAAAAATCAGAGTAAAAGTGGGCACAACAAATGCAGTCGCTAGGTATTATAACCAGATGTGGACAGAAATTATATTGGCTGTTACAAATATTAACAGTGAGTAAGGTGGGTCACAAACACCTGTAACCTACTGCTAGCTAAAAAGGAGAAAAACAAAAAATCTCCACTGTATGACAACCTGCCCATTCCACATATAAAGTCCATAAAGGCATTTTACACAGCTGATGTTATTGGCGCAGGAGCATGGGCTCAATCCCCCCCAAAATAATTTAAATATTGACATCTATGCAGTATGGGCTGCTAATGTAACTCATGCTGCATCATCATTTGTGTGCTAAAGTAATTAAGGTATAAGGAAGGCTTGAGATAGGATAACCTAAAAACACATCCTATTTCTATAAATTGCATGACGGACATTTGTAGACCCCTGTATGGACACAGGTACCAGATTCTGAGTGTATTTTGCATAAATATTTTGGCTTATGCAAGTATTGTCTTATTGAGCTAATGTTGCAGTTATGATTACAAATAAGTACTGTACAACAAGTAGAGAAATGTTTAAGCCAGAAAGCCTACATTCCTGTATAAATTGTAGCTTCCTAAGACAAAGGTGAAATCATCGTTGCGAGAGTGCTGCATTCCATGCTAATAACTGCAGCACAGCTTCTGCAATAAGCTTCTTACTCCCTCTGCTGACTCCGCTGTGTGAAGCTTGCAATTGCACAAAGGTACATGGCATAAATCACAGGGAGAAGAATTATTTGCGAACAAAGAGGGATCACTCGTGGAGTTATCAAACTGAACTCTGATTTAGTTTATGATCAATTTAATAGAGAGTGGGGTTTTTAGAAACAATATTGATTTTTTCCCTGTTTGTATTGTAAATATTTAGAAGCAGTTACTTTATGCTAGTTTTGGTTCAAAACAAGACTTGTGCGATCAATAAATGTTCATGGAAATGAAGAGGGGGAGCCGCAGAATTCAAAGCAAATTACTTTTTATGTATGTGTTTATTGCCTATTGACTTTGCCTTTACATATTAAATCTCACAACTGTGTGTTCACATTGTAGGTCGATGGCATGATCAGCACATTGATACAGGGAAAGCATTCCTACACTCACAAACCAATTTAGCTTGCATCACAATCCTCTGCTATTTTTACACTGTTAAACATGCAACTTGCTAACATGGGATCCACAGCTGACCGCTTCTCTGATTTATAACAACACAAGGACATTTCTTGTAGAGTTGTGCTCCTCCAATACATTGCTCTAAATCCACATAAATCTTAGAGATGAGCTGTCAATGAATCACCTGTTTCATTTAAAGTGATCTTCCTGTACTATTGGCAAAAGTGCTTTGCCCAAAGAATATTTATCTTCAGGTCTGTCATGGTTCATAATCTTTAACTTATAATTATTTGCTACATGACAACACTTCGCTCTTGTTTCCATGCATCTGAAAAAGCAACAGCCGGTTAGATAGGTGTCTAGTGTGGTCCTATCCAGCACGCAGTGGTGTCACCTTCCATAAATACCCAAGGACAATCAATTTAGACAAACATACTTTACCAGCATGTGCTATCAGAACTGTTCTTTTATTTTCCCTAAAGCTCCTTTAAAATGTTATACTGTATTTGTTCTGTAGTGCCTATAATCTCAACACTCCTGTGGAGCTAGCTGCAAAGGGAATTATATGTTCTGACTTTGTATTCCCAAATTTGCTCAAACTAGGTTGTGCGGCTGTGCCTGTTAAGATTTACATGATCCAGCCTACACCATTTCCCAGCACAGCTGGTGCTATGAATGAAAAAGAGGCAAAGAAAAAGTGAATGAATGGATCATAATTTCAAAATAAGTGCTATAATTAGTACATCATGGAGGGAGTAAAATGAAAAATGGGAAGGAATATAGTGCCAGAAAGTCAGATTTCTATTGTGCTTACAAACTGCTAAAATATCCCTGCAACTTTCCTACACCAAGACAAAAGAGACACAAAGACACCTGCATGATTTGTGATGTCTTGAATTGCAGACAAAATCAGTATTGTCCAGTCTAGAATACATATATAAACCACATTACATTTAGGCACATGTCTCCTATGTTTCCTATCACACTGGTTGCATTAAACAGTATATGTATTAATGATAATAAAATCATTGATTTCAGGGAAATGCCACATACCTTTACTGCAGACATTCAGACAGTTTTCTATGCTTTGAGTCATTCAGTGCCTTTCTTCCTTCTGATTTCTGTACAGTGCAGAATGTAATCCCTCAGAGGACAGTCCAGGCAGCTATACTGGATCCTGCATAGAAAGACAGTGTTCTGACCACATCTCATCACCTAGACTTCACCATTCTCAGGGCTTTAGAGGGCTGAATACTGAGTAAGATAAGAGAGAGGAAATCCAGACCTGTTTTCCAAGCTGAAAAAACTGCAGGGGGCTACAGCTTTCATACTACACAGACTAAACTCTCAGCTCCTGATAACAGCTGCTGAATTGCTATAGATGTGCTTGTGTCTCTGCAGAATATTTCTCACTAAGTGCTGCACAGCATAGCAGTTAATAGACAGGTACATTTCTCAGCCACAAACCTAAACACTGTGCAGAGTTGCAACTGGGGGAGAGGTGTCCACTTGTGCTCTTCTCAGTCAATTTAATACATATTCATGCCAGTTTTCTCCTGTATCACAGGCTTATATCCCTAGGCTAGTATGAAAGCAGATCTAATTGTTTGGGAAATTTCCAAAAGTAGCTCTGACAGCCAAGAATTGGAGTGAAACCTTTGCCTTGCTTGCATCCTTTTTTTTTAAGAATTATAGAGCATAGCACACATCCAAATACTATGTCAGCTACATAGTGTAGGTCTACACGAGATTTACTCCAATATTGTTCCGTTGTCGATTTCATACACATAGCTTCATTCATATGCAAAAGAACAGGATATAAATATATACAGTATAATATGTACAATTCTTTCTCACTAGAGAAATCCACCTACAGGTCTTTTTAATAGATTCCATGGTAAGCTCTTGCTTGGGACCTGGGGTTTTATGGATAATAAGGTTATTTTCTTTAATTCAGGTCACCTTACCTTAAGTCCACTAAAAAACATTCAAATATTAAAATAAACCCAAGTTGATAAAATCATCTGATTAATGGGACAATGACATTCCCACAACAATGTAAAATGACATCATGTCACATTTTAGAGTCAAATGGATTTGGAACTGACAGTTCACTCTTACCTACTTGTCTTTGTGTGATACTTATTTTTTTCATTCCTGGTGCTCTTTATATGTTTCTAGAATTACAGTTCCTGCCTTTGACCTGATTTACAACTGTGTCTTATTCCTCTCTGACCTGACAATTGGTTTTCTATTTTTTTTAACCACTACTTTACTAGCTACATGTCCCTTTATAACAGGTAGAAGTTCTTAGAAGGAAAATGTTAGGGGGCAACAGTCTGTTAGAAGATATAATTTAGTCTGCATTTCTAAACCACATTGAGACTTCTGTCCTGAAAGCCTTATTTGTCTTTGCGTTTTAGTTTATTCATTATGAGTAGGAGCTGCCATGTTGCTGAATTATAAAGTTGCTATGAGATGCAACTTATGCCAGGACACAGGCAAGATACTACAGATACATTTAATAGAATTTTTAGTACAGGCATGGCATAAGCTTTATCACAGGGCAATACCACAGTTAGTAACTTCGATAAATAAAAAGTGTGTAGATATACTGGTTAAATATACTGTATTTTCATTACACAGAATGTGACCCCCCCCCCCACCCCAATATTCTTACAAGCCCTACATATCAGTGTTTCCCATATAGTTATGCCCATATGACCCCAGTCCAGTTTCATGCCTCCTATTATACATCTCAGTCTTTTTATAAATGTTGATTTACTTGTCCAGTGGTGCCTCATTCAGTAAGGTTACAACTAGCCAGCAAAAAAGGTGTCTTATGATATAATTTCCTTTGTATCTGCTTTCATTCTGTATTACAGTTATGTCTTAGCATTGTCCCAGTAGAAGGCACAGTTGAATTCTTGCCTATTCTTGTAAACATTTCACAGTTCAAATCCTACAAGTGCATTTAAGGATTTATATTTATGCAAGCTGGTGATTCTATTCTTGGGCCAGAAAGGAAAGCCCTGGAGATATAAGCGCAGGGGCTGCATGACAAGGGATCCGAATAACCAGCAGCCAGATTACACTGGTTTATGTTTAGAGATTGGCAGAACCAGGTGCAACTGTGATTAGGTGAGAAGGAAAGAGTTAAGGCAGGAGAAGGCTGGCCTGGGGAGGGGCGGAGAAAGAGAGGGATGTGATGTCAGAAAAGCACTCACTTCCTTATCTTCTGAGCAGGTAGAAACATCCCACCCACCCTCCCTCTTTTTGCATATTTTGAGAAATGTCAGGAGTTTCTCTTCTTTTGGTTTTCATATTATCTATTAATAACTGAATGTGGAATTTTACCTGAATGCATTTTTATATTGTGCTTTCTGTATCTTTATATTGTATAAACTTGAGAGTCAGCTTTGTGTTTAATTCATGTAAACGATTTCTTGATCCAGGGAATGTTTCCGATCGCCCAGGGGGTCAGGAAGGAATTTTTTCCCTCTTGAGGCATAATTGGCACTAGCTTCAGGTTGGGTTTTTTGCCTTCCTCTGGATCAAAATAGTGGATATATGATAATATATTTTAAGTTTTATTTGTCACAGCAGCGGTAGGACCTTGCCAGTACTGCACAGGTCATTTTAGCAGAGGGAGAAAGGAGGTTCTCTCCTGTGACTGCACGGTGGATTGATAGATACAGACGCTACTACTGCTTGTGCTAGGTGACAGCCTGCTTGGATTTCCTATCATCGAGACACTGCAGATCCAGGACCGGCAGCAGGGCTGCTGAACTTCTCTCATGGTTGGTAATGCAGCTCCTGCTGGTAGCAGAGTTTGGGGCCATCCTCTCTGTAGGTAGAGGCAGTCTAATACTCATTCAAGTCTTCAGCGAGGAACGGCAGAGCATAGTAGCGACCTCTTATGGAATTATGGCTTTAGAATATTGCCTTGGGTTAGGCTGGCAAGGTCCTATTAATTTGATAAAATGTGAATAAATGCTGTGGCCATTTTCTCCACCTCTGTCTCCTGGTGTTTCATTGAGATATGTAACAAGGGGGTTCAGTGGGGTGCCTCAAGGCGAAGGGTCAATTGAGGAGTCCCCTTGTCAGGTGTATTACTCTATGTGATGTGTGATTGTATATGTGCAGGCGTATGTGCCAAAACGAATACAGTTGACTGATTAAACTTTTCCTTAATAACGGGTTCAAAGGGTATTGATTTATTCGAATCATTCTTTATCCCTGATCTCTGCCAACAATTGTGTGACCAATCCAACAAAAAATAATGTCCTTAGAAGCTTTATTTGTAAAGAGATTATTAATTGCTTAACTAAATGAGAGAAACATTATTATTTCAGTGTCGCTCAAGAACGCAAAATTCAGAAATGACAAATAGCAGATTACCTTACTTAATAATATAATACAAATACATACACTATCATACAAAATGCTAGATTTTCTGAGATGTAGGTAACTGTAGCACCATGTATGACCGATCTTTTAGTTATTCTGCTGTTTAGATCGTAGTAGAAATGAGCTACCCCATAAAATTAATGATATTTTGCTTTCTGAATTAAAATGTTTCCTGTCGGAATTCATAAATATGTGCATTGCTGTGATGTTTAATACTAATACATTAGTATCTAGGTTTTCTTGCAGGGCTCACCTGGAATAGTCCTTTTAACGGTATCTTTTTCTAATTGACTGTTATCATTATGTCACAGAAAGGTAATTTAACAGATAGCTAAGGGAATTAAGATGCAGTATTATGACTGTGGTGCTTGGTATTATTTTCTCTTATCTCTTGCCACGACCCTTTTCGGTATAGCATAGCATTTCTCACTAGTGTAACCACCTGACCTGCACCTGACCAATGATAGATATATCTGAAATACTTTGCTTTTAGCTATCAAGATACTTTTATTGTAGTTTTATTAATTTTCACCTAGATTCTGTACATCCACGAAACAAGAATCTATGATATGCATGCTTCTGTTCTCCCCAAATCTGAGTCACCAACAAATATAACTTGGATTCACTTATTGTCTATACTTTCAATGAAATCTAGGGGAGCACAAAGCGTGAATGTATTTTCCATCCTGAATGACCCGCCTCCCTGTTCTGCAAAATATCAGCATCCCTTTATACCATATGAAAGTAGCCTACTGTCCAGCTGTGATTACAACATTATATTTTTAATGCCCCTCATACAGCAGTTTTTTCAAAGACATAAACAGTATGTTCCTCTTCAGAAAAATTGCCAAAGATCCTCTTTCTATTAAAAATGTTTCTAAAACAAAATTGTGTTTTCCTGCTAATTGATCCCCCTTTCTGTTTTTTATGTAGGCAACAATGAAGAGACTCATATCATTTTGCCCATTTATAATAAAAGCCCCCCCCCCCTTTTACTTGACAATATCTTTGCTTTTACATTATCTTTCTTCAAATCAGCCATTAATTCTTCCTCTTTATCTCAATGTACTATAGTTAACTTAGCTTCCCTACATTACAGTGACTTAGGGGCTGATTTACTAAGACACGATTTCGAATCCAAATTGGAAAAATTCCGATTGGAAACGAACATTTTGCGACTTTTTCGGTAATTTTGCGATTTTTTCGTATTTTTTGCAATTTTTTCGGCGTCTTTACGATTTTTGCGTAAAAACGCGAGTTTTTCATAGCCATTACGAAAGTTGCGCAAAGTCGTGATTTTTTCGTAGCGTTAACACTTAAAAGGCGCAAGTTTTAACGCTACGAAAAAATCGCGACTTTGGGCAACTTTCGTAATGGCTACGAAAAACTCGCGTTTTTACGCAAAAATCGTAAATACACCGAAAAAATCGCAAAAGATACGAAAAAATCGCAAAATTACCGATCATTACGAAAAAAACGCAATCGGACGCATTCGGCCCGTTCGTGGGTTAGTAAATGTGCCCCTTAGTCTTACGTTTTACAGGAATGGGATCTGTTATCCAGAAACCCATTATCCTAATCCACCATTAGGGGGACCTGACTATAGCTGGGAAGGATGGGTGCCACAAAAAAGTGCTGCCCACTGCCCCTGTATAAATAATAACAAAAAAAGGGGAAGTTGTGAGCACCACTAAATCCTAAAGGTGGCTAATAAAAGGGCAATAAAAGTCCTAATAAAAATAAAAATCCTAATGGTGGCCAATAAAGGGGTTTTAACCTTGAAACAAACACGTTAAAGGTAAAACCCAGTCCTTGTGAAAAATGTATAATGAAGCAGTGGAGTTCTTAATAAATTAGATAAAAATGAGTGTAGGACTGGCCAGACTGGGGATGACTTTAACGTAGTTGGCCAGCTTGAATATATTGTAATATATGGACAAACAATCCCTGTTTTGTTTAAAGGGAAGGGCATTTCTTAGTAGCTCAGTGCACAGAATGTCTTAATGTCCTATATATATTGATAATGAGTGCAAAGGACCTCTTGTTGTCTATATGAATTTTGTGGTCACAGCCTCATTGCTCCCCTCACTGTATGGTTTCAAATTTAGTGGTGAGCACTAAATTTTGTTGCTACAGTTTATACAGAAGTAGTTGCCAGCTCCATGTTGTAGCTCCACCCTTCCCAGCTACAGCCAGGTGATACCAGTGGTACCTTATTAAATCCCAGTTGTGACCCTTTGTCTCTCTCTATGTTGTTAAAAGGCATTAGAAAGAATGCATTCTTTAAATACTAGGAAATAAATAATTCATTATAAAATCTTAAAAAGGAGTAGTAGTAGTAGTAGTAGTAGAATGGTGTGCATTCTTGGACTAGGGTAATGCATAGATACTTGGATAGAAAACTGTCCAAACAAGGGAATCTATATATAGAAGGTGTTGCAATTTGGTCAAAAATGATGTAGCGAACCTTGAGAGCTATTCCTGATCCTTGCCAATCTTCTCATTAATATAAAAATAGATGGGAACAGAGATAACCTTAGCTTTACCCAGGAATTGGCTATCCTGGCTGTCAGCTAAGCTACCAACATGGAGATTTAAATGATCAGTCAAATGGGGCATGAAATAGCAACATAAAAGTAATTATGGGTAAATGACATTCAAAGTATATCTGCATAATGTACTAAGTGAATTGCTGGCATTTTTACAAAAGGTCTATTTTTGCCCAATTTCTTATGAAAAGAAAAGAACAAAAAAGCAAAATCAAAATATAATTTATTACTTTAAAAAAAGAGACGTATATGAGTTGGTGGGTAGAGAATTGTCAGATGTGGACCAGTATGAATATATTGGTATAATATATACAGAGCATACACTTACTACCTAGGGCAATGGAAAAGGCAAAAGAAAACAAAAAAGTATCCCTAAACTCAAAACAAAAGGGTTTAAACAATGCCAGATTTACTGTATTTAGAAAATCGCTTTTGATCAAACAACAAATATGCAACTTTTTGCTGTGCTGAGTAAAGTTACTATGAACAAATGGCAGGATTTAGTAAGAATATTTCTTTAAATATGTACATTGATACTATGTACTGTGCACAACTCTCATTAAGAAATAACACATACATTGAAGGAGATGAATAGTTGGGAGATATGCCTCATGTTTTTCTGATAAGTGTGATGAGTGAATTTGTCCTTTCAGTTCGCTGAAAAATGTGTGAAACTGAAAGAATTTGCGAGACGGCGAAAAATTAGTGAAACAAAAAATTTCCGAAACACGAAAAATGACGAGTGTCAATTTTTTCTACGTCCGTTTCGTAAAAAAACCAAAAGTCCAAACCTGCTGAAAAAAATTCACTCATCACTAGTAACAATGTATAGATATTTATGGTTGCAGTGAAGTAAACGCTGATAGCAGAATATGTTATGCTTTAAATATGTGTTTGCTGATTTTGAATATGCTTGGTAGCATTTCAATTCTAGGCCTGAAACATACTCCAAACAGCACATTTGTAAATGTCAAGAGGCAGGTAATCTCTACTGCTTTTGACAACATGCTGCATAAGAGCTATATACATTTAGGTCGAGTAAACAGAGACTATTTCTTCAATAAATATACAGCAAATCACCTAACTCTCATTAGTCATGTTGCCATTATGGAGATCAACGTAATCAACTCAATCATTTGCTTCTTCTATTAAATACTGCATATATTTTTTAAGTGCTATTTTTGGTACACATACAGAACTTAACAAAAAGAAAGTGTTAATGACAAAGTGACAATACAGTATAGTTACGACTTTTCTCTATTGATGTAAAATTGAATGCTTTGATAGCGCTGTAGTGATATTTTACAGTTCTATTACTAATGGAACAGCTAATGCAGGAACATTGCTTATAATGCCCAAATGCACATGACATGAAAAACCATTGTGTTTCTCAGAATCTCACAAGGGACCTCAGTCCCTTACCACACACACACATACATAGGGGCTGATTTACTAATTCACGAATCCGAATCCCGAATGGGAAAAAATCGTATTGGAAACGAACATTTTGCGATTTTTCGTAAATTGTCGCGACTTTTTCGTAGTCATTACGATTAGCTCGTAAATTGTCGCAACTTTTTCATAGCCATCACGACTTGCTCGTATATTGTCGCGACTTTTCCGTATTAAGCGCTCGTAAACGGCGTGCAAACCTTTGCGACTTTGCATGATTTTGGAAGCCTCCCATAGGACTCAATGGCACTCTGCAGCTCCAACCTGGCCCAAGGAAAGTCACGATACTGAAGCTTGAATGAATCCAAAACTTTCGTACTCGGCACGACGGCTACGAAAAAGTCGCTACAATTTACGAGCAAGTAGTAATGGCTACGAAAAAATCGCGACAATTTACGAGCAAGTCCTAATGGCTACGAAAAAGTCGCGACAATTTACGAGCAAGTCGTAATGGCTACGAAAAAGTTGCGACAATTTACGAAAAAATCGCAAAATACCGATCATTACGAAAAAAAGCATTCAGACGCTTTTCAGATGTTCGTGGATTAGTAAATGTGCCCCATAGTGTACAAAACAATTAAAAAACTGTAAAACATGTGTAAATAATACTGTAAAGGAAGTATTATTTTATAAAATGCTGACAAACTGATCATGAAAATAACAAGTAATAGCACCAATACTACTACTAACACCAAGACTAAATAATAAGTAGTAGCACCAATATTATCCAAATTATTACCATAGCTGTATCTCCACCCCACCCCAAACTTACCCTGCTGCTTTTTAAAATGTCAGTGTTCCTGTGCTTAACCATGGCAGCCCTTAAAATGTCTATGACCATGTCCCTGCCAAATGCAAATACCGTATATACTTGAGTATAAGCCGATCCGAATGTAAGCCGAGGTACCTAAATTTACCTAAGAAAACTTTAAAAACTTATTGACTCGAGTATAAGCCTAGGGTGGGAAATGCAGCAGCTACTGCTACGTTTTAATAATCAAAATAAATACCGATAAAATTACATTAATTGAGGCATCAGTGGGGTATATGTTTTTCAATATTTATTTCAAAGAAAAACAGTAAACTAGCTCAGTAAGCAGAGAAGAGGGTCAACAAAACAATAAGAGTACTACCCCATGCTCATTGCACATTGGCAAACTGGCAGCAGTCCCAGTCCCGGAGGAGATGTAAGGGGGAATAAGTATTGCTAGTGGGAGCCTAGGCCAGGGCACTGGAGGCTCTGGTTGCAGGTGGCCTAATTTGCACACAAAGGAGAGAGGGTGCTAGTCTAGAGGGACCCATGGCACCCAACTCGAGTATAAGCCGAGGGTGACATTTTTCAGCACATTTTGGGTGCTGAAAAACTAGGCTTATACTCGAGTATATACAGTAGTTCTAACTATTAAGGTAGAATTTGCAAAGCCATTTATTAAAAAAAAAATGGCTTTATTCATTATAACCTTCTAGACAAAATTATCTAATGTTAAGGGAAAATCTGATTTCCCTGTTGGTCCAGTAAGTATCTGAAGGCACCAGATGTCTTTTAGCCAACCTGACCATAATTTATATAAAAGAATAAATAGATAAATATTTATGATTGATTTTGCTATTCATCAATCAATAAGAAATACAAAATACCCTTTCAAAATGATTTTGTTTTCATACTATTGGGTGACTTAAAACCCATTCAACCCCTAAACAACCCTGAAATGTTGGCACTGGTAAAAATCAATAGCGCAAATATAAATAAACAGGAAGAATCAACTAAAAATTGGGTAAAATCAAGGCAAAATATGGTTTAAACTGTGTCAGGACCCACGACATATAGCCTTGATGCTGCAATAATAACAAACACATACCCCTAAATTTAATAAAAGGCAGAAAGGTTGCCCATTGCAACATCATCTCATCAACCAATAAGGTGTATTTAACAGGTAAATGCTATCTGCTTTAGCACTCTAAATTTTTGTTTCACTTCCAGGAGTTTTGGTGGGGAGGGGGCAGGGCAGCAGCTGGGTCTAGGGGTAAAATCTGCCCTGCTGAAGCATAAGCCAAGCTTAGGCTTAGCCATGCTAGCCATGAAAGCTAGCTTGTGCATGATTTTAATATTTATTGATTGTTTTGTAGTGTTTTTATATGAAATGCCTTATAACAGTGTATATATATGAAATGATGTATGAGTTGCTTATAAAATTAAATTATTGAGGCATAAATAAAATGAATTTGACACAAAGACATTTATGGACAGCAAATGTAATACCCTAATGGGCGCCCACAGCACTATGTGGCAATTCCACCCATTTAAATCTTCTGATCTGACCATTAGAGTATAGTAGTTTAATTTCATTGCTCCAAGTGCCACCACATTTTATTAAATCACATAAACTCCTTATCAGATCCAGCAGGCAGAGAAATAATATATTCATCTGGCCGCGCGCAATGATGTCACAACGTTCTGTGTGGTCATGTTAACTGCCATCATTCTGCGCATTGGTTTGAATCGAATGAACTCTTTCTCTGCGTCAGATTAGAGAAAGAGTTTATGTGATTTAGTAAAGTATGGCTGTGCTGGGATGATATGAAGATAAAAATACTGTGTATTTAGGCTCCAGTTTAATGCTTGAAATGAAAAAATGCTTAATGAAAAGAATTATAGAAGCCATTGTCAGAATTTGTTTTTAATGGGTTTTTCATTTGAATGCTAAGCGAATAAAAAAGGCAAGGTATGAATTTGTGGATCAGGTTTCGTGTAAAATGTAGCTATGACCTGTGTTAGTCCCCGATAGGTATGTATGGCTGGAAGCATAAGGATAAGTTGTGTGACATAATGACAACAAACAGTCTTTGATAAATCAACACAGCATTAATGCATCGTTTACAAACAGTGTTTTTACAGTATACAAAGGCACTGAAATATGTACTTTATATACATACTACAAACTGTTAAATATTACTTCCTGTGTATTATGGAAACAAAAGCTGCAGGTTATTTATAAGGAATCACATTCTGTTGTATATAACATTAAGTTGCTTCATACTTGACAAAAATTGCATTTTTAAACCGCCCAAGGCATATGAAATTTGATTTTATGCAAAGAATATTTCACTATAAATGATAACTACAATTCTTGATAGAAGAGTGGAGAAAAGAATGGGAATGAAAGAAGGAAGAGACAAAAGACAAAGGGATGGTGGAAAAAAACAGTACAGTACTTTAGCAAAGCCTTGTTGGTGGTGTGGTGGTGCTCTAGTGGAACTGCACCTTGCTTCCTCTGGGCAATTTACAGACAAAACAGTGTGCAACCTGTGGGAGAAAAAATCCTTGTAATCCAGAAAAATGGGGCTCGCCACATTTAAAATCACTAGTGATGAGCGAATCTGTCCCATTTTGCTTAGCCGAATCTTTTCGGCTATTGTTTTGTCGCCCACGGCTATTGTTTTGTCGCCCACGGCTATTGTTTTGTCGCCCACGGCTATTGTTTTGTCGTCCGTGGCTATTCTTTTGTCGTCCGTGGCTATTCTTTTGTCGCGCGACTATTCTTTTTGGACGCTCGGCGAATTTTTCAGCGACAAATTTTTTCATCCGTTTTGCAAAACAATCCGCCAATGGTGAAACGCGGAAATTCGCAGCGAATCCACGCCAGGCAAACTATTTCGCCCATCACTAAAAACCACTTTCCAAGCAGCAATCCGGCTTAACCATGGGAAAATGCAAAACAAAAGGTAATGGAGTTTACATTCAGTGATCACACTTCCTAATTATTTGTTTTATTGATTTGGGTGATTTTATTTCACTTTTAGGAATACATGGAAAAAAGCACGCAAGAAATATCATGAAATGCTTTAGCTACAGGGAAATAAATTTAAAGAGAACTTGGGTGCCAGTAGTTCTTAAAACAGAATAACTTTTTATTGATCAAATGATTTACAGTGTCCTTGCTGGTGCTGATTAGATGGTACAAGATTGGTACAGGATGGTACAGGTCAGTTAAATAGTCTCCAGCACTAGGTAATGCTTACAGTAATGCCGAGCCAGACCGAGACCCTATACTGGTGGGTGACACCGCTAGGTACTAACTATTCCTGGCCTCCTTGTTGAAGCCTCTGCCTGCTCTATCAACAATTCTGATCCTTCCTCTCACCCCTAGTCGGTCCTAAAAAAATTTGTTATTAATAAAAATATTCCTGGTATTAGTCACCTTAAAAATATAGAGACATGAATTAAGTCAACGAGCAAATCCTACTCTTGTGGGTTGGTAGTAAAAATTCTTGCTAATCATAAAAATCTTAAAGCAAACAGTAAGTTTATTTAAATTGAAATATTTGCCTAAAGGCCAAGCATCTGTAGGCTATTTAAATGTTATAACTAATGCAGTGTAACTGTCTTTTTCTCTTTTCAGCCAGATGGCACTGGCTGCAGATCCAGTGGAAAATATCTTCCTAGACTGCTTATGGGTACTGATCTAGAGAGAATATAATCATAACATTTTTATCTAAACATTATCAGTGTATTTGAGTAGCTGGCCTAATTAAACAATGGAGCTAGAGATTAATATATTGGTATTATAAAAATTGTTTACACTTGAATTTTCTTTAGATAAGAAAAATAATGCAGGAATGTGTTTCTTTATAATATTTTTTAACCAAATAAGTTGATAGTTAAGTTAATAAAGTTAATAACAGATTGTCAGAAGTCTTATTAGGTTCATGACAAGAGAAAGCCTATTACTATGTTATTTCTTTCAGACCCTAATGTTTAAAAATCAATCCTTAATTACAGCTGAAATGATATATGTAATAAAAAGACTGTCCAAACCACCTGACCAAGAGGTTTCTGGCTCCCCCTGCTGGAAGTCTCTAAAACCGCAAGTAACATCAGCAGTGATGTGGAATGGACACAGGGAACCATAACAATAAAAATTCTTTTTGATTTTTTTAACAATGCTTTACAATTGCCTGCATCCTACTCAATTCTGTTGTGTAACTGTGGACAGCTCACATAGTGAGGACATCAGGGCTTTTTTGACTGAATCCTGACTGTTTTGTAGATATTCTAAAGGTACTCAACCCAATGCAGGGTTGTAACCTATATTTGGTTTACACAATAACTATGAGAAATTATTGCCCATGATTTGATCACACAATAACTATGGAAAAAATAGTTTTTTTGCATTTAAAAAAAAAAATAGTGTCAAATCTAATATGAACATCTATTTTTTATGATAAGTGATGAGTGAATCTGTCCTGCAACTTTTTCTTACGCGTTTTTTCTGCAGCAAATTTTTGTTTTTTTGCTGCAAAAATCACAAAACAGCAGTTAAAACAGGTGATAGTAGAATACACAACCCACTTGCATTGTCTGCCTTAGTTTTGTTAACTTGAATGATTCCTGAGTAATTCTAAATATATCAAAATGAAGGACTCCCCTGCTCTCCAATTTTATTGAAATATTTTAATTTTCACCCTTTGTTATATATGCTCTAAAACTCTTATTGTCATGATCTGTGTATAGGGTTGGCACCTGGCCAGGTGTTTTACCAACAGGTAATATAATAGCAAAGGTTGAGACCAGTATTACAAATTTACCTGCAATGTACTTGTGTTCTATCTGCCCCCAAGACCCGCCTCCAATCCGCTGCTTTTTGCTCCAATATTCACCAATTTCTATATTATTGAAGTCCTTGCCTGCCTGGCCTGGCCCCACCCTGTGACATCACATCACCTCCCATTTAAATCACTGCCCCCCCTCCCAATTTCTGCTGCAGACCAACAGAGAAAGTCAGTTTGATCCAAAACACAGTACAGGCAAGGGTTAAACAGACTTGTAGTCAGGCAAGTAGTCAGGGCAGACAGCAAACAATCAGTCAGGAAAGGTAAGGAGTCAAAAAACCAGGAAACAAACAGGTACAATGCTTAGGAAGAGCCGGGACCCACCAGGATTTTTCCCCGTGTCCCGGCGGCCCAGTCTGACCCTGGCTTGGGCAATGAAAGAGGAGATAGGAATTAGAGATGTAGGGAACTGTTCGCCGGCGAACTAATTCGCGCGAACATCGGGTGTTCGCGTTCGTGAAAATTCGCGGACTTTTGCCGATGTTCGCCACTTTGGGTTCGCCGGGTTTTTTTTTGGCGCCGCGTTTTTTCGCCTTGGTTTTCCCGCCGCGTTTTATCGCCTATGCATATACATAGGAATAGCTTGCGGGTTTTTTTGGCGTTATTTTTTGGCGTTTTTTTTAGCGTTTTTTTTACAAAGTATTTTTCAGAGAAATTTTTGCTTGATCCCCCTCCTGCATGCCACTGTCCAGGTCGTGGCACCCTTTAAACAACTTTAAAATCAGTTTTCTGGCCAGAAATGGCTTTTCTAGGTTTTAAAGTTCGCCTTCCCATTGAAGTCTATGGGGTTCGCAAAGTTCACGAATATTCGCGAGTTTTGGCGAAAGTCCGCGAACGGGTTCGCGAACATTTTCGGCGATGTTTGCTACATCTCTAATAGGAATTCCTTTATTTACAAATTTGGCAGCAAAGGGTGATGTCACAGCATCACATCACACATATGAACGAGCAATGACATCATGATGTGTGCTAATTCACACCTGTGCAGAACAACCCAGGGACCAATACTTATCTAATCTAAGTGAGTTGTACAATTGACAAGCTCTATTACCACACTTTAGTAATGGTAATAGAGAATCTATGATGGGATCTCAGACAAGCAGGAGAATCCAAAGAGGCTGTAAATTAATACAGTTGGGGAGGGGGCTTAGAAATAACTTTTACAGTGTAAATGAGCTAATAGATTACTCAAACAACCATATATTGTGATGTTGTCTGTGCTATCCTCTGTAGTCTGTCTGTACTCACTGTATTGCTCTATGCTCTTACACAGCTTGTACAGCAATAATGCAACGAACAGAACAAGCAGGAGAGCAAAGCTGCCCACATATAATTAATCCTGCGTGTGCCTTTTTGGAAACAGCCACTCTTCCTGTGATATCTCTGTGAATAAAATGTTTCCCATTGACTTGTGAACTGGCATCTAGTGGGCAAAAAACAGTGCCTTCTAGGCTATATTAATCACTTATATTTAAGCAATAAACCTCTACAAGATGAGGATACCAGGGTTTTTTTTCAAGAAGAAAAGGTTTTAGGTCTCTGGTTGGTGGGCCCCTGATATCAGATTCTTTGGGGGACCTGCACACTGATTTGTTTATACAGAAAGGTTAATCTATTTATTTCCCTTTTCCCAAAAAAGGATAATATATTTTTTTTACTTTTTCCAGAAAGGATAAAATATTTATTTCACTTTTTCCAGAAAAGATAATAATATTTATTTCACCGTTCAGTTTCATTACTTGTTATTTAACTTTTTTTGCTATTTACTTGTCAATAAATCAGCAACAACAATAAAAAAAATGTCAGTGTTTGCTATTGGTTATTATGGAGAAAACAGGACAGTCAATAAATGCATGAATGCCAAATCTCAAACAACACAGTTATTTCATTCTGGTGGGTCCAGCTCTACTGAAATTGGCTTTAAATGCCTGCTATTGTGTAGGCTGGAGTATGCTTTGAATGTTTGGCAAGCAGTTAGCAATTTTTTTTCTTATCCACTTTTTAAATTATTTCAATGATTTAATCGTTAAAACAGGTAGTCTTTGTTTTTTTTTCTCCCACAGGAAATTTCACTAGTGCCTGTGTAATCTTCTTCTACAATTATCTCCACAAGTGAGGCACTTCTGTACAATATTCTGCATATATTCACTTCCATTTGATATTCTGGGAAGTGCCATGGGTTTTAAATGTGTTACGTATGGCGAAGAATTTCTATTTGATATTACGATTAATGATAACAGACTGACATAAAGAATACTTGCCAAACTGGCCAAAGAATACTTTTAGCAAATGTTAACCCTAGCCTCTCTCTCTTTCTGGCATTGTAGCATAGTATGTTACCATGTTTTACCCTCCCATATACAGTGGTGTGAAAAACTATTTGCCCCCTTCCTGATTTCTTATTCTTTTGCATGTTTGTCACACAAAATGTTTCTGATCATCAAACACATTTAACTATTAGTCAAAGATAACACAAGTAAACACAAAATGCAGTTTTTAAATGAGGGTTTTTATTATTTAGGGAGAAAAAAATTCCAAACCTACATGGCCCTGTGTGAAAAAGTAATTGCCCCCTGAACCTAATAACTGGTTAGGCCACCCTTAGCAGCAATAACTGCAATCAAGCGTTTGCGATAACTTGCAACGAGTCTTTTACAGCGCTCTGGAGGAATTTTGGCCCACTCATCTTTGCAGAATTGTTGTAATTCAGCTTTATTTGAGGGTTTTCTAGCAGGAACCGCCTTTATAAGGTCATGCCACAACATCTCAATAGGATTCAGGTCAGGACTTTGACTAGGCCACTCCAAAGTCTTCATTTTGTTTTTCTTCAGCCATTCAGAGGTGGATTTGCTGGTGTGTTTTGGGTCATTGTCCTGCTGCAGCACCCAAGATCGCTTCAGCTTGAGTTGACGAACAGATGGCCGGACATTCTCCTTCAGGATTTTTTGATAGACGGTACAATTCATGGTTCCATCTATCACAGCAAGCCTTCCAGGTCCTGAAGCAGCAAAACAACCCCAGACCATCACACTACCGCCACCATATTTTACTGTTGGTATGATGTTCTTTTTCTGAAATGCTGTGTTACTTTTACGCCAGATGTAACGGGACACGCACCTTCCAAAAAGTTCAACTTTTGTCTCGTCGGTCCACAAGGTATTTTCCCAAAAGTCTTGGCAATCATTGAGATGTTTTTTAGCAAAATTGAGACGAGCCATAATGTTCTTTTTGCTTAAAAGTGGTTTGCGCCTTGGAAATCTGCCATGCAGGCCGTTTTTGCCCAGTCTCTTTCTTATGGTGGAGTCGTGAACACTGACCTTAATTGAGGCAAGTGAGGCCTGCAGTTCTTTAGATGTTGTCCTGGGGCTCGGATGAGTTGTCTCTGCGCTCTTGGGGTAATTTTGGTCGGCCGGCCACTCCTGGGAAGGTTCACCACTGTTCCATGTTTTTGCCATTTGTGGATAATGGCTCTCACTGTGGTTCGCTGGAGTCCCAAAGCTTTAGAAATGGCTTTATAACCTTTACCAGACTGATAGATCTCAATTACTTTTGTTCTCATTTGTTCCTGAATTTCTTTGGATCTTGGCATGATGTCTAGCTTTTGAGGTGCTTTTGGTCTACTTCTCTGTGTCAGGTAGCTCCTATTTAAGTGATTTCTTGATTGAAACAGGTGTGGCAGTAATCAGGCCTGGGGGTGACTACAGAAATTGAACTCTGGTGGGATAAACCACAGTTAAGTTATTTTTTAACAAGGGGGGCAATCACTTTTTCACACAGGGCCATGTAGATTTGGAGTTTTTTTTCTCCCTTAATAACGTGAACCTTCATTTAAAAACTGCATTTTGTGTTTACTTGTGTTATCTTTGACTAATAGTTAACGGGTTTTAAAGAGCAGAAACATTTAAGTGTGACAAACATGCAAAAGAATAAGAAATCAGAAAGGGGGCAAATAGTTTTTCACACCACTGTAGATTGTAAGCTCTATGGGGCAGGGACCTCCATCCTCTTGTGTCTTTTATCTTATTACAATTGTATCTTTTATTTATTTGTGCTTATTGTAATACTTTGTATTTATCTATTTTAATACCCCCTGTTTATACTAATGTATTCTACTGTACAGCGCTGCGTACATAAGTAGCGCTTTATAAATAAAGATATACATACATGTAAAAAGACATAACCCTCATTTATCAACACTGGGCAAATTTGCCTATGGGCAGTAATCCATGGCAACCAATCAAACTGTTGCATTCATTGTATTACCTGCAGATGACTAAAAAAAGCCAATTATTGATTGGTTGCTATGGGTTCCTGCCTACAGACACATGTGCCCATTGTTGTTGTTAAATAAGCCCTACTGTGTTGGTCTAAGAGAAATGGAAACAACCCAATTGCCCTTCCCACCTTGGAAAATACAACCACATCAATCATGGCAACTTAGCTACAAATTTACTCAGAGCCACAGTTATCTTTACATTACAATAAGTTGTAACTGTTTTGACATATAAGGGTAGCCTTTCTAATTCAATAGGCTCAAGGCAATAGTTAAGCTTTTTATCCCATTTAAGGTAACCATATAACCCATGATATCCTGTTTCACTGAACTAATATATCTTTGGCTTGCCTTTAGCAACAAAAGGAGATCGATTGACAGCATTGAAACATTTTATAGAAATGATGACAGTTTTGGAGCAGCAAACACTTCTATATTATTGAAGTAATGGTAAAAGCACGCACGATTATTTTAAGGAGGAAAGTTCATGGTCTCTTCCAATAAACACTTCTAATGGATGTTTTCATTTGCTTTTAATCTTTGCACTTTAGTTTTATACTTGTATTTACTATGTGTTATGCTTTCATATTTGGGATGGATATTATCTTGTTTGTTTTAACCCTTTTAGTGCTAATTCTCTTTGATTTAGCTGTGCCACAGGTTGTCAGTAAAACCTGGCAGGGCATAGATCAAAGAGAAACCTACAATCTACAATGTCAATGATACCTTTATGCCATCTCTGTAGATTCTACAGTATACAGTTTAAAAGGGATAAGCTGTGTGTTTTGTTGCCTTTGCCTCAATAATTTGCTCTTTGGACATAGCCTTACAATGTCATATCTGATGCGTAATCTCTCAAGCATGGACTCTTCTCAGCCATCCCAAACATCAATGTCACTCTTGTTTCCAAGGGAAATAAAGCATACAGTTACTGCTGTTTAATCCTTCTGCTGCATTAACTTTATTGGTTACTTATGGCACTAATTTGCATTCTGTTGTCATCTCTATGCAGCTCCTGAATATTTCTCTTCGATGCAAATTTTTATTTTAGCTTGTGCTATATAACGCAAGAAAGCATAAGCTATTGTTTTCAAGCTTCTAGGAAGACAAAAAGACTGATTTAGAAATTAAACCTCTGAGGGTTTCAAGGCTGAAGAAAAGAAAAAGGTTAAGTTTTGTGTTTTGTTTTTTAAAAAAATACCATGCACTGCATTATCTCAGCTTTAGGTAACATTACTAGATAATCATATACAATTTGTTTTTACACATTTCTCATGATTAGGTATTTGACAGTAGACCTCTAAAGTTCTGGCATCATATGCATATGTACTGTACTCTCAGTAAGCTAAATAAGTCCATTCTGAATCCATTTTGATTCATAAATGACATGGCAAAACACCCCAGATACACAGGAAGATCATTGACCAATTTGGCTACACAGTTGGTAAGGCTAATTGCCCATTATGGGCTAATTTTATAGTTAAATTCATTAATTAATGTTAAATTAATTAATAATGTGTCTAACAATAAAAACTTGATTCTGAGAATATTGCAATCTAAAACTAACCCAATCTGACAAAAAACATGGGTGTTGTTGTCAGCTGCTAAACTGGAAAGCTTTATTTTCCTATCTGTAACTAGCTGTATATACTCTATATAGCCAATATAGCTCATATATTCATGGTTATCTGTGCCTTAGCCTAAACTAGCTCAGCTTATCTTGTTGATGGCTTATAAAGGCATCTACCATGTGGCTGCAGGTATTCCTGCATTTGGTTATTCTATATGTAGAACTGGCCCACACCCAGCTGAAAAGGGACAACAGATATGGAAAATATTATGATTGATTTTATGACATGTGAATGATATAGTACACACATTTCTGATTAACTCATGTGCAAATTTTAAACAAATGCATTAAAAATAATAGGACTCACTATAATATGTTCTTCAGTAAGCTTTACAAGAATTAATACATGTATTACCAGCAATAGTATACATTGTGGTCATTTACAAGCTTACAGTTATAGATGAAAGTTAATCAAATTCTTTGCACTTATAAAGGGAAATTTTAACTATACATGATTTTCCTTTATATCAGTACATCAGTATCAGGATCTTCCCAAAGCTTTAAAAAGCTTTTAAAGCCTCTCCCAACTTCTCTCTGGCATTGTCACAAGCTTTTAGAGAAGAGAATCCAGGTGAATCCAGGAAAGGAAAATTGTGGAAATCATGATACCATTTCCATTTTCCCTGGATCATTCCATATCAGTATGCAATATATTATATTGTAAAAAGCTGCCATATTTAACTCTGGCAGGGTAACCAGGGTCCTGTGAGACTTGTGGAAAAGACTTTAAAAACATTGTAGAAATTCCACAAGCAGGAGCCCTTTACATAGTCCTTTCAGGCAACTATTGCCTCAGCTATTCAATTCATATCTCAGTGACACAGATTCTTATATGTCTCCTGCAGGATGCTATCTCCCCCACCCAAACCACATCATTTGTACTGCATGTATCCCCTACGTTCCATAGCACCGTCATATTTTCCTAAAACAAAAAGCAGCTTTTACCAGGTGGCCATTTTTGCCAGGTGGCACATCAACAGTACATGTGCACTGTAAAATTCATGCAATGAAGAATGCAGGCTTACACAGGCAGAAATTACTTTAATAAAATGCCCTGCTTTGATAGAGCTCTGTAGTGGTTAAACGGAGCTCAGGAGAGGAGGTTAGGAGAAAAAACATGTTTCTCCAGCAGAGTGCTCAGAAAGACGAGTTTCTATGGAAACTAGCAATGCCATCTCATCATTGGCTGTGTATTTGGTAACCTGAGTTGATAAGAATTTAGTATGCTCAGTTAG
This sequence comes from Xenopus tropicalis, assembly GCF_000004195.4. NCBI lineage: Eukaryota > Metazoa > Chordata > Amphibia > Anura > Pipidae > Xenopus > Xenopus tropicalis. The sequence continues at coordinate 66,011,262 of NC_030684.2, read as the reverse complement.
CCAAGAGCCAAAGCCAATTCCTGAGGAAGGGGGGCAAGTGAGTTACAGAGGAGAAGGAATTCCAAGTGATAAAGGGGATGCTACAGCCTTACTATTAACCTTTGAACAATTGGAGTAGCAGGTATTTCAAGATTTCAAGAGGCTGTTCACTGATTTTTAGTGGAAGGTTTACATATCCTCTATCTATCCTCATCAGGTAACCTGCTTTTTGGAAAGGTATGGGTGTGCCTGGGGTGTCAGGACCCATTGCCTCACACTGTATATAATGTGTTTTGGGCAAAAGATCCCACTTCCTCCCATTGCAAAATCAAATGTTCAGTGAAAAAATCTCCAGACTCTAGATAATAATAACAATAATAATAATAATAATGGAATATAAATAAAATCACGTTAAAAATAACAGAACAATTCATGTGTATCCCTTTATTGTATAAAGTGCTTTTTGGGCTGATTTAGTAACATTCACTAGCATCTAAATTGTACAAGTGCAGTTGCTTCACTTTCATTTTGCTCTCTGTAGCAGACCTATCAAAACAAATTGCTAATTGGTTGCTATTGGCAACTACACTTTTGCAACTTTAACAATTTAGATATATTTAGGGTATCTGCATCATATATTATTGCTAAGGCAGACACACACTGTGATGTCTACGAAAATGACAGTAATAATAATAGTTATCTAAACCCTTTATTTCTAAATGTGTCTTTTTATCAAAAAAAACGACCCAGGCTGAGGGATAAAGATGAAAAGTATGTGTTCAATTTCTTTACTGGAAAAACAGAGATTGTATTAACTGGGTTGAACCTATGATTTCCCAGAGATATTTGGCTTACTGATCTTTCCTAGTAGCATCTAACATGTAGAAAGATGCTTTGATTGTATCTGAAATGCAAATGAAGATATAATGAGAACAACAAGACGCTGTGTGTGAATGATATGCCTCAGCAATAAAACACATCTCCACAACCATTAAGTGTAATCATATCCTGCACAGTGTAAACTACCTGATGATTAAATTGCAAGTGTTCTTCTATTCCCTTTCTATCATTAGACAGATATTTTATTTTTGAGGAATAATTTTAGTAAAAGTAAAAGTGTCAAAAAAACAAAAAAAATTTAACATGTGCATGTTTGCTTAGTCCAACCTATGGAACATACAATATTTTGAGCACCAATGTGGTCTTAGGGTAAACTTTGATGGTCATTGACTATTGGTCAATACACTTGTCCTTTTTGACTGAAGGTCAATACACTTGTTCTTTTCATGAAAAGCAGAAAGCACTTTGCCTGTGGCAGACTTGCAGTGAAAGCCTTCTGTAGAGTACCACTGTACTCTATTAGAGCACTATCTCCTATGTAACCTGTGCAAGTTACAATAACATTAACATGGCTTCCTGCCATGACACCTTCCGCAGTAGCATTGGGTGGGCAAGTGATAGCAGGCAACTACAGTAAGAGCACCATATTCCTGAGAACTTTATCTAAAGGACCTAAAACATGTCAAAACACTGGGGCCTAGCCCCCACCCCTAGGCTGTGACAAGATGAATGTCATGTGAACTCATGCCTAGCAACCCTAGCCCCAAGGTTAGATGCTGCTCCTTCCACCACAGGGGAAGGGTTTATTTCCTTCTGTCCTACACTTTTTCCTATCACATCTTCCTACCTCACATCCTGTCATGACCAATATCTTCTTTGCTTCCCACTAAGGGGCATATTTACTAAGACTGGAGATAAAGATTATGTTGCCAACAGCAACCAATTAGATCTTTGCTTTTGATTTCTAACTTGTAGGTGACTGTTCAAATCTAATTGCTGATTGGTTGCTATTGGGAACATCACCGATGATATTTATCTCCAATCTTAGTAAACACTTCCCCAAGTGTGGGTGTTTTTAATTACACTTTATCATACCTAATAAGCTGATGGTGATGGCAGGAATTGATGACTGTCACTTGTATTCTCATAGCTTATATGTTTTCTTCTAAACAAATGTGGTCCTGCAGCCATGATGGGATTAAAATGGTTGCTCAGTTATTGCATTGTAGCATATTTACACGAATTATAACACAACTCCTAAAACCCATGGATACAATATATGTGCCATATGCACATATATATTCACCGTTTTTTTTACAAGTGCAGGGTAAAAATATATCATATTTAAAAGAATATGAAGCCTAAAGCTCTTTAATTTTTGTGCTACTGATTCTTTGAAGTTGGAAATTAAATCACATGGGGATAATTTAATAAAAAACACACAGTTTGCCCAAGCCTTGAAACTTATAGCAACACTTTGCATTTTAACAGCTGACCAATAAATGCTACCTGCTGATGGTTTAGTAGACCTGTAATTCACAAATACAAAACAATATTAACCAATATTTTATGTAACAATGTAATGTATACTATGGATATAATTATACATCTTAAAAAGTCATGTTTGTGTTCTTGGGGGTATATTGTCTAGATAAATCTTGCATGCTGCTTGTCAGTTTAAGAATAATAAGTAATAAATACAGATTATGAACCCTGGCAGTGTCTATGCTATTGTATTAATAATCTGTATGTGGAAGTCTGTTACTCAACATAATTGAATTTGTTCTAAGCCTTATCTTAAATTAAACTATTTGCATAGCAGCATTCAGTTACTGTATACTATGCTTTTAGCTCAAGGGATATTTAAATGACAACAAAAATATTATTTTATAATTACGTGACAGAAATAAATGCATTAGTGATAATTTTTCTACTCTCTGAAAATAAGGATACAAGGATTCTTGCAGTTTTCCGGTATCCAGGAGTGCTGCATATCCTTGTAAGGAAGGTAACTGAAGTGGGGAGGAAATAGTTAAGAGGAAGTGCAGAATGGAAGAGAAACAAGGGGAGAGAGAGAGAGAGAGAGAGAGAGAAAGCACATGCATAAGAGAGAAAAGAGAAAAGGGTGCACAATTAACCCTTAAAAAAGTTACATTTTTGACAGTGATTTTATTAAGACCCTAGGCCAGGTATGTTTGCCTAGGCAGGGAAAATGTAGGTCTGGGTTAGACTGTGGGCGCTTGGGATCACGCTGCATATACACAGTGTTACAGGCACCAACATGTAATGAAAACAATGCAGATCTAACACAATAAAATCACTAGAATCTAATAAAAATCACCCCAGTCAGTATAAATCATGTAATCTACTAGACAGATAAGCAATAAACAGTTTATAGAACAAATACAAAATTAAAGTGTTCACAAACATTTTTGTGCTTCTGGGTTTTTTTTCTGATCCCCAAGACTTTCTGTCTAGATGCTTTATTACATTTTTTAATTCTGATTTTAAAAATACAGTTGAAAGAAGAGCAGGTATATATGTAGGGTACAGCGCTAATGTCTCTATCAATTAATAAGCAATGAAAGGTAACCAAACGAATAAACCAACCTAGTGGATGTATAAAAAGAAAAGAGCAATTAAAAAGAGAAAGGAGCATTGAGCCCTGAACTTTTGTTTCCATAAGAAAGCCACATTTAAATTAGGGTAAATGTGAGAGATTTTCAAATTACAAGTCTTATGTTTGTGTTTATATGTTACAGTAACATTTGAATTAGGAAAGGTATGAATCATCTCCAGTTTGCCTCAGAGGGGGAAAACAATCCTAACTGATGTCAAGATTGCAGTCAGCTTTGTACTAAAAGCTGTTTTCAGAAACCCTGCATTTCCTCACTAGTTAAAAGCCATGGAACCCTTTCTTGAAACCATCCAACAGAGGGTAAATTTCACAAAATTCACAGCAATAAAAACCTTTTTTGAATAGTATGATGGCATCTGTTTTATAATCTTAGTGGGTGCACTTGTATCGTCTGAAAGTCCTACTGATGAATAGAGAGAGAGTTTATTGTATTGCCCCCTGATATATTTATACATAGCAATCATATTCCTCCATAAATGCCTCTTCTCCAGTGTAAACAACCCCAACTTGGCCAATCATTCTTCATAACTGAGACTTTCCATACCCTATACAAGCTTTGTTGCCCTTCTTTGGACTCTTTCTAATTCAATAATATGCCATTTGAGCACTTGAGACCAAACTTGCACGGCATATTATAGGTTTTTACCTTGAATCTATAACATTAATGAACATGAGTTTTTTTTCATCCTTAATTATTGATTTATTTAAGAGGAACCGATCATTATTATTTTATCATACCTTGGCAACTAGAATTTAGTCTCCGGATAAAATCCTTGTAATGTCCTGTATATAATATCATTTGTATTTTTCAAGTCATATTTCAGATTGTTGTGCTACTAGGCCACTGAAATATGCAAAGACAAGGACGAAAAGGAAAGTCATGAAATTCAGTGATGAAAGATTTATAACAGAATAAATACACAATATAAAGTGAAGCATCCAAAAAAGTGTAAGTTTACCTACACAAAACATATCAAAGGGGAACTTTTAATGAATATTTCTGCGTTCTGTTTCTGACAGAGAATTCCTGGACAAAGACTTCTAACAAATACGCTAATCTCTCACAAATATTCTTTTGAAGGAAAAAATATTCTGGAGAAACATCCTTGATGTTTCATCTAACTGAATATTGTTTTAATGCTATATCTGCACGATTCTGTCACCAATTTATATGATGTGAGAGGCAGTAGGAAATGTTATTTTTCTCATATCATTTTGAGGACATCTAACATGCACAGAAATGCTTTGTTTTTGCAACTAAGGAATTATAATTGCAGTGAATCCTCTAAAAAAATGAAATGCTATTAACCATTTAAAATGTATCCGGGGTCCTGCCATGGTGTATTGTACAGATTGTACATTATTTTTACTGGATCTCTTCCAGTCCAGTGTGAGATACAAATGCTTTATACAGTGTTCCACACAACTGCTCCTGCTGTGTATGAGCTGTTATCTCTGTCTGACTAACTTGGCTTTGGTATTCAGTTGCTAGAAGTGTTCTACTACAGTCTTGTAACATAACTAGTTGTTATTTTAAAAAAAATATACCTAACAATTAGAGATGAGTGAATCTGTCCCAATCAAACGCCTCTGAAAAATTCATGAAACACCAAAGCTTTTTTTGACTCAACCGTGACATATGCAACTTTTTTTACCATGACCACATCCTTTTACTCACTCGCACATTTTTTCTGCAGCAAATTTTTGTGGCCTTAATAAAGCTAAGAGAACATAAGTTCAGGGGCATATTTTCCATAAAGGAATTCAAGAGGTGATGCCTATAAAAAAAAAACTCTTCATTAAAAATAATTCCCTGCAACCCACCCTCTGGTTCCTTTTAACTAAATGCTGCAATGCAGTTGAGGTGGATGCCCCTGAAGTCATCAGATGCACAGACTATACTGAACTTGTGCCAATCCATGAGGGAAGGGCTTGGTCAGATGTTTGTGCCAAGGTCAGCACCAGACCTAAATAGAGTGCTGCATAGGGTTGATGCTTAACTGCATATTAGTGTACTGTATATTTTTGCTAATACATATCTTTTACAGTAAACAAAGATGCATTACAATATTTAGTACACTAATAATAGGTTAGTATAGGACTTGTGTTCAATGAGAGGTCTTTACTTGACACATGAACTTATACATTTTGGCTAAAGTATTTTACTGACACCTAATTATATAATATAATATATATAATAATTATATTAATATCATTATAATAATGTTAGATGCTAAAAAAAGCCTTTCAATAATGGACTGGATCATCCCCATTCTAATGATGGCTGTGTCATTTACAAGCATGAATAAGGTAGACTCAGGCTAATGTAAGCAACACAAAAAGGAAGGTGGTGGAAATTACTGGAGAAATTAGAGCAGCATATTAAAAGGAAATAAAGGCAGCAGGTTAGTAAATGAATATGATGTACTATGGCTAGGGTGAAGGGCAGTGTAGGTGAGGATTTCTTAGTGAGGATAGCAGAGGTTAATAAAAGTAATACATACTGCATACAGTATTGCCAGGGTTTGCGATAAACAAAGTATGGTACTTACATTTTCGAATGTAACATTTATAATGTAATTCACTCTCAATATTTTACTCTCCAGACCCATTATTACAGTTGGTCTTTTCAATGTAATATTGCAAACATTTGCAGTTTTTGTTCTGTGGCTCCTTTATGCAGCCATAAGTTGTTACAGGAAACCGCAGAGAGAGAGAGTGTTTGGGTTAAACATCAAATGGTTAGAGCAGTGCTCTCCAATTTGTTACATGTAGTGGGCAGATTATTTCTTATACAGCATGTTTGAGGGCTAAATTATATTACAAGGAAGATGTCAAAGAATAAAGTCTATGGAGCCCTGGTGCCGGCTGAGGGCCATAAAAATCCTTAGATAGGTAACATACGGCCCACCGGCCTCCAGTTGAACAGCCCTGGTATAGTGTAAATTGTGGAACTACTCGCTTCACATTAAACTATGTTCATGCAAAACTATGCACAATTTCAACATGACATTAAAGGGGACCTGTCACCCAAATAAAAAACTGTATGTTGAAAGTCCTTTAAAAATAAAACATGAAACCCAAATTATTTTTTAATTAAATCATCCATACCTATTTTAAATGTATTTAAAAATCTGAGATGTCAATCATATATTGCCCGTCCTGCCTCTATGCCTGTTTGTTTATTTTATTGGCTCACAGCTAATAGTATTTAAAAAATATTTAAACAATTTTAGTGTTCGTACAGTAGTTGAGACTCATTTCAGGGAAATAAAAATGATTAAATACTATAGCTTCATACTTGGAGGAGGGCCTAGGAAGTAAACAAGAAGAACATAAAATTTGAAAGCATATGGTATATTGGAAACGATGATGAAAAATAAAAAATATTTATAGGCAAAAAGTTGCATGTTCTGCCATTATTTAAATGGCCTGTTTTGAACAGCTTCTAAGTCTATAATATACCTTTTGATGCTGAGTGCATTGCACATCAAAGTACACTGAAAATGATAAGTCATACGGTGGTACAGCCTATGATACCAGCCTTGGAAGCTATTATACATAGTTTCTTTTTATTGAAATGAGCTAATCTTGTTTCACAGCATCACCTTCATTTTTCTTTGAACTGAAGGATCCTACATGGCTCTGAGACACACAGCAATCTGTAAGGCTAAGGTCAGGTGCTAAATGAAAAGGGAAGGGGAAATTCTTTCATGCTTTAATGCAAAAAACCTTTGAAGGTGCAGTATAAGCTTGAAAGAATATGAATCCCCCATTTAGTTCAGACAGAGGTTGTTGGGGATCCTAAGAATTGGTATGCGACAGTTCATCAACTGCATTACAGGTCGATTATTTTATTGTTGATCTTGTTAATACCGCAACCATGGCACAATAAGGCATGTCATCTAACAGAGAAAGTGTGGCTAGTAACAAAAAGAATGAAAGGCTGTTTACATGCCTTACCCACATGCACATGTGAGGTGAGGTAATAAGTAAGGTAAATAGGGTCTGGTAGGACCCTCCTTATGGGTCGAGGTGTGTGATCTTATACAGTGGTGGCTGACAAACTACAGGGCTCTAAATCAACTTGTGGAGCCTAGATCAATGACAGGAAGGGGTCAGCCTGAGGCCCTTTTGGTCGTCTTTCTGGTGTTAGGAACTCCCTGGTGTAGAGCCAGCAACCTTGTGTACACTGCCTGATGCTCATTCAGGTTGAACCACAGGAGGCAGTGTGGCTGTGGCTTAGAAGTAAATATAATTTTCTCCTGGCTCTATTCCCTGACTAGCACTATGATCCAGCTGCAGACAATAGTGGAAAAGTAAGTGGATATTTAAGCCTGCCTCCTCCAATACCCCCTGTAAGAATAGCTGGTTAAATTAGTTGTGAGAAGCGGATGTGCTGTGTAACTATTACCAAACATTCTGAGGCTTGACACAAACTGCTTTTTAAACAAAGCAGAAAGAAAACAGGACCAGACAAGCAGAATCCAAATATCATGCCAAAGGTCCAAACCAAGCAAGGACAGAGCAGGAACTGACTTATAGGTCAGGAACGCAGGGCCTTGGATTGCTTGGTCACAGTGGAAAGGCTAATGATCCAGACCAGGGCATGGGAGAGGCAGGCTTAAATATCCAGTTAAGGGGCTATTGCCTTCAGATGGTTTACAGGTGGTGCCACCCAGGGGCAGACATTTGCAGGGGTTTTAATAGGAAAATGTCCTACAACCATTGCTGTAATGTAGCAAAGTTCTTTTTTTATATACCATGCTAGGGTAAAGGAATGATTTATAGTTTACTTCACTCTTACTTCCTAAAACCCTTATCTAGGGTTGTGAGAGATGTTGTCCAACTGAGGGTTGGAAGAGAGAAAAAACAACATTTATTCACAATACTCTAACACTATAAGGCTTTTTTAACAGCTTTCCCTGTGTTCCAAGTATATTTTTGATAACGAGACCCTGCTACTATATTCTCATAAGACAGTGCACCTCTTTAATTAGAAGGAGAGAGGTTGCTTCAATTCCCACTGTGGAGGTAGATTGAATATGCAGTAAGTCTACAATAAAAGTTATTCTAAGAAATGCACTTTTTGCCATAAATGCAAGAAAAATCTTCTGTATGTATGAGTAGCCTTCTTTTTTTGAATCTCAATAAAATGAGCTGCAATACACTAAAATCCAGATAAAGAATTGTAACTTTTTCTGTTCTATCTTTTCATTATTTTTTTTCAAGCAAACCGCTAGTTTCTCCTGTCTGGAAGTGCTTTAGCAATTTTTGTTCAGCCAAGTCTCACTGCCAGTTGTCAAGTTCTTGAAGGAATTAACCAGAGGTAAAGTGCCAACATTATGTGGCATTCTCTGTCAACTTTTATAAAATAATCAGCTCAGTCTGTTTACAATTATTAAATAATATCGGAAACGAATGCCCATGGCTTTATAATTACTCAGTCAATGGGTAATTTATTCTTCGCAGTCTCCTCCAGTTCAGATATGTATAAATTCAAGTCTTCTACCACCACAGTTACATAACCCTCAAAAAGGGCATGTCTTACTCTATAATAATGTTTTCATACATTTTAGTTGTGTATGCATGTTTCTCTTCATGTATGCATGTTTCTCTTCATGTATACTGTGTGTTTATTGTAAGAATATCCATTTTGCACCACTACCAAAGAAAGAAAGAGAGAGAAAGTAGGATGTAGTAATTCCTTTAGACACAATGGGAATGTTGCACTAAATGTCTGTTCTAGACAGCCATTAAGTGCAGGGTTCCCATGCTCTTACAGCATGACTGCTAAGTTGCAGGTAGGGGCACATTTGTGTACGGGCTATTAGAAGTACAGTTTTTGTTTTTGTCCATAGATGGGAGTCTTCTTGTCTCAATTTATATCATGCAATGCTTTATTTGGTGGGAGAGTTTGGAACATAATTTGGAGCAATAACGCTTTATATTTGCAATTTATATCACATACTGTATTCATTTATAAGCATCATTACCCACATGAAATAATAGCAATAAAGTCCAGTCAACATTCTTTTTCTCTGCTTTAACAGATTGATCATTAATAGTGTGCCAGGATGCCAAAATAATGCCTAAATAGAACCAGAAATGGATGTAGAATTGATGCCTTACACTACAAAAGATTTTATATCCAGATTATAATTCTATTCTTATGATTCAGTTTATCAGAAATGTATATATTTAATATCTTTACAAAGTCCTATGGATAAGGTCTATAAACTGGCAGTCATAGCTATTTATGCTGCCAAAGCAAGCTGGCTTCAGAACTGATTACTAAACTGCTTACATGTATTTGAAGTCATTTAAAATGAGATGCTGCATTAAAGAAATTCTGATCCTCCTTTTACATTTTTATGATTTTCTAGTTTTTAGGAGTGTTGTACCATTTGGCACTTGAGTGCCTGTACTGTTACTGCTTTGTGTTTTTCTAAAGCTGGCTAGCACATAAGGGCCATAACAAAATCAAAATCTACTCACTACAACATGTTGTGGAGGTTGAATGAAATAGGAAGCTGTTCATTTTGGTGAATTATCATGTACTCGTAAAGAGTCTACGAGGAAATCAACAGACAACTTCTAGTGGTCAGTATATAAAAATAATAAAATCTTCTCTTAGTGAAAGAGCATGTTCAGTTCAGCAAGCAGTGCCCTAAATGGTAGCATTTACTTTCTCATTTTGGATCAACAATTTATGTAAATGTATGTTTTTACATGATCTAGATATTTCACTGTTTGCAAGTATAAAAATTCCTATTCAGCCTTCAGGAACCGACATTGCTCTAGTCATATATTACTACGAGCAATATTTGAGAGTTTGAGGCCATAATTAGCCATGCACTTTGCACTATCCAAGAGGGAGGCACATAGGCTTCCCCTCTCCCACCGCCTACCCTTCCCCTAACTTACAGATTAACATTTGGAAAGCAGCAGGAGGCACAGATCGCAACAGTGCCCAATTTGCACCCTTATGAATAGAAAATTACCCCATAACTTTCAGACTAAAATTGTCACAGCAGCAGATTGCCTTTAGAAGAAAGCCTTATGCATTTGATTTTAAAAAAATATAGACAATCAAACTAAAATCAATCAGATGAGTGGAAATCCAAATTAACTGGTAATGGTGGGTCCAGGTGCAAATCCAGACCAGTAATAGTTGAGACCAGGAGCCTTGTATTGTAATTAAAAGAATTCAGATTTATTTCATAAAATAAATATAAAGCCTGCTTATTGTATACCATAAAAGTTTGTAGGCCTCATTTGCTAAGTTCAATGCAGCATGAAAAGTGCAAAAACAATCGGCTGTGTTCTCTAAATGGGTGCAGGCCTCTGTGCTCAATTTTCAGAGCTGGATCCAAAGAGGTGGGAAAGGGGAGGCACGTCTGCCTTGCACATCATTCAGATGCAGCAAGACATGCAGCCTGCATCGGGCCCTGTACTAAGGCAAGCAGCAAGAACAAGGCTTGGCTGCATATCCTGGCACTGCACTAAACACCAGACTTAATAAAGAGCATAGCCCAAAAGGGGAAGCAAGTGCTTGTAGAATGAACACAAAAGAGCACAAACTTGTAACTACCTTATGAGTATGAAGTAAAGAGACATTTTATTATTCATACATTTATGAAGTTTGTAAACCTATCTTTGAATACTTTCTAATTAAAATGCGTATTTGATAAATGGTTCCCCTTGTCAGTTGTTCTGAACTAATTAGGGATATAAATCAAATTAGAATTTCCATCATACCTTTTGTAAGTAATGAGAATACAGACAAAGATGAAGAGGTTGTAGGATGCCATTATTTTGACCCATAGGATATTAAAAGGAGAACTAAACCCTACCCCATTCCCAGGCTCTCCTCAATCTCCCTCTACTGTCCCCCTACAAGCTCCCTATTCTGTTCAGAAGTCTCTCTTCGCTGCTATAAATCTTCAGATCGACATGCCAAGTTTAACTGCGCCATCCTCTGTCTGTCTTCTGAGCCTCTTCTCTCAGTATGGATCTTGCAGAAGCATATAGAGTTGAAATTGATACAAGGACATGGATTCAACTGTGCATGTTTCTCCAAGATCCATGTTACTTATCATAGACTGAGCTATAACATGAGCTATTTCTCGTCAGCTAGTCTAATTTACAGATGTCCTTCTTATCCTAAGGTCTCTTGACTATCTACCATCTTAGAATGTGGAGTGTAAGGAGGCATATAATCTCATTATCTACTTTTCAAGGACAAAACATGGAGTAGCTTTAGTTTCTCTCTTTGCCCTGTTTATCTCAAGAAATAACAAGAACAAGAACAAGAAAAGAAACTAGCAGGAGTTGCTGGGTTTCCAAACTATGACTGCAGGTTGTTTGGACGCTGCATTTTCCTGCTGGGCCACCAGAGGCTTTTAGAACAAGCTGCAGCTAATAGTCCACCTAACCATACTCTCCCCCTGTTGTTTTCTCTTAATCTATTTAAAGGGGTGGTTCAGCTTTACATTAACTTTTAGTATGTTATAGAATGTCCTATTTCTAGCAACTTTGTAACTGGTTTTCATTAGTTTATTTTTACATTTTTAAAATTATTTGCCTTCCAACTACTTCTTTCCAGCTTTCAAATAGGGGGTTACTGACCCCTACAGCCAAAAAACTATTGCTTTGTGAGCTTACAATTTTATTATCATTGTTTCTTTTTATTACTTATTTTTCTATTTACTCCTATTCATATTCTAGTCTCATTTAAACCACACCTGGTTGCTAAGGTAAAGAAGACCCTAACAACCAGATAGCTCCCAAAATTCCAAACTGGAAACTGGAGCTAAATAACTGAAAATCCACAAAAAATGAAGTCCAATTGCAAATCATCTCACAATATCACTGTCTACATTTTTCCAAAAGTTAATTTAAAGGTGAAGGTGTCAATTATCTTGTTATCAAGGCCCTTTATAAGCCAGTGCTTTCCTGACAGTTATTGCTGGATTATTGATTTATGTCTGTGTCCTAGTCATTTGTGCCTGAGTTTCTGCTTGCTCTTCAGTCCTGTTAGTTTTTTGTTCCTGCTACCCATCTGATCTCCTGGTTTTGACCCCCTGGCCTGTTCCACTGACTTGTATTGCCTGTCGCCCGCCAAGACCTCTTGCCTGTTATACGGACTTGCTTTAGCTTGCAGCCTGCCCTGACCTCTGGTTTGTTATATAGACTATTTTCAGGTTGTATCCTCTATTCTATTACTTGGATTTGGTTTTCATTTGTCTTCTGTTTCATCTTTTGTCATCTTATTACCCAAGTTCTGAGCTCACTACATATTTCTGGTTCTTCTAAACACCAAACATCACATTACCAAGCACTTGGGCTCATACCTGCCAGCCACTCGCCTGTGGCCCAGCCTGACAGAAACAGGTTTAGGGCTGCTTTAACTAGTACATCATTTTCTTTTTCATCACAACTGGCATCTACCTCCCTGGGCCTTCCAACATGCTTCAACTTCATCAATAGAGAAAAAGGGTGTGCTTTCAAGGTGTAGCTATTTGAGAGTTACATAAGGCCCCACTTCTGCAGGTGATTTTTTTTTTCTTAATTCTGTGATAAAGAAAAAGGAAAACAATTATGCACGTAACATTTTTTGTCGAACTGCAGAGCACAGTTTTATGGTCTTAAAGGCAAACTATACCCCAGAATGAATATTTAACCAACAGAGTTTATATTATGTTAAGTGACATAAGTGAATCACATGACCAGAAATAATGCACCTTTAACTGTAACAGGAAGAAGTGTGGAAAAGACAGAACTCTGTCCATTTATTGGCTGATGGGGCCTAGCATGTATGTGTACCTTGGCTTGTTTGTGTGCACTGTGAATCCTATGATCCCAGGAGGCAACCCTTAATTTTTTAAATGGCAATTTTCTATTTAGGATTACCCAATAGCACATACTACTAAAAAACTATATTTTTAAAAATGGTTTATTTAGATGAAGCAGGGTTTTACATATGAGCTTGTTAATGCAATATATTTTTATAGAGACCTACATTGTTTGGGGGTATAGTTTTCTTGCATGTTTAAAATTAAAAAGAAATATTCTCTGGTGAGACACATTGCTAACTGCAGGTATATAGAAAAAAAACCAGGCAATGGCAAATTAGCTGCTTTCGTTTTTTAACTTCATCAGTTTCAGATGTAATGGAGCTATTGCAGTTTCTCAAGCAGGAAATAGTTTAATAGCGTATGAAATATCAAAGGTAAGGAATTACTACTGAAAATGTTATGTAATTATATTTTTGCTCCATCAATGAAATATATGTTCTATTACAGAAATGTACTTTCATCACCATGACAAATTAAGAGCTGCCATATTTAAAGTGAAACATATGACATAGTTTATGGTGAGAAAACATCAAAGTCTGAAAATGCTTTTCCCTTTTTAATTCTTAAGAAGCAGTTCTCAGATTAAGGTCTTAAATTACTACTGTAAAAAAGCTATGTATCAACAATACTAAGGTATAAACTTGTAAATCCTTTAAGCTTTCATTTGTTCTGCCAGAATAAAAAAAAAAAATTAGATTGCAGTTTGTTGTTTCATGATGTTATTTTATAGTACAGGTATGGGATCCCTTATCCGGAAACCCATTATCCAGAAAGCTCCGAATTACGGAAAGCCTGTCTCCCATAGACTCCATTTTAATCAAATAATTCAGAATTTTAAAACTGATTTCCTTTTTCTCTGTAGTAATAAAATAGTACCTTGTAATTGATCCCAACTAAGATATAAATAATCCATATTGGATGCAAAACAATCCTATTGGGTTTAATTAATGGTTTATTAATCTTTTAGTAGACTTAAGGTATGGAGATCCAAATTACGGAAAGACCCCTTATCCGGAATACCCTTGGTCCCGAACATTCTGGATAACGGGTCCTATACCTGTACATACAATTATATACAGTATTGTTACATATACTCAATCTATTTTAAAACACCCACAAAATCTGCCTTATTCTGCCCTTGCAAACCACAAATTCTACCAGCAAAACTGCAGTTTGTCTTTCTCTAATCCTTAAAAAATCAACTCTTAATACAAACCTGATCAAACACAATATATAAAAGCTTGCTTGATGCCAGAAGTAATCCCATTTTGTCTGTCAACATTTTACCAAAAGGTGCAGCAAAACAGTGAAACATTTCACATACAGGAAGTTATCCAAATATTTTCCCTCTTTAAAAAAGTGGGCCAAAGCTTTAAACTTAGGATAGAGCAGCTCATTGGGAGGCACAAGTCGATAAAATAGTAGTTGAACTTGAAGGTAAAGTAACAAAAGTCAAAAAGCCAACTCGGTATAAGCCTTTACCATCAGAGTACCCCAACATGCCTTCCTAACCAATCCAACTTCTGCATTGGATAAAACATTTTGGACTTTAATCAAAATTGATTTACTCATAACTGTATTTAGAATCAATAGATGAATGACTAGACCAACTACAATGCATATTACATAATAAAAATACATACTATGACATTCAGCAATGATTTGGACATCATCCTTATAATATAAGATGTGTAGCAACCCACCGAGACAAAATAAAAATGTACAAATTGTTTCACTAAAACATTTGCTAGACAAATGGGAATGTCATATTGGTTCATCCTGTCCTATATAATAACATTGTTGATCCATAAATGTACAAGCATGCTTGAAGACAGTTAAAGCTGTTTAAGTTACAGACTTCAACATTTCACTTTATACTTTACTTATAAGGAAAATTAAAGGGGACATGTCAGCCAGGCATAAAAATCTGTATAATAGTCCTTCTCAAATTAAACATGAAACCTAAATTCCTTTTTTTATTAACACATCCAAACCCATTATAAAGGCATTTAAAAATTCCAGCTGTCAATCATATATTGCCTGCCCCGCCTCTAGGTAATTCAGCATTTCCTACATGTCACTGCCTGTCCTCTTATTCCCCCTCCTCACCATTTAAATGCATAGCCAGTGCATGGACATGTGCATCAGGTCCCCCATTCTGGCACATCTGGCATGATTTAAAACTTGCCTTAATAACCTCCACAAAATGGCCCCTGCCTACTTGCTGTAATTGTGTAATTCCTGGACTGAAGAAAACAAGATTTAAATAATTTATATGGTGTAAGTAAAGTTTATTTTGTTTACAAACACAATAGAAAACAATTTGGATTATTTCTTATGGTGACAGGTCCCCTTTAAAGATAATGTATTACAGGTGTGGGACCTGTTATCCAGAATACTTGGGACCTGGGGTATTCCAGATAAGGGATCTTTCTGCAATTTGCATCTCCATAACTCAAGTCTGCTAAAAATCATTAAAATATTGAATAAACCCAAGTAGGCTTGTATTGCCTCCAATAAGGATTAATTATATCCTAGTTGGGATCAAGAACAAGGTACTGTTTTATATTTACAGAGAAAAAGGAAATAATTTTAAAAAATTATTGCAGACCAGATTTTGTTTATAATGGAGTCTATGGGAGATGGACTTTCTGTAATTTGGAACTTTCTGGATAATGGGTTTCCGGATAAGGGATCCTCTACCTGTATAAGTGAAAATACTGAATAACATTAAATTCATTTTTCTTTTTTCCCCATAAAATAAAGGTTCTCTACTGCTCATTGTTTAACTGCGAACCAGCTAGCCAGCCCAGTAGCCTTGAGGCAGGTACCTACCCTGTATTTTATGCAGATGCTATACAGAGGAGCAAACTGGAACACAACAAATATCACATGTACCCTGTCCCTACTCACTACATAATACGTGGTGGAAGGTAGTGTTGAGGGCATGCTACTCCTACAGTTAGAATGGAGCAGAGGGTTAGAGGTTTAATGTAACTGTTCAACAATTGCTTTTGGTTCAGCAACTGGCCTCTTATTTACAAAACAATTATCTAGTTGCTGCATGGACTTGAAAGGGCTTATAATATATACGCTAGATAGATGATAGATAGATAGATAGATAGATAGATAGATGATAGATAGATAGATAGATTGATAGACGATAGATAGATAGATATATACGCTAGATAGATAGATAGATAGATAGATAGATAGATAGATAGATAGATAGATGATAGATAGATAGATAGATAGATAGATAGATGATAGATAGATAGATGATAGATAGATAGATAGATAGATAGATAGATATATCGATGATAGATAGATCTATTCTAAGCAGTGACATGACATTTATAATAATTACAGTATGCATGTAAGTCCATTGTTTATAAACCCATTCATTTATTAAAAAATATTTTATGAGATTTCAAAAATAATAATCAGTTTAATGAAAATAAATCTTGTAGAATTCTTGTTACCTATATAAATTAAAGTATTTATATTTCTAATTAAATATACTTTTCTACAAGGAAAACAACTTTTCAGATTTTGACACCCTAATTTATTTTCATAAATTCAGACCAAACTTTTATCCCAGAATTTTGTATTCAGA
Source organism: Xenopus tropicalis (assembly GCF_000004195.4). Lineage (NCBI taxonomy): Eukaryota > Metazoa > Chordata > Amphibia > Anura > Pipidae > Xenopus > Xenopus tropicalis. The sequence continues at coordinate 65,994,329 of NC_030684.2, read as the reverse complement.
GTCATAGCCATTGTTGCCTTTTCACACTAAACACAATTTATAATTCTTAATTAGTAGACAGATTGAATTATACTAGAATTGAAGGATGGCTGGAAACCAATCTTGGATTTGATTCAGTTATTTTTCTTTAAAAGGTCACATTGGATGGACGGGATAAAAATATCCAAATTGCTGCCTCCCAATAAGGATTTTTAACTCGCTTAATATCCTTAACATTATGAAACAGCATTTGTATTGTATTGTATTGATAGCCACCTAATTGTCAGTCTAGTGGAATACAAAAATCTTCTCCCTGCAAATAAATCTAAAATAAAGTTTACTATTTCAGTCACCTATAACTTTTTTCTTAAAGTACTAAATACTTAAAATTGACTAAAAGCTTCAGCTATGGATCAATAATTAAGATTCATTATATGTTAACTGATAATTGGAATTGAACCATAGGCTGTGTTTGTGTGTGTTTCATAATGGGCAGGCACAGACATTTCTTTTTAATGACACAGAAAATTTAGTAACTTTTTTCATTTAAAATAATCCTAAAATTTATTTCATTGTCCAAAATTCAATCTATAGATCATAAAGGAAAAAAACCTTCCTTTTGACATTGCTCATTTATTTGGGCTTGGTTTGTTTTACTGACAGAAGCATTGGATCATTTAAGGCTAATGGCACACAGGGAGATTTGTCAACCGTGGTTAAATCTGGGCTACAGTGGGTGACAAATTTCTCCTAAATGCATTTCCACCAGCAATAAAGTAAATTGCTTGTGGGTAAAGCATACCCGCCTTAAAGAAACAATTATAATCTACCTTTGACTCTTAGGGCCGATTTACTAATCCACGAACGGATCAAAAGCGTCCGAATGCGTTTTTTCGTAATGATCGGTATTTTGCAATTTTTTCATCGCCGTTGCGGCTTTTTCGTAAATTGTCGCGACTTTTTCGTAGCCGTTATGACTTGCGCGAATTGTCATGACTTTTTCGTAGCCGTCGCGAAAACATGCCCGCCGTTTACTAGCGCTCAATACGAAAAAGTCATGACAATTTGCGGAAGTCGTAATGGCTATGAAAAAGTTGCGACAATTCGCGCAAGTCGTAACGACTACGAAAAATTCACGACAATTCACGGAAAAGCCGCGACGGCGATGGAAAAAATCGAAAAAATTACGAAAAAGTCGCAAAATGTCCGTTTCCAATGCGATTTTTTCCCATTCGAGATTCGGATTCGTGGATTAGTAAATCAGCCACATAGGGTCTAGTAATGGGCAAATCTTTTCGCCAGACATGGATTTGCAGCAAAATTCAGCATTTTCGCCGTAGGCAAATTTGTTCGTGAAACTATCACAAAATTTCACCACAAAAAAATTTGTGGTTGTGTCAAAAAAATGCACGTTCACGTCAAAAAACCTGCATACATCAAAAAAGTCAGGTGGTAGCCGCATTTCCCAAATTTTCACAGTTCACAGAGAATTTTTTTTAGCCATTTCGAAAATTTTTAATCAAAGTGAAACGGGACAGGTTTGCTCATCACTTATATACAGGTATATAGCCACCCTCTGGCTCATTCACCCTTCTCTTTGTCTTGTTCCATGTGATAAACTCTGGGAATTGAATTCTCTGTGCTTTCTATGATGAGTGGCACAGATTTACTAAAATTACTGATTATTTTGCATTGTATTTTGCAAGAGCACAAGGGACACAAAACTACAACCTTAGTGCCCATTTACAAAGAATTTCAGCCCAGTGTATGGCTGCTTTCTTCATCTTGCACCAGATAAAAACTTCCTGTCCTTAGTGCCTGCCGTAAGTACTGGGCTCCATTGCTGCATGTGCCCACCAGTGCGCACTAATTAGCATGTGTTGGGCACCGAGATCTGTGTTGGCCCCATGAATACAGTGCCATACCAAAGAGTACACATTATTTGCTTTTAAGGAATAATGTCTTGTGGCAAATTAATTTTTTGTTGAGTACACTTAGAGATAATCAAGGCTCCATTACAAGCACTAGCTTGTACTACAGTTCCTGCGTTTTAGTACTACCTGGAAGCATAGCAATATTTCAGTAACAATAAAAGGTACAAAAAGTTGCTGTACACTTAAAAACTGATAAAGGTGCTTAACCCATTTATTTAGCTATTACCACCTCAGGGGTTATCCACTTCAACCCTATCCTGGTAAACGGAGTTGGAGACCCATGAAACATTGAGGTGGTAATGGTGAAACAAAATGGGTTAAGCACCAGCATCAATTTCAGTGTTAAAGCTCCTAATTGTATCTTGTATTCTTTGTTGGATGAACATTAGTTCCTCATAGTCAAAGTAAAAATATATAGGTCTGCAATATCATTCTGCATTATATCTGTTGTATCCTTCAGTCAACCTTTCAAGTACCATCTACAATAGAAGACTGGTTAATTAGTTATCTTACATAAAGAGGGAAAATAACTTAAAGTTCAGCATTTTATTTAAGCCAAATTGTGACTGGTCAGTATCTGGTCCAATGCCAACAAATCTAATACAACAACATTGAATTACAATAACATAAATTAATAATGTGGATGTGTTTAGTAATAGTTAAACATAAATTGAAATGCTGAATATCTAAAATATGTTCATATTTTTATGACAAAATGTCTCATTTATTCTCTTTTATTACTAGAGAATTTTCTACATACCTTATTATAAGAACATTGCTCATAATACCAGCAGCTGTACTTCCCTGCCAATTTACAGTGTCCTTCACCAACAATATGGATCCCTGTAAATGTGGAGATAGACAGTGTGGACAAAGCAAAAGGAAATGGCCAATAAATAATCAAATGTTAAAGTCATATTTCAAGTAGGGATTCTATATATAACAGTGATATTTGTCACAGGTACATTAGAAAGGGTCTGCTTAGAAAGATCCGATGGCATCATTTACTAGTTTAAGTTTATTTAGAGAAATATATTTGGTCCCATGCCCAGTTCCAATGAGATGAAAATGTCAAGAATTGACATTATATGCATATTAAACACCAATTGGGCTAATGACCATTCTTTTTTAATCTAACTCACCCACAAAATCAGTAAAGTGTAAGCTTCCCAACTATATCATGCATCCAAATATAGAAATAATAATATAAAGAATATAGTGGAAATATTTGGTTATTCTATATTCTGTTATAACTATAATGTTTTATTGATTAGGTGACCATTAAACCAGGGACTGAACTGTCACATATCGGGTCATAAAGACTGCAAATATTAACAAAAATAGTTTCTGATGGCTGATGAGTTGTCAAATGGCTGAAATGTCAGGCTAGTGTGGATTTAATTAATGATGTTTATGAATATTAAACTGTTTACTGGTACCAAGCTGATCAGTAATAAACTAAACAGAAAAGGATATATTACCCACAGTCACAGAAAATGGCAATTAAGTTATCATTGCTGTCACAAGCCATAAAGATTAGTTGCAAAATAATAATACATAAAAGTAACTGATACAATAACTGACAATCATTGGTTCCCAAAGGGCTGCTGGATTGCAAGATAAATAGCAAAACAAGAAATGTTCTGCTATAAGGATCCAGTGGAAGCTGAATTTCTCACTTTCCAGTTTTCACCTATTGCTTAAATACAAGCACCCCTAGCTTTTCCCATCAAATTTCAGAAAACATGTTGCAGAGGCAATACACAATTACCTCCTGTTTTGTAATAACATTTAAGAGAGTTAAGGAAATTTAAGAATGTTAAATTTGGTAACCCCATGCAGTCTATAAACTGTACAAAGGGTAGAGAGAAAAGTGATATATTTATATGCATTTACCTTTGGTCTAGCTACTGAAAAGAACTGAGATATCTAAAGTAGCAGATTGAATCCAGCAGTGGCAGGGAAACAGAGCAAAACAAGAGAAACGGTTCAAGGATTATTACTTGTTTTCTCTACTTAATGTACAGTTCACAGTAAAGTCGTGAGTCTTAATTCCACAGTAAATGGTCAAAATGATCAAATGTTTCTGGTTAGGACTGGTAACCTCTTGTATGTGACATAGTCATTCCCAAAATACCACCTTTAGCCTAAAATCACCAACAGGGTTAATAGAATTTCATTTCATATATTTGAAGGAGAAGGAAACTCTCAATCACTGGGTTGTGTTAAGCTTGTAATCACTTACCTGGTACTCCAGGCCGGTGCTCCTGTTAGGAGAAAACTTCACCAGCCCAAGAGATCTTCTTCCTTCTGTCTTCTTTCTTCACAATCCCAGGACTGATGCTTGCGCAGTACAGTAAAAAAAAGGCAGCTTTTTTGTTTAAGTTCAAAGTTTCACTCTACTGCACTTGCATGTAGAAGGTAGCATGAAGTAGCATGAAGAAAGAAGAGGATCTCTTGGTTGTGGGAACCCCGGACTGGTGCAGTTGTCTGCTAACAGGAGCACCAGCGCAGGGTATCAGGTAAACATTTTGGCACCCCCAGTGATTGAGACTTTCCTTCTCCTTTAAATGTCATTCAGAACCTTTATTTGTAAAAAAAATCCTCAAAATACAAAAGACAATTCTTTTTGACATGGAGACAATTTTTTTTCGCACAGCAAACTTTGCCACCCGTTTCACAAGACAATTCACCAATTGCAAAACCCGGAAATTCTCCACGTATCAATTCCTGATGAATAATTTTTCCAATCACTATTCAGTATCAGAAGTTTAATTCTGAATATATTCCTTACATATACTGTTAGGCGAGTGCCAAGGAAACAACTCTTCTGCCATTTATTAATTGATATAAAAACACCAGATGTTTAACCTTATGGGCCAGCAGAATACTCCTTTATAATGCCCCCTAAGCTCCACAATAATTACATCAAAAATCATTATCCTTTAAAAATAAAAATTCTGCCTCTTTACTAGTTAGTTTAAATTTGATCGCTACCAAAATGATTTCACGGGCCAAAGGACCAAGGTCCCTTCCCTGAAAAGTTCACACCCTAATCAGGTAACTGACTTATGTAATAAAAGTCACACAGTTTGCTCCAAGTGTAGTAACCAATGGCAACCAGTGCCCAGGAAGCACAATGTTATTGGTTATTATGGGATTCTAGATATGGTGAAAACTTTGTGACCTTTATTACATTTATTAGTTGGAGAATTCAGCCTTCTGCAGAGCAGGGAATTTTGCCATATGGATGGTATTATTCATTTTATTGTGATCACAAAGAATGCCTATAAAAGTTCCATTAAAATGCCCACTAATTCAGCAGAAAAAATACTCTGAAAAAGTCTTTCCATCTCTGTTTGGTGTGTTTCCAAAACTATAGCAAATTCTGAAAAATGGGTAATGCTTTGAAATATTGCCCTTGCACTAAGAATTGCATTACGCTTATTACCTTTTCACCTTCAGACATTTTGCCTTTGCAGAAGTTAGGACTTCCTAGTAAGCATTTAAATCCATATATTATATGATACATATTATTCATTACCGTGGGATGCCTGAATTGCTTTCTAACTCATTGCTTCCAAAATACAGCAAATAATATTTGTTTTTCTGTTTCTCTGCTGGCTGATTTATAGGGACAGACTGTCCTTACCTCCGGAAAGCTATTTACTAATCTGGATGAACAGAGTTATCTTGGGCACACAGCATACAAATATCTATATATTAAGAATATATCAATATTCCCTACATTATGCTCCATGAGGCAGCTTACTGTACCTGGAATCTGGCCAGCTTCTACGGGCAATGAAGTGAAAGACAATTAAAGTATATTTATCACCTGCAATATTGGACTGAGCTTGATGTAACTCAAGTCTTTTGTCCTCATGTTTAACATGTTAAATTATTATTTTAGTTTCAAGAAGTAAATCAGTCCTTGTGATTAATATAATGCAGGTTTTCTCTCAAGAGTTAACAGAAATAGCATTAGCTTTTGAATCTGTCCAGAATTCATGGCATTGTTTTACAAATGTTTGTTTAATATTTGCTTCTTATATGATAAAATATTGTTATTTGCAAACAATATATTAATGGGGGGTATTTGTTATTTTTATTATAGTTTAAGGATATTTGCAATTTCATCATACTGTACCAGTACAAAAGTGCACAGGATATAGCTGATTATGTAATAAAAAGCACAGTTTGCCCAGGAGCAGTAACCCATAGCAACCAATCAGCAGGTAATATGTACTGGTCACCTATTTAAAAGCAAACATCTTATGGGATGCTATGGGTTACTGCTACTGGGCAAACGTTGTAAGGGGGTTGTGTCTTGCCCCAAACAACCTCCATAGAGCAGCCATATCGGGTCTCCAGGCTGGTCAGTGTGTTAGTCGTGCTTAATCCATGCCTGATGTTATCATTTTCTTTTTCTTAGAGAGCCTTTTGGTAAATAGAAAACTACTCAAATAATTTCACATTTCTCTTTCAACTTCTCAATCTTAAAATATTCAGAAGATCTAATAAGTAACTTTATTTTGACAAAATCATTTGTTTATTTAAATATCATTTGCTCATTTACAGAACTTAATTAACTGTGAACTAGTTGCTTTGTGTTTAGTATAGTTTATAAAAGTACCTCCCTGTTCTTTCATTTTCTAATTCTCATAAACAAATGGTAATATACATAAGGCATCTTGAAGTTTTTGTCATTGAAATTTAACTTTATAACAATTATTATGTATTATTTTATAATTCATTTTACTGAATAATGATCCTTTGTCCTTAGTGGTATTTTTATTTCAAAACACTGAAACTACAATTTTCTTTTTTTACTGACATCGTTGTGTGTTAGGAACAATCTTAAGGAATAAAGCTGAAATATGTTGTTTGCATAAATATTTTATTCCCACACTTCAATATTTAGAGAGCCACATTTTGTACAAGAACAGCCTTAAATCTTTTGGGGGTAAAAGTCACAACTTATCCTCTCCATATTCGAAATTTTTTTATCCCATATGTAATAAAAGGCAATAAGTTTGCTCAGTAGCAGAAACCCATAGCAATCAGTAAGATATTTGCTTTTAAACAGGTGATTGGTTGCTATGGGTTACTGCTCCTGGGCAAACTGTGCCTTTTATTACATAATCCTATAGGTCCACCTATGCAGCAGATCTATGCAATGGACCAATACAATGGACCTTTATGTTGAAGAACAAACAACAAATATTTCAGTGAGATAAAATAACATTTAATGGCTCAAAATTTAAACAAACAATTTACAAATAAAATAATGTTGTACCTGTACAATAAACCTATAAAATCATTAGTAAGTGTTTAAGTATTCAATCATAACTCACATTGCTAAGCTCTCACTGAAACCTCAACCAAGCTGCATAGTTACAAGTTAAAAACTAGGTTAAAAACCTAGTATATTATTTTGTTACAGTTGTGATTTTAATAATACAGCATGCCGCTGTAAGAAAATACAATACAATTTTGTTGATTTAATGTAGTTTGGCTTTTAGTATCAATTAATGAAGGTTTATCCAGATTTGTCTGGAAAATTAATAAGCACTTGGCACCAAGCTGAGTTTTTACAATCATTAAGTACCTTAACTTTGTCCTTCGGGTGACATTTTGCAGGAGCTATATGTTAAAAACTGCTTAAAACAACTGTATTGTTTAATTGCGTGAACACACCAAATTTAACTTGTCTGCCTTTTAAATACTTAAAGAAAGGATTTTTGTTAGCTGCATACCTGATTAGAATCCAACTGTATGGTTGGAAACCAACAATCCCATCTATAGGTGCACCAAGGTCGAAAGATAATTGTATGCAAGAGGGAAAAGGTAACCTCTATATGGACACACTATGGAAAGAAGAAGCTTAGGCTGATTACTGATCACATTCTAAAACGTAACTTATTTAATCACTATCCCTAACAATATGGCCCCCTAACAGCTGAGAGTTTAACTTAGAGTAACAAGTACAGGCATGGGACCTGTTATCCATAATGTTTGTGACCTGAGAGAACTCCTCCAGAGAAGGGGTAATTCCGTAATTTGGATCTCCATACCTTAAGTCTACTGAACAGTATTTTGGATCTCCATAACTTAGGTCTGCTTAAAATCATTTAAACATGAAATAAACCCAGTAGGATTGTTTTGCCTCCAATAAGGATTAATTATGTCTTAGTTGGGATCAAGTACAAGTTACTAAAATAATTTAAAAAAAAAATGAACTAATTAATTAAAATAAAGCTTTATGATTTCCCATAATTCAGAGCTTTCTGGATAATGGATTTCTGGATAGCAGATCCCATTCTTGTATTTCCATACTACCATTATTTCATAAGTCAATATTACAGCAGGGCTCCTCAGCCCCTTGGTACACGGTGTCAAGCTAAGGTTTTACAATCATAACATTGTCCTTAGGGTGACATTTTACATCAGATATACTGTATGCTAAGAACTACTTGGAACAAGTGCATTAATTGTGTGTACATGAAAAACACTTTACACCAAATTCTAGTTGTCTGCCTTTTGAATACTTAATAGCACATTTGTGGAATTTGCAACTTTATTGCTGCTATCACTGATACATTTGTTACTAGTGTTGAGCAAATCTGTCCTGTTTTGCTTTACCAAAATATTTGCAAAACACAATGCAGTCAATATGCATTTGTAGTGGTCACTTTCTCTGAGACTTTTTTCTAGGCTACTTTTTCCATGCCAAATATATTGGAGTCTATGTTTTTTTGTGCAGGGACTTTCTTATAGTGTCAACTTTTTTAAGTGAAAATATTCGCCAATAACAAAATGCAGCATTTGGTCCCAAGTCCATGCCTGATGAAATTATAACTCATCATTATATTTGACTTGAAACCCTAGTAAAAAAGCTATCGTTAGTTACTTGTGACAAAACTCAGTGAGGCTTATATTGTATGTTTAACACTATTTAAAATGGGGGCTTTAAAATTCACAAGGATTCAATTAAATCCTAGTAACATAGTAAGTTAGGTTGAAAAAAGGCACATGCCCATCATGTTCAACCTTTTATGCTTATATATAACCTGCCTAACTGCTAGTTGATCCAGAGGAAGGCAAAAAACCCCATCTGAAGCCTCTAATTGTCCTTACTAACTCCAAGATGGCAATCGGACCAGTCCCTGGATCAACTTGTACTAAGAGCTATCCCCCATACCCCTGTATTCCCTCACTTGTACTGAGAGCTATCTCCCATAACCCTGTATTCCCTCACTTGTACTGAGAGCTATCTCCCATAACCCTGTATTCCCTCACTTGTACTGAGAGCTATCTCCCATAACCCTGTATTCCCTCACTTGTACTGAGAGCTATCTCCCATACCCCTGTATTCCCTCACTTGTACTGAGAGCTATCTCCCCTACCCCTGTATTCCCTCACTTGTACTAAGAGCTATCTCCCATACCCCTGTATTCCCTCACTTGTACTGAGAGCTATCTCCCCTACCCCTGTATTCCCTCACTTGTACTAAGAGCTATCTCCCATACCCCTGTATTCCCTCACTTGTACTGAGAGCTATCTCCCATACCCCTGTATTCCCTCACTTGTACTGAGAGCTATCTCCCCTACCCCTGTATTCCCTCACTTGTACTGAGAGCTATCTCCCATAACCCTGTATTCCCTCACTTGTACTGAGAGCTATCTCCCATACCCCTGTATTCCCTCACTTGTACTGAGAGCTATCTCCCCTACCCCTGTATTCCCTCACTTGTACTGAGAGCTATCTCCCATAACCCTGTATTCCCTCACTTGTACTGAGAGCTATCTCCCATAACCCTGTATTCCCTCACTTGTACTGAGAGCTATCTCCCCTACCCCTGTATTCCCTCACTTGTACTGAGATCTATCCCCCCTACCCCTGTATTCCCTCACTTGTACTGAGATCTATCCCCCCTACCCCTGTATTCCCTCACTTGTACTGAGAGCTATCTCCCATAACCCTGTATTCCCTCACTTGTACTAAGAGCTATCTCCCATACCCCTGTATTCCCTCACTTGTACTGAGAGCTATCTCCCATACCCCTGTATTCCCTCACTTGTACTGAGAGCTATCTCCCATAACCCTGTATTCCCTCACTTGTACTGAGAGCTATCTCCCATACCCCTGTATTCCCTCACTTGTACTGAGAGCTATCTCCCATACCCTGTATTCCCTCACTTGTACTGAGAGCTATCTCCCCTACCCCTGTATTCCCTCACTTGTACTGAGAGCTATCTCCCATAACGCTGTATTCCCTCACTTGTACTGAGAGCTATCTCCCATACCCCTGTATTCCCTCACTTGTACTGAGAGCTATCTCCCATAACCCTGTATTCCCTCACTTGTACTGAGAGCTATCTCCCATAACGCTGTATTCCCTCACTTGTACTGAGAGCTATCTCCCCTACCCCTGTATTCCCTCACTTGTACTGAGAGCTCTCTCCCATACCCCTGTATTCCCTCACTTGTACTGAGAGCTCTCTCCCATAACCCTGTATTCCCTCACTTGTACTGAGAGCTATCTCCCATAAGGCTGTATTCCCTCACTTGCTAAAAAACCTAGTCTAATGTATCAGCCAAATCTAGAGCACAGTAAAAATAAATCCCCTTAAACTCTTATAAATGTAGTTAATGGATGATGTGTAAGGAAATGTGTTAACAGCTATAACAGATTTTGGCATTCATTTCTGTCTGTTAATAAAACTGAATATTTGGAAGAAAGTTTTTCAAATATTGTAACCTCCAAAGTGTCTCCCTGTGTTGAGTAGATCAAATAGTAAAGATCCCAATCAAATTAATTTTCATTCCAAGTTGTAAAACAAAAACATGTGGAAAAGTCTAAGAAATGTGAGTACTTATGCAAGGCCCTATAATATGCCTCTGTTTCATCTCTTTACCCCCACAGCTGCTTCTCTCTATTTAAATATTAACCATTCAACTTCCTTTTATTAACTGAGAAGTTTTACAATTTTAGAGATTGGTTATAAAATTATATACCATGAACTAGACAGTAATTAATCTTCAGTAATATACTAACAACCATTTCTAGTTTTATAAGAACAGCAAGAGGTCTAAGCTTTCTTTTTATTGTCTATAAAGCACCCTTTAATAAGAAAATAAATTTACTTAGACTGTGACAGAAAACAGTGTTGCAATGGCCAGTCTCGACAGCCATGAGTCAGTTATACAGTTAGATGTTATTCTTTCTGTGGTCCATTTATTTCTTATTACTAAAACGTGATAGGGCATGCTACTATTCTTCTTGATAGTTCTATACCAGCCCTTTCTTGGTTTTATATATAATGAAGTCAATGTAAGGAAATCATTGATACAAGGCAGAGTACTAAAGCTTCCCTCAGCTTCACAGACTTTAATTACTGTTTAAATACTAGCAAATTGATGAATAATGCCTCTGATTCTGTATGTTCTTACTCCCAATGTAATAATGTTATAATTATGTTATATGTTATGTAATAATTATGTTATGTAAAATCCATATTAGATGTATTATGTTTCTTAAAGGAAACCTAAAATCTCTGGGGGGTGGTAACAAGTTATCGATTTCAGTCACTCGTTTCCTACTTAAAAGAACACACTGGGCCAGGGTAATTTATTCTCTGTGCCAGTACTTTGCTGGGCTTTAGAATATATAAATCACTGTGCTTTACCGCAATAAATAAAAGAACTGGCGGCTCTAAATGCTCTATACAACTCTAAAACACTGTAGACCTTGCCCACCTGATTGCAAATGAAAACTTTGCCGGTTTTCCCCTTCAGTTGTTCTGCTACCCTCTTTTATATATTGTGCTAAAGCACAGTCATTTATATTGTCTAAAGTCTAGCACATTACTCATCATTTGACTGTGGAAGCTGTCAGTGCCATCAAGGAGGAGGCAGGGCCCATGGTTTAACTACTTTATATTTCAACAAAACTACAGGGACCAGAAGGGAAAACAAGTATTAAGTTCTGTTTTTAAAATATAAAGAAATATTTGGAATAAAGTTATCCTGCTTCTAAGGCATGAATGAATAAGGCTAGAAATGCCATATTTTATATACTAAGCCTATTTCACCAGCCGTACAGTATGTCTCTAAGCTTACTAACTGTCAGTTAGCTCAGCAGCACAGAGCATGTGCAGTGAATAAGCAGAAAAGAAGATTGGGAGCTACTGGGGCATCTTTGGGGGCACAGATCTTCCCTGCTAAAGGGCTGTAGTTGCCTTGGGCTGGTACAGAAACCCAAAACAATATTTCTACCCTACTTCTGTAGATTAAGCTTTAGTTCTCCTTTAATTTGTAAAATACCCTGTTATGACTTGCAGGTTCCTGCAATACAAGAAGCACACATTTAAGCAGTTTCTGTACACCACACTGAACTCTGAAATGCAGAGGAGGTGATACCATAAATTGTAAGAAAGCATTTCAAGGCTTTAAGTCCATCTCCAGAGATCTCAATATGCCTGTGTTCATCGTACACAATGTTATGAAAAAGTATGAGGCTCATGGCATTGCAGGCATTCTCTGTGGATGTGGATGCAAGACTAAACATTGTTTACATTGGAGTGAAAGAATCTAGATGAACTTCCAGAATGATTCAAGGTGACCTTATACAAAAGGTCCAACAGTTTTAACTTGCCAGCTTTTAAAACGGGCTCTGTGCAGGCAAGCCCAGGCGACCCCACTGCTGACAGAGGAATTTGGGAAAGCCTAAATGGAGTTTGCAAAAACACATCAAAACAAGCCAAAATCCTTCTAAATAATTGCCCCACAGACAGATGAGATGTAATTAGAACTTTTTGTTAAATTACGTCTTTTTGTTTACAGTAGAAAAAAATTATGCTACCACCTTCTATAATGTCATATAGAGAGAGACATGGAGGAGGTTTTTCTGATGTTTTGGGTAGTGATGAGCAAAATTTTTCACCAGGTATTGATTTGCTACGAAATTCTGCATTTTTCCATTAGCAAATTTGTCCATAAAACTGCCACAAAAATTTGCAGAGTGAGGAAAAAGTCATCGCATCGAAAAAGTAATGGTCAGGTTTGCAAAATTTTCTGCAGTTTTGTGAAATATTTGGCAAAGCGAAACAGGAAAAATCCGCTCATAACTATTTTTGGTGTTGGTCTGCTGTCCCTGGAACTGTGTGCTTGAGTCTTCGCAAGGTAAATGCAATGCACAATATTGAACCCAATGTTGAAAACCTGAGTCTCTGTAAATGATCATGGGTCTTTCAATGAGCCAAAACACACTTCAAAAATCAATCGGAAATGTTTAAGGACAAAACTCTGGACTGTTATGAAGTAGATAGCAATGAGTCTACATTCCATTGAGCTCTTGTGAGACACCTGAAAATTGCAGTTGGGAGAAGGCATCTAGGACATCTGGAGCAGTAGCAGAAGTGTCAGTAGAGATATAGAAAGGATGTGCTTTTAAATATTAAGGGGCAGATTTATGAAAATGTGAGTTTAGAGCAGGGGTGGGCAAACTTTTTGGCTCACGGGCCACATTACTCACCCCCGGGCCAGACCGGGCCAGGGCGGGCAGGGCCAGGCCAGCGTTACGCCCCCTTCGTCTCTTTAATTCCGGCCCGCCAATGAAACCAAGTCTCGCGTGATGAGACTTGGCGTCGGCGGCGGGCCGGATTAAAAAGGCCAAGGGGCCGGATGTGGCCCACGGGCCGTAGTTTGCCCACCCCTGGTTTAGAGCTTAATACAAAAAACTCATCCACCTTTTATTTATTCCTATGGGATTTTTAGAAGCATATTTATCAAATGGAGAGTTCTAACTTTCACCCATTGATAGATACACTTCTAAAAATCCCATAGGAATGAATAGAATGTGGGTGAGTTTTTTTGTATTAAGCTCTAAACTCACATTTTCATAAATCTGCCTTTAAGTATAGTGTGCCAATTATTTTGTAAATGACAGTTATTCAGATCTAAAAGGAAATATAGGCATAAAGACCATTTTAGCCAAATAATTCTTATTTTTAAAAAAATATTTCCTTTTTCTCTGAAAGAGAGATCTCTTGTGCAAGAAATCTGTGTGTGATGAGAGCATTACATTATTTAATATCTGTTGAAAGATTCATTATTCATACAGGTCAGTGCAGTGACCGCAAGCATCAATTTGCCTCATCCCAGTAATGGAGGCAAATGTATTTTATAATTTTAATACAATTATGGAAGATGGTGTTTCCAATATTGGCTGCTAATGGAGAATATCATTTCCTAAGCATCTAAGGTCAGGGTGTAAAATAAACAAAATCTATATTTTGAAAAAGAAGTGAAAGTTATTTAAAAACCAGTTTGCAGAAGGATACTATGCAGAGTGCAACTTTCCTGAAATTCAGTTTTTTCTATTTAACTAAATATATGAGCACATTTAGATTTGTATAGCATTTGCAGCAAAAATAAGAAATTTCTTATGCTATAATGACTGTGGATACCTGCCAAGGAATTTTGGAAACGGATCTTTATGGTTAGTCCCTGAGTGACTGTTTGGATATTTCTCTTTGGGACACCTCATTTAACAAAAGCAAAACACAGGTGTACAGCTAATACAATTACAGGTAATACAAAATACATATGTATGGAGTTGTCTGTGTAGTGCTACAATAGCCAGCTGATTAATCATACAGAGACAATTGGTTTCCTAATGTTTAGATGACATGATCTTAAGGTCCCCATTCACGTGAAGGTCGCCAAGCGAGCGGATCTTCACCCGATATCCCCACCTATCGAGGAACGTGTAGACTAATTCGATCGTTTGGCCCTGGGGCCAAATGATCAAATTATAATGGCGGCAATGGGGCAGTCCGTCCCGACTGAATCTTTTAACCTGCCCGATCGATATCTGCCCAATTTCAGGCCAGATATCGGTCGGCCAGGCCCCTCGTTTCTGCCCCTACACGGGCCGATAAGCTGCTACAATTGGCCCGTGTATGGGGATCTTTACTGTAATTTATTTGTAGTTCCTTTAAATATATCTTCATTTTGGTATTCTGATCCAATAGTACAAAAAAGACTTTATGTTTGCCGCTTTATTTGCCATAGTTAACTAACCTTATACTGGCCAAACCCAAGGCACATTTTGGTACATTTATTTAGTTTAAGTATGTTATAGAATGTCCTATTCCTATAAACTTTGCAACTGGTTTTCATTTTTTGTTTATTATAGTTTGAATCATTTGCCTTCCTCTTTTGTATATTTTCAGCTTTCAAATTGGGACCACTGACCACGCAGGCAAAATATTATTGTTCTCTGCACAATTTTAATATTATTTGTAATAATTTTTATTCGTTATCCTTCTGTTCAGTCCCTCTCCTATTTATATTCCAGTCTCTTATTCAAACCACTGCTTAGTTGCTAAGGTAAACAAGATCCTAACAACCTAATAGCTGCTGAAATGCAACACTGCAGAGCTGCCAAACAAAAAAAAGTTAAAATAACTGAAACAAAACACAAAACCACTTGCCCCTATAGTAGTTCACCTATCACTAGGTTTTTAACCCATAATATTGACTATACAAGTAGTGTTTTTCATTCCAAATTCACTTTCCTGCTTTTTGAATGCTGCTGCCATCTTATTAGTTTTTTATTGATTAGGTGGCGGCTAATGATGACACACATGCAAATATAGACACAAGCACGTCTGGACCTATAGTAGCAGTAGTATTTAGGCATGCACACTGTAGACTTGGGGGAATGCGCACGGGGATGTGAGGCGGTAACAGAAAGAGATATTAGTGGTGTCTGCCAGCCTTGGCACGTGCTTTCTGCAGCGCATTTCCTATGAAATGACATTCTATGAAAAGATTACTTAAAGATGCCTTTGGATTAAAAGAGACTTTTATAAAAAGAGTTTTGTTGTGCTCAGTTCATACACCTCAGCCACCACTCCTCCACTGCCATGTCACTCTGCCAGTCTCTGCACTGGCTTCCGCTACCATTCAGGATAAAATTCATTAAAATCCTATGACATATTCTAAGCAAATGACAACTATAACATACTGATACCTGCACCTTATGTCCTCTACAGATTCTCTTTTGAGGTTGGAAAATCTTTTGGGAAGTTCCCTCTTTACCTCTTGCACCAGTTGTTTTTTGTGTGTAATCTGTATGTTAAATGTAGAACCACTTATTGTACAACACTGCTAAATATGTTGGCGCTTTATAAATACATGTTAACAAAAAGAATATTAATAATGTATTGACAAAAGCTTTTTTGGAAAGGTAATATGCAACATTAGAGAATAGAAATTTGTCTGCAAAAGGCTTAACAATCTAGAGGTGGTTTATGGGTAATTAAAAATATATTCAGACTTTTGTAAGCCTACCTGTTTTCTCCACCATAGTGTGCAATAGGTGTTTCCATTGCATTTTTCTTTTACCTTGTCATAAGCAGAATTCACACTAAAATTGTATAGAAGGTACCTGCAAATTGGCTTATACTGTAGATTGGTGCTTTGTTGACATTAACTTTGTTGATTTGTTGCAGAGTTTCAAGCCAGTAGTCTTTGTAGTCTGGCATTCCTCCAGCCTAACAAAAGCCACCTTGCCTCCAGTACTAAAATATCTGCCCTATGTGGATCCATTTTCCGTCCCACCTCCACAAGCCATTTAATAGTTCTATTATATCTATTATAATTGTATAACATTATGAGAAACACTGTTCTCATGAGATTCTGGTTTCATGCAAATTATTCACAGGCCTAATGGTTATCAAACAGATAAATGGTTAACTGTTTGACCTGAAGATCTAGTAACAATAACATAATATACATTTGATGGGTTATAGTTTGGTTTGTTATGCTTTAATTATCAATTCTTAATTACCAACCCTCCAGCTTAGTTAGCATTAGGATCAATCTAAGGATCACATTTTTAGCATTGTCATTGGATGAATGCACCCAAGCATTCATCCAATGACAATGCTAAAAATTTGATCCTTAGATTGATCCTTATTCATTATGAATAAAGCTTTAGGGCACATGTACATCTACAAGTCCAGTGAGCAAATTGCAATTTTGAGTGCAATTGCCATGTTCTTCTTCCACAGTAGATTGTTTTTTCCCACAATTCTGGCATCATTGCAGTCACAAAGAGTTGCACCTTGATGCTGCACTTAGCGCAATTGTGTTTAATACACCAAAATTAACACAGCAGCATGTGCTCTCCATTGCAAAGAGAAAGCAGTTGTGCTGAATATTTTCTGCCTGGTGTCATTTCTGGTGTTCAGCATGCAAGGGATGTGTGCATACTACACTTTTGGTGCAACTGAACTGGGTAGATTGGTGCAGGGTGCTGAGGGAACCCTGGAACTACCGCCTGTTCAGGAAGTGGCAGTAGTTGCCAGACCTGGATTTGTGGTTAGGCATTAATTTAGGGGCAGCATGCTGCCCAGCTGCATGTAAAATTTGCTCAGATATGGAGCACTGGGGACAGGACGTGCAAAAATCTTCAGAGTGCCCTCTCCCCAGTGCTCCGTGTGTGAGTGAAAAGGGGTGGCCTCTGGGCATTCCAAACACAAATCCCCCGCTGGCAGCTGCAGGGTTCCCCTGCATCAATAGGTACAGTGTGTGCCATACTCTGCCAGCGGCACTCAGATCAGAAGGCAGGAAGGACTGAATGGCGTCAGCCACAATTATAAGGAAGCACAAGGAGTGATGCAAAATGCAGAGATGTACAAGCTGCAGCTGTACATGAGCCCTTTTGTCTTCTTTTATTGGAATTATCTTATTTTTAAATAACTTGGACCATTTCAAATAAAATGTTTTACTTATAAGGGTTTCGTTTTAATGGTCTCATTTTGAATTAACAGTAGACTATACAACACCATCCACAAGCGGGGATCAGATTGTTTTTATGGAGAAATAATAGAGGACATCAAATGAAATATTCAACAAATTATTCCCTAATCATCTGCAAAACATTGCAGCTAATTTATTCAGTAACTAATAGAGCCATTGTAAAACACTGTTTCACACTTTCACAGTTTAGTAAACATGTTAGTACCCAAAATATTTTTGGATTTTTTTGGCTGAGTAAAATAATATTATACCCTTGACAAATATGAAGTTCTCTCAGTATATTACTATTCTTACATTCTGAAATAACCCAGATAAGTCTATGAATAGAATAAGGTTATATATATCTCTCACCTACCCTTACCTCCAGTAAACAGTATTTGATAAATAAATATTAAGATATTGAATTTGTGAATTTGATCTTGCATTCACCTTCCATCCTTATTTTGTGCTTTCCAGTAGAAATGTGCTGGCTTAGGATGTAGTCTGCTATATTAGTATTAGAGTACCCACAACCCCTCTGTGTGGCCACACACCTGTCTGGCTGCTTTGATGGCTTAATTTTGTGTAAACTTTAAATGGTATCAGTACTGTGATTAACTGGCCCCTGCATTGTTCTCACTTGATAAAGGGTATTGACCCGAAACATGTTGTGTTACCACTACCCACAATAAATGGTTTGCAGTAAATCTGCTGAAGCTTTTTTTCTCCTACTTTTTGGATTTTTGCAGTTGTATTTGGTTGCAGCACAGAGCAACAACTAGGAGCTAAAGCTTTTTTCGTAAGTACTTTATACAAAGTGCTCCAATAATTTTTTATTTTTGATTGCATTGTTAACACCTCATGCTCAGTCTGTAATCACCCACATTGTTCACCTGTTCACACCTCAGACATTGTATGTACTGCCTGGCCTATGCTGTCTGTGTGTAGGCAGCATAGGGCAGGCAGAGTTTGGCACACAGGCAGCATAGGGTAGGGAGGGTATGACACACACAGGCAGCATAGGGCAAGGAGGGTATGGCACACACAGGCAGGGTAGGGCAGACTAATATAATTCTTTCACATGATGGTTGATACCCATGCAGTGAGGACCAAGCATTTAGGTTTTGGCACTACCACCATTGTGATAAAATCGGTGTGGTTTGAAGTGGGTGTGGTTTAAAAGGGGGGAGTGGTCATAACTGGTTTCCATTAGCGGCCCTCCACCATGTATGCGAGAGAAATTCCGGCCCTCGGCACCGCAGAAGTTGGACAGCACTGCTGTAAATAGTTCTAATTTGCTTAATTGGTTGCTATATTTACCCTATTTGTGGCCCTGCTGAGCATAATGTAGCAATGTGCGGGTCAAATTTTTTCAACCCAAACCCAACCAGACCCAACAATACACCTCTATTTATAGACCCACTTTGGACCCGCTTAATCTCTGATGTCACAAAGGGGGTGGGGCAGATGTATGCCTATAAATAAAGGCTTCTGGATGCCAAAGATGAGCAGTGTAAGGTCATGGGCAGGAAGGATATATACAGATACCCCTGTCTCACGGCATTTTGCATTGTGTAAACACAATGTTACACAGCTAAAATGGTGCATCCTAGAGGAGGTATCACAAAGCAAGAGAGGGGGTGACAGAAAAGTTAGATTGTTACAGCATTAAGGGAAATGGATTAAAAGATTGTCCACTATGATACCTAATGGTATGAATGATTATTGGAGCCTTCAACCATATTTGTGAATAATGCTGACCAATGTTTTATTATTAATATTCATTTGCAGGTACAGAAGTGTGAATTAGCTGCGCCCCTTGATTTTGCAACTTCTAGATGAGGTAAATGTAGCTATTTTGAAATGTTAGTGAGGATAAATGTAAAGTTGTATTACTAATGTATTGCCCAAAGAGAAAAAAATGTTTCAGGAAAAACTATTATAATAGCAAAGTGTATATAGAAGTTTGCAAGCCTCTGATATAAAATAACTTAGTGTTTGCTGTAACCCCTGATTTGCGTAGGTAGGCACAATGATGTGCAGTTCCTGATGGTGGTTTTAAAAAAATAATAATTTTGTACCTTTTTTTTATGTTTTTAGTTTAGGTAGACACGATTTATGGAATCTGGATGTATATTGATGCATTTGATGAACCTTGTATAAGGGTTATTAATATTGTACACCAGTGCTGTCCAACTTCTGTGGTACCGAGGGCCGGAATTTCTCTGACCTACGTGGTGGAGGGCCGATAGTCAAATGTTGACTACACCCATGTATGTGAAAGCCACACCCTCTTATAAAGACACACCCCTTTGCCACACCCATTTTTAGACAACACACATGCTGGCATCTGTAGAAACTGGGAGCTGGGAGCTAGACCACAGGTAAGAATGTGTTTTTCTCCTGTCTCAGAGTACAAGCTCCCCATTTCATAGTGTAAAATAGAAAATCAATAAATAAATTGTAAGAATTGTCAACATGGCACATAGAGCTAAATTAATGTATTTTGGGAGCATTTATTCACAAACTGGGGACCTATATTACAAGGTCAGCACCAGTGTACCTACTGTAGGTACATATGCTGACAAAGCAGTAAGAGAATGCCTGGTACATACACTAGCACAGCACTGCTACAACCTCAAAGACCAGAAACTGAACAGGTGTACCACTGGCAGTATGTGCCTTAAGTATGTGCAGATTAGCATAGTGCTCTAATACAGGAGATTCAGTGATCAGTGGGACCTCAAAATATTTATACATGCACTTAGATTGTAAGCTCTACGGGACAGAGACCTCCTTCCACTGTAAATTATACCACATGGCACTGTGTCTTTACACTTATTTATTGTATTTATTATAATACTTGTCCTCCCTGTGTGTAAGTTTCTCTGTTGTAAAAATGTACAGCCCTGTGCACCCTTGTAGCGCTTTCTAAAGTTATACATACATACATGCATACAAGACTACAAAAAAAATTTGCACTTGTTTATTACCACAATAGATTGATATAGGCCAGAATAATCCTCAATATTTATACAGAAGGAAATCTTTTACAGCACTCATTAAAAGGCACATTAAACCCACATAAAATGGTACAATAAGGCTTAGCAACAATGGGTACCCTGATTTCCTGTATCAAATTGAACACTGACCTCCAGCATTGAATGGGATAGGAATCACAACTGGTACACTGAAATAATACCCCAGTATAAATTGGTACTGTGACCCATTAAGCCCAAAATTCACCCCATCATAAATTACTACAGACACCCCTAATATTAACCACCAGCAGGGACTGACACTGTGACCCACAGCGTTAAAAATCATTATCCCCACAGTTAGGCTCACCACTTTTAGGGCAGGGTCTGGTAGTATGATGCAGGCATGGGCAGCAAGTTTAGGGACCAAGGCAGCAGATGGCAGGTGGCAAAAGACCAGATGAGGATCGCGCAGCCGTATTCTATCTGCTGAAGGCACCTTGCCAAATACAAAGGGAATGTGGGGGCGGAGCTTGTGCCGCGAGTGGGCGGGGCTTGTGCCGCGAGTGGGCGGAGCTTGTGACATCATATCTGGACGTCCTATCGGCCGGTAGGAGACTGACTGGATAAAGCAGGGAGACTTTAATGAAAGTGCGGGGAGACACTGGACAATGTGGAGATGCACAGGCTACTTGTTAGGTAATCGGATTAGTTAGGGGAGGTGTGCGAACAGCCTAGATTTCAGATTTACCCACAGTGTCGCGGGCCGCAGTATACAGCCTTGCGGGCCGCATGCGGCCCGCGGGCCGCCAGTTGGATAGCGCTGTTGTACACCATGGACACTAATGCGTTAATTGTGCTGTGACTTGTGTCTAAAAGATTATAACATTGCACACAAAGGATACTAAAAAGTTAAGTATGCTTTCAACTGATTGGCTATCAAAAGAAGGGGGTGGGTATGACTGTGTTTAAAATTCACTAACTGCTTTGTTATGTACACTTGGTAAAAGGCATGAAAGCAGCCCAAAACATGTCATGTATGGCATAAAAAGTAAAAGCACTTTTTTGCAGCAATTTTGCACTTTTTCTCGTGCTCCCCCCTACATATATTTTTTGACGGGCAGGAAGAAAGCAAGGTAGAGCTCAGCCTGAACCTGCCTGCAGGCAATATTATAAGTGTCTGAGCTAGTTTTGGATTCAAATGCAGACTTGCCACATTATAGCTATGAACTATCTTTAAGGAATTTCACACATTATTTTATAGTTCACAGGTTATCTTTACAAACATTTAAACACTTGATAGATAGATAGATAGATGATAGATAGATAGATAGATAGATAGATAGATAGATGATAGATAGATCGATAGATGAGATAGATAGATAGATAGATGATAGATAGATAGATAGATAGATAGATAGACTTGGCTTATTAAGAATTGTATAGAAAAAAAAGTGGAAGAGTGCAATGTACTGACAGAAGACAAAGGCCCATTATAGTATTATTGTTTTGTACATCATTTAGTGACAAGCCAAGCCGGTGCTTGCCCTGGCCATTAGCTAGATGCTTGCTAGACTGATTTGAGTTTAATGGCTTGCCATTGTTTAATCCTCTCTAGTAAAGGGCTGTTGCTTCCTGTGATTATTTTTCCAAGCTCCCAGCCATTTAGCTGACTTCAAACTTGTTTTGTGTTTCAGAACTGTGGTGTGTGGTGTTTTACAAATTGTTCAGAGGAAAACAAGAGTTTAAAAAAAAGTTATTGCTGTGCCCTATGTCTGCACATTTTAATCTATTTTAAATTAAAATCGAAAAGCACAGTATAAAGGCAGCACAACTCAATAATGGGAATCAGTCACAAACCTGAATTGGTTATTCTCTTTGCTACAATTATAACTGCTGCAAAATGCTGTTCCGTTAGCTGGAAAGGTCATGTACAGGAAAACTCCTTGCCAATCATCCATGACATTCCCTCTGCACAGGAATTGCTTGCACATTCTCATTGCTTTTTGTATTTTATTTGCTTCATTCAGTTAGGTAAAATACTGTAATTTAAAATAAGTTCCTTACATTTTTAGTCTTGGAAAATAAATAATTTTGTTTGAAGTTTGCTTTTAACCACAAAACCTGTTATTCTTCACTTTGATTGGTCTTTTTATTCAATGTCACTGCCACTCTGACTGGATAGAAAATATGTATGATTAAGAATGGAAGATTATATTTACTTGTGTGTTATTCTGTTCAGTTTTGTAAAAATGCTGTTTTCCTTCTTGGTTTTTGTTATTAACATTCCTATTTGTATGATTTTCGTGTTTCTTTAGACACAAATGTTTCCGCATTTATTAAAAAATATGATTATAAAAAGTAAGAATGAAAAAAACTGTTGAACAAATACAAACACAAATTAAGTACTTTAAAATCTTCATTTGCTTAAACATTTGCTTAAAAGTAAAAAAACAGGAAAGACAACACAGGCCTCTTTCTTTATTAGGAGACTGGACTGGTAAGGTATGTAACCAAAAAAGGCAAGATAAGTAAAACAAGTAAGACAGGCAAGCTTGGTTCTAAGTAAAGGTTATAGGCAAGGCAATGCAAAACATGTAAAGAGTATAGGCAAGGCACAAGAAGTAAAGGCTATAAGCAAGGCAAAACAAGTAAAGGCTATAGGCAAGGAACAAGAAGTAAAGGCTATAGGCAAGGCACAAGAAATAAAGGCTATAAGCTAGGCAAGTAAAGGCTATAGGCTAGGCAAGACAAGTAAAGGATATAGAGAATGCATGACAAGTAAAGGCTGTATTCTAGGTGAGACAAGTAATGAAACAAGAAATAATTGCAAGAGAATGCAAGAGATGTTAAGGTTAGAAGCAATGCAAGAGAAGTAAAACCTAGGCAAGCAAGACAATTAAAGGCTATTGGCAAGGAAAGACAAGTAAAGACTATAGAAGGCTATAGGCAAGACAAGTAAAAGCTATAGGCAAGTCAAAACAAGTAAAAGCAATAGGCAAGTAAATAATAGGAAAGCAAAGATAAGTAAAGGCTATAGGCTAGGCAAGACAAATAAAGGATAGGCAAGGAAAGACAAGTACAGGCTAAAAGTAAGGCACAAAAAGGTTAAAGGCAATGCAAGACAAGTAAAGGTACAGGCAAGGCAAGACATGTAAAGGCTATAGGCAAGGCAAGACAAGTAAAGGCTATAGGCAAGGCAAGATATGTAAAGGATATGCAAGGCAAGACAAATAAAGGCCATAGGCAAGCCAAGTAAGAACTATGGGCAAGGCAGGCACTGCTGGTACAGAAAGCAAAGTTCAAGGTAAGGTCCTTGTCCTCTGACACATAGGAAAGATAGGCAATCCTTATGCACTATTCAAGCACTTCTCAGTTTGTCATTCATAGAAGAGAAAGTCTTTCAAGCAGCATACAAATTAACCAAAGCTGGTGCCAAAGACTTGGAGTATACTGTACTGTGAGAATAACTGGGTCTCTCTCCCATGTTGTAATTTTGCTCTACTGTTCCTTTACCCCGCTAAGTCACTATAATTCACATTTGCCCTGAGTAAGGCCTATGGTGATTACTGCTATAAGATTTGTCATTTGTTTCAAAGATTTTAAAGTACTGCATGGTTTATCATGTGGTGGGTGATATTTTTAGAAATAAAGTAACAATATAAGGACTGCATTATGGGTATGACACCCACAGTTTGCAGATTAAAGAAACCGCCAAATTTGTGCTTCCTTCTTTGAATAATATTCCTGTCAAAATAGTGTTCAATTTGAAAGTAAAACATTTTTACATTCTATATTTCATTTCTTTAATCTGTGTTTACATCTATAATACTTTAAAACTGCTAACACTTCGTTACTGGTAACAAGTAACATTCTTTTTGTAGCAAAAATGCACAAACACCATATATCATGCAGGTGGGGAGCTTACCCTGTCTGCATGATCTAATGTGTCATTCCTTTAAAAAGTTTTTGCTCCAGTTCATGACATGTGCCTATGAAAAGTCTGCCCCACCATTGCAGGAGAGCAGGACTAGACAGGCAATCTGTGGAATGTCAGAGGGGCTGCTGTAAGATGCTTCTGCTGGAGAGTGAATATAGTGGGTGTGTGGCTCTAACATTTCTGTTGAAATGGTTTCTGTGCCATATCTTTAGTGTGCCCAAAGATGTGGAAAATAGCGTGAAACATTTTGTGACTACTTTTCGTATGCTTTTATATCTCATTCAGCAAAACTGTTTTCATAAAAGTAAAACTACACGAAAGAAAATGGCAGTGAAATAGCTACTTATGCTCAACCTATTCTTCAAGAACACAACCCACCTAAAATTGTATTTCTTCTTCTGTAATTCACAGCACAGCAAAATGTTAATTTCCCCGAGCTCTCAACAATGCGTGAGAAAACCGTCTGCATACATTGAATTATCATTTGTGCCAGAGGCATTTCTATTCATCTTGGATAAAAATAGGCTGACTGTATGACATCAATGAAAGATAGACGGAAAGGGGTTTAAATGTAAACGACAGACTTCAACTGAAGTCTTACAGACAGGGACTCTTGTGCATTTTAAAAGCAGGATATACTAGTTAAACTTTCAAAGTTTCTAAGCCAAAGGTTCCCTAATTTTCTATGAATTACTATATTGCATTTCATAAACTTTTATGCAGACTAACAAAATGTTAACAAATGTACTGAAATAGATTGAGAAACATTCTTAGTCAAGTAGCAAAATGCAGTTTATTAATATGTGCATTGTGGCAGGACAGCCTAAAAATGTGCAGATAATTGAGCCTTTAAGGTTACATAGTTACATAGTTACATAGGGTTGAAAAAAGACCATCAAGTTCAACCCATCCAAGTAAACCCAGCACACACAACCCACACCTACCTATACACTCACAAACATAAACTATATATATATATACAACCACTAATACTAACTGTAGATATTAGTATCACAATAGCCTTGGATATTCTGCTTGTTCAAGAACTCATCCAGGCCCCTCTTAAAGGCATTAACAGAATCTGCCATTACCACATCTCTAGGAAGGGCATTCCACATCCTCACTGCCCTCACCGTGAAAAACCACCTACACTGCTTCAAATGGAAGTTCCGTTCCTCTAATCTAAAGGGGTGACCTCTGGTGCGGTGATTGTTTTTATGGGAAAAAAGAACATCCCCTATCTGCCTATAATCGACCTCTAATGTACTTGTAATCATGTCCCCTCGCAAGCGCCTCTTTTCCAGAGAAAACAACCCCAACCTCGACAGTCTAACCTCATAGCTTGAATCTTCCATCCCCTTTACCAGTTTTGTTGCACGTCTCTGCACTCTCTCCAGCTCATTAATATCCTTCTAAAGGACTGGAGCCCAAAACTGCACTGCATACTCAAGGTGAGGCCTTACCAGGGACCTATAAAGGGGCAAAATTATGTTTCATCCCTTGAGTCAATGCCCTTTTTTATACAAGACAGCACTTTATTTGCTTTAGTAGCCACAGAATGACACTGCCTGGAATTAGACAACTTGTTATCTACAAAAAACCCCTAGATCCTTCTCCATTAAGGATACCCCCAACACACTACCATTCAGTAGATAGTTTGCGTTGATATTATTTCTACCAAAATGCATAACTTTGCACTTATCAACATTGAACCTCATTTTCCAGTTTGCTGCCCAGTTTTCAATTTTTTTCAAATCACTCTGCAAAGCGGCAGCATCCTGCATGGAACTTATAGTTTTGCACAATTTAGGGGCGTATTTATTATGCTTTGCTAAAACTATATTACACCGGATATTGCGCCGTTATTTTCCATAAGTTCTGGTGGAAGAAAAAACATGTAAAAATTACGCAGATTTTACACCGTTTTTACGCTGTTTTTACATAGCGAAGCCTGTCGATGTGTGGCAAATTTTCTCGCCGTATTTTTACACAGCATAATAAATATGCCCCCAAGTGTCATCAGCAACAATAGAAGCCCACCTCCAGGTCATTAATAAACAAGTTAAAAAGCAAAGGACCAAGGACTGACCCCTGCGGTACTCCACTAACCACACTGGTCCAATTAGAAAATGTTCCATTTACCACCACTCTTTGTAATCTATCCTTCAGCCAGTTCTCTATCCAATTATAAATATTATGTTCTAGGATAATATTCTTCAAATTGATCATTAACCTTCTGTGAGGTACTGTATTAAACGCTTTAGCAAAGTCCAAGTAGATGACACCAACTGCCATTCAAGCATCGAGGTTCCTGCTCACCTCCTCATAAAAGGCAACTAAATTAGTCTGGCAAGATCTGTTACGCATAAAACCATGCTGGCACAAACTAATAGTATTGTGAACTGCAATGTATTCAAATACCCTATCCCTTATTACCCCTTCCAAAAGTTTTCCTACTACTGATATTAGACTAACAGGCCTATAGTTTTCAGGCTGAGAACAAGATCCCTTTTTAAATAACGGCACCACATTAGCAATTCGCCAGTCTCTTGGCACCATGCCAGACCTCAACAAATCCTGAAAAATTAAGTGAAGACGCTTGGCAATCACAGCGCTCAGCTCATTTAATACCCTGGGATGAATCCCATCTGGTCCTGGACCTTTGTTTACCTTTACATGTTCAATTCTCTTTGGAATTTCCTCCCGAGTGACCCATGCGTCAGTAGCTAAATTACTAGAACTGGGCATATTACAAGGGAAGCCTTCATTATCTGGCTCCTCAGATGTATAGACAGATGAAAAGTAAGAGTTCAAAATTTCTGCTTTTTCCCCATTCTCATCAACCAACGTACCCCCCCGTGATAATAAGGTTCCCACCCCTTCTTGCTTCATTTTTTTACTATTCACATAATTAAAAAATAATTTTGGATTCTTTTTACTCCTAGCTGCAATATCCCTTTCCATCTCTATTATAGCTTGCCTGATAGCTTTTTTGCATGCTTCATTTGCTTCCTTGTACCTGATGAAAGTTTCTGCTGTCCCAGCTAACTTGAATGCTTTAAAAGCACGTTTTTTCTTACCAACCTCGACACTAACACTTTTATCCAGCCTTAAAGGTTTTGCTTTGCGATGCCTCTCCTTGCTTACAAGGGGAATATTGTGTATACCTGCAAAGCAAGGTGCTTTATAAACAGTATAGGCTGTAGAGGGAGGCCTAGGAGAAAAAGGGTTAAGATTCCATCCCAACCAGGTAATTACTTGGCAGCTGAGAGCAAAGTTGCTACTGCAGGTAAAGGTGGTGGGGTGCTCCCGCACCTATGGGCTCTTCCTTGGATGTCTGGAGGAGACAGTGCTTCTTAAATGCGAGAAGGAGAGCCACAAGGCTGGTCCTTGTGGGGGGCGGGGGGCTAAGAAAAAGCCAAGTAATCTAAGAACCAAGTGGCCTAAGAGAGGGCCTTTGAGATTGAGAACCTGGGGAAAAGTAGGAACTGCAAAATACAAGAAACTTGGGAGTGGACAAGTCTTGTGTGTGTTTTAGGGGCTTAGGAAATAGGCCCTCAGTCTCTGTATAAGGTAGAGTATGATTCTAGTTCTATTTATTTTTGGAGAAGCCTTAAATAAACCACAATTAAACAGCGTTGAACTCTGTGCGTCTGTTTTGAGTGTCTAGAAGTGAATGCAAAGGTCTATCCCCCGTAATAAGAACAGGACCTAACAACCTAAAACTGCTGCAGTATATATAGATGAAAGAGACTGGTACAAGACAAAATTTTAAAAAAGCAGCATTCTTTTATTGTATAGGAACCTACTATAAATACTGATGGAGACACTGTAAACCTCATTGTGTAGATTTTGAAAATAAACAAAACTCCACTTTTACTAGCCTCTAGAGTCACTATCTGCATAAAATACAAAATAATTACATAGATGGGTTAAACAGAGACATTTTTCATTAACTAAAATCCTAAAAATGTACCTCTTGGCAATGTTGATCTATTAGATGGTAGAAATGCCAATTCTTCTCTGGCAACCTATCATTTTTCCTAGATCAAAGACTTACAAGATACAAGAGAAAATAATAATCTGTATCAGATCAAAATGTCAGAAACTCAGAATCCTTAAAACATTATTGATCTTGCTGAGGAGGAATTTATTATATCTGACACCTGACAGGTGTGGTTCACAAAAATATTATGTATATAGTCTGTTTGCCTATGCCACGGCAAGGAAGCAACTGGTTAGAGTGCACAAGCAACCAATGAATTGGTCCAATAGGGAAAAAAGGTAAGGGTAAAGCCTGCATGTGATGATGTAAGCATTTAAGAAGTTCTCAGTGTGTCAGGTTTATCCCTTCAGAAAACTGATTTACAATAAATAGGCACTCTCTGTGTCAAGATTACACTTTAGAGTTTAGTGAACTTTACAGTTTATTGTTCACGCAAACAGATAAAGGCTTTGTATGTGTATATATGTAAAATTTATTTACATTTGTTTTGTTTGTCCCACTCTAGGAAGCCCTGAAGCTATAAACGCAGGGGCTGCATGACAAGGGATCCGAATGACCAGCAGCCAGATTACACTGGTTTATGTTTAAAGATTGGAAAAATCAGATGCAGCTGTGATTGGGAGAGAAGCAATAAGTTAAGGAGGGGGAAAGCTGGGCTGGGGGTGGAGAAGGATAGGGATGTGATGTCACAAGAGAAGGAGTTCACTTCCTATCTTCTGAACAGGTAGAAACATGAGGCAGAGCTCTCTCTGTAATATAATGTTATTAGCTGCAGTATATACACACTAACTCCTCACTATACTGCTGGCTTTGGGGGTAGAACTATTTGGGCAGGCTGTTTGTTAGGCTCTTGCTGTTTGCAGCTTTACAGCAGTTAATCTCACTGTAGCCACTTAGGCAGCATGGAAGTCAGCCTGGGCCCAAAAATGTACCCTCTCTATTATATAGAAATCCAGGCTGTGACATTGAGCTGCAGCTACTGCAACTCATTACAGTATACAGAGAGCTATAGTTGGAGTATACAGAGAGCTGTAGTTAAGTATACAGAAAGAGCTGTAGTGGGAGTATACAGAGAGCTGTAGTGGGAGTATACAGAGAGAGCTATAGTTGGAGTATACAGAGAGCTATACGGTAGTTGGAGTATACAGTGAGCTTTAGTTGAAGTATACAGAGAGAGCTATAGTTGGAGTATACAGAGAGCTATAGTTGGAGTATACAGAGAGCTGTAGTTGGAGTATACAGAGAGCTGTAGTTGGAGTATACAGAGAGCTATAGTTGGAGTATACAGAGAGCTATAGTTGGAGTATACGGAGAGCTGTAGTTGGAATATACAGAGAGCTATAGTTGGAGTATACAGAGAGCTGTAGTTGGAGTATACAGAGAGCTATAGTTGGAGTATACAGAGAGCTATAGTTGGAGTATACGGAGAGCTGTAGTTGGAATATACAGAGAGCTATAGTTGGAGTATACAAAGAGCTGTAGTTGGAGTATACAGAGAACTATAGTTGGAGTATACGGAGAGCTGTAGTTGGAATATACAGAGAGCTATAGTTGGAGTATACAAAGAGCTGTAGTTGGAGTATACAGAGAACTATAGTGGGAGTATACAGAGAACTATAGTTGGAGTATACAAAGAGCTGTAGTTGGAGTATACAGAGAACTATAGTGGGAGTATACAGAGAACTATAGTTGGAATATACAGAGAGCTAAAGTTGGAGTATACAGAGAGCTGTAGCTGGAGGTGGGGCTCAGTTGATAATAAGGCAAAGCCCGAATTCAGTAACTTTCCTGGGCTTTGCTTTACTAACACTACGTATTATACAGTAGAGCTATAGATATAATCATCTGATTCAGCAGCCTCTAATTTTACTGGGCCTTATCCAGTTGCGGATGTCATCTATCTATATATTATTAACCCATACAGAATGTGCCAGATAGCCATCTTGCACAGCCATTCCTGTAGAGGCTACACTTTGTCACTCAGGCTGTGTACCTAGGGCAGAAGTAATTCTACTGTGTTTCGACACACACATATATATATAGAGAGAGAGAGAGAGAGAGAGAGTGAGGGAGGGAGGGAGGGAGGGAGGAGGGGATTACAGTACAATTTCCCCTGTGAGTGTATCATGGACCATGTACAGACCTCTCTCTTTTACATAATGTTATTAGTTGCACTATATACAAATTTACTCCTCATTATACTGCTAGCATTGGGGGTAGAACTATTTGGGCAGGCTGCTCAATAGTCGTTTCCTTGTGTTTGTTACAGCAGTCAATTGCACTGTAGTCACTTGGGCAGCAGGGGAGTCAGCCTGGGTCCAAAAAGGCATCCTCTCTATTAAATATAGAAATCCAGGCTGTGACACTGAGTTGCTGCTACTGCAACTCATCAAAGTACACAGAGAGCAGTAGTTTGTGTTTACAGAGAGGAGCTTAGTCAGGAATAGGGCAAAGCCTGAATACAATAACTTTCCCAGGCTTTGGTTTAATAAGTCTGTACATTGCATGGTATTTCTATAGATATAGTTCTCGATTTAGCAGCCTTTAGTAGGTTCCTTACCTCTAATTTATTGAGTCACAGATTTCAGGTAATGCTCAGAGGACAATCTGCTGCTACTGCAGACAGAACCTACATATAGTATAATCCTCTATTAGTAAGTCTAGTAGGAGTCCAGATACCGATGGGTAAGTATAAAAAACAGAGCCTGCCTATTGTAGCTTAGCTGGGATGCAGCCGACTTAGCGAGGCAGGTGCTTGATGGGCATGGGTCCCGCAGGAGTTATGACAATTGGCTGCCTGGTTACACTTGCCCACCCAATCCCTAGCGGTTGGGTGGCTGGCATGCCAGGTAGTCCATGAAGGCGGATGGTGGTTGATTACTGGCAAGCATTCCCTCTGAAAAAAGGTTTGTATAAGAAAGCCACAGCACCTGTGAAAATACCATACGCTTAGCACAACGTCGCTTGCAGTTTCAGGGCACTCAGCTTGCAATTGAGGGGTAGATACAATTTCACCATATCTGTGCAATTATATAGAATTAGCAACCCCAAAGTTATATCATAGAGGCCTGCTTACTGTAGCTTCCATTTGCGCAGGGGGGTAGACATAGGTTTATTGTGTGTATATGTATATATATGTAGGTATATATATATATGTATATATATATATTTAAGCTGATCACTTAGCTCCCTGGCACAATGCTAGCCTTGAATTCATAGAACTTATTTTTAAATTTTCTGGGCAGAAAGCAATTCCCCATTGTCAGTATATGATTTGATCACCTGGGGGGAGGGCGATCAAGGAGTAAGCGTACAAGCAGGCAAGAAACTAATAGCCCCCATGCTCGACGTGGTTATTATTTATTTCTTTCTGTGGCTAGTTGTCACTACAGTGACTTTAATATCAAAGCCTAAGAAAAAGTGGTTGGCTGGCCTTTTCCCTAAGCTGGGCCCTTATGAGCTAGGCTTGCAACGCTGGATGGAAGTCTCTACACAAAGGGATGGGCTGTGGCAAAAAGCACAGTAGTGTGTACGGGAGCAGCGACAGGAGCAGTTTGGCCTTACCCTCAAAGCTGGGCATCTACAACATGGAAGGGCTGCTACGGAAGCAGCATGGTGGAGTGGTTAGTCGGCCTTACCCTCAGAGCTGCGGTAGTGTGTACAGGAGCAGCGAGTGTATGGGAGCAGCGACAGGAGCAGTGACAGGAGCAGTTTGGCCTTACCCTCGGAGCTGGGGTCTCTGAGCTGGGTCTCCATATGTGTGGAGGGGCTGCTACGGAAGCAGCATGGTGGAGTGGTTGGTTGGCCTTACCCTCAGAGCTGGGGTCTCTGAGCTGGGTCTCCACATGTGTGGAAGGGCTGCTATGGAAGCAGCATGGTGGAGTGGTGGTTGACCTTATCCTCAGAGCTGGGTCTCCACAGGTGTGGAAGGGCGGCTATGGAAGCAGCATGGTGGAGTGGTGGTTGACCTTATCCTCAGAGCTGGGGTCTCTGAGCTGGGTCTCCACAGGTGTGGAAGGGCGGCTATGGAAGCAGCATGGTGGAGTGGTGGTTGGCCTTACCCTCAGAGCTGAGGTCTCTGAGCTGGGTCTTCACAGTATGGATGGGCAGCTACTGGACCAGTATGGCAAAGTGGTTGGATGACCTTACCCTCTGAGCGAGGCAAGTACAGCCGGAGGGAGGTCTCCACAGAGAGGACAGGCAGCTATGAGAGCAGCTGGGTAAGTGGTTGGTTGATCTTACCCTCTGAGCTAGGCGTGTACAGCTGGAGGGCATGGTAAGTGGTTGGTTGACTTGTGCTCCATTGTTACTAATAGAAGTGAAAGTTTGGTATCCAGGATGGAATCAGATTACCTTTGAAAAGCCGTGTTTGCATCCTAGTCTACCACATGGGCAGAATACATTGTAATTTGCAGCAAAATAATGCTACAAATTTTTAGTCTCTTGGCCAATAGAATGCTCCAGTGGTTTTGTTTTTTGTGCTCATCAAGTCTTCTAGCTGAGAACTATTTGGGCTGATATGCCAGGCATCCTAATGAGAAGTTTTGCCTTGCTGTAACGTGTCCAAAAAATATACATCCATAGCTGGCCATGTTGGTAATTGCACATGGTCATGGATTTAAAGGTATTTCAATAAAGGAAAGTATTTATTTATGTTTTGCATACATATGATATTTAAAAAAAAAAAAAAATTATATATATTTATACCATAGAGCTAATGGTCAATTTTATTCTATCCTGTGGTACAGTATGTGTGATACAAAAAGAAATGTTTTATAACATAGTTATAAATTTATGGTGGGGACGAACCCAACTGAAGGTTTTCAGTTGGGCTCGTTGTGGCGGTAGGACCTTGCCAGAGTACTGCACAGGAAATTTTATCAGAGGGAGAAAGGAGCTACTCTCCTTTGACTGCACGGTGGGTTGATTATACAGACGCTACTACTGCTTGTGCTAGGTGACAGCTTGCTTGGATTTCCTATCATCGAGGCACTGCAGATTCAGGACCGGCAGCAGGGCTGCTGAACTTCTCTCATGGTGGGAGATGCAGCTCCTGCTGGTAGCAGAGTTTGGGGCCATCCTCTCTGTAGGTAGAGGCAGCCTAATACTCAGTGGTGGATATAATGACATAGTGCTGATCTCAAGTCTTCAGTAAGGAACAGCAGATCATAGTAGCGATCTCTTATGGAATTCTGGCTTTGAATATTGCCTTGGGGTGAGGCTGGCAAGGTCCTATTTATTTGATAAAATGTGAATAAATGCTGTGGCCTCTTTTTAACCCATTTCCGGCTCCTGGTGTTTTATTAATGTATGTAACAATGGGGTTCAGAGGGATGGCTGAAGGCGAAGGGCAATTGAGGAGTCCCCTTGTCATGCTTTCTGCACTGAGTATTGAAGGAATAGAATTGGGGCTATGCATCCAAGTCTTCTCACATTAGTTGTTGGTTGTTTGTTTTTGCTATTTTGATTTTTTTACTGTTTTTCTTTTCTGATTGAGGTGGAGTTACAAAAGGTGGTGGTAATTTCATCACATTGTAGACTTTATGTATCATAATAAGTTCAATATAACTTATATTGAAAGTGATCAGTGAAAGTCAGCAGCACCTCATGTAACTCTACCTAAGTATAATTTACAAACTATAGTTTAGCTTATGGCACACAATATTAGCCTTATATCAGATGAAAGGCATTATATAGGACAGTTTACTCTCCATGTATGTACATTATACTGGTACATAATAATGCTTCCATAGTAAATCTTGCAGAGGCTTACCATGCACTACAATAGAAGAAGATGAAACAATGGAAGAAATGCATATAAATCATACATGCCATACTATCTAAAGGTGGCTATACACTGTACAGTATATGACTGTGATGGGAAAATCGAACCTGCCTGATCAAGACCTGCCCAATTTTAGGCCAGATGTTGGTCAGGGAGGCCCATCTTTGGTGCCCATACACGGGGCGATATCAGCTGCCGATATTGGTCCTTTAGACAGTTCCTGCATTTTATCTGTCTGTGTATGGGCCCCAACCACAGGCCACCCAGACCAACATTTGGCCACCTTAACTTCTGGAAGATTTTTTATTTGGTCACCAATCTTAAGAGGAAAAGTCGTGATATACAGGCTGAGAATTACCGCCTACACATCACTAGCCACAGCCTAGTCAAATTTTTAAAAAGGCTGGCACTGCCCTGCTTAGTAGCATTTTTTTTATAAAAAGCATTTGTCAATAGCATAGGTAAGCATAAGTAATTTAACTGGATCTAAACACTGTTGTTTAACCTATTTTACTTATATTTAGCAGAACTACAAGCTCTAGCATATTAATGGGAGCTGTTCTAGCAAGATTATATTCCTCAAGGGCCAGTATACCTTTTTCAACATTAGTTCAATTAAGCATACTTTTTGCCTATCACATCATTTAAAAAATATATCTGTAAATAAAAGTCACATTCTACTTCTACTTCTACAATCAAGAGAAATCCTCAGTGTATAATAAGCTGTCTTAAAGCCTAAAAAAACACGGGCTAATGGAAGGGAGGGGTTTGTTTATACAGAGGACTCCTCAACTGATTACTGATTTATTTTACATTGTGCATGTATTAGCATCCCTTTTAGACATTTTTGTTAAAATGCAAAAGCAGAGGTTATCAGGTTATCATAGCCTCCAATGTGCCTGGCATATTTTTACTCTATAAACCAACAAAAAATCAACAAAAAAACATGTAATTTGTTTAAAAATATTTTATTTTCTATTAATTAAGGCAGATATTGTTTGTTTTTCCAACAGGGTTATATTGCATAGTTTTAATTATTTAAAATAGAATAATTAGGAAAAAATAAACTTCATGATCCGCACAGAAACAAGGTGGGTATTTGCAATAAGAGTTTGAAAATGTAATTTACAGAAAACCTGAACAGTTTATTTTTTTATGATGTAATAAAAATACATTTTTGAGTTTGCATGCTAACTTTAGGTTACATGTACTTTTGTAGTTTTGTAGATTTCTAAATTTCTGCACATTAATCTGAAATTGATTCAGCTCTACCTTTTTTCTATATATAAAATTTGCCAGGAGTAAAGCTCTGCACTCCTAAGCGAATCAAATTTTGCAATTTTTTTTTTCTAAAAGAAAAATCAATGTAAGTTGTCAGGTACTGGCAGAAAAACGCATTTCATCAGACAAGTAATGCAGCCTCTCTCTCGTTTGTGGTTCAAACCGCCAAGCACATTAATTCATCTTGTATTGTAATGTGACCTTCTTCTAATAACATAACAGGGTGTGAAATAACTGTTTGCCATTGGGCAACAGAAAATGGTTATGCTACTGATTGACAAAATTGATATTTCTCTTGAAGTTAACTGGCCAGAAATGTATAAATTATGCTCTCTTTCACATTTTTATAGTAGATATTTAAGCAAAAATGTCATTCTAAAAAAAATAAATCAAATATTATACTTTAGTTATGTCATATTATGTCTCATACATAAGACAAATAAATGAAATGAATTTTGCTGGTGTTAGTATATGAAAGTAAGCAGCTGAGTCAGGTTTTTTTTTCACAATGAGGAAAAAGATAATAATAGACTTGTGTCATCTGCTTGATTGTTTATCTGTGTGAAATTTACAGGAATAGCTTTGTCAAGGGTTAACTTAATTAATCTGAATGTTTAATACCGTGTAAAGTAGTTAAATATTGTATTTCTGAAAACAGTGGTTTCACTTTTCAAGCATGTAATGACTAATGTATTTCTTGGCACTCTGTACCTTCGATTCTTGGTATACAATCAAGATCAGTATTTTAAAGTACATATGGCAAGATCAATTACGCTAGTGGCACACAGGGAGATTTGTAACCCACAGTTAAATCTCGGCTACTATGGCCGCTAAATCTCCCCAAAATGCTTTCTCACTGGCAATAAAGTGAATAACTGGTGGGAAAGCACATGCGGTGCTTCATTTTCTGAAGTAGCCCATAGTTTCCTGCGCAACAAGTTAATACATTGTAAGATACCCTCATACTGCCAAAGTTGGCACGCCTACAATTTAGTTTCTTGGTTATTACCTTATACAATTGTCTCTGCATATTTTATATTAAAATAAAAGGAACTCCATGAACATGGGTCTTTTTTCAAAATATATTACTATGTCCCTCCTAAAAATGGTTTAACCATCTAAAATCACTGCCCAAGCACCTGTCCTACCAGGTCTCATTAATAAAAATTATATCATAATTTTCTGTACATGCAGTCAACTCCAGCTCTTCCATTTTACCTGACAAACTGTGAATTTGCAGGCAGGCAGCAGAGGTCGCTACTTTCAGTCTGATATTTACAATATTCAATCTGTTTCTCATCAGAGACGTGGGGTAATAAAACAAAGTATTAAATAAAAACCGGGGAGGGGTTCAGAGAGCTCTTCAACAGAAAAAATACCAATTTAAGAATTAATAAATCAGGCAAACTGGTTTAGGTGATCTAAATCCAGTTAGTCTGCATTCTATGAGAAGGTAAGCAGAAACCTAGAAATTGAGGTGGCAGTGGCTGTGATCTATTAAGATTTTGCTAAGGCATTTAATTCAGTATCACACAAAAGGTTAATGATTAAATTAAGGAATATGGAACATAATTTTTATTCTAAGATAGATAACTGGCTAAAGGATAGATTACAAAGACTGATGATAAATGTGACATTTTGTAGTTTGAACCAGTGGTGTAACTACTGAAGAAGGGTGGAGGAGCAGGGAACATTGGGGCCTGGGCCATGGGGTCTGCTTCCTTTCTTTATAAGTTCCTGGAAAGACCTCACCTTGAGTATGCAGTGCAGTTTTGGATCCCAGTCTTTAAAAAGGATATTAATGAGCTGGAAAGAGAGCAGAGGCATGCAGCTAGACTGGCAAAAAGTAAACCATAACTTTTAAGAAAGGCTTTTCTTTAAAACGTATGTAAAGTTACTTATGCATGATTGTGTGGTGCACATGGTGTACATGTACCTCATTTGAGTGAGGAAAATGCATGTGTTTCTTTGGCACAACCTAATTTATTTTTATCCATAAATAAAACAAAACTGATGTAAAGGATTAGACCTCTAATTATTTACATTGTTGAATGACTGAACTATATAAAAGAAAATTGTGACTAAAATGTCTCATTGTTGATAGTTTGTTATAAACAAATGCTCTCCGGCATTTCAGACACAAAAAAATACAGATGGTTTCATAATAGGGCATAATGATGACTGAAAATGAATATTTAATCATTCCAATGTATATGTTTTAATGTAGAAGTATTTTATGAAAAATTTGCGAAACGCATTGAAGTCAATACAAATTCTAAGCGCAACAAATTTTACGCGCGCATCATTGTTCATGCTCAGCTGTTTGTTTTATACTCCAAATGCATTAAAGTCAATCGCCATTTTTTTGTATCAGCAACATTTTTGTCTCTGCAACATTGTTGTCTCACAAAAAAAAGTCGAAATCTCACTGCGAATCCATGCCTGCCGAAATAATGCGCTCATCACTACTCAGAAAGAATGAAGCAGAAAGAGCCCCATTTGGACTTGGACACTTTTGATGTGTGTCTTCCAGTTTGGGAATAGCTAGTACTTGAAAAGGATTCAGCACTAGTGATGAGCGAATCTGTCGCATTTCACTTCGCCAAAAAAGATTTGCAAAACGGTGAAATTGTCGCCCGTCAAAAAAAAATTTTCCCACGGGACACTAAACAATTCTTTTGACGCTTGCGCCAATTTTTGGTCGTGCAGCAAGTTTTTCTGTGGCGAATTTTGTTGCCCATTTTGCGAAAAAATCAGCCAATTGCGAAACGCAGAAATTCGCAGTGAATCTATGCCTGCTGAATTTTTTCGCCCATCACTATTCAGCACATATTTTTAAATGCTGTTGCCCTTTGAGCTTTCTTATTTCTTTATTTTGCCACAAGCATCTTCAAGCAGCAATGCAGTAAATGTTTATGAGCCTTTCACATAGGGTTATGTTATTTAAGTTGCAAAGTTCCTTAACAAATAGTCACCTATTTGAAAGCAAACATCTTATTGATTGCTATGGATTACTGCACTTGAGCAAACTTAGTGTTCGTGGCAAATACATATTCACTCTTGGTCACAACAGACCAAATTTTAACTTTAACCCCCCTTTAGGAAATATGCTTTATAGCTGGGATAATGTACCAGCAATACACAGAGTTACAGTTAGACAGTAACTCCAAGTCCCATTATTTGTACAAAATCTAACAAATTATAAAATCTTAGGTACCTAGGCAATTGTACATTATCTCAACATTTTATGTGCTGGTCCTAATTTAAGCCAATTTTATATTTATTTAAAATCATTCATTACCACATCTTTCACTCATTCATTACCACATCTTTCAAACATTACAAGTTTTATCTGGAATTTTTGTAGAGCTTGATGTTAAGGGCTCTGGGAATATTATACTGTTGTTAGAGCATAAACAAAAGCTTACAGCCACTGCTAAGAACAATTTGAAGGCTTCGTAATATAGTAAGCTGTCCAGCTCAGTTGCGTCATTCTGTTCAAATAATGAATTTCTTCTGAATGCAAACTGATAATGGAAAATGAAGTGGGGCATTTATTGTTCAATCAATACATTTAAAGTGGATCTTATCCACTAAGGAGGCTATTATAAACATCAAACAGTAATGAAAGCTGATGGTTTTACAGTTTATCAGTAATACAATGGCTAACATTTACTCCAGCTATGATTTAGTATCAAATTGCACTGTTCTTCTCCTGGTTTTTAAAGTATAATTAAGCTTTTTATTTTAAAATCCCTAAAAGATTCTTAACAGCCCCTAGAATAACATATCTTCCTTCCCTGCATTCAGTCTCGTGTAATTTCTACAGCACAAGCAGCTCAAGTGTAGCTCTTTCAACTACTTCCTAGTCTACCATGAGGCTTTGCTTCCTTTTTTGTCTCCATGAACAGCAGCGCTAAAGTCAGCAGACTATGAGAAATTCACACATGCGCAGTAGATGTGCCGTGGCCATCTTAAGGATGCCAAGGAAGCTACATCGGAGCAGTCTAAGGTGAGCTATTGAAACTGTAACAATGGGCAAAATAACAGTTTAACAGCAAACAAATTTAGTGTTTTGGTACAGCAGGCGGCATTGAACTTGTGTAAAGAGTTTCCTTGTCCTTTACAATAAAGATTAGTCCTTTGTGTGAAAAGTATACTCTTTAATCACAATAAAGACAAACTTCTCTCTCTCTCTCTCTCTCTACCACACACAACATAAATTGACTATAATAATGCCTCACAGCATAGTAGCCCTAAAAACAGTCAGGGTCTTGTGCAAGCTGCCAAATAACATATTATAGCATACGTTGCAAAGCATCCTGTGTTATCTAGGTATCCCTAGATAACACACAGTAGGAATCAAGAGTGAAGGAAGTTTAACTGCTTAATTGTGCTGTATCTTAGGCATCATGGAGCCTTTCTCAAGACTGTATACTAACATTTAAAGGGCATGTAAACCCCACACACAAAAATTTAATCAGTGAACAGCCTCTTTGAAATCTTTCAATACCTGCCCAATGGTTTTTCAGAGGTTAATAGTAAGGCTGTAACATCCCCTTAATCACTTAGATTTGCTTCTCCTCCTGTAACCCACTCGGCCCCCTCCCTCAGGAATTTGCTTTGGCTGTTGGCTTGTGGGCATGCTCAGTTGTTCTAAGCTCAGATTACTAAACACGCCCTCCAGTCTAGCAGCCAGTAAAGAGATGGCATTGCTGGTTCCCATAGAAACTCAGCTCTAGCAGTCTGCTTTAATTTTTTTCTCCCAACCAACTCTCCTGAGCTCATCTCAAACAAAGCAGAACTTATCAGAGACAGTTCTGCCTGTGTGAGCCTGTATTCTTTATGAAATGTATGCTGAATAAGGGTCTGTGTGTGTGCTGTTTGCAGATTTAAATGTAACTGATTATGTATCAGAGGAAAAATGGCCACTGAGTGAAAGCTGCTATTTGCTTTAGGAAAATGCGATGGTGCTGGCAAATGGAGGTGATATATACAGTACACATTATGCCATTTGGGTGGGAGAGATGTGCCCAACTGATATACATTGTAGGCAAATGTAGGCTTTACATGTCATTTAAGTAGCCCCAAAGCTGCCTAGCATATAATAATGGCCACAAGACATAGCCAACACATGATCTCCAACATCTCTAACTACCAGGGTCACTACACCACTAAGCATATAATGTATAAAATCAAATGTGAATCAACACAAACTTGGGCAAAGAAGCTGTAGGACTGATACTGAATTAAGAATGGGCAAATAACTTTGAACACCACATCACATCACAAAAATAATGCCAACTAGATTTTATATAACAGTAGCAAAAACAGTTTTTTAATTCATCGGAACATAAATTGGAGCAGTTGTTAATGCATTGGTTGCCTAGCAACTATCCTTGCAAAGGATACTAGAATATATGTATTACCCTATGAAATGGTAGAACAGAAATCTCTAGGGTGCAGTTGAAAACATCTTCTATATTAATGTCCCGCCTCACAGTAACATCAGGGAATTCTTAGTATGCATGGAGCTCTTTTTCACTTCTCTTTGCAAATTGCAATAGATTGTCTACATTACTGTATAGATTCACTTAAATTCACTTTCCACCATTAAATATGTCACAAAAGAAATTGCTTTTCGGTGAACTGCAATCAAAAAGCTGTCACATTGCCAATATTTACAGTATAAAACCATTTTTAACATTGCGCAGAAAGCAAATTGTAAGATCAGAACATGAATTTGCAAGTCCAGATATTATTTTATTAATTGATTGTTTGCTGATTCACCTGACTTTCTGCTCAGGGAATGAATGTAGTGTACAAATGTAGAGAGGGTTATAGGTAACTACTGTACAATATACTGTAGTTATGATATGTGATGAAAACAGTATTACAATACATGAATATAATAATGAATACACATAAATTAAAAACACAGTTGCATTGAGGGAAAACTATATCCCCAGAATGAATACTTAACCAACAGATTATATCACAGTTTATATCATGTTAAGTGACCTATTAAAGAATTTCGCCAACCTGGAATATATATATATCTGTAAATATTGCCCCTTTACACCCTTTCCCTTAAACCACCATTTAGTGATGGGCTGAGTGTTCCCTCAGAGATCACCTGACAGGAAATAATGCAGCTCTAACTGTAACAGGAAGTAGTGTGGAAGCAAAAGACAGAACTCTGTCCATTAATTGGCTGATGGGGCCTAGCTTGTATGTGTGCCTTGGCTTGTTTGTGTGTACTGAGAGTCCTATGATCCCAGGAGGCGGCACTTAATTCTTAAAATGGCAATTTTCTATTTAGGATTACCCAGTAGTACATATGTCTAAAAAAAAGTATATTTTTATGAAAATGGTTTATTTAGATATTTATTTTAGATTTATTTTATTCAGGTTTTACATATGAGCTTGTTTATGCAATATATTTTTATAGAGACCTACAGTACATTGTTTAGGGGTATAGTTTTCCTTTAAAGATTTAACAGAGCTAAGTGACAAAAAGACAAGAGGATGGAGGTCCCTGCCCGTTGAGCACAATCTAAATGGGAGGGTTACTTACAGACAGAAATAGGAGAATATAAGTGCTGCAGGTTACAGTTGGTGACACTGCAATATACAGTAAGTGCCAGTTGTTCCCAGATCAGATGCTGTGCGAGAGCCCCAAGAGGTAGCCTTTCAGTTCAGGTCTGAAGAGACTGAGGGAGGATTTTTTCCAGGAATTAAGAAATGGCAAATTTGGAGGCCCAAATTTGGGGTAGTTAAAAAGTATTTTTCTTTTACAGCCTGGAGAGAGGACAACGAGCAAAAGCTTCAGCTGCAGCATCTGATCACCCAAAACAGAAAAACTGTTGTCCAATGCCTATCAGCTATTAACAACTGTATCATAATTGACCAATCCACGCAGGACTGAACTTTCAAATTGATCATATTGATTGGCCAATTGGTTTGTTTTGAGCAATTTGGCTATCAAATTGGCTGGATAGACCAAAACAGGTTAAAATGTTGGAATTTACTTAGCACAAACATCAATT
The DNA here is from genome assembly GCF_000004195.4 of Xenopus tropicalis. Classification (NCBI taxonomy): domain Eukaryota; kingdom Metazoa; phylum Chordata; class Amphibia; order Anura; family Pipidae; genus Xenopus; species Xenopus tropicalis. Next base: position 65,951,560 of record NC_030684.2, on the reverse strand, counting down.
TCATTTAAGAACTTTAGAAACCATCCCTCACCTTTGGTAGCTGAGTGAGATACATTTCAGGCAGAATCATTAGTCACCCCTGCAGAGCAAATCACAGTCAGTTTCACACAGTTACAAAATCAATCTTTTTTAGCTATTGTTTACTCTGCTCACTCCAACATGTACAGATATGAGCAATACTGTTTTTATTTTATTATAAGAAAGAGTGAGGATATCATCCTTTTGCTACATCGGTATACTGTATATATACCAATATAGCAAAATGCTGATGTATGATGAATGATGACCTGATATGGCTGATATATATATATATATATATATATATATATATATACACACAGGTATATATAAAAAGTTTGTTTTGAGATAGCACTGCACCCTGTTATGAAGAATTATGTGGTGCAAGTCCCCAACAGGCTCAGATTCTCCTTCCACAAAAAAACGGACAGCACACACAATGTAAGTGCAAAAGTCTATTGTATAAAATAATCACATCATAATCTTACTGTACACATAAGAACTGCAACGTTTCGAGCCCGGCGGGGCTCTTCCTCAGGGCATGCGAACAGCAACCACATATACAAATTATCAGAAATCACTATTTATAGTCCAAAAGAGGGAAATAACATCATTGCTTTATCACACAAGCTCAATACAGGCTTCAATCCCTGTTAACAACATAAATATATGTAGGAATATACCGCATCACATGAATTCATTAGCACAATTACACACATAAATGCTCATAAAAATAAATATAGATTGTAATCCATATTAAATCCACTAGGATGTAGGGAATTTAATCTCTTAATCCAACATACCTCCCTCTGCTTGAGTCTCAACTCCCGATCCCCTCCCCTTTTTAATGGGGGCACCACTTCTAATACAGTATATCTCAACTGATGTTGAAATGTTTGGATAATGGTAAAGTGGTATTCCCCACATTAATTGTGGACTTATGTTGTGAAATCTGAGATTCAACTCTGTATAGTCTCCCCCACATATATCTTCTTGCACGGACAAATTATGGCATTTTTGAAATATATATATATAAGGGACAGAGAGGAGCACTCTACCCTTTACAATATAGGTCAGCTGTCTTGAGTGCTGGTAAAAAGTAATGATAACTAAAAAAAAATACTGCACTAATTCAGGAATAGGTGCAAATAAGTGTTTTATTGAAGAAAAAAAAAGTTTTGAGCATTGCTGTGCTCTTCCTTAGGCACTATATATGGTCACAGAACAGATTGCAGACATTTAAAAATTAATACCTTACTCATGGTTGTTTGCTCTTCAGCCTAGTGGCTAACGGGCCACAACATGCCACTCCACTATCCTCCCTATTCAATAGTTATACCAGCACACATATGAGGTGCAACAGTCTTTTCGATACGGGGTGCAAGCAGCAAAATGTGTTTACCTTCACATACCTTCCAAATAGAAGTTGTAAAGATTGCAGCACTCCCCTTTAGTGGAAATAAAACCACCTTTATTTCACATATAGCACAGAAGCAAAGTTCTGGACTTTGCTGGTCCTTTCTCATGCTAACAAGTAAGGTCTGAAACAACACTTCTGTGTCATATGTGAAATAAAGGTGGTTTTATTGCCAGGGGAGTGCTGCAATCTTTACAACAACTATTCCCCCTACCCAGACTTTACCTCACAACAAGCAAATGTGATGTCATAGTGGACAGAAAGTGACATCATTCTGGAGGTGTCGCAAACAGGTAAGGGGAAAAATTGCTTAAACATAGGATGTGGGTGGGGGTTCACAACCACACTTTAGCCAGTTAACCAAGCAGGGTACTCGTGGACCACCTGCACAAGGAATTGGGAACTTCCCAAAACGTGACTAATTCTCAGGTATTCTGCAAATACCCACGGATACCTAACTTCTAGTGCTTGCCACAATTGCACCCACGCATACCCAACCAAAACGACCTATTAATGATGCAATAAGGTTAAGTGAGTATCAACACATTTTACCTGTCACCTGATTCACATTACACATTTGGTAGCTGTCATTCCTTGAGTAGAAGTTATTAAACAAAGGTTTGAATAAATAAGGCACTATTGTGTGGGCATTGTAGTCTAAAATTCAACAATCCGTAGCGTATACCATCACTTTACTGTAACTTTTTTGAAAAGTTCAATAAAAGAAGTGGATACAACTGTAAACTGTTTGGACATTATTTATCTGTAGTATATATTTTTAAAGATACTGTTTCTTCTGCTAACATAACATAAGATATCCATATATAGTGAACCCATGGGCTAAATTATTACAGATAATGGCAAGAGATATGCCCCACGATATCCTTTTAACTATGAATCTCTAAGGTATAATTGTACCCCAATGGTTTCTCAAAAATGTTTATTGTCTGCTCTCTCTGGATGTATTTGTAATCTCATTTAAGTATGTTCCCCTTTATATCTGTGTATCTGAAATGCTGTAAGATGGATGTATAATGACATTCTTGCTCAGATCTTTCCACAAAAGTCTTTCTAGCATGGTTTGAAACTCTAGCATGCTCCAGAGAAGGCATTCTTTAATCATCCTGCAATTCATGATCAGGTTTTGTTAATGCTTTAACAACAAACAAAATTCAGTTGGCTTAGGGCATGGAAATCATTGTGGGCATTTTCAAAATTGTACTGGGAATGAGACCAGATGTAAGCAGCAAAAGGAGCAAAGGGTCCCCAGATATACAGACTACCATGTTTGCACTTAGCCAAAATAAATATCACAAGACTGTCATCAGGATATGAAAATTGAACATTTTATCCTGCAAACTTTTAGTCCACTCACAGCTTTTCTTGTAGCATTACTAGTAATAATTATAATAATACGTAGTATTATTATTATTATTATTATTATTATAAAGCTGTAAATACAAAAAGTTTTTTGTTTAGTATTCGTTTCTACTTCTGTAGCCCATAGCAACCAAATTTTTGTTTTCGTTGTTCTACCTATGGCTGGCTCAAAAAGCTAATCACTGAATGGTTGCTAAGGGCAATGCCACACAGGAAGATTTGTCACCTGTGGTAACAATCTCCCAAAAATTCCATCCCATAACTAACATTTGACTCACTGTAAGTAAATTATGTTACTTTATGTGCTGTGACTCAAATGTTAGTGAAGGGGATGGTGTTTTGGGGGGGGATTTGTAACCCGCAGTAGTGTATTTTTACTGCAGGTGACAGAATTTCCCCTTGAACCATTGTCCCAAAAGGGTTACTGCTCAGGTGCAAATTTGTCCAGTGTACTCTATGTACATGCCTGGGAAATAAACAAATATACTTGTAGCTCTGCCTGAGTGCCATTCATTTTAAAATATAATTTTCAATACCATATTTAAGATCAGGAACATTTTTGCAGGCAATCACAAGCAGAACTCCATGCCTACGAAATGCTGGCATTTACAATTTGACAGCCTTTATCTCCAGTGGTTTCAGATCAAGGTAAAAAGAGTGATTTATCTTTGCACTTTAGGTAAGCTGACAGAAATCATGAGCTGGTCAGAAAAAAACAAGTCCACCCAAAACTTTACAATTTATAATTCGCAAGGACTCAGGGTGAGCGGAAACCCATTTCGTTTATTTCCGTATAAGCTCGAAGTAAATAGGATTTCATTTGATGTTCATAAATACTTCAGGTCTGCTCGTGTTATTGCCTGTAATATGATAGATAAATAAGTATGGATGTCCTGTCTTTAAATCTGGGATCATGCTTATATTGAAAAGGAGACAGGCAATCATGGAAAAGAAAGCATGTCCACTAAATTGATTCCATTCTCTTCTTCCTGCAAGGCCACATCATGTCACACCAATCATCTAGGCTTTTTTTTTTTTTATAAACATTCACAGTTATTTGAGAATTCGGCTGACTGAACAACACAGGGGCATTACCAGTGGTTAGGCTGTTGCAATCACACATTTTCTATATGAACATTGTGCCTACATATATTATATTTAAAATTGAATAGTTAAAGGAAAAGTAAACTCTTATACCGCACACAACATAAAACATGTGTATATTTGGGCTAATTCACACAGTAACTGGCAAGGGCTGCAGTGACTGAAGTAGCTAATGAAAGAGAAAAGCACTAAGCCAGGGGTGTCAAACTCAGTCACATAAGGGGGACGAAATTTAAAGCACTGGCTAAGTCGCAGGCCAAGTTTTTTTAAATAAAGATTAAGATTCTTAGTCTTAGGTTCTATGTGAGGAGAATGAAAACTGATTACACAGGACAGTTAGACACACTCACCAAGGGCCACATAAAACAGCCAGGCGGGCCTTGTGTTTGACGTATGTGCACTAAGCTATTAGAGACAGATGGCAGAATGGCACAAGAAAGAAAAGATAAAAAAGGGTGAAAAGAGAACAGCCAAGTAACCCTGCCAATTCAATTATTCTATTCCCCAAAGCAAACACAAGTGTGGTCATTTATTACGTCCCCAGGCAGAAGCGCAAGAGCACTTTTACTGTGTTAGCAAGTCACAGGGAATGGGTTAAAAAACTGTTGTTGTCAGGCAATTTAAACAACGAAATAATAGTAAAACAGCCAAAAGGTTTATTTTAATTGATTGAGTTGAAAACAGTTTTGTAAACATAATCATAAAGTGCGTGTTCCTTCATTTTTTAATAAAACCCTGTGACCAGTACAGGTTTGAATTTATGTAGGGCACGCGCAATATCTGCTTAGGTCCCCGCTAAGAACCAACTTAAGAGGAAAGTCCTTTACAAAAGAATGTGTTTAGTGTATTTACATTTTATCAAAAAGACACTATAGTAAGAACAAAATGTGTTTACTTGTACCTAAATGAACATTTTTTGGCAAATAACAAAAAAAATCTTGCACCATCGCAGTATTGCTAGATTAACGGCCGGGTTGTATGACAAAACACATAGCATGATCAATAGCTTTTACCAATAGCCTCATTTACATTTACTACACAGCTACCTGGGGGCACCTCGGTCTAATTTATCTATAAGAATAGTAGCTCTCTGGCTGAGCAGGACTATTAAGTTTTAAAAGAAATTAATTTTAATAATCAAAAAGGATATACCAATATTATTTGATTTTGTCCAATATTTTTAGTATTGACTTTATCATTTACAACATTTTGGTGCCAAAATTCAGTTTTAATGCTGATGGATCCAGACAGTGCTTGGTTATAGGCATAGCTATCTGTACTATACTCCTGTGATCTACTTACTCCTGTGAATAAAACCTTCTGCCTGACTCCAGCCTTGCTAGAACTCTGTCTGCCTCAATCTTCCGTCTGCCCTTGACCTTGTTAAAATGCAGCCTGTCCTGACCTTGGCCTAGTCTCTGCTTTTGTCACTCTCCTGCCTCCCCTTACTTTGCCATTGTATTTGTGGTGTGGTACATAAAACGCTCTTTATATTGAGCTCCACCCACCAGGCAAACATATGACAACTGCAGGTCCTAAATTTGATGTCTCTGATTTAAGTATATTTTGCTGCTGAACTGGCGAGCTGCTAAACTTAAAGCTAAATAACTTAAAAACTACAAAAAAAACCTATTGCAAATTGTCTCAGAATATGAATGTCTATTTTATATTGAACATTAATTTCAAGGTGAACAACCACTTTAAGTACCCATCCAACATGTGCCAGTGCTCAGTGTATGTAATAAAACTTCCTACTAAGATAATTATTATATCTGCACCAAAAATTACCTGCCACAGTCAAGCAGAAAGAGTATATAGAATAGACTATAACAATGTACAATTAATCAGAGCTTTGTTCATTTTAGATTTCAGGGTATTAGCAATTCGTATGCTTCTAATTAAGAAATGTATTCTGACTGCCCCATCTGTTCAACCTGGGTAATGTCCAGGCAGACCAGCTAATGTTAATTTCCCCACCAAAGGACAACTATCTGATTGGATCTAGTGCTCAATATGACAGGTACGCTAGAACCAATCAGATAAGAGAGCATAAAGATGGGCTATTAGTTCTCTGAGCAGTTTTGCATTCAGTTATATTTTACCATATACAGTGTGTCCCCTATAGCTGACATTTTGCACTGGTATACATATTGATAGAAACACCTTCTTTAATTTATATACTGGTACATTTTCTCTCCTAGTCTTGAGTGTTAATAGATGCAAATACTGTATCTTTACTTTTGATATATAAGATTTAATATTAACAGCACTTGATATTCTGAAATGTTTTCATGTGAAGTAGTTAAATTATCTTGGCTTTGACACTGCAGAAATTAAGGCATTCATATTTCCATAACCATTTAAACATTTTATTATGACTTTTTTGGCACCTTCTTAACAGATGCAGTACAAACCATACAACAAAAGGGCATTCTACCAGGTAATATGTACTGTCAGAAAAAATATCCAATGAAATTATCATTGAGCAAAGTATTATATCTGAAGAGTCACTTCTTCAATTAAAAGAAAATTGATTAGGGGCTGGACATATTTTGAGTATTAACAGATTAGCCATCTGTTTTGTGTATGGTTGAACCAAAGAATACATATAAAAGTATTATTATATTACATACAGTAGAACATTCCCACATACATACTTGCACAAATACACGCTCAATGAGTGTCCATAGCTATTATCCTATTAAAGGCCTGTAACATATTTATCAACAGGATGCATAGACTCCAAGAAACATACTAGAATTACATATGCCCCCATTATTTAATGTTAGGATTGATGTCTTGTCTAATTCATTCCATAAATTCCAACAAAGGAATGAAAATGATTTGAGAGCCCTGTCACAGAGGTATACAACTGGTGAATAAAAAGCTGCAAGGCACAAACACGTGCAACAAGATCTAACACGCAGACTATTGAAAGGATTTAAGGTGATACTAAGGTAAGAAATCAGAGCCAGGAACTAATCAACATCTTTTACTCTTTTGTATAGAGGAGTTCATGCAGCAAAGGAAACGGAATTGAAAAAAATGCTTTTGAATGACTTCTTGCTGCTATGGCTTGGAGCTGGTCACACTGCACAATGAGAATGAATTAAAGGAGAACAACAATATATCTAGAAATACTTCAGTTGCTTCAACAGATCTGTCTCAAATGAGCCCATATCCTCACTGCCCTCTTACTATCTAGAGCTTACTGTTCCTGTAGTTTATTATCCCTGGCAGTTGGCACAAGCTGCAAATCCTCATGATTCACATAGGCACCAGAGAAAATATCAATTATGCCCATAGTAATAAAGTCTTTGCTTTAAAACTTTCCTAGCTGCAGGAGGATGTATCGTAAGTGCTCGTAATATACTCCTTTTTTGTTATGAGCATTCATTTATCCCTTGTGAAGCAAACTCCTTTCAAATCCAATTTCCCTAGTTGGAATGTGCCCAATACCAAGCAAGCAAGCAACTTTCTATAAAGGCTGCAGACCTTGTCATTCTCTGTCATTTGAGGTAAGTTTAATTAAGTGGTTCTCTGTAACCACTTAGCCTCACTGCTTGCAGTTGCTGCAGGTTACTTCACTGTGGTCAAAACTGTTTGGGTCACTGGAGGAAATGCCACCAGCTTTCCATCACTGTGCAACCCAAAGTGTAACACAGCCCATGGATGTGTTGTATTTTGGGGTGCATAAAAACTGTAACAGGAAGACGTGTGGGAGGAAAAGACAGAACTTTGTCCATTAATTGGCTGTTGTGACCTAGCATGTATGTGTGCCCTTGGTTTGTGTGTGTGCACTGTGAATCCTGTGATCCCAGGGGGTGGCCCTAAGAACTTAAAATGGCAATGTTTTATTTAGGATTACCCAATGGCACACACTAGTAAAAAAGTATATATATATATATATATATATATATATATATTTATTTTTTTAAATGGTTGATTTAGATGGAGCAGGGCTTTACATATAAGCTCTTTTATGTGATATGTATGTGATTTGCCCCCCCTCAGACTATCTTCAGAGTAGAAAAGCTGGGAGAAAATCATTAAGGCAAACAGAGATGGAGAGGAATAGTAAATGGAGATGGGGGGAGAAGGAGATAGGTAAGAAAATCAAAGCAGTGGCGCCGGAATGAATGATTTAATGCCAGCAGAAAATGGGTAGGGAGCTCTCTGTCCAGAAAGTAGGAAGTGACTCATGTAGATTTTAGGAACGCAGAGAAAAGATAACCTGTCAGGAGCAGAATAAATTATTATGGGTCAACACAGCCATTTATAGTTCATCTACCAGGTGATGACGCTAGTCCCCAGAAAACGCTATATAAGGGAGAGAGCAGATTCCTATTTCCTCTTTAGCTGAGAAAAACAACAAGTGAATGATGCCAAGGAGCCTGAGGCCAAATACCTCAGACAGGAATCAATAGTAGTTAGGTTAGTCATTGACAGGTCAAATTTGTGGAGCTCCCTGTACTCGAGGAGAGCTAGTGGTAGGTTAGCGAGACAAGCAGCTGAGGCACGAATGAGGAGATATAAAGGGACTAGTGTCCCGGCATTTAAGTGGTAAGGTGTTACAAGTTTCCTGGCCTGTGACAGTGGTGCAAGTACTAATCGGTCAAGAGATTAAAAATTGCCATGTTACATTTGGTGTAGTGGGTAGGATCAAATTTATATTGAGCCGGTATGTGGAGCTGTGTGAAACTGCATGGGTGCATGAGATGTACAGAAAGAAGAAAACAATGAAGAGACTACATAGATGGAATGCAGCGACACTGGTCTGGAGTGTGGGTATGAACAAGCACTCAGCACTGTTTCTTTGCACATTAGATCTGCCAGAGAACCATAGAGGGGAAGTCTGCTATGTGCAAAGCTGAAAGCATGGCCAACTGAGGAGTAAGTGGGCTAGGAACAACTTTAGATGAAGTGGGTCAAGGGGGAAAGGTTGACGAGCACCAAAAGCAAGACCCTGCCCATGTTGATGACAAAGTGGCTGCCATCTTGGATGAGTGTGGTACACAGTAGAAGGTTGGCGGAAACAGTAGTGCAGAGTATGAGCCAATGGTAGAGAGATGCAGAACAAACCCAGGAAAATAGAAGAAGCAGTATCAAGTGCGGACATCTGGGAGGAGGAGCTCATACACATGGACTGTTATTACTTGTGGCCCAGTGCCTTCACATAGAAGGCGGAGAAAGAGACTGCCACACCACAATCCACTCTGCAGTGGGTGAGTCATCTTCAGGGCCCTCACTAATATTGGGCCAAACCCCTCAGCAAAGGTTCCAACTAGGAGTGGTAGTTAGGTTAAAGAGTGTCAGGTTAGACATGTTAGATTTACTTGCAGTACTCAAGGAGGGTAAGTGATAAGTTAGTGAGGCTCCAACCAAGAGATAGGAAGGGACTAGTGTTGAGCAAATTTTTTCAGCAGGCATAGATTTGCAGCGAATTTCCACATTTCCCCATTGGCAAACTTTTTCCGCGCCGAAAAAAAAACACAGGCAACAAAAAAGACGCAGACGAAAAAAAATGTATTTCGCAAATTTTGCTCATCACTAGAAGTCTGTAAGAAGGTAAAGTGTCCCTGAGGTGAGAAATTGTACTGGAGAGTGTAAATAAAGGGTTCCTGAGTTCATCCTAATATCTTGAGAACCTTTAGTTTATTCAATATTGGTGTGTGACAGCAGTGTAAATACTAATGGAACCAAGACGTTCACGTAACACACTTAATAGGTTATTGCTTAATCTGGCATTGGTTTATTATCCCAAACATGGCTGACAGCATACACATAATGCAACAACATATTTACTCCTTATAACGTGTTAAATGTAATAAATGCAGTCTAATTACTTATTCAAAATGACCATATTTGAGGGAATTGAGCGTATCTGCTACCATTACTCCATCTTACAAGCTGCAAGTGCTCTCATGGTGAAGAACTCTTTATGTTCTTGAAGGTCAAAACACATCTCTTCTAATGTAAATGTGCACAGTTCTGTAAGTATAGAGATCCCCTAAGATTTGCTTGTATTAATCTGGTGTCGTTCTGTGAGGTGGGCTCTGCTTTTACCTCTGGCTGTTTCCTTTTGCCTTTCCCTTTAATTTCTGATTAATAATGCTGATCACAATAGAGCACTAAATGCAGTTGGAAGCCAAGAATGAAAATATTTTTTGAGCTAGTTTTTACTTTAATATACAATATTTATAGACCTACAGAGAGCCTTTCTCAAATAAATTGGTCTCTGACACTGAAAAAAGGGAACAGCTGACCTTTTGATAGCAGTCGAAATGGTGGGGCAATAAAAAGGAATTATTTGGAGGCTTATGAGAACAAAAACATTTAGCTGCACACTAATCTTCCCCAGTACTATCAAAGAGAGAAATACATGACACAACAGCACTTGTAAAAGCCACTTTTACATTCAGAACTGAAATCCACTCTCTTTTGTCAGGCTTTTAACACATCAAGAGTTGTCTGTCAGCACAATTTAAATAACTCATGCGTGGAAGGGTTGTAAAGGACGTTGTGCGTCTTTATAAGAAAAGCGACTGCATTTTAATGTGAGGGATTAGTTCTGAAAATTCTAATCAAATGAAGACAGGCAATCATAAAATGCATCCATTGCTTCACATAAAGTACAGCAGATTAGAATTCTTGTTCTATTAAATGTTGCAAGGGGGACTTTTTTGTACACACACAAAATAGAACTTCTTGAGTCTCGTACTGTGCAAACTATAAAGTGTACAAGCATTCCTTCAGCATTAAAATGGGTTCCATACCTCTCTATTAACTGTCAAACTCTTCTAATGGAATAACCTACTGTACGTAAAGCAGCAATCTAGACACAGGGGGCCTCTGTCAATCTGTCCTGACAAATGTCAGGAAACCCACAGACTGACATGGACTAGCTCAATCAGATTATTTTGGGATGTCATGCCATACACATTTAGCAAAAGTGACATGTCTTCAACCATATGTTTATAAAAATACATTTGTATAGTATGGAAAAAGAAAATTGTCTTATATTTGAAAACAATTATTGGGTTTATTTAATGTTGAAATGATCTGTAGCAAAGTAAAGGTATAGGTATCCACATTTCTTATCTTGAAAACCCCAGGTCCCAAGCATTCTGGATAACAAATCCTATACCTGTAGTGAAAATACAGTATGAATGAAAAGGTAAAGTGGGAATGCATAAACTTGTATACCAAGGTTACTTATCCAGTTATGTATGCATTGCAACAATTCCTCTTCACCTTTGACCTATTATATGAATAGTGTTGTGTTGGGAAGAGAAGGTGGTACACACAAAGTCACTATTCTAACCAAGCTTCTGCCTAATCCAGGTAAGGCTTATTCTTGGAGTTCTATGTAATAAGCTTTGTGAATGAGGGGAGGCAAGGGCACCTGGAGCTGCAAGCACCCTTAGCAAATTTTTGTATGTGAGTAGGTCATGAACACCAATGCTAGGGTGGAGTTGCCCCCATGGCCAGAACTAGGGGTAGACAGGAGAGACACATGTCTAGGATGCAATAATGGAGGATATGTACTTCTTCTGTTACCTCCCAATACTACAGGCCCTTGTTACTGCACTTGTTTGCGTTCTTGTGCATTCATGCACCACAAACAAGTGTGAGAACTAACAAATGCATGCAAATGCACACACGGTGGCTGGGGGAACATGTGGTCAGGCACTGGTTCCCCAAAAATGTTTTGTTTGTCTCTGCCCTAAAACACAACAATAAACTTTCAAATACCAATTTGCAACTGAGCCATGCAGTATCTTACTTATTATCAGCATAAATAAGCTATTTTCACATTCATGAACATTTCACAGCAGATATTGTGATCTTCTTAAAGGAACAGTAACACCAAAAAATTTATATATTTCAAAGAAATTAAACTATAATGTACTGCTGCCCTGCACTGGTAAAAGTTTTGTATTTGCTTCAGAAACATTACTAGAGTTTATATAAGCCCTGGTGTGTAGCCATGGGGGCAGCCATTCAAAAGAAGAAAAGGCACAGGTTATATAGCAGCTAACAGATAAACCCTGTAGAATACAATGGTGTCTTATCTGTTATCTGCTATGTAACCTGTGCCTTTTCTCCTTTTTTCCAGCTTGAATGGCTGCCTCCATGGCTACACAGCAGCTTATTTATATAAACTTTAGTAGTGTTCCTAAAGCAAACACACACGTTTTACCAGTGCAGGGCAACAGTACATTATATTTTACTTACTTTAAAACACTTTCATTTTTTGGTGTAACTGTTCCTTTAAAGGGGACCTGCCACCCAGACATAAAAGCTGTATAATAAAAATCCTTTTCAAATTAAACATGAAACCCAAATTAATTTTTTTATCAACACATCCAAATCCTTAGGCGTAGAGGTAAGGCAAACAATTACTTTAATTTTCCATTCAGTACTCACTTTCCCCCTCCCTCCTCACCATCTAATTGTGTAGCCAGTGCATGGGCATGAACCTCAGGTTCCCCATTCTGGCGCATTAACAAGATGTGGGGGTGATACAAAACTTGCTTTAATAACAATGTCCACAAAATGGCAGCTGCCTGCTTGCTGTGATTATGTAATTCCAAGACTGTAGGAAACAAGATTAAATAATGTAGATAATGTAAGTGAAGTATATTTTGCTTGACAAATACAATAGGAAAGAATTTGAAATTATTTCTTGTGGTGACAGGTCCCCTTTAAGGAAAGTTGTGTCTTGTAAAACTTCAGCATCTCATCAATTTTACTTCTTAAAGGCCTTTAAAGCTCTCCTTGCATTTGTTTATCTTTCTGTACTGTATTTTTACACGAGACCAAAAACCAAACAAACTGGAAGCCTTCTATGATTATCCACCAGTCATTTTTAGGTTATCTAATCTGTGCAAAATCCCCGTTAGCAAAGCTGTCTTTTCTGAATTTAAACACAAACAAGACTGAAAAAAAATCATCTAAAGAAAGAGGTGAGCTACAAGTGCACTGCAAGATATAATCAGCTCCATTTTGTATACTTTAATTCAAAACTTAGGGAACAGAATAAAATAAGCATTCACCATCTCTTGTCTATAGAATAACGCAACTATTCTTTCAGTTTAGTTTGGAAAGTTAAGTGTCAGACCTGAATAATCCTGTTCAGCAGGTTTCTTTCATGACAGTTTGATGACTGATGGGTACACAATGTGCCAGAAGTGACATTATAAATCATCATTTACCTTTTCCTCATTTTTTCTTTAAGTTAGAGTAATTTATACTTCATCCATTTGTCGCTCCCTCGTCTACATCCATTCTTCTTCTTCAATGCGCCATGAGAATTTAAAGCTGTCAAGCTAAAGATAACACAAACGTGCCCGTATCTAGAATATACAAAAAGCCAATCTGTTTGTAGCACTTTTATTTAATTATAGAACATTTAAGAAGAAACTGAGCTATTGTGTTGTGTCACTTTATTCTCTTGAGTGGATGCATACCAGCAATATTTCAAAGTACGTAAATGTCACCAAGAGAGTAAACATATCTCTTGCCTGGGTTTAGATTGGGCAATTGCTTACTCTACTGTTATGATACTTTGTTTTTATTTTATTGACATATTTAAAACAACAGTGCATTTTTGAGATATTTAAACATTTATTTCCTCCCTATTACAAGGCATGTTTATTCTCAAGAAAAAGGTAAGGCCATAAACAGAAATGTATCTTTTATATCACAAAATGGGTTGGAAACTTCAGCATAAGTTGTATTCATGTAGGTAACTGTTCTGTAGGGAACACTGTGAGCTATAACAGTTCATACTCAAGGAACAAACATACATAAATGTCCAAATGATCAAAATTTGTATTGTTAGCTACAAACTGAATTTTTTTTTAGAACATTCCTCTAAACAAATTTCATTCCATAATGAAATATTTATTTACTAAACATTGCAATTGTTTTTTTTTTACAGCGGTTTTAAATCAGTAAGCCTTTTCATATGAAAGAAAAGCCAGCATATTAGCTGTTGGTGAGGCCAGGAACAATAGTGACTCTTGCAATTCGCAGGAGCTATGGAAAACAAATTAGGTAACAAAAATGTGGCTGGTTGTGCTCACTAATGTATATGTATATGTATATATATATATATATATATATATATATATATAAAAGAAGGTTTATTCTAAGCACCTCAGACTTCCTGTGTGTACTGGACAAAAAGCACAAGCAGGACAAAGCAGGAAACTACCAAGTGCTTATAAGAGCCATTAAAAAATGAAAAATCTAAGGTTTCCTCTTGGATGGAAGTAATGAATACATGGCATGAAAAGTATGGCTTCTGTAATATTTGACAAAAAATTTTACTTTTATATTTTAAGTAAAAAGTGCATTGCCAGATTGGATGAACCTCTTACAGTTAGAAGAGGTCATTTAGAGAGACAAGTGCTAAGCACTAACATTGATGCAAAATAGTGTGCATGTGATGCTATTTGCAAATGTACTTGCTCTGACACATATTCCTTCCAACCTGAGCATAGCACCAATGCAACTGCCCAACCTCCCTCTAGCAGATGCCCACAATGATTCTACAATTTTGCAGAAAATGCTCCACTGGAGTGCCTTCATCACATATAGGGGCACATTTACTAATCCACGAACGCTCCGAGCGGTCGATCGGCGTATTTTCGGCGTCTTTTTCATACGCAACTTTTTCGTATTTTTTGGGATTAGTTCGTACTTTGCGTCAAAATTTGTGCAACAAATCGTATCGTCGCACCGAGTACGAAAGTTTCGGATTCATTCAAGCTTCAGTATGGTGACTTTCCTTGGGCCAGGTTGGAGCTGCAGAGTGCCATTGATTCCTATAGGAGGCTTCCAAAATCACGCACAGAAGGATCAAATTTGAAAAGGTTTTCCTGCATTTTCCGATCGTTCGGATACAAAAATGTTGTGACTTGCGGATCGCCAATACGATATTACTGTGACTAATATGATTTTTTTGTAAGCATATTCGTGATATTTGCGATCTTAAGAAATGATCGTATCCAATCCGAATTTATCCCATTCAGCATTTGAACTTGCGTTTTCATGAATGTGTCCCATAGTATATAGTTCTCTTAAAACACAGGGAAGTGGAGCAAATATAGGCCTCACACCCAAATGGAGCATGAGAATAAATGCAGAATGGAGAGTGAATAAATGGAGAACTAACTTTATAAATGGCAAGATAAAAATTAAAATGTTTTTCCACCATTTAAAAAAAGCGAAAGTACGCCATTTATTTTTTGGTCATTCATAATTCTTAGCGCGAGCCATCACATTGTATTGACATGGAGTGAACCATAACTGTCAATGGAAAATATATCTATGTAAATGGTGCTTAGTGTTGTCATCAGGTCATTTGTGTCACATGAATCCCTATAAGTTGCACATTATATTTTACACAGAGTACTTTATGTCACCTTTGGTCTTGGTTGTGAGCCTTCATATGGTCATGGAACTCCTCATTATACTCTAGGAAAATGACACAACCGTACAAAAATATGAGCTTTAGAATTTGTCAAGATCATTCTATCTATCCAGAATAAAAAAAAAATGTATTCCTTATTGTATGTTTCCAAGGTGCCATGTGTACGTGTGATGTATGCTGCTTTTCCCATATATTTTATGAACAATGTTGAAAGTGGAACATTTTTGCTACATTGTTACATTCAGAACACTGATTCTATCCATTCTTCAAAATGTCAGTTCATGCAGTGTCACACTGCAGATGGTGAATTGTTGTCTTTATGTTTAGAATGTTATTGGTAACTATGAGCCCTGTGCAGTTAGTACAAGATGAATCAGATATCAAAAATCAAGTTATCTTGTAAGCAAGAGAAGAAACAGTCCAGACTGACATATTCTGTCAACTACTGAGCACAAACACAACATTAGAACACAGAATGACTAGATTGAAAAGAACAATCAAGCATATGGGGTTAAAAATGTTGTGGGGTTTTTTTATGCAGAATTCCTAAATTAGAATTTAGTAGTAAACATTAGGGGGGGTGATGTAATAAAAGGCACTATGTTTGCACAGGTGCAGTAACTTATAGCAACCAATCAGCAGGAAGCATTTACTGGTCACCTATTTCAAATCAAACATCTTATTGGTTGCCATGGGTTACTGCTCCTTGGCAAACTTAGTGCCTTTTATTATACAGTGGTGTGAAAAACTATTTGCCCCCTTCCTGATTTCTTATTCTTTTGCATGTTTGTCACACAAAATGTCTCTGATCATCGAACACATTTAACTATTAGTCAAAGATAACACAAGTAAACACAAAATGCAGTTTTTAAATGAGGGTTTTTATTATTTAGGGAGAAAAAAAATCCAAACCTACATGGCCCTGTGTGAAAAAGTAATTGCCCCCTGAACCTAATAACTGGTTGGGCCACCCTTAGCAGCAATAACTGCAATCAAGCGTTTGCGATAACTTGCGACGAGTCTTTTACAGCGCTCTGGAGGAATTTTGGCCCACTCATCTTTGCAGAATTGTTGTAATTCAGCTTTATTTGAGGGTTTTCTAGCATGAACCGCCTTTTTAAGGTCATGCCACAACATCTCAATAGGATTCAGGTCAGGACTTTGACTAGGCCACTCCAAAGTCTTCATTTTGTTTTTCTTCAGCCATTCAGAGGTGGATTTGCTGGTGTGTTTTGGGTCATTGTCCTGCTGCAGCACCCAAGATCGCTTCAGCTTGAGTTGACGAACAGATGGCCGGACATTCTCCTTCAGGATTTTTTGGTAGACAGTAGAATTCATGGTTCCATCTATCACAGCAAGCCTTCCAGGTCCTGAAGCAGCAAAACAACCCCAGACCATCACACTACCACCACCATATTTTACTGTTGGTATGATGTTCTTTTTCTGAAATGCTGTGTTACTTTTACGCCAGATGTAACGGGACACGCACCTTCCAAAAAGTTAAACTTTTGTCTCGTTGGTCCACAAGGTATTTTCCCAAAAGTCTTGGCAATCATTGAGATGTTTTTTAGCAAAATTGAGACGAACCATAATGTTGTTTTTGCTTAAAAGTGGTTTGCGCCTTGGAAATCTGCCATGCAGGCCGTTTTTGCCCAGTCTCTTTCTTACGGTGGAGTCGTGAACACTGACCTTAATTGAGGCAAGTGAGGCCTGCAGTTCTTTAGATGTTGTCCTGGGGTCTTTTGTGGCCTTTCGGATGAGTTGTCTGTGCGCTCTTGGGGTAATTTTGGTCGGCCGGCCACTCCTGGGAAGGTTCACCACTGTTCCATGTTTTTGCCATTTGTGGATAATGGCTCTCACTGTGGTTTGCTGGAGTCCCAAAGCTTTAGAAATGGCTTTATAACCTTTACCAGACTGATAGATCTCAATTACTTTTGTTCTCATTTGTTCCTCAATTTCTTTGGATCTTGGCATGATGTCTAGCTTTTGAGGTGCTTTTGGTCTACTT
Source organism: Xenopus tropicalis (assembly GCF_000004195.4). NCBI lineage: Eukaryota > Metazoa > Chordata > Amphibia > Anura > Pipidae > Xenopus > Xenopus tropicalis. Next base: position 65,934,190 of record NC_030684.2, on the reverse strand, counting down.
CTCTGTGTCAGGTAGCTCCTATTTAAGTGATTTCTTGATTGAAACAGGTGTGGCAGTAATCAGGCCTGGGGGTGACTACAGAAATTGAACTCAGGTGTGATAAACCACAGTTAAGTTATTTTTTAACAAGGGGGGCAATCACTTTTTTACACAGGGCCATGTAGATTTGGAGTTTTTTTTCTCCCTTAATAACGTAAACCTTCATTTAAAAACTGCATTTTGTGTTCAATTATGTTATCTTTGACTAATAGTTAACGGTTTTTGATGATCAGAAACATTTAAGTGTGACAAACATGCAAAAGAATAAGAAATCAGGAAGGGGGCAAATAGTTTTTCACACCACTGTATATGGGGGTTGAAGTTTAAATGAGACCTAAAGAGGCCTAAACCTGAACAAAGACGTAGGCTAGAAACTCACTGTCTACAATATACAGTATATATGTACAATACAAATTTGTGATCCTGTTGCATCCTGTAGAATCATATTATTTGAGATGTAACCTTACTTTCTGCTTTATGTATTATTTTGCATGAGCCATAGGTTTAGCTTTTCAAGTGCAGCCCAGAGCAGACAGAGCCTGTGCAGTGTCGCTGACTCTCAACTGTTGGCCTAAGAAGATCAGAAGATGGGGAGCTGCGGCGGACAACTTAGAAAGTATGGATCATTACTGTTGCAGGACTTCTGATGCTCTGGGCTGATGTAAGTGTAAGTTTGGTACATAAAATACAACATTTCTAGTCATATTATTATAAGGTTTAGTTCTGTGTTAAAAGTGTGGGTTACTAAGTTTGTTGGGGCATATTGTTGCCCATTAAACTATGGCTGGCCATAGATTCCAACAAGCAGTCAGGGTGAATTAAAAAAACATTTTCGTTGTAGTGGTTTAAAGGAAGGGAACATTTTGTCCATATTACTGTACAATCTAACCTTGTGCCTCCATTACAAAATGTTCTGAACACAATCACTACTGCAGTTTCTAAAACACATTTGTGCAGATTATACTCTCATTTAAATGTAAGGTTTTTCTAAATTATAATATGATGTTGAGGTCAGATGATTGGCTGTGATTTAAAGAAAACCTGTGTTCTCTCTTGCCTGCATAAAGATAGAGATTACTTTAACAAACAGTACTGGAAGTGCTGGATAACGATGACACTCGGAACTGTCTGACGCCTACCTGCCTTCACCATTCGCAAGCTTGGAAACATTCTAATTTATTCTGGGGGCACCAAGGCTGACATAAGAGTTTCAAAAAGAGACTGTCATCAAAAAAAGTATTCTGTAATAATGAATGAATTTTATGAACACTGCAGCTCTTTTGTTACAGAAAAGTGAAGACATAAAGAATTAAAGTACATAAAAATGTATTGATCTGTCCTTATTCAGGTATTGCTTATCTCCTCCTCTTTTGTCTATCCATCCATTTATTGATGCTCCATCTATAGCTATACATGCTCCCTATATCACAAAATTATACTATGAGTATTGGATCCATCATCCTGGAAACCCATTATCCAAAAATCTCCAAATTACAGGAATGACATCTCCCATAGAGTCCATTTTAACCAATTAATTCTAATTTATTTAAATTATGTATGTTTTCTCTTTAATAACAAGCAGTACCTTGGACTTGATGGTAACTAAGCATTTGGCTAGACCAACCAGGACAGGGGGCTCACTATTAGACACCATCTGCTATATATCTTGACTAAAGCCTCCCTTTGAAATGGCAGCCCCCTCATTTTAATCCACTGGCAAATCACAACAGTTATATGTTCTCTATAAATAGACTGAATTTTCCCGTTTTATTTTGATTTCCCATTTTGTTAAATGTGTGTGTGTCTCCTGCACCTACAGTGTTTGGGGATGAAAACTTGTAAAGTCTATCTTTGGAAAAATAAAGCACAGAATTAATGATAATATGATAACACATTTACACAAAGCAAACTTTAAAAGGATACTTTCACAAAAGAAAACCTGATAAATTACTTTCATGACAGTGAAAAAAGGGTTTAGTGAGGGGGCAGATGACTGAGATTGATAAATGAAAGATTCCATTAGGCAGTGTGAGATTAAATGACTTTAGTATTGTGCAAAACATAAAAAGGGCTATTATGTTTGGGGTATTTTGTAGAAATTGCATGCTTTGTATACGCTATTGCTTAATACAAGAGTTACAGTAGATGTATAATATAGCAAGAAAGCAAGAGGAAACCATAGCCTAGAATTAGCATTGGAATACAGCATGCCAGAATAGTTTAGCAATGTAATTATTCATTATCCTTTATCATACTAAAGAATTTTAATGTTAGCTGAAATATGGGGGGGTTATAGTATCTATAGAATATGTGCTCATAATAACTGCTTCAAGATTTGTACACAGACATACAAGGATAAGATAATAACATTGCCATTGTAAGAGTCTTTCAAATCTCTAATATCATTGTGTGTAATATCCATCACTTACCTTTATTAGATGAATAGTAAAGTGTTTTAAATAATCTACTTACTATTAAAATAATATATTCACTTTAAAGGGGAGAATGCTTCACACGGTCATGTAATTTATTAAAGTTAAAAAAGTTAAACTTTTAAAAAAGCATGTTTCAATTTAATGTCACGACAGAGCACATACACATTCCTAGAATCCATTATTTTGGGCCCCAAGCTCCTACTAACAACCAAAACATACATGATTGGGTTAATATAAAAGGTACTGAATAACAGTACTCAATAGTTAGCTCTTTAGGTCACTTTCCAAAACTTACTGAACTGATCTACTTGAGGGAGCATTTTGGGTTGCACTTACAGTACATTACTTTTACCCCCATATGTAATGAAAGGAAAAAAGTTTGCCCAGCTGCAATAACCCACAGCAGTCAATACTGTATTTGCTGTCAGGATCAGCCGGGATTCAAACACCACTTGGGGTGTTCCTGACGGCATGCATTTGCCTCTATAGCCACTGGAGGCATTTCAGTCTGTCTGTTTCTTCTCTTGTCTCCTACTTTCTGTCCCCTCCCTTTTCTCCACCCACCTCATTAACCTCATGTGTTTCCCATCTCCTAATCTTCACCCTTTATAAGCCTTTCCCTGACCATTGCCCCTTGCTTGGTCATTAATTGTTTCTCATGACCCTGCCTCCGTGTTCCCTGTTCCTGTGTCTATTCTTGTTCTCGCTGGTTCCAAGCTCCAGTTCCGTGTCCTGATCCTGCTTTCTGCCTTGTTCCTGAGCCCTTCCTAGTTCTGCCTTGATTTCCTGGTTTTGACCTTGGCCTGTCCTTGACTTCGCTTGACTGCCGCTTGCCCTGACCTTTTGCCTGTTTTGGATTCTGCCTCTGCCTGCCGTGTTATATATGCAGTGTGTATATCCATTGTGTGCACTGTTACGTCACTAGTATTAAAGTTCTTCATTATCATCATGGCCTCTGACACCAGTTCTGTTACTTATGGTTACACTCCGGGTTACCCAGTCTTAAGGCTCCCACCTTCCTGGTACTCCATGGTGTCTCCTCAGGGAGATCGTGACATTTGCTTTTTAAAGTGCTAAATGCTTCCTGGTCATTGGTTTGTATTAGTGATTTTTGCACCTTTAATTATATATCCCCTTGGGCTTGAAGAGAAAAAACCCACACTTTTACTACAAACAACTCCAAAAAAGCACATTTCTCTACTGAAAGCAAGACTGTTGCATGATGAGTTCCATCTGTATTTAAGAAAAGATGCAAATTAAAGGTTTCTTTGCTTTAATACTTTTTTTAGTACAAGTGTATTTTCACTTTGTTCAGCGTTTCAGTTTACATTTATACAAACTTGACATAGCCACCTCCCTATCCAGTTGATGAAAGAAGAACATTTACTTGTTAATTAGAAAAAATAGTTCTATGCACTTTCAGTAGATTATTCACTTTCCTGAAATCAATTGACATTAATCTAAACAAAAATGAAAAGGAAAGGTTGTGGTGTCACAGATAATGTCACACTTTGAGATTTACAACAATTATTCAGACAGATGCAAGCTCTTTCTCCGTTAACATTGATCGGAATAGTAAATACGTCTTGATTTAATGCTATAGGAGGTATTGTTTTCTTCAAGTGGTTGTCTTAAGAGCTGGGTAAAATGTTCATTGTGTATGTCACACCATTCTAGAACATCAGTACAAGATATGCTCAGCTTGTTTCACGCTGGATTTGTTCAGTGCATCAACTGCAAATTAACTCTCTATCTGGCTATTTATAATATTCCCTAGTGTGACACCTACATGTGACAATGTTGCCACAGCTGCCACCGCTACAGAAAAAACAATAAAATATTCAAATTTTTTATATTTTGATGAACATCCCAATATAACTGGTCACTGTGTTATTCTTGTTTCACCCACTTTAAGGTTACAAAGCAATGAATACAATAGGTGCTTACAGTTTTCTTATCCCAAATAATATTAATGACATGACAACAAAGCGGTTTTATCACTCAAGAACTTTTTCATTACTATAAAACAATATTGGGTTGATTCACTAAAGTGCGATAAGCGTTATCGCATGCTTTTTTGCATTAAAATTGACACAAAAAAACGTACGATTCGCGAATAAAACAATCACTTTTTTGTTACGGTTTAACCAATATGGCAAGGGACAAGGGACAAGAAAGTGAATGATTGATACCAATGTGGTAGAAGAGACCAATGATAAAACAGATTTCTGGGTCTGTAAATTTAACTGCAGCGTCCAGCTTTGTCACACTTAAAGCCTATACCCCAATTAGTGCTGAAGATAATTGTCAAAATTAAAAAATAAACAAATAAAGTACAGTGTAGTAATTATTTAAATTAGCAGTTCAGTAATTACATATTAATTAATTTTTTATGATATTTTGATAATTCATTACTAATTATTTGCTTGGGAAAGACATAAAGACATTAGAAGAATTAGAATGATTTAATTAAATGTTAGATACAAAGTCCTATCATGTTTCATACATATCTACATTCTCAATTGTGTTCATTCTATTAAATATCTGGTGTAGTATATACAGTTTTCAGCTCAGGATTCCAGTATGTGTAATATCTTCTGTGAGGTTTGATATAATATCCTATATTCTCATATCGATATAATCATATATTCATATATGCATGTATTTTGATAACTTTGGTACACTTTGATGCTTAGCATATCATACTCCATTTTGTAACAGCAAACAGCAAGGCTTGAACATCCCATAATAGTTGTTTTTCCCAAATAGTACCCTTGCACAGCTTGCACCTTACGAAATATATAGTAGTTATACATTTTGTTATACATATATGTAGTTATACATTTGTTACACTTAATAAATTTGAAAAGTTCACGTTTTGGACACTTTAATTTGAATTCTTGAGTATTAGTGTAAAAATGAAATCACACAAAAATTTGAATTGCTATTGCATACAATGTAATAAAACATAGTATTAATAAATCCTGTGAAACTGCATTTGCAGTAGTAATTTAATATGGAAAACGAGAATTAAAACAGTCATTTAATAGGGCTTTTACTATGTCTATCAGGAATGTCTATAAATTATATATGAGTGATTGAGCCTGAATGAAATATTTAGTTTTATTGAAGTAATGAGGACATATGCAAAGAAATAAAAATGTAAAAGGTTAGACTTAACTAAATGCAGGCAGAACCTGCAGGTTGGGAACAGACTATGCCAAAACAAGCATACCCAGCAAGCCCAGAGTCAGCAACCCCATTTTCTCCACATTAGCTGTAACCACGGTTAAAAGGAAAAGAATACCAGTTTGATGGTTGGAGATAAGATGAATCTTATAAATAGTTAAATGCTCACACACAGCTCAGGAGCTAAACAGTTTAGTATTAGTATATGCTACCCAAGGCACAGATTAAAAAAGCCTTTTCACAGGCAACTTTTCCTGTTTCCTCATAGTTCCAGTAGAGTGATAGCACAGGAGTGAATCTGTCAATAAGAAATTTTCACTAGATCATTACTAGCAAATTTTCCTGCAAAGCCAAAAAAGAATCAATATAATCTGTCTTTTCATGCTTTGCCGGTTCCGGGGGAATACTTTAAACTCATGTGCCTCAGCTTTCATTCTCTAATCTTTTTTAAGCGCTGACAACTTTCCAGATTGATTAAAGCTCATTTCTTTTTCCCAAGTTAAAAGTCTATTTGGGTGAATATTCTGCCCCTCTTGTTATCTGCTGCCTTTTCAGGAGGTTGGACTAGCTACCGAACATCTGTTGTGAGTGCAAAATACATCCTTTGTTTAGGCAGCTCGAGAACTGCAAAAATAATCACCTTTTGCCATTATCTCTTTTCAGCAGAACATTGTAATACATTGTTTCCAGTCTGTAACTCAACTTCAGCTGGTTGGTATGCAGTACATTTGTCCCATGTGGTTAATACTGCAATTTTGCTTGTTTGCCTTATTATGTTAAACAGGCTACGATAAGGAATTGTAGCTCATATTAACAACTCCAAAAATAGGTTTCCCAATGATCTGTCATTTTCCCCTTGGCTTTATTGTGCACACTCCAAACACCTGCAGTTATTCTGCCTTTACCTACATCAGTTTTGCAGATTAAGTTGAAGGATGAAAACTAGGCAGGGGAAAGGCAATAATAAAAATGCTTTTTGTAAATTGCAAAATGAAGGCAAGAATAGCTTACTTTGCAAAGTAATAAAATCTATACTTCTCATGGTACCCATTAAAAGCAACTTCATTTTTAGAGTGGCCCATACCCCATTCAAGGAATGTGAAAAATAAACTGTTTGGGAAACAAGCAGGCGAGCCACCTTTAATATTTCCATCTAATACTACTCTAACATAGTTCATTTTAGGCGTCATTTACAAATGTAGGGAAGTGTTACATACCCTTTTTCCTTAATACATAATCTGGGAGAACCAAAAAGTGAGTTACTGATGAACTGCATTGAGAAAGTTATGAGTCGCAGTCTGGCCAATCAGCAGGAGGGATTAGATCCTGACCTTGTGACCTTTCTGGAAGGAGCTTTTGGAGCCAAAATTAGTGAAAGTAAGGCAGATCTTTCCCAGGAAAGAGAGAAAAGAAGACAAGCATGGATTATGCACAAAACTACTGTAGCCCACTTTTGCAGATTCTGTGGCACTACCTATTGGAGCACTATACTTTGGCGCTACAGGAGTCCTGAGCCCCCGCTTACTATGGGGGTTTACAGGGATTTCCCCCCTTAATGGCATGCCTCCACCCAGGGATGGTCTTGTGGAACTGTAATCCACCCCCTGGGAAACGATCAGGATGCTATGCCCCTTTTGGGACCCACGTACTCCTGGTGTGATGTACCCCACCCTGGGGTTATTCCTTACCAGCGTAGTAGTGGTCCTCTGGGCTAGAGAGATAATCCGACACAGTTGTATATGTGAAATAGATGCAAAGGTTTATTCAGGCAGAGACCTCTCCAGGAGTGGCATATCATTTATACACATTGCAGGGCATATACTCCTTACTTCTCATTGAGAACCTTTTCCTGTTGGTACTACCTCATGGTCATATCAGATGTGCTCCCCTCTAGGTGCTCTCCCCGGTACTATTGGCAAGACACTCCCTTATGGAGTTCTCCCAGTACTCACGCTAGGACGTTATACCACAGGGACCCACTCCGGTACTCTCGTATGGCACCCTCAGATCCGGCCTCCTGGACTAGCGGGGACTTGATCCACCTACCTAGCCACTTTGTACCCTGCACTCCCGCAGATGTAATGCTGGGGGGGTCTTAACCCCACTACCACTCCTGGAGGGGCAATATCTGCCCATTCTAACTTGGTGTCCTACATGACACTCCTAGAATGTCCTATTACTTGAAACTACTATCTATTAACTGTGCCAGGGGTGCACACTACCTGAGCAGCCCCAGAGCTAAAAATGTCTGCCAGAACATGGCTGCACCCCTTTATATATCCCAGCACCCCATCTAGTGGTTGCTGGTGAGAAAAGCAGGGGAGACTCCCTTTCAGCAGAAAAACATCTAGGACCACCTTTAGGTGACCAATTCCCTAAGGCCACCCATCCTAGGGGCCCCAAATCTTGGGGATCCCTACACTACCATGCAGTGTCGGACTGGCCTGCTGGGCAACAGGGACCTTTCTGGCTGGGCCCTGACCTGACTGGGCCTTTGTCCTGTCTGAAACACAGAGTATTAACTCTTTTCTACATTTTCCATATTCTGCTTGTGTTCCATTCATTCCCAACAGTGAGAAAGAGGGCCATGGGTTCAGGGAAGTGACTGAAACCAAATTTATTGCCACAGATAAGCAGTAGAATCTGAGGAGGCTGGTAATTATATAGAGCTGGCAGGGGAGATTCTTTGAAAGAATTTGCACATCGTAAATGGGAAAGCAAAAGCTAAAACAAAACAGAAATAGAGATGTTCAACCTGCTCACCTGTCTGTCTGTGCTATCCTCTGTAGTCTGTCTGTACTCACTGTATTGCTCTATGCTCTTACACAGCTTGTACAGCAATAATGCAATGAACAGAACAAGCAGCAGAGCAAAGCTGCCCACATAGATTTAGTCCTGAATGTGTCTTATTGGAAGCAGCCACTCTGGTTCCTGTGATATATCAGGTTCTCTGGTGGGCCCTTGGTGTTACAGTCCGCCATTGCTACTGTGAGCCAGCCTGAGATTCCTCCATGAAACGAAATAGAAATATATTATGCGCTCATCGTGGTCTTCAGTTGTATGTGAATTTGATAGGTGATGACTGCAACTCTTTGTCCCCTGTGTCTGGGATCCAGCCAACGAAGTATACTAGTAGCCAAGCTACAAGAAAGAGCGAAATGTAAATAATGTGGTGTAGTATTATAGTAAAAATGCACACACCCTTTTGAACACGTTTTGCGGCTGCTTTTAAGGTGACTGTGTTCAAATGTGATCAGTGCAATCCAATGGTGTTTCCCCTTCACCTGCGATGCCCAAAAGGCAGAGACTCAAATGCAGTTCCTTAAAGGAGAAGGAAAGGCTAGTAAAGAGTTAATCTCAAGCTGCAGGCATACCTTTAGTTCTCTCAATAGTGCCCTTAAGTCTTCCATATTTCAATTGCTCAGATGATCAGAAGCCAAACAGGAAGAAAAAACACTGAGCTGTGTAAAGAAAGTTCCCATAATGCCTCACTCCTGCATGGAGACTAAGACCAGCTACTCAGGAAGCGCATGTGCATTTAACATACCCTGTGAGCGCGCTTTCCATCTCACAAAGCAGGAGAGCTTGGGTAGAGTAGGTCACGCTCGCGTCTAGGGGAGGGAGAAGGCTCGCCCATGCGCTTTTTCTTACACAGCGCCATGTTGGAATAATTTAAATATCCAACATGGTGGCCGCAATAGAATAAATATAGCCTTTAGGAAAATCAGAGACTGCAGGCAATATACAGGCTATCCAGGTAAAAAAAAGGTAGCGATCAGCTACAGGGACATGAGGCTTTCTATTTAGGGGGTTGCACTTTACACCCTTTCCTTCTCCTTTAATGACTTGCCAAGTTCATAAAACAAAAGGTGATAAAAAGCTAATAAACTGTGTTTTTATATTTTCTTGCCCTTTCTATTGAAGGTGGCACAGGTGGGTGGGGCCCCCATCTTTTAGTATTGAGTTTTAGGGAGCTATTAGAACAATTGTAAATGATAAAAAGCACATATAGGGGCACATTTACTAAAATTCCATAATTTCTCACTATTTTATTTTTATTTTGTTTTCCTGCATGTCTGATATTTACTAAAAGTCGCTCCGAGAAAAATCGCTGTGACAATTCAAAAAAGTGTGATTTTTGTACAAAACCCAGCAAAATCTCTAAAGTTTTGTCTAAAGAGACAAAAGAGAGAAGTTCAAGGAAAGGGACCTTTTCCATTAAGTTCTACATGAACTCGACAAGATTCATCTGGCAAATTGTCAAATTTGGATTTTTAGCTGGGGTTTTTTTTGGAAAAGTTGAAACATTTATTCTCTGCTAATTTTGAAAAAAAATTTTTGAATCGACTTTAAAATTAAAACTCGATGGTGTGTAAATGAGCCCCATAGTGTAATATGGTTATTTAAAGAGTAAAAATCATAGCATACAGACTACTCACAAGTTTCCAGTTGGCATCATGCATGTAAATATCAGTAAGATTCTTCCATCTTTCCAGTAGCCCAATGACCCGTAGGGAAACGTAGGGAAGCAGGGGCATGACGTAGCAGTAGGACAGACATAGCCACTCCCAGTTTTTTATCTGATTGGTTGTTTCGTTTGGGGTATAAATAGCTGGAAAACGTTCCCGCTCCTCATCCATTTTAGGCAGCATAGGAAAACGCCCACCCTCCCTCCCTATAGAGGTGGAGGCAACGAGTGGTGTTGGCGGGGTGATTCAGTTGGGGGAAAACAATGGTTGGGTTAGGAAGGGAGTTTGTTAATTGTTTGGGGATGGCATGCCTGGAACCTCAGGGGTAAGTAAGTGGATTAGGAGGTGAGTTTTGTTGGGTAGGGGGTTCCGGGCTGGAAGGGCAGCTGGCAGCGCCAGTTGCGCTGCGCAGTTATTGGGTTGTTATGGTGTATGTTATGGTTTATGTTTATTCAAAGTTGGTTGTTTGTTATACAAACATTTGTATTGTGTTCATGAGTTGTTTTCTATCTTATTTGTTCTTATGATATGTTTTAAATTAAAACTCTAATTGTTATTAATAAATGTTCTGCGGCCATTTTATCCCAAGAATTGGTGTCCGTGTGTTTATTGGGGTTGGTAAGTAAAAACAGGCAAAGGGTTTAAGGTTGGGAGAAGGGCGGGTCAAGATCCGACGTTGCTCACGTCATGCTGATCTGTACAAGTAGGAAGCTAGGTGTTCTACCTGTAGATCATTTACTATCCTCAAATGTCTTTACTTCAGCATTCACAAGCTGAATATGGATTAAAGCTGCCATACTGCCTCCCATGATTGATTCTCACTCTCATCCAAGGTTGCATCAATCTGGTGTTGCAACACATAACTCTGCTCATACTACCTTGGTACAAGTAGTTAATCCTCACAGACCTATAGTGAGCACATCATTCTTAAAACAAGGGGTGATCCACTGTATTTTCAGAAAATAGTCTTTGAAAATCCTATGTGTTATGTTTAAATTATTTCACTGTTCTTGTTTTATTGCTTATATATTTTCTTGCTAATATTACAATTACTACATATCTGCATATTTGTGTGGTTTATTGTCTATTACATTGGGTATAGTTGTTTCCACTGCAGTTGGGCCAATTGGCAACCATGTGGAAGTGCAAGAACATGTCTGGACACAAGTACCTTAATGAATTGTGTTAAAGAAACAGTTCAGTGTAAAAATGAAACTTGGTAAAAGAAGTCTGCACAAAATAAAAAATATTTGTAAATATTTGCAAAAATGTAATCTATAAAGGCAGGAGTGACCAGAGTGTCTAACATAATAGCCAGAACTCTACTTCCTGCTTTCAGCTTTCTAACCTCTTAGTTAGTCAGTAACTTTAGGGGGGGCACATTGGACACAACTGTTCAGTTAGTTTGTGAGCATGCAGGTCAGATTCAAATGCAAACTAAACAGTTATGTCCCATATGCCCCCCCCCCTTCAAGTCACTAATTGGTTACTGGCTGCTAACAACTGAGCAGTAAAGGAGGAAGTAGTGATCTGGCTATTATGTTAAGGTGCCCATACACCTTCAGATCTGCTCGCTTGGCGATGTCACCAAGCGAGCAGATCTTCTCCCAATATCCCCCACCTACGGGTGGGCGATATCGGGAGAATCCAGACTAATTTGATCGAATTGTAACAACAGGTATAGGCAAAGTTGGTCCGGGGACCGCATCAACGAGCCGATGTCAGGCCAGATATCGGTCGGGCAGGCACGTCGGCAGTGCCCATACACAGGCCGATCTAAGGGACCGATATCGGTAACTAGAATCGGCCCGTGTATGGGGACCTTTAGACATCCATTCACACCAGCCTTTACAGATTACATTTCTGCCTAAATATATTACAAAAACTGTTCCTTTAATATATGCTCTCCATAGCACTCATTTTGGAGCCCCCATACTTGCTGGTACATTCGTAAAATTACCCCTTTTAGGTGACCCATTATGGTGCAATAAAGAATGGGCGATGTTTGCATAACTCCATATTATATTGGTTTAACAGACCTAGTTTAGATTTAATATGCATTTTTTTTTTTTAACCAAATGAAGTCAACATTGCATTGTTCCAGCAATAAATGGCTGTGCTTCCTGTCTCCTTTAAAATAGCATCTGTAGGGCATATTAAACTAACCACATTGTTACGCAAAAGCAGCTAGGATCCTATCTACAGATCTGTGTGTAATGGATTCCAGAAATTCTTGGAACATAGATAAATAACATTGTATGTCCTACTTTTCAGCGTGCTGGAAAATGTTTATCTCTTTATGAATAGAGATAAGTCAAACAATTCAGCAGACTACAGAGTCTTGGTCTCCTGCCACCTACACAGCAATTCATGAATATGCATTCAAATAATGTTGATGCAACTGCAATCAGACTGAGCTGCAATGTTTAACAGTAGGCGAAGCATACCTTCTGACTGCAGGGGGGCCCTGAATTATTTGCATTGTAAATATCTGAAGGGCCCTGAGAAAATTGTTGCTGTGGGCCCCAGTCATTACTATTTATGCCAGTTACTGCAGGAACATTTTAAACATTTGGAAGTAATGATGAACTATTTCAATTTTTTTCTTATTTAAATACAAATATGTGTTGGATCCCTAATCAGAAAACCTATTATCTAGAAAGCTTTATGGCATGGTCATCTCCCACCGAGTCCATATTAAGAAATTATTTTTTAAATTCCTTTCTTTTTGTAATAATAAAAAATACCTTGTACTAAATGTTGTATGCATCCACATTCGTGGCAATACAATCCTAATGGGTTTATTTAATGTTTACATTATTTTTAGCAGGGACATGTCAACCCAAAAAAACATTTTTCTTAGAATAATTCTAATATAAATGTTTAGTAATGAAAGTTATTTGTAAATGTAATTCCAATGGAACACAGCATTTGCTTTACTCCTGGTTATGACTTTTTAACCAGTGTTGGAAAGGTCAGTCTCCTCCAGCAAGACAGATCTGTCAATCTGCTGGCTTCTGTTAAATTGTTTAAAAAAATCAAAAAAAGGACTGATCAACACTGCTTTTAATTGCAATTATATATACAAATAACTTGAAAAACATTATACATTTATATTGTATGTATATTGAATGTAAGTTGCTTAGAATGATGTTTTCTTTATTAGGCAAAACATTATTTTTTTGAGTTGATATGTCTTTTAAGGTATAGTGATTCCGTATTAACAAAAAAAAAAACACAGGTCCCAAGCATTTTGAATTATAGATCCTATGCCTGTATGTGCTTAAACTTTGTTATTTGAACAAATTTGTATCACAAAGAAAAACTCACAGAGAAAATAAAAAATGAAACGAGAGAGAAGATATAGAAATAATAACAGGGTAAAAACAACCCAAGGGTTACTGATTAACACCCAGCATGTCATCAGAGCATGTTTAGTACAAATAAGATAAATTATAGTAAAGAGAGGTTATGCTGTAGCATTATATCATGTAATTAGTGGCTTTGCTTATTGCAACATCATTTTAAATAAAAGAAAAAGAGGCAATGCAACCAGTTTAAATATAGTTGCATTTTTTTCAGCCAATCTTCCTAGAAATGAATACCCAGGAGGAGAAAAAACAACGGGGAGTGCTCCATTTGCAATATTAAAAACAAAGATTTATTAAAATTTAAATTACACTTGCAGAGTAAATGAAGTTTGAAACCCTATGCAGAACCCCTTCAACCTCCAAAAGCTAATAGGTTTATTTTGCAGGGAGGGGCTGAATTAGTAATCTCTCTCTTTGCTTTTAATTATTACAGCTATCAATAGTGCTCCCAATACCATATGGTTCCATTCATTGCAATTACCATGATAAATCTGCATTAAAATATATGTTATAATGAAATGTCACTCTCTTTATAATGCCACCTTCTTTATAATGCCAGCTTTGGTTCATCTTTCAAAGGGGCAGTAGAGGGAAAGAGCAAATTAGAAATATTATCTCTATATTTACTGGGTTGTCAGTACATAAAGGAAGAACTGTCCGGAATAAGCAGCTGTAGCTTTGTAATGGCTTCAGATGCATTAGCCCATTAGAAATTAAAGTATGAAATTAGAGAATATTTATAGGTGGCAGTATTTTTCTATTCCAGTAGAAGAGGCAGAGATAATGAAGCTGCAGGAACAGTACTCCTGGTGAAACATTTATTAGAGAATAAATAATACCTGCTGTTCTCATCACAGGGCAGCAAATGGAAATTTTACAGAATCTGCCAAATGATTAATGCGCTGAACGCTGTGCAAAGTTTATAAAAGTGAAACTTTGTCATGGCCATGAAAACACAAAAGATGTGCAGTCGATTCCATTTGGTTTAGTTATATGAGTGCATCTGTGCTGTTTGCTGATACATCAAGAGATTTTCCTCCTGCAGTTTGCAGTGAATGTTTCTGCGATGCACCGTGCAGTGTAATGCTTATAGGGAGCTTTATCCTCAGAGCACTGGCTGGAACAGAATAATATTAAACAGATCATTAGTGTAGTAAATTGCTTTTTAATCTCTAGATTAAGCATTGCTGGTAGTTTGTTTTTCAATTAGGAGGGATAAACAGAAATCAACAAAAAGACTACTTACATTGGGTCTCATGTGTTAACACTATGCAACAGTGTACCGTGCAGTAACCCATAACAACCAAGCAACAATTAAGTTGTTTACTACATGAGTGCATATGTGCCCCAGTGTTAGTACATGAGACAAATCAGCAACATAATTGTTTTGCTAAAAACCTTAAACCTACTAAAGTTTGAACTGCAAAATCTTGTAGAGGTCCCATTTTTTTTTTTTTGCACAGGTATGAAAAGAATACTTTCATGATTTTGAGCATTGCAAATAATTCATTTTACCATTTAAAATTTGTTCCAAAACCAATAAATTGTGATGCATTCCTGGGGCCTAATGATCCGGAGCACAGTGTAGGGAAACAGGGCATGATGGGGCTAGGAGGGCAGCCCGCCCCCCCTTCCCCCTCCTCTTTATTGGTTCCTGGTGGCTGGCCATTGAGAGCCCTGGATATTTCTCGGGCTTAGCAGGGGGAGGGGCGCTCAAGGCAGTCCTACCTTCCAGTCGGTTCCAGGCAGCAGAATGATCAGCAGTTCGCAACGTCCCACCCTCCCTCCCTTATAAAAGGGGATTGTTGTTGTCGCAGTTGGCAGAGGGTACCTTACTCCCTGCCCCCAGGGGGGTTTTTAAGGGGGGTACTTGTCAAGGAGAGTGTAGTCCGATAGGCCTGGGGTCCTGATTGGCAGTTAGCCTCGGTTTAGGTCGGGGGAAAAGGAGGCAGGAACCAGGTGTTACATTTGGGCGCAGGGCCAGTCCCTTGGAGGCGAGTAAGGATTGTTGGTTACTGTAAATGTTTGTTATACAAATGGTTTTGTACAAGTTAATAATGTTACAAATGTTAACTGATATTGAGTTTTATTATTAATAATTAAATAACTGCGGCCTTCTCTTCCCAGCTAAAGTGTCCAAGTGTGTTGTTTGGGAAAAAGGCTTAAGGGCGTGGGGAAAAATGGGGGAGGGGTAATTGTTGCAGACTCGACACTGCACCTGTCAAATGCATTCAGAAACGGCCAGGCTAATGCCACATGGGGCTGAATCTCGGCCTGCAAATAAACACCCCAACTCTACATCAGCCTTTTACTGTGCCTGCACCCAGAGTCATTGTGTTGGCCCAGACGCAGACACATAGAATGAATTTCAGCTCTGAAACGTACAAGTATGCAGTAAGCACTGGAATCTACTCTGTGTGCATTCCCCCAGGCCAACACAATGGCTTTGGGTACAGGCACAGGAAAGGCTGATGCCAGCGTAGGGAATGATTAGCCTTCAGGCAGCTATTGCCTCAGACAGTTATTTTCTACCAGTGCAAACTGCAGGGATAGCGCAAGCAGGAATATGGATGTTCTAAAGATATATATATTTACTGTCTTCTGGTAAAACACCTTTACATAAGTCTAATTTTAACACGAACACACAGACAATTAAACTGCTGGGTGAGGGGAAGAAACCATATTGGAACTAGGGTTGCCGCCTTTTGCATTGCTAACCATGGGCAGTGGGGTGGGATGTGATGTCACATGGACGGGCTATGGCATTGCAATTGCCAATTGCCTAATTGCTCAATTTATTATCCCTGTCTGGAGAGGTACCATCAGAGCACTGGCCCCTTCCTTACTCCTCACTGGAGCCTTGCCTCCTCAACTAGCTGTCCTACCACTAACTCTCACCAACTATAGTGGGCTAGACGGGTCTGACTAGCTAACCTAACTGTTGACCGAGAAAGTAAGCTTCAGACTCACTAGCATCATTCACTCTTGCCTTCTCATGTCAGCCTTCCTATCAGCTCCATCTAGTGACTAAAATAACTATTTACATGAAATATATAGATATACCCCCATAGGCACTAAGTTTGCCCAGGAGCAGTAACCCATAGCAACAATATTATTTTAAACAGGTGACCAGTACATGCTACCTGCTGGTTGGCTGCTATGGGTTACTGCTCCTGGGCAAACTTAGTGCCTTTGATAACATAAACTATTTCCACCCCTTGCAAGTGGATCTAGTATAGAAAATGTGACTGGTCTGTTCCTTTTTTCATTGCATGTATGAAACATCTGCATATCTATTAGACAAAGGGGATAAAGCTACCTCACTTCATTTCAGATCATTTTGGCCATCAGCCAAAGAAGCAAATAGTTTTGCTTCAATATGCTGTATGTGTGGATGGATGCACAATATAAAATAAAAATAAATATATATTAATAAAAATAGATAAAATATCTAACCATTCAGCTCACAAAGCTTATTGCATCTGTAACCACAAAACTGGTCCCTGTGCCAGATGCCAAACACTTGAGGCAATTTTCCTGATCATGTTTTGCCATGTGTCATATAAATGACAGTAGAAATCACAATTTTTTTTTTATGTCACAATTACATTTTTTCTCCTAAATTTCTTAAACCTGCATTTCATCTCTGCATTTTTGTTATTGTGTCGAGGTTCTTTCGAAAAAATGTATCATCCATTTATTTCTGACTTGATTCTGTACACCTAAATGACTAATATATCACTTTATACTGCATGTGCTCTATTGTCTTATAGTGCCCCAAGCAGCACATTACAAAGTTCCAGATTAAGCAAATCTAAACAATCTGCCCTTGTTTGCTGTCAGTGTCCATACTGTTTTATTTCTAGGAGCCAATATCAGGGTTATTGAGTAGATGGAACAATCCATGGCACACCCTTTTACTCTGATGACCCCTTCTGACCATCACTTTAGATATTTAGTCCCTCCCATCCTGTAATAAAAACCCAAGTCTGGACCCAGCACTGGTTGTCTTACGGCTTCATCAAAGTGAAAGGGACCCATAGATTTGAGTTTAAATACAATGGCTTATCTGCTAAAGATTTTAATTAAATATTATACATTATTTTTAAACCTGAATAAAATGTTTTAAAATGCACAAAAAAATACAGCACTGGGTACATAAGTAGTGCTTTATAAATAAAGATTTACTAGTACTGCAAGGACCACCTTGAAGCAGAGGGTTTCATCTTGCCATGTCGGTCTTCTTCTTGATGAATCACTGTTGACATGACATGTATATGGCACCCCGTGCTGTATGCTTTGCTTGGAATTTAAAGGAATATTGTCATGGGAAAACATGTTTCTTTTTTCAAAAGACATCAGTTAATAGAGCTTCTTCAGCAGAATCCTGCATTGAAATCCGGTTTTTAAAAGTGCAAACAGATTTTTTCATGTTTAATTTTGAAATGTTCTTCATTTTTCAGGGTGCCACAGCCATGTGACCTGTGCTCTGATAAACTTCAGTCATGTTTTGCTGCTGCACTGCAAGTTGGAGTGATATCACCCCCTCCCGTTCCCTCCCAGCAGCCAATCAGCAGAACAATGGGAGGTAGCAAGATAGCAGTTCCCAGTAGATATCAGAATAGCACTTAGGGCTCTGGCACACGGGGAGATTAGTCGCCCGCGACAAAACTCCCTGTTCGCGGGCGACTAATCTCCCCGAGTTGCCATGACCTGCCATCCCACCGGCGAACATGTAAGTCGCCAGTGGGATGGCACACGCGGCAGCGCGATTTCCCGAAATCGCCGAAAAAGACTCGCGACTAATCTCCCCGTGTGCCAGAGCCCTTAATAGTAAGAAATCCAAGTCCAGTTTTGGACTCCTCCAGTTACATGGGAGTAGGAGAAACAATATGTTACCTGAAAGCAGTTCTAATGTGTAGCACTGGCTCCTTCTGAAAGCTCAGACTCCGGCACAATGCACTGAGATGGCGCCTACACACCAATATTTTAACTAAAAAAAATACA
Source organism: Xenopus tropicalis (assembly GCF_000004195.4). Lineage (NCBI taxonomy): Eukaryota > Metazoa > Chordata > Amphibia > Anura > Pipidae > Xenopus > Xenopus tropicalis. The sequence goes on along the minus strand of NC_030684.2, from coordinate 65,915,680 downwards.
CTTGCCGGTTTTAAGAAAACAATTTTAAATGGCAGATTAAATTATTTGCTATGTAAACAGTGTAATTTAGAATAAAAATATGCCATAAAAATGATGACAGAATCCCTTTAACCAGTTTAATTGCATACATTATATTTAATGATTGTTTATATTATGGTGATTACCCGCATGCCACTGGAGGACAGGCTTTGGGAAATATTTTATTATGATTTCAACTCTTTGCTTTTTTACAGTCACCTTTCCAGCGAGATCTCTCCAATGTTATAACTGTGCATGTTCTTGCAGTATCTGATCAAAGCAAGAAAGATCTCTTTTGCTCTCTAGTAATTTAAACTTTAGTCCCTCAGCACTCTGAAGCTCCCATCCAATTTGCTTTTTCTGATACGGCTATAAACAGAGATGACAGTTTCTCAGTGATTTTTATATAAATCCCAAATCTCTGATTTGCTTCATTCCTTATCTTCTAAAACTCGTATCCAATTTATTATCTACCAGTCTTATTCCAGTATTACAAATCCTTATGTACTTAATTACATTTTCCATGTTTAAAAAATGCTACAAGGCTCATTGCAGCATCACAAATTAGATATTTTCAACTTTGATTTAAGTATTTTGCTAACCACATTGCAGATCAAGATGTGTATGTGTGAACTGGATTGCAGAGTAAAATAAAGGGAAATAAAATATTCTGATTTACTGTTGTATTTACAGAAAAGATTTAGTACATGTTAGCATAAGTGAATGGGCCTACTGCCATTTTTGATGTGGGATAACATGCTACCCTATGACAAGCTGCTTAGACATAAAAGGGGCAGATTTTATGTCTATGTTTAGTGGGTTTCAGTCTTTATTTCATACTAAAAGTTACTTGATAGGTGAACAACCGCTTTAATCTTTTAACTATTTAGTCAATTTGAGCTGTACGAGTTTTTAGAATTTTTTTCGAGCTATGAGACTCCAGACAAATTCCAGGTATTCACTTTTTTTTTTGTTTTATTCAACTGCGTTTTTTATTTACATTTTTTAAAAAGACAACATTCCCATTTTTTTTTAATTCAAGGTTAATCAAATTAAAAAAAATGCAAAAACTACACATCTACAAATTTTGATAAATAAGCCTCGCTAGTGGGTGCCTCCTGGGAACATGGTAGAAAATTTTCCCAGACCATGCTTTCTTAAAGAGATACTGACACCAGAAATTAAAACTTTTTTACAACTATCATAACATTGTCTTTGCATATATTTTATTATTTTGCCATAAAAGTATTTGTCCGCTGTTTTTACATTCCCTATCTGATCCCCCATGTTCCTCTATGAGGGGGCAGCCATATTTGTGCAGCAGTAGGCCGTTAGCATTAGAAGCTATAACTAACAGGCTGAGAAGGGACAGTCAGGTTGGCAAAACAGTCAGGTTTAGGAACTTCAAGTAACAATTACTTACAAAAGCAGCCCTATCAGTGAAAAATGATCCACATGACCTATAGGGAACTTAAAATTCAGTAGAAGTGCCTGCAGCTGGGGCCGGGTAGTCCTGTAACCAAAGTTCTCCTTGAGAGGAAGGCAATGGATCCAAAACACCAGCATCATTAACCAGCAAATGCCAAACTTTTTTCATTGCAACCGATTCTGTTTTCTATGCAATTTTTGACACCTTGAAAGCACAGATGATTTTTGGACAATGGACAATAAGTCAGTCAGGAAATAAGCAACAATAAGCATTTGGCCTTAATGTACTATTGAAAGTTCACTTTTTTCAATATAAAATCTGTCACCATGCAAACAGAACATGAATTATGCATATAGGAAAAGATATTTGAAAATGGATTTTGACTGAAATATAGCATTTGGAGTTGTGTTTCTTGATGTTAGCATTTATTTACAACAGTAGGATGTTTATTTCTTCTTTCCCTACGATAGTTCTTTCTTAAAGGAATATAATGATAACTCATTATGGATTCAAAAAAATCAATGTAAATCCACTCTACAAACAACCTTCTTTACAAGAGAAATATCAAAGTAATGAAGATAACTATTTCAATTTCATTATAAAAACAATTTGGGGCACATTAGCGCTCACTACAGAAAACCTCATCCACTTTTTATTCATTCCTATGAGATTTTTTTAGAAGCGTATTTATCAATAAGTGAACATTAGAGTTTACCATTCGATACACTTTTAAAAATCCTATATGAAGTATTAGAGAATGGGTGAGTTTTTCTGTGGTGATCTCTATTTGATAAATGTGTCCCTTGATATTTATTTTGAACCTTTTAAGATTACAAATTAGTTTATTTATTATTGAAGTATGTATGTATTTTGTGTATTGAACTGCCACTAGTTTGACAGGCTCAGGTGCCCTGAAAACAAAGCAGTCAGTTGAATGAAAGACTAAAGGATTATCAAAATACCTTATGATAAATAAGCAACAAAAACAATCTAGACTGCTTTCTGCTTAGGGTTATTGACCACAGCCAGCAGATGTCATTTTAAATTCCAGATTCCAAAGGACCAGTGTAGTTAAGTCAAACACCACAAATCTTGAAGATCAGTTGTAAAGATGTTTGGAATACCTTTATAAACAAAGTTTGTGTACAGGATAAGAAGGAGTTCACTTCCTTACTGTGTAAGTGTAACCCAGTGATCCCCAAACAGTGGCTCGGGGGCAACATGTGGCTGGGGGGCACCAACCCCTTGGATGTTGCTCTCAGAGCCCCCAAACCAGGTAGTTATTTTTGAATTTCTGACTTGGTGGAAAGTTTTGGTTTAACAAAAACAAGATTTACTACCAAATAAAGCCTCCTGTAAGCTGATAGTGTGCATAGAGGCTACCTAATAGCCAATCTTAGCCCTTATTTGGCTCCTCCATGAACTTTTATGATGCTTGTGTTGCTCTCCAAGGTTTTTTTACATTTGACTGTGGCTCACGAGTAAGAAAGGTTGGGGACCCCTGGTGTATCCTATGCCTCTTTGGGTAGGTTGTGTTCCAATTGGATTATCCCTAGTTTATAAGAAGGGGGGATCCCACAATTCATCTTGTTTGGACTCCATTCAAAGGGCAATGTGGATGTGCTACCTTGTATCAGGGTGACGGATCTGCACTGGAGAAACTTGGAAGAAAGGGAGGACAAACAGCGCGGTGGAAGAGTCTCTAGATAGTGGCAGGGAAGCTCCTGTTATAGACAATGTGAGCAAGTTAGAGCAGTTTGTTGCTACACAAGAGGTTGTAGAATGGGGGAATTTCTACTATACTGTAGGGACACCATTAATAAGGACACATGGTAGTGTGTGAAAGCACAAATAGAAGAGAAATCCTTGAAAGCTGAGACAGACACCTTGTGGTGTGAGTAATAGCCATGTAAAACTACTGTGATGTGATGATGTGCTAGGAGTATTTAGTATACCAAGTGCAGTTTTCTTTCATTTGCTACCATACTGACCTAGCTTATTTTAATTTATTTCTTGAATATATGAAAGGGTCTGTGGTTCAGTCTAATAATTATAAACATGAATGTTGGAAATCTGTAGCTGGGGAAATATTTAAAGATCTGTCACATGATCATATTGAGGTTTATGTTTCAGAGGAAAAAAACATATTTACTTATATTTACAAACATATTTACTCATTTTTACACATTTTTTAATGTCACCATCTTGATAAACCTAGAAGCAAAACCTGGGATTTTGAAGAAATAAGAAGCGGAAAGCGATACTTGTGTAGAGGCTTTTATCCATAATGTGTATTTTGACTTGAATTTGGTTTTACTGCCACATGTTGTCATAAAGCATTGTATATACAAATAGGAGACGTATTAATACAATTTACAGTTGCAATCCTTGTAGTTACCCGAAATGTAATATATTTATCTAATAAAGTCACTAATTCATCATTTTTTCATCATATTGTCTGTTTAAAACTAGCTAAATGGTTTTACTATGTATAGTACATGACAGGGATGTTGATTTATCTATCCCATGATAATAAAGATGGTGATCTTCAATTATGTGTCCTTGGTTAGTCTCTTACTATTTCTGCTTCTGTTTCTGAAATAGAATGAATGAAAGCCACATTTCACAGTTGCAAAGGCTGCAGTACAAAGCCTACGTGGGCAAATCAAAATATTAGGATAAAGGACTTGTCCAGCAGTTTGAGCTGGGTATTTCGACTGACATCAGACAGCAGGACCAAACAGAAATGTATAAAGAGATGTTGGTCATGACAGTTGTAGAAAAGTCTTTTAAGCAAAACGAGTAACATTACTTAATTATAGCTAAAATGAGAGGAGATAGAATTTGTAGTCAGTTTAATGGTGGGTTAGTTCTATATTTGTTAGTATGCTTAGAGTGATGAGCAACTCTGACCTCACTTCATTGAAAAATTTGCAAAACCGCTGAAAAATTTGCAAAACGCCCAAAAGTTTGCAAAATACAGCTACCATATGAATTTTATGACTTGTGCAATTTTTTTTGATGCAACTTTTTCCAAGCTCTGCAAATTTTTGCAGCAGTTTTGCAAAAAAATTTGGAAATTCTAAAATGCAAAATTTTGCAGTGAATCCATGCCTGGCAAAAAAAAATTGCTTATCACTATATGCTATTCCTTTATAAAATGTGTTGGTAAAACTGAAAAATTCAGAAAGCAATACTGAAATTGTGGGGAAAAAAAACAGGCTGGCTGCGCTAGAAATTCCACTTTTTTCACTGCACTTGGGGATGTAAATGACCCCTATAGAGTCCAGAAAGTAACCCAGCTATCCTGGCTTAGCAAAGCTAAAAATATGGTAGCGATTAGTGATGAGCGAATTTTTTGGCCTGGCATAGATTCGCAGTGAATTTCTGCATTTCCCCATTGGCGAATTGTTTCGCAAAACTTCGGAGAAAATTCGGCACGCATCAAAAAAAGTCGCAGTTGTGTCAAAAAAGGGCACAGTCACATCAAAATGGGCACATACAACAAAAAAAGACGCGGGCGACAAAAAAATTGTGTGACAAACACGTTTCACAAATTTTTCACTGTTTCCCGAATTTTGCTGTTGTTTTGCGAATTTTTAGGTGAAGCAAAAAGGGACAGATTCACTCATCACTAGTAGCAATCTCCTTAGGGTCATTCAGATTCAATCAACATGACTCTCTTTAGCAAATCAACCGTTTTATATAGTGACACTAAAAATTCCTAGACATAAATAAGGATGGGTTTTTCAGACCTACATACTGTAGATACTGTGTAGCGGCCGAAGAGAAGTGGTTTGCAACACTGTGTGTGGTAGACTCCTTTACACCTTTACATATAAAAACATTATCCTTTCATTCTGTTTTGTATTTTTAAACTGCAAACATATGCAGGAGACTGATAAACGGTGTGTTATGTAACTTAAGATCATGCATTTTCTATTACTGGAACCTTATATAGAGAAAGGAAGCAGATATTTTGATCCATTGTCAAAAAGAGGATACTCCTATATTTAAATTGAAACATTAACACAATAATTGGGGAATGCACTCAGAAAATTATGTAAAAAATGTATGAGCATTTAATTGGAGTAAAATCCATGAATAAAATATGTACAGGTATGGGCAGGGCTGCTCCTGCTATGAGGCATTGTGAGCCAGTTACCAGGGGTGGCGAAAAGCTGAATTTCTGCTTTGATGCACCCACCTGGACCTGCTCCGATGCTGAAGAGGTAAGTAAGGGGCAAGTGAGAGGGGCGCCACTGAGTATGGGACCTGTTATCCAGAATGCTTGGGACTTGGGGTTTTCCAGATAGGGGATCTTTCTTTTATTTGGATCATCATACTTTAAGTCTACTAAAAAAACATTTAAACATTAAATGAACCCAACAGGATTGTTTTGCCTCCATTAAGGATTAATTATATATTAATTAGGATGAACAACATCTCAGCTGAGAGCACATGATCTGCACGTGACAGCAGCACAGGCCACAGTATGACAGATGCCTGACCATTTTAGTACGTGTGTCTTTGTAGCATTAATGAAATGGAGCTGCCTTAAACCTTAGCTTCCTTTAAATACTAACCATTTTACATCTGTTTACACTTTCTAGGTCTATTAATTTATTATGTTAATAATAATTCCAGAAGTTGGTTCAACCCCCTTTCAACCCTCTTGACAAAGCACAGCAGACAAGGGGTCATAAGTGTTCCTGCACTTGTGCCCCCTCTGGGTCATAAACAACCTGTTCTATAGTAAGGGATATTTTTACATATCTCCCCTAGGCAGGGTTAGACTGGGAGGTGCAGGGCCCACCAGGGCTGCCACCCCAGGGGCCCCTACCATGCCCCCCTAGCCCCCTGCAGTGGCCCCAGCCACGCGCCCGACATTGGTGGTCGGTGGAGCAGCAACAGGGATCGGTTCTGGGGCCCGACCGTGTTTTTTCCTGGTATCCCAGCAGCCCAGTCCGACCTTGCCCCTAGGCATGTCTTGTTATCCCTTTTCCATTTTTATGATCACTGAAGGAATAGTTGAACTATGACAACAGACACACGTGAAGGCAGATGTACGTTTGAATAAACTCCCATGTGCGGGAGAAAGTTGCAGAAAAGTCGCAAAAACTTTTGCAACTTGTGACAACTTTTACAACTTGTCACACGATAACTGCAAGTTTTCAAATTGTCGCACAAAAACCATGGTAAAACAACTCTGAAGTTTAGAAGCAAAGAAAGATTTTCCAGCAAAGGAAAGGAACATCTGCCATTGACTTGTACATGGTCTCGAAAAGTTTTAGATGGCAAATTGTCTGATTCAGAATTTTGTCGCATAGTACATTTTCAAAAAGTTGGGACTTTTTATGGTGACTTTTAGCACTAAAAAAACTGAATCAGAAAAAAAAAAACATCTGACCATTATTAAATTGTCCCCTTAGATGGGATGCGATTATTTATGTGATGCTGCTATCTTTTTTCTTTCAATAAGTGTCCCTTTGTCTGTAAAAGTCTAATGTACCCCAGATCATACTAATGCAGCATTCCAAGAGATTACAGATAAGAAAGGCTGGTCTTAGTTTCCAAGAAATTGCCCATCAGCAGAGACAAAAATCACTTTAAGCTGCTAAAGCTCTTTTTCAGCAGGGATACTTTGCTCCTTGAGAAAACAGCACTTGTTCTGTAGGGATACACAATGATATATGTCTGTATGAACAAAGCCCTTTAAATACATATAGTTTCCAAGTGAAACACTTTAGTGCAAATATTTGAATGGAAAGTGACTTCTACATTTATTCCACAACAGCAGTTATACTCAATATAGATTACACATTAATATATGCATTTCCCACACTATGAAGATATTGCTTCTCTATAGTGATATTCAAGGCAGGCAGCCTATTTGCATTAAGCTAAATACTAGTAATGACCAAAACTTTCTCCTTTCACTAAAAAATTCACAAAACAGCTAAAAATTCACAAAACGCATTGAAGTCAATGGGCGATTTACATAGCATTTTTTTCACACATAATACATTGAAGTCAAAGGGTATTTTTCACCGTTTTTTTTCTTACGCAAAATGCATTGATGACAAAAGGCATTTTTTGTGTGTGTTTTATTTTCTTACTGCATTTTTACACACCCTTCACCCATTGCACTCTTACATTTATGGTGTCAGAGTGGGCCAAAGGGGGACCTGTATTGCACTCTCTGTACTAAAAGAGCCAAATTTTTATTTTATAAAATGGAAATTCCATTTTTAAGGGTGTTGTTCACCTTTAAATTAACTTTTAGTATGATGCAGACGCAAAATTCTGAGACAATTTGCAAATGTTTTTCATTTTTTATTATTTGTGCAATTTCAGTTATTTAGCTTTTTGTTCCGAAGCTCTCCAGTTTGGAATTTCAGCAGTTATCTGGTTGCTAGGGTATTGCTAACCTTAGCAACCAGGCAGTGGTTTATATGAGAGACTGGAATATGAATAGAAGGGGACCTGAATAGAACGTTAAGGAATAAAAAAAAAAATAATAATAAAATTGTAGCCTCACAGAGCAATAGTTTCTTTAGCTGCTAGGGTCAGTCACCCCAATTCAAAAACTGTAAAGATGTAAAAGATAAAAGCAAATGATTTAAAATACTCATTAACACAGTTGTAACCTCTTAACCCTTTTCAATCCGTGTTAGATATACATTGATTTTTTTTGTTGCTCTTGCTAATTCAAAATACTATAACAAAATAAATAATGAAGACAAATTGCAAAATTTCTAGTAATAGGGCATTTTATAACATATTAAATGATAACTAAGACGTGAACCACACCTTTGAAGTTACCAGAGGTGGCTTCCCCCCCCACCCCCTCCCCCTTGGTAATGGTCTCTCACTACCACATGAGGCTAGATTCTTATTCAATGGCAGAAGGGGCCCTGAGCAGATGGCAAAACATGGAATTTTCATGCCTGGCGAAAAAGTTTGCTCAGATATGTGACAGTCTACAAAACAAGGACCTGCAGATGGGCTGATGGTTACAGTGCTTTTTAATATGGTCTAGCAAGAAATTCTGTGGACAAGGATAGTTTTGTATAAAACATAGATTTGTGTTCAAACGTTAGGCTGAAACACACACACTGTTTACCTGTACTGTGCAATATGACTATATACTGAGCACAAAAAAAGTCAATGGGACACAAGGGTAACTGCAGGCAAAGTTATGTGCCACATTAATAAAAGAGCTCCTGCGGTTTTACACTCCATGGGTGCATTGTACTGAATTTCCATGCATTTCGGTACATCGCTAGTACCTAGTCTGTGTGCGTGCTATCTGCTTCATACATCTGTTCCCTCTTATAAGCTGCATTGTGTTTACTGGCAAATTACTTTGCTGGTAGCACTGTTTTTAATTCTCAGATTCAGAGAATAACCTTGTACGTTCAGATAAAAAGCCATACACAACTTCAATGGCATCCATAATTTATGTGTACAATGTTAATTAATAACAACATGTTTTTTGAGACATGAGAAGTAAAGGTTATTAAATAACAGCATTTGCTTTTTGTTTGTTGCTTCTAGCAGAGTGCCCATATTATTAACTGAGACGGAAGCATTTTTTTATGTATGTGCACAGCTCCACTGAGAAAAAATTCAATAGACAATAAGAAATCTAGACATGGAAGGAAAGAACTGGCACTAGGTAAAGAGGAATGGGGGATGGATCTGAGGGAGCATTCTCCTTGGGTTCTTGCCAGAGTTCTGGATTGCCTTCTGTTTGTCAGTTTGTATATGTAAATTATCTCCAAAATTTGTCTTACAAAGTTAGTTCCCTGGGCTGTTTTGCTTTGCAGAGCCAGCTTCCTTTGGAGATGTACTGAGTATTGCTACATTGCTACATATTCTTTTGATTGGGTTTTTCAGGACCAGAAACAGTAAATGAAAGTAACTAACTAACCGAAATTGACCAGTTATTCATATCTATTGTATATAAAAATGTTTTATTTGACGTACAGGTATAGGATCTATTATCTGGAATGCTGGGACCTGGGGTTTTCTGGATAAGGGATCATTAAAAAAATCATTAAATACTGTAACACTAATAGGATTGTAATGCCTCCAATATGGATTCATGCATCTTACCATCAAGTACAAGAGATTATTATTACAGAGAAAAAGGAAATCATTTTTAAAATTTCGAATTATTTGCTTAAAGAATAAATAAACCTTTTTTTATCCTCTAAAATGACTATGTACAGCCCCCAGAATAATATACCTTTCCTCCCTGCATGCAGATTTGTTTTGTTTCTCTATTAGGCAACCTCTTTGAGTTCTTCATAGTTGAAGGGAGAAGGAGTGCTCAGAAAGCAATTCACACTAGGCAAGGAAGTCAGTAAAAGAGCTGCAGTTCAGCTGCTTGTAATAGAGAAACAAAACAAATCTGCATGCAGGGAGAAAGGTATGTTATTTCAAAGGGCTGTACAGAGTAATTTTATCCTATGAAATGGACTCTAAGGGAAATGGGCTGCCTGTAATTCAGAGCTTTAATTAATGTTTTCATATGTTTAATACTTCCCCGCAAGAAATATTGCTATAGCTATGGATATGGATGGTTTTGTAGTCCTTTAACTAAAAAAAAGTCCTGTCATATGATAAAAAGAGTTTTTGTCAAACCAACAGTCCCCTATTACCTTGCATTGCTTCAGTTTTTATATAATGGTCATTAATTGTATATAGATATGGTAATTGTTAGAGCTCAGCACTGTCACTGAGCTCTAACATCCCACTGAACACAAAAGTGATGCACTGCTCAGAGCAGTCAGACACATTGTTATCATATAAGTTGACACTGGAACAATATTACAAAAACATTTTCTTTTTTTTAAACTTCATTAATTCAATCCTTTTAGAAAATCTTTAGAAACATAAAACAACAAAGCATTTTATCAGCAGACGTATTTTAAAAATGAAATAATCTGTTAATCCAAAAGAAATTTTCATATTACCGGCGAAAGCTAATCCTCTAATAGTCTGTCTTTATATAATTGAATATCTTTATCAAAGTGCTTTTAGAGGCACCGCTGTGATCTTACTGAAGAAGTCTGAAAACTACAGTTAAAAGTTAGGAATCTTTATTGTTTTTCCTTTTGTAAGATTAATTAAAATATAAACTTGACATGCATGTCACAGAGACAAGACACTGGTGTTTTGCAAGGTACAGAGGGAGCATTAATCTGCCCACAGGAAAAGCTTCTATAATTGAAAAGTTCTCTTTCTCCAACGCTTCCCTTGAAAATGCTGCTATGACATGGACGAGTGAAACCATATGGCTCTTAGGGAAAGAAGCACATAGGGTGTTTGATTTTTGGCAGTTGTGAATTTCATGAAGGCCACAAAGGTCTGGGCCTAGGGTAGCATGTTGTTAGGAGATGAGGACCACCCAATATAATAATCAAACATGAGATTTGAGAAAAAAAAGTCATGATCACAGAAAGTGTTTTCACTTGCCAGGAGATGCCTGGACACTGCAGCTCTGAAATGCTGATCAAACATTTTTGGGTAATGTCTGGCTGCCACCATAAATGGCAAATAAAACAGAGGTGATTCAGCCCTCATGGCTACCCTGAGGAAGCCTATCCTAATCCACCCTAGGCACTGGACCTAAATGCATTGCATAAGGGGCGTACATATGACAACCCCCCCCCAGCTCCGTCGGCAGATTTCCTTAGGAACTCTGCAGTGGAGGTTGGAGGGATTTTTTCTTTTTAAGAAAAATCTTATATAGAGGCAGCCAAGGGCCGCCCTAGGTAAAAGCCTTCAGGTGGCTAAAGAGCACTACCTTTATTATATAAGTCAGCTGATGCTGGGCCTTACAGAAGAGCACAGCGTTGCTCAAAACATTGGATTTATTTGCCATTAATCACTTATTAGTTTCCAAATAAGTGTGTTAACTTTTTGGTTAATTATATATATATGTACAGGGGTGTTCCTGGGGTTCTCAGGGGTACTGCCCTGTGTCAGCCCTTCCAATGCCGCAACCCCCTCACACTTGACACTTACCTTTCAGAAGAATTGCGCTCTCAGCACGAGTAGAGCTGAAAGTGCGATTCAAAAATCATAATTTCAGCTCTTGAAACCACCAGAAATGGCTTTTTGCTGCCCCTGGCAACTTGCAGGCTGCTGCCACCTGAGGCGAATTTTTCATCTCGCCTCATGGCAGCAGTGCCCCTGTATATGTATACATATATATATATTATTTTTTATTATTATTTTATAAAGAAAAGTTTTCGGTGCTGTTTCAGAATTATAAACACTTGTAAACAATGAAATTTTCTAGTAGGTCATAATACCTCTCTGGGAAAAAAAATCAATTTCTCAGAACCTCTGAAAACATTCTGCTCTCTCATTCGTTTCACACTGAGCAGACTTGCAGGTTACTAACAGGCTAATTATACTTAAGCCAAAGCACATTTATGGGAACTAACTCTCTACGCACTGCTGTACAGAAAGAATATAAGGGGAGCTTATACCTCGATTTTATAGACAGATAGATAGATAGACTGTATATTTATTGGTAAATAAGATGTGAGAAAAATGAGCTGAGCTTCATTATGCTACTACCTTCAAACTTGAGGTAGCTTCAGTGCTCCCAAATTCGGGTTGTGCCAATGGGCGCACCAGACGTGCCCAGTGATTTAGATGCAAATGCTGCAACCAAAACTTGTACCCTATTTGTGTAAAGAGAAACCCACAAGCACAATTGCATCCATTTTGACACATAGGATGTGGGGCTACAATTACACTGGAATTATTGTAAAATTATGCATTATGGGTAAACATGGCAATTAGCTTTCAAAATTGCACATTTACGGTTGTGTTCGGAAATGAACCCTTTTGTCTGTTACACAAATTACTCTGCTTCCCATTTGTTTATAATATTTTTATTTGAGTGTTAAATCCTACAAGGCTCCAGCAGAAAAGAATATGAATGTTAAAAAATTGAGCAATTTAAGTATGATGTGGCTCATTATAAACTAACCATAGGGCGTTATTTAATCAGGTGACATACAAAGGTTTGAGATAAGCCCTGAGGTTTAGTTGACATTATTACAGCGGAAAGCAGCTCCAAGGCCTGTGTCGCTAAAAACAGCCTAATAAAATAGGAAAAAGTGGTAAATCAATAGAAAAAGATAAAATTACACAATTCTTGCTATATTAATTACAGCTATTAAATTGCAATACCATAGAGTAAAAAATATTCAGAATACACTCTCAATTATTGGGGCCACATTAAATTAGACATCACCATGGTCCAAATGTAAATTAAGATTAAGGTGCAGTTTAAATAAAATTCCAACAAAAACTGACCACCAATACTTGAACAAGCTGTCAGGTAATATCTGTAATATCAGCAAGATCCTTGGGCCCATAAACTTATGTAAGTTATGTAAAAACTTAAGTTACTGTCAAATAAACATTATGTAACATGTAAAACAATGACAAGGCCAAGCAGTGCAATGGGCAAGCAGGTGGGTAGGGTTTAGTCTTAAAAGAGCAAACTTCACTGCCCCCAATGAACTGATTGTTAAATAGCAAATTAATTAAAAAAAAAAAAGCACAGACAGAAAAAATATCTGGGAAAAATACAAACATTTTTTGTATTGTCGCACAAAAACCAGGGACAAATAACCCGAAAACCTCTACAACCAAGAAGCAAAGACAGATCTTCCAGTTGTAAAAGGGACTTCTACATGATCTTGACAGGCTTTGATGGCATATTTATGCATTCAGATTTGCTGCAGTTTTGACACATAATAAATCACAAAAAATATAACAAAAATTCACGACAAAATCAAAATTTGGTGTAAAAAAACTCTATGCCCCCTAAGGGATTAATATTTAGTACAATTTACATATTCAAATAGCTTTTTATTGCCTGCTTTTTGGCCTCTGTGCCTAATAAAAGTCTCACATATTCTGGCAAACTTGAATGCCTTAAATGCCAATTTTTCTAACAAAACATATATATTCTTTTTAGTTGTATAAAGAGCAGCCTGACAGCTGTTGTTATAACTCCCTGTGCCATATTGCCTCCAGGGATGGAGCAATTCTTGGTGTTCTCCACATGGCCAGGTATGCAGGCAGCCAGTACCAATTACTAAGTGCATGACTGTTTTATTAGACCTTTTTTCTACTATATATGGCACATGGAGAGATTATTGTGAGATTTTGTTGAACTTGTGTGCCAACAGAGCAGTTCCCTCACACAACAATATGAAATGTCTGGCAGAGGTTCCTGGTATTCTTAACAAAGTGATTTTCACAACAATTAAAACACTTTGGAAACAATGTATCAATGCTCTGAATTACGGGAAGGCCATCTCCCAAAGACTTTATTTTAATCAAATAATTCTAATTTTTTTTTTTTAAAAAAAATCCTTTTTATTATTAATCCTTATTGAAGGCAAAACAATCCTATTGTGTTTATTTGATATTTTAATTATTTTTTTAGTAGTTTTATGGTATAGAGATCTAAAGTAGGGAAAGACCCCTTTTCCACAAAACCCAAGGTCCTGAGCATTTTGGATAACAGGTCCCATACCTGCATTACCACCTTTGCCCCACCACAACTGACACCCATTCATTATTTACATATCTATATTCTGTGACAACTGCAAAGATATAAGTTTAGTGACAGAAGAGTGCCATTAAATCAAAAGAGAGATCAAACTTGCTGGAAATCATTCTGGATTCCCCAGTTTGGTCTTTAATACATCTGACTATGTGCCATAGCCTGTGGAAATATTATTAATGTAAATGTGAATTGAAATATGTAGTGATAATATTATGCTGCCAGGCAAGATGTTCAAGCTGTAAATTGTAATTAAAACTCTTGTAGGATCCGTATAATGTGTTGTCCAATGAATGGTTCCATATTCTTGAACAGACGGTATCTTGCAAACAACTTGTGGCAATTGCCAGTGGAATTAATCTGTTCATTGATGGGATCATTTACAGACAATCTGTTCTGTTTTAAAGATAATCAGAAGGAGATACTGAAAGAAACACAACATGCGCTGGCGATTAACCTCACAATGCTAAGAGAAGCCATTGCTTTCTAAAGGTTATGCTGCGTTGCAGGGAATACTATCATAGCCGTTTATGAGTTATGGCCTTTGGTGTTCTAGGGATATCAAATTAATTCTACATTAATATGCTGTATTTTTTTAACATTTAGATGTGAATGTACCATGGATGACTAAGCTGCCTTTTATACACATTACTCCAGAAAGCAATATATTTTTGGAAAAGTAACATTTAGCCAAATCCAAAATGGTTAACCATGTCCAGTGACAGGCCAAGATGTACTTGCACCAAAGGCAAGGCTTTTCCCACCCACCTGCCCGCTCCAAAGCCACAGAGCATTGCAGCACAGCGGCATCAGTGGCAACCTCCCTTCCCAACCTAACACTCCCTGTTGTGGACTGCTCCTCCTTGCAATTTGTGTACTTAGAGCAAGCTAGGGTGGATGGGATCAGTAAAACTACATGGTATTTTTTTAGCCATCTGTGCCCCCACCACAAGCTGCACCCTAGGCAGCTGCCTACTCTGCCTACCCCTAGTTCCAACCCTGACCATGTATTTCTCCTCCAAACAATCAAACTGCAAATCTTGCCTAAAATTGGTAGTTTTGATGACATTTCAGAAAATAACCTCAAAGCTTCCAGTATGCACGTCTGATGTCCCACATATCGTTAGCATGTATCCCCTATTCAATGGCATCACTGACAATTGCCCCAACTTATCTGTGCCCCCATAGGATGTCCAGAACTACAGAACTGCTTAGCAGTATTGGCCAACACCTTTACCTGTTCCAGCATCCATCTGGGTGATCACAAGAAGCACATGCTCACTTGAGGCCAAATTGTGATCTTGGGGGATTGTGCTTTCAGGGTTGGACTGGACCACCAGCGCACAGGGAAAAAATCCGGTGGGCCCCAATCCTGCTGGGCCCCACCTTACCAGGCACATTGATGGGGCCAATCTGTGCACTGATGCTTAAGCTAAAAATTTGCAAGGAGAACATGAAAATGATCCTTTGCTATTTTCTTCCTTATATGCTTAAAGCAACTCCCAATACAGGTCAAGCTATAAACCATAATATACCCTACCAGCAATTTCACATTTCAGACAATGCAACAAAGTGCCAAGTACATTATCTACAAGGACTCCAAGGTCCTTTATGAATTTGCCTAGTGCAGTTCCCTAAGGGTATAGGTGGCTGCATATTTTCATATCCCAGGTGCATGACCATAGATTTATCCACATTAAATCTCATCTGCCACTTACTGTAGCTGCCTGTATTGCCAAAGCTACAGTAAGTGGTAGATGAGATTTAATGTGGATAAATGTAAGGTCATGCACCTGGTATATGAAAATATGCAGCCACCTATACCCTTAATGGGACTGCACTAGACAAATTCATAAAGGACCTTGGAGTCCTTGTAGATAATTTACTTGGCTGTAGCAAGCAATGCCAGGCAGCAGCTGCAAGGGCAAACAAGGTTCTGAGCTGTATTAAAAGGGGCACCTATTCATGGTAAGCGAGGGTCATTCTTTCCCTTTACAAAACACTGTTAAGGTCCCATCTAGAGTATGCAATGCAGTTTTGGTTTCCAGTGCTCATTTATGAAAAACAACTGCCAAATTCATTTTTTTGTGTTGGAGAAAAGTGGTAGATATGATAATTATGTACAAATATATAAGACAACCATATAATATACTCTCTAATACTTTATTTACCAGTCCAGTTTGGTGTGTATGTTGGAAGGAATTCTCCAAAGTATGAATAAAAAATAAACCTTAATACATCCACAAATTTCTGTTTTTAAGCAGACTAGTGGTAAACACCTGAATGTGCCAGTTAGCAGCTAAATCTGGAATGTCATAGACAACACCTGCCAAACCTCATCAGCGTGTCTGTATCCCAGAATGTGGGTAGCATCAGGGACACGTCCAAGCCACAGAATGGAGGTTTTAGTTTCTCTATATCCAAGGCTTGTTAGAGTGCCAGCAACATTCCAAAGTAGCATAGGATGTCTATGTTAGACGCGCACAACACAGAAGGATGCCAGTAGGTATAACACAGTAGGAGACAGAAACAATGAGAATATTTGACTTTTTGAACTGAACATATTTTGCCATTAGTGGTTAACTATTGTAGGAATATCTGCTTTCACATCATGATGCTCCAGCCTGGTATACACTGCCAGGGGCACCCCAGCATATCAACATCAGCGGCCTCTTTATATCTGAAAAAAAAAATTGTCACATTTTAGAAAGTATCCTTGATAAGTGTCCAAAATTGTAAAAACCTGAACTCTTTATTTAATCTAGATCATTTTTAGCAGGTTAAGGAAGAAATGTAAAGTAACGTGTCAGACACATCTGTTAGAGACAGCTAACCCTATTGAATTTGCTACATATCAAGGCTTAGCACCAAATATATTTCTTAGTGCACTTGCCCAAGTCATTCTTAGTTTCATACAATGTCAGGATATGATTTCCAAACACACACTAGCTTGCAAGAGTTGAGCACTCTTCATTTACATAACTTTTGCAAATATGTTACAGGCATCATCATTCCTCTCTCATAATCACCCAGGTCCTCTAACCATGGTAGCAAAATATTGGGTAATTTCTGTACCTTTTTATGGACATGAGCCCAAGCATAATGGGTAGTGATGGGCGAAATGTTTCGCCAGGCATGGATTCGCGGCAAATTTCCGCATTTCGCCATTGGCGGATTGTTTCGCGAAACGGATGAAAAAATTTGCAGCAGAAAAATTTGCCGCACGTCCAAAAATTGTCGACGGTGTTAAAAAAGAATAGTCGCAGGCGTCAAAAGAATAACCATGCGACAAAATAATAGCTGCGCGACGAAATAATAGCCGCGGGCGACAAAATAATAGCCGCGCAACGAAATAATAGCCGCGCGACAAAATAATAGCCGCGCGACAAAATAATAGCTGCGGGCGACAATTTTTTTTGTCGCACAACATTTTCGCCGTTTTGCTAATTTTTCGCCGTTTCGCGGATCTTTTGAATGATTCACTAATTTTTCGGCGAAGCGAAACGTAACAGATTCGCTCATCACTAATAATGGGATGATAACAACTTCATTAACATTGGATTTTAAAGTATGCTTATAACATAGTTATTTACATATGTGTTTTCTTTTTTGTTTGATATTTATCAGTTTTTAGACACACTATTATTCACTCCCATAATCACATAATCACAAACCGTTTATGTGTTGATCTTTTCCAAGGGGATAAATGTGGCTTCCAGAGTGTGTTTAGGGCTCCAACTGAGTAATACAAACCATAGAAACTGTGCCAATCTGTTCTATAGATTAAGATAAACGCCATTTTTCTTGTAACTTAAACATTATTAAACAAACGTAATTTGTAACCATACAGATGTTGTTTTTTTCTGATTCCAGAAGGGGATCATAAAAGCCTATTATATACCAGTTAAAGCTATAAAAGAAAAGGCAAACAAATGAAAAGCAAAGACCTCTCATGAATATAATAAACAATATTTTGTGGAATCAGGCACAGTTTTGAAATAGTTTCACAATTGTTAAATCTACATTAAATCAGATCATTAATTCATGGTGAATGGAAGATATTTTAATGAACTCTCTCATTTTCCAAGCCAAAAACAAAAAGAAAACAGGCATTAGCAACTTAACAGTGTTGTTTTTCTGATGTCAAACAATGATTTCCATAATAATTATGCAGATAACTGTAACAAATCTCAGCAAGGGGCATCCTGGCTGGTGTTACAATTTAACATTTATGCCTCCAGCTGGGATAGGGATTAGTGAAGGATATGCCAGGAAGGCAGCAAGTAGCCAAACCCCTTCTTTACAAGAGGTTTAATGCAGTTACTGCCCTGACTGTGCTTCCACATTTAACCATACACTGGCTTTGACTTTGGTCTGAGACTTGCTGAGAAAAAACTTACAAATTCTCACAAATTTTAGCAAAATAAATTATGCAATGTACATTATAACTGCCTGCATCCTGAGGTATGTTTAACAAGGAAATATTATATATTTTTTAAAGTGCTCCCAGGCTGCTATAAGCACAAGTTATCTCTCGGTGTTATGGCCTGTTGAGGCCATTGAGTTCAGCACATGCTTTGCGTTAAAACATGTATCTGATCCCTATATTTACACTTTACATCCCTATATTTACACTTTATTGTACAACAATTTGTATGGCTGCTTTACAGAACTGGAGTCAACTTAGATCCCAGCTTGGGCACTGTCTGCAATGGGTTGCTTCAATTTCCTTCTACATTTGAAAAACAAACAGGCATACTAATAGGCTGCTGATAAAAGTGACCCAAGTGTGTGTTAATGATCTCTGCATAAATCTGTTTGCACTACATAAAGGCTAATACATAAAATTACCTATGTAGGGACCCTAAGATTTAAGTCCATTAACCTAGGTTGTCCATTAGGCAGGCATGCAAGACAAGTGACCTTTATTTAGATGTGGGCACCTAAAGGTGGTCCTAATAATGTGCTTACTAAAATTATTCTTTCCAGGTTTAAGGGAGCTTCCCCTGCAGTTCAGGAATGCCCACTAAGTGGAGGTGTTCCCTAGTATAAAAGGGGATGACTCAAATGTGTTAGAGGTTTTCTTCTTGGGACTTCACCTCACTGAGAGGTATCTACAGGAGTCAGTTTAGCTAATTCAGTTAGATTTATCATAGTCACTCTAGGAGCGAAAGGATGGACAGGATTATTTAGCTGGGCAGCTTCAGGCCCCTCCAAGGAGATTAGAGAGGTTATCACTCCGATTGCTGGCGGTAGTTCAGGAAAATTCATTGGTTAGCTCAGGACATAGAATACAACCAAAGAGGGGAGATCATTTGGAGTGATAGAAATCCCTGGTTTGGATATCCGTAAAGGGAAACCTGAGCCTGCATATAATACTACTAAATGCTGTTCTGGGGTAAATAAAGATATCATTGTTGGTTTGCGAAGCAACCTCCAGTGTCCTGGTCATTTACTTCACAGAAAGATCCTCAACTATCTGGCAAGCATTCTCAAGTGGGTGCCAAGGTCCTGTTGCAGAGAGTTGCAGAGAATTGCCTAAGTCAGAGGCCTACATATATCTACACAGCTCAAATAACACATGCTCATATACTTCTAGCCAACACTTACAAGTGTGCTATACCTACTAACAATGAATATTGTGGAGCTTAACTGCAGGACACCTTTCTTTCTTATAGCCTCTTAACTCAATGTTTCCTATTATTTGAGGTTTAAGGCAAAACACCAATCAACAATTTTAAGCACAACAGAAAGAAAGCATCAGTGTCATCAGTTTAACCTGTGCTGTAGTGGTGACCAGCTGCTAGAAACACCCATACTTTAGCACTTACTCCTACATGCCGCGTCAATTACGCAGGCTTCCTTAGCTTAGCTCCTTCCCCCACCCCCGGTACCTCAGAGACAATAATGACATCCAGGATGGGATATAAAAGGCCACAGCTTTTATTAAACAGAAAATATGTAAATAGATAAATATATAAGTAAGTTATAAAATGATCAACATTTTTACCAATAACAATAAATAGCCATGTTATGCCCATTGGAATGCTTGCCTGCCAACTCCAAACCACCAACCATGGCTGCCTGCTATGCCAGCCACCTTGTGCAGCAGCTTCAGGTGGGCAAGTGAGAGCAGGCAAAACCAGAATCCACTACTCTCCTGGGATTGTCTGAGGAGGTTAACATCTACCTTTGACACCCATGTGCCCAAACTGGGTCTTAGCCTCCACCCTCAAGCAAGCATTTCTACCACAAGCTGTGACAGCATGAATAGCCCCCCCCCTCCCGATCCACTGCTGATTGTACTCAGGGGCAGGTGGACGGGACGAGGCTCCTTGGCTTCCACAAGGAAATTGGTACTGCCTCTTCCTCTGCTGTTACTCTACCTATCCTGGTCCCTCATCCTACTTTACAAACCCTCCTTTCTCCTGTCCTAGCCTGTATTAATTAACCCCTTCCACACCCCCTGCTATTCCTAGCACTATCAAGGCTCCTGCTACCTTAAAGGTACAGAGCCCCCTTCTGGAATTCACCAGTTGCTACAAATGACATACAGCCACTACTTGGAGGGAGTATTAAGGAAAAAGCTATTGGAATTAATTTCAAATCACAATACTATGAATATGAGCCACAATACAAGCAAAACCATTATGTAGTTGGGGGTCTGATCAGTAACCCAGTCTATACTAATAAAACTCAGTGGGTTAGCTCAAACCTATTGGCTATTCCATTAACAATGGTCATACCTTTACACTGGATGAAAGGTAATTTAGCCTTAATGAATGGCAATGTTCTTTATTATGAGGGCAATGACATTTTAGAAAGTTTTGCCTGGTGATGTTACACATTATAGTAATTTATTACCTTTATGATGAGCTGGGGTATTTTTTTGCATAGGCAAAATAGCTGCTGAGTTAGCAAGAGGTTTTATTCCTCAGTGCAGTAAGTGATGCTGGCGGATACACCAGAAGGTTTAAATGGTGGAACAAATTAACTATGTAAATATGTATTGTATAACTCCAAAGCTAAATGTAAGAAAATAAGAAACATAATGCTATAAAAAAATCTATAATTGATAAAGGAATATGCTTAAAATGATAGCTTACACAGTGAAAGATTAAAAGTTACTTTTTTGAAATGGCAGGGTCTCTCAAAGATCTATATGACTTTTTTTTTGTTAACACTTGCAATTTTGAATTAAAGTTTTCAAAACTCAAATGGTCCATATTTATTAAGTGCAAAAACGTTGAATGTAAAACTTCAGCATCTAAAAGCGTCATGTAGAAGTCAATGGGAGTTGTCCAACCAAAATTTTAGCATTTTTTTTTTATTCAAGTTTTTTGAGTTTTTAAAAAAAATATTTTTGTTTGTAGACCTATTGGAAATAATGAGGAATGAGTATAATGTGAATTCACTGCATTTCATGATTTTATTTGATGAAATTAAAATTTTTTAAGAAATTAGCCTTTGGTAAGATTTCAAGCTAATTCAAACTTAAAAAACTCACAAATTTACATACTGATATACAGGACTCTTTGGGGCAGATTTAGCAAAATTAAGAGTTTCAAGTCTAACAAAAAAAAAAATCTAAAATTTGGAATTACTTAAAAGTGAATTAAAGAACTGAAAAATAGCTTAAGGTTTGAAAACGCAACTCCCATTGACTTCTACATTAACTCATCAGCTTTCTGATGCAAAATTGTGAGTTGGAGTTTTTGCCCTTAATAAATCTAAGCAATTTGTGCTTGAATAACTTGAGTAACTTGAATTTAAATTTACAGATTTTGTAGAGAGAGAGAACTTCTCAAAAATGGGTTTGCAATACTATAGCATCTTCTCTCATGCCACAACACAATAATAGAAACCCTGCTGAGTGATGTTACAATAAATTACATGTTTCGTCCTATAGAAATCAGAGTCAAGCTTTGACAGTATAGTAATGTCTGAGCCAATTTCCACTAAATGCCGATAGTGCTTTATCTGTTTATCCAAGTCTTTGACCTGGTAAGGGATTATTTTGACTTAGGGATAAGTCTATGTTATCTGTGTCATGTTCTTTATCATTTTGTAGAGATTTGTGTTGGCTTTATATTTATATATTTTATTGTGCATCTGGCAATTTATATATTTAATAACTAATAGAAATTAGGAAATCGCCCTAGTATTTACTGAATATAATTTTGCTAATTGTGTTATGTACACATTGTGTTACACTGTTCCACACTGATTTGGGGTATGAAGCTTTTAAATGTTTATAAGTGTTTTTTGAGCACATCATACATAATACAATATTTTTTTATTAGAACTGAGGTAAAATATGCCTAGAGAATCTCGCTTTTTTAAGCTACAAGTTAGATTTAATAGAGGAATTAGTGTGTGTCTTGCCAATGGGGGCTCATTTCACCATTCTCAAGAATGGAAAAGTCTAGGTTCCTGTTCACATTTTATGCAGTTATGTACAAGTTATGCAGAACTAATATGACATACATTTTGAGTACTGTTAACTTGTGTCTGGAATGTCTGTTTAATGGTTTGTGACCACTTGCTAATATGAGACTAGCCACAACTGCATGTTTAACAAGGTTTAATAATGAAAAACTGAAAATACTGGAACAAGCAAAAGAAAACAAATTCAGGCGCATGTCTGGGTAGACAGCAATCAAAAAAACACAGGCTAACAAGCAGAAATCCGATAACAGACCAGGGGTCAGAAACCAGGGAGTCAAACCCCAGAGGAACAATGGCAGGGAAGGAAAAAACTTACAGGGCAGGAACAAAAAGCTTGGACACAGCAGATAGGCTAATTTTCCAGCAAGGGAATAAGGGGGAATAAGTCATTGGGATAACCTGACAGGTTACAACCACAGTGCCTCCTGTGGCTCAGTCCAGAAGAGCAATGGCCAGTATTGTCTTGTTCACATGCAAAGTTGCTAACAATCCTTTCAAGTTTATAGATTGTTTTAAAAAATTATACAGTCCCTAAAGACAACCCTGTCCAGCTCAGACTCATTAATACCATAATTTGTTGACTTTACCAATCAGATATTGGTTCCAGAACCCCTGCTGCTGCTGCATGTCAATTTAACTGAGGTTTCACAATGTTTATAGGCAAAAGGAAAAGCATTTTCTTTCCATTGCCCCTCTAACTAATCCCTTGCCAGTGCATCTTGCTATACTAGATAAATATAGCCATTACTACCTCTAGGAACAGCAGGAGAGAATACTTTTATATATAATATATTCTTACAAAGACTCTAGAAAATATTGTTGCTGAACTCATTTGCAAGGTAGTCTATAATTCAACAAGATATATTATTTAGGCTGGCACTGTTATAATGAATATGTGCACAATAAACAAAATCACACCATACGGATATTCTTCTAAACATAACTGTTCATTGCTTTTGGAAAATTGAAATGATTTACTTTTAATAAGACAGTTTGCTCAAATGGATACATCTAAGAAAATAGCTTTTAGGTTTATTGGTGTGCATCTTTTCTACCTTTTATATCATTATTATTGTGTAATCTACGAGCACAAAATGGCATTGGCTCTTAATTTATATTTCATATTTTTTGTGATTGATGGGTAGTTTACTAAAATGATATAATGTGTTACTCATTTTAATGTAAAAGGATATTTTCAGTGAAATGTTCATATTCCTGTCTCTTTCTTTATTAATACATTAAGTCTAACAGTCACGGTTAATGATTTTGCCTTTTATTTTTTCCTTAATTGAGATTATTTTTTACTTACAATATTTTATCTTCTGTCCTGATTAAAAAACGCACTGAATGCCTGGAGTTTTATAGAGGATGCTCCCAGAGAGCCTAAGTGTGTTGTGTCAGTTCTATGCATTGGTAAAAATAACTATTATAATAATAATAATAAAAACTCAACCAAAAGCACAGTTAACATTAATAGTAAAAGTTGAAGAGAATATTAATGTCACCCTTAATTCCCAAATATTTACATTTCAATCCAAATGAATATTGCCTTTCTCCAAAGATTTCCTGATCATGTATAACATTTAGTGCCTAACTGCACTGTAGTGCCATTGTTTAATATCCCCTGTAACAGAAATCCCATAAATGTCTTTTTTTTTTCTTTAGATTAAATGATTCTTTATAGCACTTTTCTAAGTTCCACATTGCATGATACATAGGATATTATGATAGCAGCTAATGCTGAATCACATCCAGCAAAAGTAAGGAATATTCACAGAAGATATACTGTAACTTAAAATGATGCTAAAGAAACAGTACAGACATACAAATATAGGTATAGGACCCATTATCCAAAATGCTCGGGACCTGGGGTTTTCCGGATAAGGGGTCTTTAATTCGGATCTCCTACCTTAAGTTTGCTAAAGACATTATTTAAAAATGTGAATTATTTGATTAATATGGAGTCTATGGAAGACGGCCTTTCCGTAATTCGGAACTTTCTGGATAATGGGTTTCCAGATAAGGGGTCCGATACCTGTACAACTTTTCTGTAACAGTATTATTTATATTGAATGACTAACAAGTACATATTTAATAATGTACCCATAAACTTTTCCATTCTTATATTTTTAAACAGAATGGTTTTATGTGTTAAAGCAACTTCCATTTTTTGCTTAATTTTAAAAATTATCATTAAAATCGCTTAATAACGAAATGCATATTTCTCTTTGTTTTAAACCAGCTTTTCTTAGTATATTTTGTTTCCTTTCATTGATTAATGTAATTTATGCAGCAATCGCTAATTTTTCAGCAATATATATTTCCATTTATATGTATTTATACTGTACTAACACATCAGTTGCTTGGTAGGGGAGCTCAGCCTGAAAGCCAGTTATGGTGAGAACTGGTGATCTTGGATATTTCATCTTCTGAAAGTTTAGCTTGTAGGGAAGTTAGGATGAGAATTAGGGTAAATTTGTATTTGCTGTAATAGATTTTGTGGGGCTTAAACTGAAGAACTTGTGTAACTAATAGATTTAGGGGCAGATTTATGACTGCTCAAGCCTTTTAGCTGACTGTGATACAAGTTTGCCACAATCAGTTGCATGATAAATCCCATTTATTAAAGTTACTTGCATCAAAAACAGATACTGGTGCTTCCACATAGTTGTGCTACCTGCCACTTGGTCCATCCTGCCACCTCTACTGCATCACGTGCTGTGTACCTATTAATGCAAGGGACCCTACCCCGAAGGTGGCAGTAGCTCCAGAGTTCCCATAGTGGCCTACATAAATACACAGCCCACTTGCATCTAAAGAATTGAGCATAAACATAATTTTGATGCCGAGCACCAATCCAAACACTAAGGGGCAGATTCATTAAAACACGAGTTTGAATCCCAAATGGGAAAAATTCGTATTGGATACGATAATTTCTGAAGATCGCAAATATCATGAAAATGCTTGCGGAAAAATCGTATTAGTCACGAAAATATGGTATTGGCGATCTGAAAGGCACAAAATTTTTGTACCGAACGATTGTAAACAGCGGCAAAACCTTTCCGAATTTTTCGCGCAAGCGTACGAAAAAGTCGTGCAGCGTACAAAAAAGTTACGCAAAAAATACGCTCGGAGCGTTTAAATGTACGCTCCGAGTGTTCGTGTCTTAATAAATCTCCCCCTAAGATTTTAAGTATAACTGCAGTAGTACCCTTTGCATTACTGTAATTGTATAAAAGCTGCTCAGGTTGCTGCAAGAGTCAGTGACTGTATGGGAACTATTTTGGGTACATGTTTTACAATTACAATGCAACATTTTATATCTATAATCTACAGTGTTATTGCATCCGCCGGGGGAGTTGAAAAAATGATGTCCGTGTCAAAATTACATTTGAATGTGATTCTTTAGCTGCTGCGTCTATTGGCACAGGCTGCTTTGGGAACCTTGGAGCTACTGCCACCTTTAAGGGTGGTGGGGTCAATACCTGCAACAACTGCAGCCATCTTTGCACAACTGTAACAGCAATAAATAGACTATAATAGAAATATATTAAAAACTATTTTCTCTTTCCAGTTCATTTTTGTTGCCACAGTTTATAGAGTTTTTGTTTCCAGGCTTTTTAGCCTCATCTTGACAAATACATAAAACATATTTCCATGTAAAAGTCAAATGGATGTATTGCAGTGGAACATAAACTTGAAAGGCTATTGGCAAATATCATTTGTAATCTACATTACAGAAACACTATGTAAATAGAGCTATGATCTAGTTGGTCTGTCATGCGTGTGCTAGATCAGTTCCTCTGTGCCACACATACCTGGCAATAAATCAGATATACCATTATAGCACCCAGTATCCATCTTTGGGTAAGCAAAACAGTTACGTTTATAGTAATATGGCTTCATGGAATGTGCCTGTTTCATTTCTTCAGCACTTCTAAAGAAGTGGGGCTATTTTTAGATTTACTATTTCAATTATAGGAAATGTAATTCTGAGCAGTTATTATTTTTATTAAGAATAAACCAACTTACTGCATAAAACAAATAACAGTGAAAAAGCCTTGTTAATACAATTTATTAGTGTGTGATGGAGAAAGAGAATGAAATTCAGAGAATGAGTACACAGACAGCAAGTATATTAACATGCAGAGATGGCTGAACATGCCGCAGATTAAATAGCTACCAGTTCTGCTAAGGTGATTAGAAATCTGTAGTTTTCACAAAGCACTGAGTCAAATTAGCTGATATCAAAAATGTATGAGACATTGCCATTCAGTTGCTATTTTATATCCATTGCACGTGCCTACTGGTAAGTGAGGTTTTTATGCATACAATTATGCAAATTACAGGTTCTGTTGCATTTTGTCATTGTGCCCTAAATGCAGCAATTGGCAACAAAAAAACATACACACACAAATTATACTCTATATGGCTGTTACAGATTTGCAATAATGCTTTTTCTGAAATGCCACCTAATAGATGATAGATAGATAGATGATAGATAGATAGATAGATAGATAGATAGATAGATAGATAGATAGATAGATAATAGATAGATAGATAGATGATAGATAGATGATAGATAGATAGATAGATAGATAGATAGATAGATAGATAGATAGATAGATAGATAGATAGATAGATGATAGATAGATAGATAGATAGATGATAGATGATAGATAGATAGATAGATAGATAGATAGATAGATAGATAGATAGATGATAGATAGATAGATGATAGATAGATAGATAGATAGATATTAAACTTTTTTCCCACACTCTTTTTGTACCCTTACTATTAAGAATTGAATAAAAACAGTAGCATATGGAAACTAAAACAGATATGCAAGATCCATGAAAATGATCTATTTTTAACAGACTACTAGCTTTCACGAGTACATTTTATTCATCTAAATAAACATTTTCATTTTGTTGCTTTTACCAAGTAAAGCTAGAAATTTCTTTCCGTTAAAATTAAAGGAAATTGCTCTGCTCATAGAACATGGCCACACTTCCTTTGTCTTCAGATAAGTATTGTGCCCTTGTGCCGTAATAAAGATGATTCCCAGTGAAAACTAGTGGACGTACAACCCTGTTTTTAAAAAAGTTGGGACACTGTGTAAATTGCAAAAAAAAGACAATGGGATTAGTGATGAGCGAATGTGTCCCATCTCGCTTCGCCATTAAATTTGCGAAATGACCAGAAAATTCGGGAAACAACAAAAAATCTGCAAAAAGTGTTTGTCACACGTCTTTTTTGTTGCCCGTGTCTTTTTTTGACGTGACTGTGCTTATTTTGCCACGACCACGCCCATTTTGACGCGACTGCGTCCAGTTTGACGCGAATGTGACTTTTTTTGATGCGCGGTCAATTTTCACAGAAGTTGCTAATGGTGAAATGCGTGAGTTCACTGCGAATCCATGTCTGCCGAAAAAATTTGTTCATCACTAAATGAGAGCCCTATATTTAACTGAAAACAGTACAATATCTTAGATGTTGAAACTGAAAAAATGAAATGTTTTCTGGAAAATATATGGTCATTTTGGATTTGATGCCAGTTTCAAACAAGTTGAGACAGGGGCAACAAAAGACTGGAAAGGTGTATTGGTAAAGATTTATGAATTGTGATTACAATTGTAGAAAATGTTGTATATGGGATTTATGAATGTAGGTAGGCTGGCCAGCCAATTTTTAACTGTAATAATACAGCAATAAAACAGTGATACCCTGTTTGATATGTTACATTTTACCATGCAAAACAAAAAAACATATATAAACAAGATTCAGAAACACCGCCCAAACTCATTTGGTCTGACATGGGCTGCACTATTAAACATGGCACGGGGTGCTTGTACAACTGGGAAGGCACCATTAATACTGAACATGATACAACATATACAGGTTTTGGAGCAACATGTGCTGCCATCCAGATTACATCTTTTTCAGGGAAGGAAATCTAAGTACAATCAAGTGATGTAGACACTTAATATTTGGATTTCAATGGAAGAGGCTGGCAGACCAAAGACACCAACAGAGTTACAGTGGTGTGAAAAACTATTTGCCCCCTTCCTGATTTCTTATTCTTTTGCATGTTTGTCACACAAAATGTTTCTGATCATCAAACACATTTAACTATTAGTCAAAGATAACACAAGTAAACACAAAATGCAGTTTTTAAATGAGGGTTTTTATTATTAAGAAAGAAAAAAATTCCAAACCTACATGGCCCTGTGTGAAAAAGTAATTGCCCCCTGAACCTAATAACTGGTTGGGCCACCCTTAGCAGCAATAACTGCAATCAAGCGTTTGCGATAACTTGCAACGAGTCTTTTACAGCGCTCTGGAGGAATTTTGGCCCACTCATCTTTGCAGAATTGTTGTAATTCAGCTTTATTTAAGGGTTTTCTAGCATGAACCGCCTTTTTAAGGTCATGCCACAACATCTCAATAGGATTCAGGTCAGGACTTTGACTAGGCCACTCCAAAGTCTTCATTTTGTTTTTCTTCAGCCATTCAGAGGTGGATTTGCTGGTGTGTTTTGGGTCATTGTCCTGCTGCAGCACCCAAGATCGCTTCAGCTTGAGTTGACGAACAGATGGCCGGACATTCTCCTTCAGGATTTTTTGGTAGACAGTAGAATTCATGGTTCCATCTATCACAGCAAGCCTTCCAGGTCCTGAAGCAGCAAAACAACCCCAGACCATCACACTACCACCACCATATTTTACTGTTGGTATGATGTTCTTTTTCTGAAATGCTGTGTTACTTTTACGCCAGATGTAACGGGACACGCACCTTCCAAAAAGTTCAACTTTTGTCTCGTCGGTCCACAAGGTATTTTCCCAAAAGTCTTGGCAATCATTGAGGTGTTTTTTAGCAAAATTGAGACGAGCCTTAATGTTCTTTTTGCTTAAAAGTGGTTTGTGCCTTGGAAATCTGCCATGCAGGCCGTTTTTGCCCAGTCTCTTTCTTATGGTGGAGTCGTGAACACTGACCTTAATTGAGGCAAGTGAGGCCTGCAGTTCTTTAGATGTTGTCCTGGGGTCTTTTGTGGCCTCTCGGATGAGTTGTCTCTGCGCTCTTGGGGTAATTTTGGTCGGCCGGCCACTCCTGGGAAGGTTCACCACTGTTCCATGTTTTTGCCATTTGTGGATAATGGCTCTCACTGTGGTTCGCTGGAGTCCCAAAGCTTTAGAAATGGCTTTATAACCTTTACCAGACTGATAGATCTCAATTACTTTTGTTCTCATTTGTTCCTGAATTTCTTTGGATCTTGGCATGATGTCTAGCTTTTGAGGTGCTTTTGGGCTACTTCTCTGTGTCAGGTAGCTCCTATTTAAGTGATTTCTTGATTGAAACAGGTGTGGCAGTAATCAGGCCTGGGGGTGACTACAGAAATTGAACTGGGGGTGTGATAAACCACAGTTAAGTTATTTTTTAACAAGGGGGGCAATCACTTTTTCACACAGGGCCATGTAGATTTGGAGTTTTTTTTCTCCCTTAATAACGTAAACCTTCATTTAAAAACTGCATTTTGTGTTCAATTATGTTATCTTTGACTAATAGTTAACGGTTTTTGATGAGCAGAACATTTAAGTGTGACAAACATGCAAAAGAATAAGAAATCAGGAAGGGGGCAAATAGTTTTTCACACCACTGTATCTCTTTCATCCCTGGTTTATCTCCACCATAGGCAGTTTATATCAGTGAAGGTGATACTGGGGTGTTTGGGATTATAATATCCCGCAACAAGTATTAAAAGATACATTTGCATAAAAAGCAGGCTTCAACATATCTCACTTGCAGAGGGAAACCATTCACTACAACTGAAAGATGGCAGAGCATGTTGCATTGTGTTGAGCTGAAAGACACTATTAGAGCCTGCTCTATACATCTATGAGGGTTGGGAATTTAGAAGATGTAAATGAGCAAAGCCCAATCTTTGCAATATAAATATGTAAATCTGCACTCCACCTACGCACCAGTTAAATGTGCATAATTTGTGTGGGAGTGTGTCTATGCAAGCCTAGCTGGCACATACTCACGTTTTCAGCATAGGCATAAAATGAGTTTGCATTGCATAACCATAACACATAAATACATAAACACTCAGCAGTACACAATGAGTATGAGAGGACACTAGAGCAATCTGCATACAGAACCAATGGATATGCACAAGTGCAGTTTGAAAAATCTGCGGAATTCTACCTAAGTACGAATGTGCATCAAGTAAAGGGACAGCAGCATGTTGTATCTAAAAAAATGAAACATGAATGAAGTAAAGCACAATTTTGACTGCTTGTGAGTACAACCAGGCAGAATATAATGGACTCTGCTAGGGAATGTGTTTAGGTGCACTCATATCTGCACCGCAAACATGAATGGAATGCATAGAAAATGCTCATGGGTACAAGCCCTAACAAATGACCCCCCCATGTAAATGTATAAAGTAAATGAGTAATGACTGATAACTGCTGCACCAACCCAACTGGGTTGGTAAGCACTCTCGGTTATTTTACATCCATTAAGGGATGGGTTCCCATTTATTCATCAATAATATTTCGCTGTGTATCTGTCCTACGTGCCATTTATTTCAGGATTAGTAGAAGCTATTTAAAACAGACCATGTTGCAAAGATTAAAAGTATCCTCACCTGCTGTAGATTTGGCATTTGCAATAGCATTTGTATAACCAAAACATATCAACATCCTGATTTTTGTGATTTTAGAGTTTAGGGTTTTGAAACCAGGACTAAACTCATTTCCACAAAACCCACAAATGTCGTAATTTTTGAAAATATCAGAACTGAAAAAGCAAAAATTAAAAGAGAACCAGAAAAAGTCAGAAAAACTACAACTTTTCAACCCTGAAAAATTCTAAAACCACAAAGCAAAAAAAAGATTTTCTAGTTGTAAAAAGTACACCTGCCATCGACTTCTACATGATTTTGACAGCTTTTAGAAAGCATCATTTTATAATAATAATAATAAATGGTGAAAAAATTGCATTTTAATCCATGACAAATTGTATTTTTACAATACAAATCATGGTAAAAAAATAGAAATTTGAACATTAGTAAATGCCCCCATTATGACTCATTTTATTTGCAGGTTCCTGCTTTGTGTTTTGCTTGCCGTCTGTGACTTTATACTACTTTGCAATTTCATCACTGAAGTTCAGTACTTATAACAACTAATATATAAAATAGTTAATGGCATTAATATCACTTTAAAATGCATCACCAGCTGTTTCCTTACTGACTTCTAGAACGCGTAGATTTTACAGAATATTCCTTGAAAAGGATTTTGGACTCCAAAGAACATATAATAGCTTTTTAACATCAATATTTGGCACTAAGCTATTTCTGTCATCTTTAAAAAGCCACCTTTTAAAGTGCACGTATCACCGCCATATTGTTTCTCCCAACCAGAGTGCGGACTCTGGCTTGTAATAATAGGATGTATTAGTGAACAACAAAATATGGAATTACTTTTTTTAGTTTTATTTTTAGTATCCGTTCTTTGCAATTTAGTTGGAACTGTGGTCTACAACACTTTTGCACTAAGTTAAGCATTGCTTTACCATTCAGAGGAACTACTGGTCCTCCAGCCTGAGGCAGAAAAGTGAAAGTTTCTTCGGTGGCATATTAACAACAAAGGGCCCTTAATAATAAAAACCCTTCCCAAAATCTCAGCTCAAAATACACTTCTTTTCTGCTTCTGAACTTAACCGATTTCCAGTGGTAATACCTCTTTCCATTGTAAACTTTATAACATTTTAATAGCTACTACTACTAACTAACTACCCCCCCCCCCCGCCCCCAAGCACTATGTAATAAAGTGTAACTGAGTAGTGAAAAAAGTTCATTTACAGGCATATTTACCAAATATGCGGTTTTAATATTTCTGTGTTTTTTTTCCGACTTTAAAAAATCCTTGAAAATGTCAAAAAGTCTCCAAATTTGAATGTGCGCTTTTTAATTATAATACCTTGAACCTCAAAAATGCAATTGCATAAAAAAATACTCAAAAATCTTGAAACATAACATTCTACCTTTAATTTTCAACAACTCTGCCAAATTTAAAACTGGTCTCAAAAGCTCTAATGGGGATTTCTAGTGAGACAGTCCCCAGCTAAGGGAGGTACACATGTGAGGGATTGGCCCTCCCATGTAATAGCAAACAAAGAAAGTCCATACACTCACAGTTCCTAGTTAGTCCATTATCCACTGGTGCAGATCCTCCTGATGCACCTGGCCAGGTGCCTATAACAATGAGCACAAGAAAAAAAGGAAAAAGCACACAAAACGATTTGCTGGTGTAAAAACATACCTCCAACCTGTTGATTGCTCCCATGTAATAGTGCTGAGGAGCTGCTACAAGCA
Source organism: Xenopus tropicalis (assembly GCF_000004195.4). Taxonomy (NCBI): domain Eukaryota; kingdom Metazoa; phylum Chordata; class Amphibia; order Anura; family Pipidae; genus Xenopus; species Xenopus tropicalis. The sequence goes on along the minus strand of NC_030684.2, from coordinate 65,882,790 downwards.
CCTATATGTCACTGCTCAGTCACACCTACAGTATAGAGTTGACCATATGTAGCTTTTTTCTTCAAAGTACAAGTGTAATTATTAAGACAAGGGCCATTAAAATGCAACTCAGAGATTTATTTTTTAGTTCTCCTTATAGTGTAAAAGCAGACTCTTTACTGTTCCAATCAAAGCTTCCAGTCAAACAAGGTAAACTCATACATTTAAATTGACTTCAATGTGTTTTCTGCACCTTGACAGATATAAATTATGTGACAGACATTTAGTTACAAGGTGTTATTGTTTCGGTACAGATCTCAAGACCAGGAAAGGTTTTTTCCATCACAGCCCGTTTTCCTTCATAACCGTAATTCATAGAGGTGACAATGGTCGTGTAAATTTAAATATATATAAAAAAAAATCTAATGCATTTGAAGAAATCGTTTAAGAGAAAAATAAAAGCTGCTCTTTTTGTTTCTTATATTTCAGGTGCATCCCAGCATTAGTTTTCTTTTTTTTTTGTAATAATGTTCAAAGAGTATTTTTTTCTGTTTATTTTTAATGGCCAAGCACAGCTAATTTCCTTAGGAATCAAGTTTTTCATATTCTTCAGTGAAAAAAGAGTGGACACTTTCTTTAGATATGACTGTCCTATGAATCATAACAGTTATATTTGTTATTTATGGCTATTTGTGCCCTCATTTGGTTACACTGAACAGAGTCATCAATTCAGAACACACTTATTTTATAGTTACATCTGGTAAAAAGAAGAAATATATGAGAGAACGGCAAATGGGTCTGTAAACATGAAAAACATGTGCTTGCTTCTAATGCAAGCAATCCCAAAACCTTGTAAGGCTGCATGTGTACATGGTGTTGTTGTTGGATATTAGAACCAACATTTTGTGGAAGCTTTGCGAAACAATACAAACAAAATTCGCTCATAACTAATCCTCAGCATGCATTCTTTCAAAAACCTGGTAAGATTATAAGCATCCAAAGAATCTTTTCAGATGTCTTCAGCCCCATCTGAAACTTACATTTGTTCCCATCAGATGACCAAATCTAGTCAAGCTGTGAGACTGGATTACAATGAAGATGTGCAGCTCCTCTCCCAATTTTCTTGTCAATGGTCTTCATACAATGGAAGTCAGTTGACAATGGGATTTAATGCTCTGAGTAGTAATGAGTTAAACTGGCACATTTCCATTCGACAATAAATTTATAAGACCTCTGAAAATATTTTTCTATGCGCTTTGTCTAGCATTCTTTTTTCCTATGCAAAAAAAAGAACTTGATTTTTCAAAACCTTGATTTTCACAAGGCTTTACACCATTCACAAAAAAGTGAATTAGGAGGAAAAATTGGCTCATCACTAGCCCTGAGTGTTAATTCTAAAATTTAATCAACATGATTAAACTAACTATATAATTGATTTTGATTACTAATCTTGCTGAGATTGCCAGATACTCAGAATGCCCAGCCTTTCATTTATCTCCCTCACAGTGGAGAATTTTAACAAAGATCCTTGATCCTTAAGCAAGGTGCTAAGGTATTCAGCAAGATCTGAAATCTGCCCTTTATGGGGAGAGGGTTTAATAACGCCCAGATAAGACTTCCCATCTCACCTACATGTTGGAGTTCCCTGCTTCAGCAAACAGTTGTTGGCAAATTGTGCCTTGCCACTGCAGTAGGGGCACAGACCTGCAGCACATCTCTGAATCTGTTCTTGTCCAGTGAGATGTGCCCTCCCCAGCTGCAAAGGTTCTTTTGGAGGAGTAGAAGATGACTGTGGAACAGGAGTCTGAAGGAAGGGTCTTTGAAAAGGAGCCAAAAATGAAAAAGCCAAAATGGGTTGGAATTGTCTTTACCCACCTGTCATTCTTTAAGGAAAGCGTCCACTAATGCTGAGAGTAATAACATCTTTCTTAATTTATCAGAAAACCCCTGCTAACAAACTGCAATTTAGCCCTTGTTATTCCAGGCAGTTTCAGAAGCCCAAGTTCAATTCAATTGCATACTGGCAAGCACTGAGATTACCTTGGCACATCTGAATTAAACAGAAACTCACAAACAAATTCCTATAATCAGGCTTTGACCTCAGGTCCTTGGCATCTAACAATAGTTTTCAAATGTTTGTGTTCAGCACCATGATTGTGTTATTTTCATTACAGATAACTCTATGACTATTTTCACATTAAAGCCATCTGAACTATTGTTTAATTTAGCATAATATCCCTTCAACATTACCCAATAACACAGCAGATTTCCTCAGACCCTTTCACATACAGGGTACCTAGCATGACTCTACAAGTAGAACCTTTGGGCCACCTGAGATTTATGAAATAGCATGCAATGTTAATCTTTAGACTTCCAGAAATGTGAGGGTGCTTTTACCCCTCCCCAACATCTTGAGAGATGCTATAATTAGAAATTAAATCAATAATGAGAAACACTGTACTTCATTTTTACACAAATATATCATAATAACCAGAGAATTCAAGGAAAGTAAGAAGCAGAAGAACTGAACTCATTTAATATGCCCTCACAGTAACAATACAGAGGCTGATAGGCATCCATAGCAAAGAGTTCATTTTCTTTTCTACATATGCACTGATGTGGAGCAGATCATTTCATGCCATGGTCATTAACTGAAATATTTCCAAAGACAAAATGCTGATTTAAAAGTGCTGTATTCTTATTATATATAATGTAATTGAGGAGGCTGTCTGAATAACTAATGTAGCAAGACAACCTTATAGACTTGAACACATACTTGTGTTAATGGATCTGACAGAATTTTAAACATTCAGTCTGTCATTTTGTCATGTTAATGAATCATTTCTTGGGAAACTGACACTGCTAAATAAATCCAACATCTAACCACATTGTACTTTCGCATTAGAAGGCTTAATAGGTTTACAGTATACAGTCAAAGAACAGAACTGCACTTAAATTTAAATTGATATATCAAATATGCTTGCATCGGCAGCTATCTGTCCATACTTAGCAGTTTTCAAGTTTGAGAAAGAAACCATGATAGCAGAAAGAAAACTTGTGACAAGACTTTTTTTCCACTAACACATTTTTTTAATTCTAATTAAGCATTAGCAGAATAGTGGCGGTTAGGTTTGACACAGAAAAATAGTCGCATGCAAACAAAAACCACATTGCCGGCTTCATTTTCAGCTAGGCTGAAAATCTTGACTATTTTCATAAGCTACAAAAAGAAAATAGAAATGAAAGTTGCTTGAAATCTTTAGTAGCATTTCCCAGTGACTTCTAAAGAAACTTTGCAGCTTTTACTTACAAATATTTTTTCATGTAAATGTTTTCTTTCTTTCTCTTTCTTTCTATATTAACATTTGTATTTTCTTTTAAATAATAAAAAACACAATCTCGGATACTGATAAATCTGCTCCTTAATTTCAAATTTCAAATAATATTATTTATTATTCCCCCTGGAAGAAGTACAAGAGCACTTTTGGCCAGCAGAAGTGGTGCTACAAAGTGCACTTTGCGTCAGATAAAAATTTGCCAGTGAGGCATATAGTACAGTTTTAGAGGCACAGACCAGCCGCCATAGGACAGAGGCCTGGGTCCTGAGTCCTCTGTCATTTACTTATTTGTGAGTAGGAATGACCTTGCCTACATGCCTCCCACCCCTTGTAAATACAGCACTGACAAGCACAGGCAGCCCTGTATTCAGTGAGGCAGCTAAAGGTTTCTGAGCTCAGAAATAGAGAGTAGAGTGGCAATGGCAATTTAGGACCCCATGAAGGCACTGTGCAAAGTGAAAAAAAAATGGGACATTGCAGCCTTTTGAACACTGTGTTGAACACTGTGTTGCATATTCTACATGGCTCATAAAATGTTAATTTTTAATCTGCACAATATATTTTAAACAAAAAAAATTTGAATTTTTAAATCAGAATTTTGAGATTGCAAGTCAAAATTTTGTGAACTTTTTTATTAGTTGCACAGTGCTAGCTTAAAAGCTAGAGATACTTTTTAGGTTGAAAAAGTGGGTTCAAATTGTTAGGTTTTATTCTGAATAATAAGACAAAAATGTTTTTGGAATGCAGGGAAATGTACAGCTTTATCAGAAAATTATTTCATATAGTAAATGTTTGACCAGCAGTAAATAGAAGAGTTTAACAGGAGTAAAATAACCATTAGATGATATATTAGACCTATGGCTTTGTGGTATAAACATTGAGATAGATAGATAGATAGATAGATAGATAGATAGATAGATAGATAGATAGATAGATAGATGATATATAGATAGATAGATAGATGATATATAGATAGATAGATAGATAGATAGATGATAGATAGATAGATAGATGTTTTTACATGTTAGCAGATATTAAGACCATTGGCGCAGGCACTGTGTGTACAGAATCATCCAAATTCTGTATTACTGCAAGTTAACACAAAATCACGTCAGTTTTCAGAACTAATATGTCTACAACAAATACAGTTTGTGCATGCTGGCATTCAGTGATTTAGAACCTACAATCCTAAAGAAAGATCTGAACTCTAAATATGAATATCATTCCTTTATACAGTAGTACTAAAGCAAAACAGTCAGGCAGATTCAGGCGGCAGACTGCCTGAGCCTTCTTTCTGTTTCTCTATCCATCTGTCTATGAATTTACAATTAATATTAATTAAATTGTGGAGATCTTGAGGGATCTTTTCCCCCTGGCTTGATTGGAAACTCATTTTTGGAGTAACTTCTTTTAGATCAGTTTGTAGAGAATCTTCCTGTTTTGGAAAATCTTAACACAATGAATGTATGTCTATATTTTTTTAGGTTAACTATATATGTTACCAAGTAACAAATAATATACTGCATGTTGACAATAATTTTTTAATTATTTTATTAATTTTCTTTTTCATTTTTTCTGAATTTATGTTGAAAGTTCTATTTTAAAAAACATATTTATTGCTTAGATACCACACTAAAAAATACAAGTAGTTATAGTCCTTTTGCTATTGCCCCTTTGGTCCCTCACTCCTCAGCCAATTAGTATACAAGATACTTTCATTGGTCTACTAAATGTGAATAAAGCTGCAAATGAAGTGCAAAAAATTACGCTGATGTACCATTCTGTTGCTACTGTAAAACATAATGAAATATCATTAGCAAAGTTTGTTCTAGTTCTATTAACCCATAGCAACCCTAACGATATATGCTGTCAGACTGTAAAACCAGTAGATTTTCCTGCTGATCAGTTGTTATGGGATAAAAGAACTAAGAGAACTAAAGAGAACTAAAGGAGAACTATACCCCCGGGCTATAAAAGCCCCCTTAACTATCACTGATGGTCTTCAGGTCTCACCGCCAATTGATATTGGGGTTGATACCCTGCTTGCGCATGCGCAGTTGGGGGTAGCAGAAAATCTGCTTAAACTGTGCATGCGCAAGCAGGGTCCACGACGGCGGTGAGACCCAAAGACCATTCAGTTGCTAATAAGATGATGGCCAGGTACACATCTGCGCTACTCTGCTGTTTTAGATTGGGGTTAGCACTAGGGACAGTTGTTAAACTTAGAAACTATGCGATAAGGGAGAGGTGGGGGAGTCGAGGCAGTGATAGTTAAGGGGGCTTTTATAGCCCGGGGGTATAGTGCTCCTTTAAATTGAGGCATTTGTTTTCTGCCAATGAATGGAGTAAAGGCAATTACAAGGCATATGGTGGCACTCAGTGAGTACATTTCTATCCTGTACCCAGTTGGTACAGTCTTCAGTATCATACCCATAATAAAGCCAAGGGTCTGCATGCTGTGTCCTTTAATAAAGAACCTCTTCTGTGATTTATGTTATATTTATATCTTGTTATATTTAATCAACCAGTTTCTTGAGACACGTTTACTTTCAATCCTACCTCAACGGGTAATGCAGTTGTGTAATTTCCTCCTTGTCCTGTACAAGCACTAGATAATGTTTATCCTGCTGAGTAGAGATTACCAGATCTTGTATATCAAACTGTGCACAAGCCGTAGGTTCCTGTTTGAGGTACTAAGGCACGTAGTAGGCACGCCACAGTACAATTTGTTACATTAAAGTACCTATCATTTTTACATGTTTTATTAGCGGTATCTTTAGGGGCCATAGCAGATAATTTATCTTTTTATAGAATTATTTCCTAGAACTATGTAACAGAGAAAGGCAGATTTAAATAAATGATTAAGATATGCATATATCATTATATATTATTTCCTTCAGGTCATCTTTACTACATTTTATGTCCATTCACATTCTATGCTATCTGTCTTCAGTGCTTCTACAACACTAAAATAAAAAGATACAGGAGCTATGAAAATGTAATTTACATTTATTATCTACAAGAAAGTCTAAAAAAAATGATCAATTTTCTTTTTTAACAGTAAAGCAAGTAGCACAGTGGAGTGGGAGCGGCTGTGGCTGGGGGCGGAGGGGGAGTGGGGAGCAGCAGTATTGGGGTGGTGGGCCCTTGAGTTGGGTACCCTGTGGGCCCCAGATGCTCCAGTACAACTCTGCCCTAGACTGTAAATTTCAGTAGGACAGAGACTGATGTATAACATGCCAGTGCTATACTGTACATATCTGCTCCTCATTGTTGAGGAGCAGAGCACATGTCCCAGGATGGAAGAAACCCCCATATAGACATATATACCACTATATAAGGGAGAGTAGACTGGATGTAGAAAGAGCTGTCAGATCTCCCCTTTCTCTATACTGTAAGCTGCACAATAACCGCTATGTTGAAAATGACAGTTTTCTTCTATTCAGCATCATAAATGGAAGAGGTTTCTCTACTTTAACAAGTACAACCGTAAGCTAATAAGATCAGTAATATGCCTTGCTATCATGGTTGCACTAAGCAGAATATGCACTGATTATGCTTTTAATTAAATAGAAAGGGGTCAAATTGCAAAAAAAAAAGCAATTAAGTTAATAGAAGCAGGCTATAAATAAAGAGCTGCAATAGCTGTCTCTTTCAGACACCAAAATACATTTATCTGCTGAATGAGACCTAAATCCCAAAACCCCATCTTTTCCATCCACAATAAAATGTAATCCTGAGAGGAATTCTGGTACCAAAACTAAAAGCAGGCAACTAATCCTCTCATTTTGTGACCTATACAAATGCATTCAACCTTCTCTAACTAATAGAAACCTAAATTAACTGTAGGTTAACATGCTAGCATTTTAGTATGTTATTATGGGGTCCATTATCTGAAAACCAATATTAAGAATATTCTAAATTATGGGAAGGCCATCTTCATTTTAAGCAATCACATTGTTTTTAAATTATTTTCTTTTTCTCTGGTGTATTTATTGTTTAAATGTTTTTAGTAAACCAAGGTATACTGATCCAAATTATGGCCCATATCTAGGTCACAAGCATTCTGGATAACCAATCCCATACTCGCGTTAGCATGTTTGCATATTTTATAGTCACAGGAAGAATGTGGATGATAATTAGACTTCTGTCCACTAAATACAAATTGTTCCCATAAAATTGCCATACAAGGAATGTTTAATTCTACTTGCCATCATCTATACTAGTGCAATTATCCAGACAATTTTCATTTCAGCCCCTTAGGGGAAAATTCCTTTAGAAAAACATTGGAAGGTTCCCCTGAGCGACAGAAATGTTGACTAAATAAATCTGTTTTTATTTTTTCACCATTTATTAAGTCCCTTGAGTGCTCAGTTTATTTTTTTGTTTATTCAGGATTAGATTCATGGTAGCCCCAGGGCTATTGCATTTGACTGACATAGTGTGCACCATAATGCCCATTCTTAAAATAGATAGACAGAAAGATGATAGATAGATAGATAGATAGATGATAGATAGATAGATAGATAGATGATAGATAGATAGATAATAGATAGATGATGATAGATAGATAGATAGATAGATAATGATAGATAGATAGATAGATGATAGATAGGTAGATATGCACAAACAAACACACACACAGATACACACACACACACACACACATATATATAAATGAAATAGAAGTGATGTATTGGCTAACACGGCCAGACAAGAATTTCAGCACAGCGTTACAGCTACAATTTCACATTACTGCAAGAATATCAGACTCATTGTGCAGTCTTTGCTGCCTGCAGCCTGTCACAGAGAATTTGGTGCTTTGATACAATTCCAATATATCACATAATTACATTTTCCCTTATTTTTACAGAGTATTTGCTGCCTTGCACTCTTATTTTTGTGCTGTGGACCAGCAGACAGACTGAGAATGCAGATATATATATACAGAGAGAGAGAGAGCCTTTTTGGAACAAGCGATCACTTGGAGATGTGTACTGCAATTATAGAATAGCTGAATTGGTAGAATTAATGCTGCAAAATCAAATATGTAATACTCGCTGCCTCATCATACCTGATGTAATCATTAATCAAAATAATGTACGTTATGATACTTTTATAGACAAGAAAAACAATGGATCCTTTTACAAAAGTTCAGCATATTCAGAAACCTATTAAATGGAATTACTCTGCTTCATGTTTACATGTTGGCAGCTTTCTCTGCAGATGCTTCTCTGCTACAGCCAACTATAAAACCCAGAGCTTTTACTTTGGCTTCCACCGGAGGCATGAATAAATGGCCCCAGTGAGCACTTACTCGCTGCAACTAAATGCGGGAGACAAAATGTCATGTGTGTCATTGCTATAAGAGTCAGACCCAGAGTACAGAAAAGAATTAAGGAACATTGTTTTCAATATTAATTACATTTATAAATAACTGTAATATGTATTGGAATAGAGCTTAAAATTACATTTTCTTTCATTATGTTTTTTTGTAGAGGATCCCTTTAAGGGATGTATTCCAGATTTTTAGAAACTTTTTATACGTTACATTCGTCGACTAGAAATAAAATTAAGGTAGGAGTTTTTTGAAGGAAAGTCCATTTCTACAAGCCCATTTCCAAAAAAAGTTGGGACACTGTGTATAATATAAATGAAAATAGAATGGGATGATTTTCAAATCATTTAAACCCAATATTTAATTGAAAATAACATATCAGATGTTAAAACTAAGAAATATTAATGTTTCCTAAAAAAAACATGCTTATTTTGAATGTAATGCCAGCAACATTTCAACAATGGTTGAAATTCATTCCACAGTTTGGGGTCTCCATTGTTGTATTGTTCCTTTCTTAATGCACCAATTTTTTTCAATGGGTGACAAGTCTGGACTCAAGCAGGCCAGTTTAGCACCCAGACTTTTTTTTATTTCAGAGCCATGTTTTTGTAATATGTGCAGAATGTCTTGCTGAAATAAGCAAAAAAGAAGTTAAAAAATGCATTGTCTGGAAGGTAGCATATGTTGCTTCAACACCTGTATATATCTTTCAGCATTAATGGCGCCTTCCCAGATGTGCAAGCTCCCCATGCCACGTGTACCAATCCACCCCATACCATCACAGATACTGGCTTTAGAATTGTGCAATGGTAATAAGCCGGAATGGTCTACTTCCTTTCTAACCTGGAGGAGGCAGCATTCATGATTTTCAAAAAGAATTTGACATTTTGATTGGTAAGACCCCAGGAGAGTTTTAACTTCACCTCAGTCCATCTTAAAGGGGAACTATCATGAAAATGAAAATTGAATACAAGCGTTATCATGCTAAAATAAGAAATTCTCTTCCTGGTTTGCACAAAATTCAGGAGACAATACAGGAGCTGATGCCAACCATGGCATTTGCCAACCTAACTGCAAATCTCTGCTTTTGTTGACTTTGTATGGAGGAGAAATGCTGTCTTGAGGAATCATTTTTTGTGGTTCAAAAGGAAGCTGGGGTGACTGTACAGGTCCTGAAAAGTTAAAATGTCAATCAGGGGTTTAGTTCTCCTTCAAATATCTTACAGGAAAATTCTTAAATATATCAAGCAGACTATTAAACACCCACAACAGTTAAGTGCCTTTTTTCCAAAAAATACAGTTCCCCTTTTATTTCTCAGATAGCACCATTATCAGTTGAGATGGCAAGGGCTCGATGGCAAGGGAATGATAAGCCTCTCCTTCCTGCACTTCTTGCACCCCATATGCCCTAGTGAGAGGGGGCTTGATGTATTCAATTGCCTTTAGCCATTCGATCAGCATAATACCCTACCTGATCCAATAACAAAGATAAAACTGTAATATACAAGTAAAGTTCAGTTTCATCAGGCCAGTTGGCTTTGTATATAGATACATTTAAAGCAGTAATCTTATGCTACTGACCTCCACTTTGCATATTCACAACAAGCTTACAACTAAGAATCATGCTAGCACTGCATGAATGAGCATATAACCCTCATTTTATTGCAATCACAGAAACACAAATGGCTATTTAAGCAGGGTGAGGGAAAGTACTGCTAAAAGATTGTGGGGTAGAGGATCCATCAATGGGATCTTTGCCATAGACCCACCATTGCTTTTGCTTGTAAATAAGGTCCTAGAGTTTCTTCTTCTTTCAGCTGAATACAAATGTACCATTGAACCATAATGTAATTCTAATTACTCTGGACTCAGTATGAATCCTGTACCAAAATAATGTAATCTTAATTACATTACACCAATACTGCCCACCCCTGTTTTTGATCTGGTGCATTTTGGGGACAAAATCTGCTATGTGTGCTGTCTAAAGTTATTGAGCTGTATCAGGTGCTACTGGCTTTTCCTCTGCCTGCAGAGATAACACCAAGTTTAACATTATCATTAATGCGCAAGTGGTATGCACACTGCAGTTCTGGTGCATCTTCACCTCCTTAGATGTGCCAGCTCTTATTATTGTTATATTAGATTTTTCAGTTATTGAGGCCTGTCTCACCTGGTTTTTGAGTCTTACCATCTGCCTTTAGTGGAGTAGGCTATCTGTTAGTGCTTCCACCTGAGGATTGGTAGAGGTCTCCTGCCTCACAGAATAATAAGAATACAGCTAGCTTGCCACTAGGGTTCCTCTTCCAACTAAATTGTTGCAGAAAATATATTACAATACAATCTGAAAAAATGTAAATAATTAAATATATGAGAGAACCATAAGCAATATCAAAGGGTATTTACTTTTCTTTATTTTATGGCTAAAAAGATATTTTATATAGTGACCAATAAAAATTATTTTGGCCAATATGTTGTAATAGAAAAAAAGGAAAATCACATAGAATTATCTTTATAAATAGAAATATGGTAGTGACAAAAGAGGGCAGGTGGCGATTGGGTGCACTGAGTTTTATAAAGTGGAAAGTGATACATAGTGAGTGTGAAATTCATCTTTTCCTTCATGAAGGCAGAGATTGGCTCCTTTAGGGGAAGGATGGTTATGACACTGCTCCAATAAAGTTGTCATTTTTACCCAAATTTAAATCCTGCACTATATATTAGGTCTTACTGTCTACATAAACAGGCTGAGGGTCATTGAAGGTCATTTCATGTCAGACATCGTTTTTGGTAGGACACATTTTATAGTTCCCTATGGATCAAATTGCCTGAATATTGCCTGAAACTAGCCATTACTGTTAGTACAATTAACTGTAAATCACTAGGTATGATATCTTATTTCTCAGCTGCAATAACTTTTAAACAATGCAAAAGTTTTTCTTAGTTTGAAACATTCATATTTGTTCTGACAAATATAAATTTTGCTATAGGATGTAAAATAATTAAAGGGAAACTGACACCCTAATAAATAGTTCCAAATCCTTTCCTACCATGTCATAGTTGAGCAAAATAAACTGTTTTTACACAAATTATTTGAATTTTGTTTCCATCGTTCTTGGAATTTACAATCACAACCAGTTTGTGGACACTGTTATTAGGACAAGCTTTGTATCAGCCCGAAATCATATGTATGCATCAGAATGGGGGACCTGATGTCCATGTCTATATACAGGCTACAGAATTATAGACTGTGAGGACAGAAGGAAATGTGGGGAGCACAGTAACATCTAGGAAGTTCTGAATGGAAAGTAAAAGTAATTGATTGGTCCACCTCTATGCCTGGGGCGTAGAGGAAGGACAGGGAATATATGATTGCAGGCTCAGATTTTTAAATACATTTATAATAGATATGGATGTTTAAATAATAAAAATAATTTGGGATTCATGTTTAATTTGCAATATATGTTATGGATGGGAAAAAGAAAAGGATGTGTTGAAAATATCAAAAGAATAGAGTGGATCTGTATGATTGCTGTTGAATCTTGGAAGCAAAGGTTTAGAAAACCACCCAAACTTTCAAATACTACACTACATGTTTCTTCAGATTTAATGCCCAAAGGACACGTCAGGGCTGTATGTGGAGCCATGCTTGCCTCTTCTGGAAACTCTGGGTTTGAGTGTTTTGAATGCAAGGTGTGTGGACTCAGCATGCCTTGATAGTATATTTTCGAAGCAGTTGGCTACATAGCTATGACATTACTAAACGCTTGGTCAATTTTACATCACCGACCTTTCATTTCATGCAGTCTAACTTATCAATCTGCTTCTATAATGACATTCTGGTGGTTGCACATAGCAGGAGAGGGTAAGGAGCCAAGGTTCTTCAGAACAAGGAGTGTGTTTTACTGTAGTTATATAAAGGTGCAAGCCTTTCAACTATGAGAAGGAAGATCTGCATGTCTTTTGCATCATGCACTGTTAAAGTAAGTCTGTAATATCCTGATATTAATAGCTCAGATCTTTTAATCTTAAAATAGAGAAGCAAATAATAAAGAGTAGAAAAATGTGTGAGAGGACAGAGTACAGAATATTCTATAAGAAGGTTTATAATGCAGTAGTATTGCTAAATATTCTATTTGGGAAAAATAGATATTTAATATAACAAAAGACAGAATCTTCACAGGCTCCCTTTCTCTATGCGGAGTGACATGCACCAATGCTCAGTTTCGGTCAATCCTTGTGCTTTACACTTGCTTCATGAATTTGTGTTCCCTACTCTGGTCCTTGAGTTTGTTTCTAGTTCTGTATGTACAAGGCTTTCTGTGTGTGTTGTGCCTACAGTGCTCTGCTCATTTGCTGCAGTCTGAAAAGGATCAGCAACAAAGACGATGTGCATGTACTGTCTATGCAGAGCTACTCAGAGAAGCCATTTTTCTTTTGAGTTTGGTGTTGGGGAATGGTTCTAATCCTTGTTTGAGGGTTACACTTTCTTATTGCACTTTTTAGGCAATGTTGGTGATTTATGGGGGCCGGCGACATCATGCTGATGAATTCTGGTGCCAAAAAACAGAGACTAGGGTTTTTACATGAGGTTTTGTACACCTACAGGAATCGTGATAAATGTATGAAAGTGTGACCGAAGCGTTGATTTCTGCACTAATAAAATACCAGTGATTTTTTGGAGCCTTTTTTGTGGATGTGCTTGTTAAACTACTACCCGGTGCCCAGACAAATATCATATTTTGGTGAGTGCCCTTTGTTGTTATGGTAAACATTCATATATATATATATACAGTATATAATCAAATAAATTTGCTTCTGATGTTTAAGTCCCTGGTATGCATCAGGATTTTGTTCTATTTTTGTACTATTCTTCTGATTTGCATGCAGGGTTTTGTTTAAAAAGTGTGTGCCTAAGCTTTCCAGTATATATTGTAGAATATATATATATATATTGTGAGAGATGCAATGGGAAAGGTCCTTATTTGGTGTATTTCCACCAGTGTTTAAGGTGGGATACAAATGGCCCAAGGTAAAATACCTGGTTTTACAGCAGGTAATGCTGTTTTGGAGTAAATCTCCCTTTAAGGTTTTGATTTGGCCAACTGTAGGGAGCTGCCTGATTAGGCTGCAGGTGAGCAGCCAATAAAAGGGCTGTATGATTTACACAGGGAGTTGGAGTTGGAATTGAACGCTGACTGAGTGAAGGTCACTCTCAGAGCAGGGCACAGAGCAGGAGGGCTGCCTGTGTTAGGAACTCCCAGAGGAGCTGGGGGTGCCACCTGCCACTGCAGGGAGCAGAGGGGGTCTGACCAAACGGATGAGCGCTGAGAGGGCTCAGCAAGGCTTACTGGGAAGTCTGAGTGTTACAGAGTGTGGAACCAACCCTGGAAGGTGAGAACCCTGAAGGAGGGACATATCATAACACTGAACTGTTTATGAACTTATGTCTTTATGTTTCTGTTGGGAAGAACTGGCCCTAAATAAACCTGAGTTTTGCCTGAAGACTTGGTGTCCCTGTCTCTATGCTCCTGATCCTCTTGCATGCCTGCCTGCCTACCTACCATTGCTAATTCCCCCAAAATTGCATGTACAGGCATTCAGCATGTCACAATATATATATATATATATATATATATATATATATATATATATATATATATATATATATATATATATATATAATTTTTTTTTCTTCTCATTGAGATATCTATTGCTTCTATTTATGGAGTTGAACTGGAAAACAGAAGTATTCGTATCTGTTGTAGTTCAGCTGAAGGCACTATGACTTCAATAAACATATATTCATTATGTTATGAACAGATAAATGACAACACTATACACTGTTTTATGTTCTCTTAATACAAGTTATGTGCAAGCCTATGGGGACTTGAATTCCCTTTTCTAAGGCTGCTTCTTATATCACTAGTTTTGCACTTGTTCTATACTATTGTCAGTGACTCAGAACATTCCCTTGAAAAAAAAAAACCCACCCCCAGCCATGCTCACAGACTGTAATATAGTTTAGAGCTGACAGCAGGACTATAATATATAATTCCTACATACCAATACACAGAAAAAAATGAAAAAAACATAGGGAGATATAGGGATGTTTCTTCTGGTGTTTTGAGTGTAGTGATATTAGTATTGATGGAGTTAATGGAGTAAATTCAAATGTATAGTAGCTAAAATTCTCTGGTGCCACTGCTTTATAATGTTAATATGAATAATATGAATAATATGTCAGATATGCAAATAGGAAAGTTTGGTCTCTGATGACAAGCATGTTCTCTAGCGTGCTTTGGGTAGAAAGAGATGTCCTTCTCTGTTAAGCCTTTCTTGGCAAACTAATGCGCAGACATGGCATTCAAGGAGTTTAACCAGCAAGTATATCTTTCTCTAAGTCCATCTTCTTGATGTTTCTTCCTTTCTGTGGGCTTCTGAAAACGACAGAGCTGTCTCATGCTCAAGTTCACAGTGCTGTCCTATGTTAAAGGTTGCTGGAGTCACATAATAGGTAATGATAATGATCCCTTTTGGTAACACTATTTTTTTCGTAATGACCGGTATTTTTGCGACTTCTTCGTCGCCGTTGCGACTTTTTCGTATGTCCCGCGATTTTTTCGTCGGCGATACGACTTTATCGTATATTTTCCGCAACTTTTTCGTCACCGTTGCGAAAAAATTGGATTGGTTTTTCCGCCGTTTACAATTGTTCAATACGAAAAAATCGCGAGGGCGACAAAAAAGTTGTGCAAAATACGATAAAGTCCTGACGGCGATTAAAAAATCGCGCAAAATACGAAAAAAACGCAAAATTTTCATTTCTAATCCGATTTTTCCCACTCGGGATTCCGATTTGTGGATTAGTAAATGTGCCCCTAAGGGGCTGATTTATTAAAATTCGTTTTTTTCCCGGCTTTCAAAATCATATCAACTCGGCATAGTATAAATTCAAATTAATTAATTCAGAAAATACTCTGAATGATCTCAAATTTTTCAAGAAAAAAAACGAAATAATCGTATACTGAAATTGAACCTGCACTGGAAGAGGTATGAATGAAAGTCTGTGAGCTTCTCAGTATATTGACCACTAAAGGAAAATCCTACAGGTAAGAATAAAAAAAGCAAGTTACAAATGGCAGCCGCCCATCCTTCTGCTTTTTGTACAGGCACAGGGGAAATGTGGCCAATTTCATGACTTGGTTTAATGGGACTGGGGCCCTAATGTTAAATATAGGGTTAAGTTCTCCTTTAAATTAAGGAGTAGAGAAGAACTATGAATTTTAATACTACAGCAGAGATTTATATATGACTTTAAAATGAGAAGCAGACAAAAACCTCAAACTTTGTAAACATCTGGTATTTTAATGGAATAATTGCATCTATTAATATTAATTTGCAAAGCCCAAACTCACAGACATGATTTATAGGTCACAATTTTTAACAAAATGTAATAAACCAAAAATGAAGGTGAATAATGACTCCTGTTTATTTCTAAATAAATGATAACTCCTGTCAAATGTTAAAATAAATGGTCTAGATATGCAGATGAAAGGGTGGAATATATGAGAATTACACAGAGCAAACACAGTGACAAATAGGAATCAATGGCATCCACTAGAACCCGGTGGATAATTCCATAAAGAATTCTTGTCAGTGCTGGCCGTAGACTGGTGTCACATACAAAAAAACAAAATTGATTCTCCTAACAAATTGAAAAACATAATATAACTATTATACAGAGCAATCAGTAGTGTTCTGTTGACCTTCTGTGTCGAATGTGAAATGGAAACACAAGTCTACTCACCACCAGTTTTTAAAGGCAAAGCCATCTCTGTTTGTAAGACATGCTATGGCTTCTGTAGTTCTGGTCACACTTTTGTATTCATGGTATCTATGTATATCATGTACATAATGGTTTTTAGCTAAAATATAAAAAAGTAATGCAGGTGTGGGGTCATTTATCTAGAAATGCAATTATGCTATGTCTATAGAAAATGCATTCTTGTATTTACAGGACAATGACCCCTTGGTGATTCCAGTTGCTTACCTGCTACCCTTGGCTGGGGCTTCTCCTCTTCATAAAAGGCTACCAGTCCAGGGTACTGTTTGAGGAGCACTATGCCAAAGTCTTCTTCATTTTCTCCAGACCTCCTCCTTGGTTAGGGCAGGAAAATGCACAGTACAGAAACTTTCCTGAAATTCCTCAACTGCACATGTGGTCTACAGAATCACAGAAGAGGACACAGAAGATTACACCTGGGAGAAGATATTATGAGGCAGAGGAGCATCAGCCCAGGTTAAAAGGTAAGCAACTACAACTACCAACAACAACCAACAACTTTGCACCCCCTAGTGATTTAGCCTTTTAATCTCCTTTAGATGAGCACATCTATGCGTGCAAGTGTGTTTTCTAACGGAGGTGGGTGGTTGGAGTGAGGTGGCCAGCTGGGTTGTCTAGGGTGCCCAGCCAGCTTGGCCCACTACTGCCCCCATAATGGCTTCTTTTTAAGGGTATTGTAAAAAGATTGAAGGTTTCTGGGAGGTGATCAGGAAGGTTGTGGTCAGCCAGCCTGAGAAAGTGCAAGCTTAGGCAAGGCTTATACTGCTAGCTTAGGCTAGTAAAACTTCATAGAAACTAGGAGAAAATAGTTTTACTGTTTTGAAATGTATACTGGTAACAATTAACTTGGACAGAGCTAAAGTTGCCAGTATGCAAGGGGTTAATTAAGTAATAATAGAAAAGTGCCTATTTAACGCCAATATTTGCATGTTCTTTCCCCCAGTTACTTTCCCTCCTGTGCCTAATCCTAGGAACAGATTCCCTAGAGAATTGTCTGTGCTATTACAGCAGCTATTTAATTTTCAGATGTATTTTTCAGATGAATCAAATCCCCTCAGAGGTGCCCTTTCCGATGAAAACAAACTTAATTTGAAAAGCCTATTTTGAACTAATTGGTTAATGGCTCCATTAGTTTTCTATTAGAATGGGTATTAAGCTCATTGGGATTAGCATGTTAGCACTGCAGATATTAGTCATCTGCATGAAATCCGGTGTCAGAGTCCATTGTATGGCACAGTTAATAACATGCACTAACTCACAAGCACATCCTGCAATGCGCCATACCTATTGGAGGGCACTCAGAGAATACATTATGGTGCACACACCCCATAGGCATAGAACAATTTTCACACAAGCTGCACCATTTGGCGGACCCTGAGACAGGTCATTTACCTCCAGGTCTGGACTGGGAGTTAAAATAGACCCTGGCATTTCAAGTACACAGAGGCCCATACAGCCCCCCTCCCATATGCCCAGGAAATAGTGAGTGTCTATGGCATTTTACAGCAGCCCCTCTGGCATTTGCCAGAACCTACAGATTGCCAGTCTGGACCTGTTTTCCCCTCCCTAGGATTATCAGAAATGGAGGAGAGAGCTTTATAGGCACATGGGTTCTAGGTATTGTAGCTTCTTATCCTACTGTTTTCCTCTCTATGGGAGGTCTTTGTATGCTGTTCACCAAACAAATTATTTCTGCAGCATAAACAGCAAAACTGCCCTTTGCCACAGGATTGGATTTTAGTAGCAAAAACCTAACCTCTCTGCAAATCGGAGTTATTGACTTATTGACACTACTGCTGCCTTGCAATCTTTTTTCCCAGAGCACAAAAGATTGGAGAACCTATACACATGCTAAGAAGGTTTTACATGCTCTCAGATTAATTAGCAGTATGCTGAGAGGGATGTCATCTCTCTAAGAAGGTATTTAAACCGAAATAATGCTTACATTACAATTTTTGCCAGGTGGGAAAAAAGCACGACCATTGATAAATATATTTTTTTCAGACATATTATTATAACAGAAATCAACATTCTTGTGATGTTCTTGGTATTTTTTTAATGAATGAGACTGTTTTACACATAAAATGTGATATAAACACTGCAGTGTTGAAATGGGAGGAAGCATCATCCAGTATAATACTGCCCCCTGGTGGTTACTTTTACTGTTATGCCGCTATGTACAACTGTTCTCAGGCATATACACATTAAAAAGCATTTATTAATGTTAAGTTATTGGAAAAGCACTGTCTATGAAGATTTAATAGTGAAAAAGTGATCCAGGCACATACTGAATAAATGGAATGTTAAAATAACATTTTCATTTGCACTTAATACTCATATTTAGACTGGAACCAGAATCAATACACAACTAAGCTTGCAAATCCAAAGTAAACAAATACAGATTTAGTTATGATCTTATTTGTTTGACTAATACCAGCATTTTTATATCCTGTAAAAAACATAAGCACATTTTAATAATTGTTATTACACATATTTTGTAGATTGTCATGATCTATCTAGCCACATTATGGTACTTCAATATATGGGGGGGGGGGGGTCCCATGGGCTAATATACACCATGCTGAACCTTCAGTCCAATCCAACCAGTGAGAACAAGAGTTTCATTCCACTGACCTCTGTCGGCCTACTTCATACTGCTATATATCCAGTCCATTACTAGTTTACACTGAAAAAATACTTCATCGGGCTGTATGACATTAATATGAACATGACTGACAGGGCAGGTTGGTCGGTGATTCCAAAATTGTAAGGCTGACTCCCTTGGGTTATAGGGTTGGGTCACAGCCTAAATGCCGGCTATGGTAAGATCTGGGTAAAATGCCTACTTGCTCTACTTGCCCTTCCTGATAAAGGGGCAACTGTTTATGTCTTTAATTTTTTCCCCTGCCTCTCAGCCCTACCTCCCATGCTGCCGCCACCGTCACCACTGCTGCTGCCATCCTCACCCTGAATTGACATTCCACTGTGGAACACACGCCCATCTTAGATTTTTTTTTTACAGGCGTTTAAAGTAAAACTACGCCTTCAAACATATATAAAAATATATTGCAGAAACTAGCTCATATGTAAAACCCTGCTTCATCTAAATAAATAATTTTTATAAAAAATATACTTTTTTAGTAGTATGTGCTATTGGGTAATCCTAAATAGAAAATTGCCACTCCCCACTTCATCTAAATAAATAATTTTTATAAAAAATATACTTTTTTAGTAGTATGTGCTATTGGGTAATCCTAAATAGAAAATTGCCATTTTAAGAATTAAGGTCGCCTGGTCCTGGGGTCATAGGATTCACAGTGCACATAAACAAGCCAAGGCACACATACATGCTAGGCCCCATCAGCAAATGAATGGACAGAGTTTTGTCTTTTGCTTCCACACTACTCCCTGTTACACTTAAAGCTGCATTATTTCTGGTCATGTGATCTCTGAGGGAGCACACAGCCCATCACTAAATGGTGGCTCAAGGGAAAGGATGTAAAAGGACAATATTTACTGATATATTCCAGTTTGATGAGATTCTTTAATAAGTCACTTAACATAATATAAACTGTTGGTTAAGTATTCATTCTGGGGGTATAGTTTTCCTTTAAGCCAGGTAGAGAGAGAGAAAGAGGGCCAAGCAGCATGGGAACTTTGCTATTGGTATCCTGCTTGTGCAAGGTTGATTGGGCCCACCAATTTGATCTTTTCCCAGGGCCCACAAGGGGGGGGGGGGGGGGCCCTGAACACATTCCTGGTGAAAAGAATAAACTCAAATGCTTACTATAACCATGAATGAGCTTTCTGCATCTCTCTATTGAAAACTGGATTACTCTTACTTTGCAAACTGCTCCAATTAGGATGTCTTCAATCAACTGCAGTTTTCAGATCTCATCACAGTCCTTTAATGGGACAGAGATCTGGATGCACTGTTTGCCGAGACTGTAGGGATAGTGTCTTTTTTTTTGAAGGCTTCATAAAAAATAAAGTGTTGTGCTTTACCAAAGAGTTCTTCTTTCTTCTCCTCTGTCCATAAGACAATCCCCCCAGTCTTAAGTTTATCTGTAGTGGGGAGGTCTTCTTGGATCTCTTAGCACAGAATCCCTTACATTGATTTGGCAACTAACTGGCAGATGACTGAGGCTTTTTCATCACAATCTGAAATTTTATTGTGTTGGGTTGAAAACCCCAACATACTGTTCTTCCACTTTGGCTTATTCTTCCGCTTCTTCTTCTTCGCGCCCCCCCCCCCCCCCCATTTTCTAAACGCTACTCCTCCTACAGTTTTAGGGGTACAACACCCAAACTTGCCACACTTCTTCGCCCTATAGCGGAGCAGGTTGCTTGTGCTTTTCTAAGCGATCCCGCCCCCCGTCTTTTTGTGGCGCCGCTCTGAACACCCCAATTTTTCCATTGACTTTGACAGGGAAGATTTTCAAACTGCTGCCACTCTTACAGCTTTGAAGCTACACCCCCCAAACTTGAATAACACAATCATGGGGTCACCCTGAATGAAACAGTGAAATTTGTTGGATGACCCCAAAGTGGGAAGGGCCAACAACAGCCAATCAAATTGAACCCATTGACTTTAATGGGGAAATTGAAACTGCTGCCAATCTTACAGCTTTGAGACTACACTCCCCAAACTTGAATCACATAGTCATGGGTCCAGCCTGAATGAAAATATGATGATTGCTGGATGCCCAATAGTGGGCAGAGCTGTGAACAGCCAATCAGATTTTACCTATTACTTGCCATTCTCACAGTAATAACATAATCAGATTTTACCTATTGACTTTCAATGGGGAAATTCACCCTGCTGCTATTCTCACAGTAATAACACCAGGGGTAAGAAAAAGTAGGCAGAGCCACCAACAGCCAATCAGATTTTTATTGGTTTGTTGCCAGGGTTCCCAAACTTTGCATAGTCAGACACTGGGTGACTACGCATTTAAAGGAACAGTAACACCAAAAAATGAAAGAGCTTTAAAGTAATAAAAATATAATGCACTGTTGCCCAGCACTGGTAAAACTGGTGTGTTTGCTACAGTAACACTACTATAATTTATATAATAAGCTGCTGTGTAGCCACGGGGGCAGCCATTCAAGCTGGAAAAAAGGAGAAAAGGCACAGGTTACATAGCAGATAACAGACAAGTTCTGTAGAATACAATAGTGTTTTATCTGTTATCTGATATGTGCCTGTGCCTTTTCTCCTTTGAATGGCTGCCCCCATGGCTACATAGCAGCTCATTTATATAAATTATAGTAGACTTTTTTGAAGTAAACATTCAACTTTTACCAGTGCAGGGCAGCAGCACATTACTTTTTAGTTACTTTTATACACTTTCATTTTTTTGTGTTACTGTTCCTTTAAGGTTTTTTGTATTTTTGTAAGTGGGTGGAGCCACCAACAGCCAATCAGATTGTACCTATTGACTTTAAATGGGGAAATCCAACCTGCTGCCATTCTCACAGTATTAACACCAGGGTCCCCAAGCTTTTCACAGGGTTCGCAAACTTTGCACAGTCAGTCACTGCGTGACTTCGTACTCAAGGTTAGAAAAAGGGGGCGGGGCTGCCAAAAGCCAATCCCATTTCTTTCATTGTTTTCAGTGGGGAAATTTTAACTGCTGCCATTCTCACATGTTTAATGTCAGGGTCCCCTGCACAGTTTGTCACTGGGTGACTACGCATTCAAGTTTTGTTTTTTATTTTTTAAAAGAAAAGTGGGCGGAGTCACCAACAGCCAATCAGACTTTACTTATTGACTTTCAATGGGGAAATGCAACCTGCTGCCATTTTCACAGTATTAACACCAGGGTCCCCAAACTTTTCACAGTTGGTCTCTAGGGGACTGCAGTTTTAGTTTTGAAAAGTGGGCAGAGCCACCAACAGCCAATCAAATTTTACCTATTGAATTTTATTGATTTGATGCCAGGGTTCCCAAACTTTGCACAGTCAGTCACTGGGTGATTATGTATTCAAGTTTTTTTGTTTTTTTTTACAGTGGGCGGAGCAACCAACAGCCAATCAGATTTTACCTATTGACTTTTAATGGGAAAATTTAACCTGTTGCCATTCTCCCAGTACTAACACCAGGGTCCCCAAACTTTTCACAGTTGGTCACTAGGGGGCTGCAGTGTTAGTTGGGCGGAGCCACCAACAACCAATAAGATTTCACCTATTAAATTGTATTGGTTTGATGCCAGGGTTCCCAAACTTTGCACAGTGAGTCAGTGGGTGACTACGCACTCAAGGTTAGAAAAAGTAGGTGGGGCCTCAAAAAGACAATCACATTTCTTTGGTTGTTTTCAGTGGGGAAAATTTTAACTGCTGCCATTCTCACATGTCAGGGTCCCCAATTTTTGCACAATTTGTCACTGGGTGACTATGTTCCAAGTTTGGAAAAGTGGGCGGGGCCAACAACAGCCAATCAGATTTCACCTATAGACTTCATACTGTATGTTTAAATTTAAACTGCTGCCATTCTTTAAATATTAGTACTAAGGTCCCTAAACTTTGCAGAGCTAGTCACCAGGTAACTGCAGTTCAGAGAAAAAGTGGGTGGAGCCACCAACAGCCAATCAGATTTTAACTATTGATTTTCAATGGGGAAATTCAGCCTGCTGCCATTCTCAGAGTATTAATACCAGGGTCACTAGGGGACTGCATTTTTAGGTTTTTAAAACCCATTTCACCTATTTACTTTCAATGGCGAAGTGTAAAATGCTGTCAGTCTCACAATTTTTATGCCTGAGTCCCCAAACTTTGCACAGTTGGTCACTGGGGGACTGCAGTTCAAAAATAAGCCAATCAGCTTTCATCCATTTAATTTTATTGGTTTAAATTTAAAATGCTGCCATTCTCACACTATTTATGCCAGGGTGCCCTCTGACTCAAGGTTAGAAAAAGTGGGCACACCCACCAACCACCAATCACAATTTACCTATTGACTTTTATTGGTTTAAATTTAAACTGCTGCCATTATTTAACTATTAATCCTAGGGTCCCTAAACTTTGCAGAGTTAGTCACTGGGTAACTGCAGTTCCAGGTTAGAAAAAGTGGGTGGAGCCACCAATCAGATGTAACTCGTTGACTTTCAGTGGGGAAATTTAAATTGCTGCCATTCAGACACTATTAAAACCAGGGTCCCCAAACTTTGCACAGTGGTTTTTACTATATAATTGTGGTCCAAGGTTACAAAAAAATGGGCGGAGCCAACAACAGATCAGATTTCATTCAGTGACTTCACGTTGTTCAACCCAACACAAAGTTTGTTCTCAAACTTCCCTTTCTAGTTCAATTTGAATACTTACTTTGATATTACTTAAAGTTGCTGCTTTTCTTTCTACTTCCTTTCTTGATGCTGCAAGGAAGAGCTGGGGAAGCATGAGCATTCACTTTTCCGCATGCTCTGTTCCCTTCCTATCTCAGACTCAGCACTAATCAGAATGACAGGCAATATCCTTAACACTATGCAACGGAACAAGGGAAGGATGGGCCATACACAGTAGCAGCTACCTCTGTCCCGACTCTACCTAGCAAAACTGCTGCAGATCTTTGCATGAAGGTAGTGTGGGAGAGTGAAATCTCTAGTAGTAGTAGTAGGTAAGCCCAAATTTCAAATGGAAAGAAGGAAAATGAATGATTATTAAAGTGACCCTTGTATGTATAATAAGCATGCACCATTTAAACGGTGCACAAATGTTAAGCAGCACAGAATCAGCTGGCAGTTTAGGTAATATGTATATTCAAAGGAAGACACACGTTGCTCCTCTTTAGAAGAATTAATGCAAGATGAGGAAACCTCTCAAAGAACATATACTACCTACAGGGTAAGCAATGATTGTCCAGCTTAATTAAACTCCTGAACCTAGCACTCCAAACAAGATGCTGCTGCCATGTGAATTAACATTTGTCTTGCCTTGAATATATATATATATATATATATATTTATCTAAACATACAAGAATTTATTTTTATAGGGTTCTTTGAGACCCTATAAAAGTAAATAGGTGAAATGTTATTGGCTGTTGGTGGCTCCACCCACTTTTTTCTAACTTTGAACGGCAAATACTCAGTGAAATCTAATGGGTGGAAATGGATTTGCTGTTGGTGGCTCCTCCCACTTGTTCTAACCCTGAATATGTAGTCAGCCAGTGACTGACTGTGCAAAGTTTGGGAACCCTGGCATAAATAGTGAGAAAAGCAGCATTTTAAATTTAAACCAAAAACATTCGATAGGTGAAGTCTGATTGGCTGTTGGTGGCTCCACCCACTTTTTAAAACCTAAAAATGCAGTCCCCTAGTGACCCTGGTGTTAATAATGTGAGAATGGCAGCAGGTTGAATTTCCCCACTGAAAATCAATAGTTAAAATCTGATTGGCTGTTGGTGGCTCCACCCACTTTTTCTAACTCTGAACCGCAGTTACCAGGTGACAAGCTCTGCAAAGTTTGGAGACCTTAGTATTAATATTTAAAGAATGGCCGCAGTTTAAATTTAACATATGAAGTCTATAGGTGAAATCTGATTGGTTGTTGTTGGTCCCGCCCACTTTTCTAAACTTGGAACATAGTCACCTAGTGACAAACTGTGCAAAGTTTGGGGACCCTGAGATTAAACATGTGAGAATGGCAGCAGTTAAAATTTCCCCACTGAAAACAATGAAAGAAATGTGATTTGCTTATGGCGGCCCCGCCCACTTTTTCTAACCTTGAGTACGAAGTCACGCAGTGACTGACTGTGCAAAGTTTGCGAACCCTGGCATCAAACCAATAAAATTCAATAGGTGAAATCTGATTGGCTGTTGGTGGCCCTACCCACATTTCAAAACTAAAACTGCAGTCCTCTAATGACCAACTGTGAAAAGTTTGGGGACCCTGGTGTTAATACTGTGAGAATGGCAGCAGGTTGAATTTCCCCACTGAAAGTCAATAGGTAAACTCTAATTGACTGTTGGTGGCTCCGCCCACTTTTTCTTACCTTGAACCACAGTTACCTGGTGCCTAACTCTGCAAAGTTTGGGGACCCTGGTGTTATTACTGTGAGAATGGCAGCAGGTTGGATTTCCGCCAAATCAATAGGTAAAATCTCATTGGCTGTTCACAGCTCCACCCACTTTTGGGCATCCAGCAATCATCATATTTTCATTCAGGCTGACCCCATGACTATGTGATTCAAGTTTGGGGGGTGTAGCCTCAAAGCTGTAAGTGCGGCAGCAGTTTGAAAATCTTCCCTGTCAAAGTCAACGGAAAAATTGGGGTTTTCAGAGCAGCACCACAAAATGATGGGGGGCGGGATCGCTTAGAAAAGCACAAGCAACCTGCTCCGCTATAGTGCGAAGAAGTGGGGAGAGTTTGGGTGTTGTACCCCTAAAACTGTAGGAGGAGTAGCGTTTAGAAAATGAGGGGCGCTAAGAATAAGAAGAAGCGGAAGAAAAAGCCAAAGTCGAAGAACAGTATCTTGGGGTTTTCAACCCAACACAATAAAAGTTTAGAGAGAAGAAAAGGTAGTGAAAATCATCATAATTACGTGTTGCATCGTTATCATTGGCCACATGGTTCATGCTTTCACACTGCTCATGTGGTTAAAGGGAAACTATACCCCTGACATAACAAAAATATATGGCATAAACAGCCCATATAAATAAGATAATAACATCTTCCTGCTACATTTAGAACCTGTATTATATCCTGTCATGTGATCAGGGAATTACACAGAATACCACATGTATAAGTACATGTATATGCCAATTTGATAAGGTTCTCTGATTATTTCCTTGTAATGGTAACTTTTTTTCTGAATATTTAGAAGGAAGAAGGAAATATCAATTACAGTTAAAAGGTTTACGTGAAAAGTTTTTTACTTAGGAGTGGAAGCTGCTATTATCATTTCTCTGACAAAGGCTGTTAGTTTGAACATTTACATCAGTGCTTCACTGACAGGAACTAGTCAGTTAATGAGAGAATCCAAATTTTATATATGTATATATAATCTTTTAGATTGTAAGCTCTAATGAGCATGGGCCTCTTCCCCTCCCTTTTTTAGTCAGTATTTGTATATAATCTTTATGGCTGAGGTGTACACCCTTCTACTGTAGAGCACTGGTGAGCCTAAAAAGATAGATTAATATAATGTTGCCAAAACTACATTTTGCCACACATCTTGCATTTTGGTTACCAGACAAATTTAATTTAGATTTGTTATACTGCAAGGACAATTAAAGCACTTCAATTAGAAGTGTTTGATAAGAACATAAGCCTCTGACTGAAATCTCCAGCAATCATTTCCCTTTCCACATGATTTCACTACACCAAGAAGCTCAAATATAGAAAAAAAATAACATTTTAATTGTATTGTTTTTTTACAAAAAGCACAAACACTTTTGCAATATTCTTTAAATTATACTTCCTTTAATATGCTGCTCCAGTTCGTATCCAGCAAATCTGAAGTCCTGATTATAGAAACAGTGCTTTCAAAAGTGTCCAGTATCCACCCCCCTCCAAAAACTCCCCAGAAACATGAAATAACTTGTTACATTGCATCGTAATCTTCTTCATCCTCGTGTTTGCGCTTTAACGAGTTGGATTCATTATTTGTACTCTGTGATGATACCATATTTGTTGTAATGAGAATATTTTTTGAACCAATTAGAGATGGGTTAATGAGGACATTCTGAACTGTGGTCGTTGTTGGAGTAGCTAGAAAAGAACAAACACATAGAAATAATTGAGATTTTATAAGAAGTTAGCAAATATAGTTTAGTTAAAATTGGTCTTTATTTTCTCTTTTTCTGTAAAGTTTTACTTTATCACAAATGTATCTCATTACAGGTAAAGTTACATTCTTTGTATGCTGACACCGCAACAAAGTAGCAGACTAATTCCACATGGATTTCATGGCAGTGTTTTGAGTGCAAAGGGGGGGGGGATTTTCATGATAAAAAGTGCAAGCACTGGCATGTTTATTGCATCCCATTAAAAAAAAAAACGGTTGACACAATTGGGCGATTTAGGGCGTTTGCAGACTGAAAAATGATGACTGAAAATCACATCTGGTGCCATTGGCCCAAACTTTTATATTTAAAGAAAACTGTAGCAGAATTGTACAGTATCGTAAGAAAGCACTACTCTATTTACCACAAAGTCTGTATTATTTCCTGTAAGTGAAGAAGAAAAAACAAAAAGTTTACCAACCTGTTTTAACTGAGGTCTGTGAGGTTGGAATCTGTACGGTAAACCTCTGACTAGTTAGTGATACAGGCGTGCCCACTTTGGAAACAGAAACTGTTTGTGCAGATGGTGTCCCTACATATACAGGCAAGGTACAAAATGAAAATGTTCATTACCCAAACAAACATGGTAGCTTCCTAGAACAGCCAACCAACAAAAGTCAAAAGTGCAAGTGCCAAGCTCCTCCATCAAGAGAGGTCTGTCAAATGTGCTGCCTTGTGTTTCATTGTTTCTAACGCCAGAGCCACCAGGGCAGAGAATAGAAACACTGACACTGCTTTTAATAGTTATATATACAAATACTTAAAAAAAAAAAACATTACAAAATATGTAATGAATGTATATAGCAAAGTTGCTTAGAATTATGTTTTCTTTTATTAGGCAAACATTATTTTTGGGGTTGACATATCCTTTAAACTAATCAACATTTTCAATATTTGCTTTTAGATATCAAGTAGTTCAAAATATATTAATCACTCTTTTACTGCCTGTATGCAATATGCACGAGCCATCACAACCTGCAGATAAAGTGCAGTTTGCCTGCAAGGGAAAGACCTAATGCAAGCTGAGTGTATGCAGGCATTCTTATAACATCTCATACACAACATAAATGATACTAATATATCTGTACTACACTATACTATATACATTTACCTTCATTTTGCCCTGGTATATGTGAGCAGTTATTGGGAACTGTGAATGCTTCTTAAAAATTTTAAGAGACTGGTTCATATTTTGATTGTTAAAATACGATTTTTATTTTTAATTTAATCAATATAGTAAAAAAATATAACGCCTATTAGATGCCCTTAAAAAGAAACCACTTGTATAATTTTCATATTGTTTGCTAATGTGACCAGAAGTATTAGCAGACCCAGGAAATCAACATACCTAGAGTTGGAGTGCTTGGTCGACTGGTTACAGCTCCCATACTTAATCTTGGCACGGTTATTCTTCCAGCTGAAGAAGACATCTATTAAAAATAGAAGAGTTAAACAGTTAGACACACTATCCACCCAAATGCATAGATAAATCAAGGCTGCAGCCTAGTTATGTATCAAATGCTAGCTTTTTCAAGATCCAAATCAATTTCTACAACTAATTTTACCTCCTTCTATATTAAATCTCTTTTACCCATGTCTAGATTTTTACCTCCTTGCTCAAGCTGACCCCAAATCGTCAGCTAAAATATTTATTTAAATGATTTCTGCCCCAATGTACTAGAACTAAAAGCAGCACCTAATATTAGGCATAGTTACCTTCTTCTGTATTGTTTTAAGGCGATAGTTTGGGGCTGTCAAGCAGTATCTATCCGGTGGCAACCTTGGTCCAGCATATGGTTTTATTAATGGGAGAGGCGTTTGGTTCTTTTGCCGTGCAATATCTAATAAAAACTGCATGAACAGAAAAAAAATCAGTTGTTATATCAGAAAGCTGAGCCCTGTAACAAGTACATAAGGTCAGATTTTATTTTTCTAGCCAGCAGTACATTCCTTGCTCCTTTAAAATGTGTAGCAGACACCAAAGCAGAAAAGTGTTCTAAGGATTTTATGAATCATTAGCCTCACCATGCCCTAGATTATAAATTCAATGGGACAGACAAACTTCTTTCGATACACATGGCACTTAATTCTTATTTATTATAATGCATATCTTCTTCTGTATGTACTTTTCTACATACCATATATACTCGAGTATAAGCAGAGTTTTTCAGCACCAAAAATGTGCTGAAAAAGTCAGCATCGGCTTATACTCGAGCATATACGGTACCCACTCGCGCCCCCCGTGCACCCCGGGGTCCACATGAGTCCACAGGGGGCGTTACCGTGCGGCTCCTCCCGTGTGCGTCAGGTGTTTGTGTGAGACAATGAGCAAACTCTCCTTCCGAGCGCGGACGCCGCCAAACCTCTACCGCTGCGTCTCTATCAACCGGGCCGTGCCGTGCTGCAGATGCAGACGGGGATGGAAAAGGAGGAGGAATCGGTAATATATATTTTTTTATTCCCCCCTCCTCCGTCCATTGTAAATGGGAGATTGGTATTCAGGAAGCCTCTTACGCCGGACGGGATACGTAGGGGTCGCTGTTTTGCCTGCTAGCTACGTCAGGGTTGGTTGGCGTTAGGCTCTGGCAGGCATAGTTGGCGGCAACCACCGTGTTGTTGCGTGCGGTCCCTACGTCAAAGTGGGATCGGGACGTAGGCGCAAGTTGTGTTGTGAATAGGAAGCACCGTTGGGGAAGCGTAGCACAGCGGCTGCAGTTCTGTTGCCGGCTTGAGCTGTATGTGTTATTGGGACCGATACTGCTGTCAGTGTTATTAAAGGGGAAGTTCTCCTTAAACATTGTTAGCTATAGACAGTAGCCAACTAGGTGTATTAGTCCAACTAATCTAATATTTGTGTTTGCTAGCACGCAGCCCCCCCCCCCCCCCCCCATGCGTGCGTAACGAATTACAGGGCGCCCTGCAGCTACCGGCGCGCTCACTCAGTGCCCCGGAAGAGACTGCAGCGCTGTTGTTGCGGTGGCCCCTCTGGGAAATGAGAACTGTGGGCTTCTGTGAGGGTCGCTACGTGAGGGTTTCCATAGGGGGCATGGGGGGTTGGAGAGAGCCCTAGGCTTATACTCGAGTCAATAAGTTTTTCCAGTTTTCTTAGGTAAAATTAGGTACCTCGGCTTATACTCGAGTATATACGGTAGTTAAGTTGTACAATGCTGCATACCTTAGTAGCGCTTTAGAAATAAAGCTATACATATGTAACAATAAACGTGCTGTGTATTTGTGTATTTGGCAAATCAAACCTGGAGACCTCAAACCACAGCCCCTTGTGACTATAGTCCTCTCTTGTTGAGGTGAGGGTGCAAAAATGTGGTTCTAGGGAAAATAATTTGCATTACAGTTGTATAGTTATAAAATCACTGGCTTATAATTGTTCATAGAACAAGCAACAAACTATAATTATACTCACATCTCGTGGAGGAGGAGATGTAAATGACTGGTCAGTTCTACACTGAATTGCAAGTCTTACGTCATCTGCATCAACATCAGATTTTTTGGCATGACTAGAATAAATCTTTGCATCCTCCAATATTGTTGTTACATATCCTTAAAAAAAAACACAAATGAAATATACTGAAAATTATACTCTGAGCTTAAGCAAGTAACAGAAACTCAGAGGTTGCATGTTAAAGTATATATAAGTATTATCACCAGCATAGTGGCAAAACAATGAGTTAGCTCTTTGCATCTGCTGAAATTAAATGTAGTTATTAAAACTTTACTTACAGGGATTCTATCATGATTTTTATGGTCTACTTTTTATTTCTAAATAACATTGTTTATATAACAAATAATTCACTCTACCATTAAAAATGTTATTCTTGAACCAACAAATGTAATTTTTGTTAGTTGTAATATTGGTGTTTAGGCAGCCATCTCAAAACATTGTGCCTGAGTCTGAGCTTTCAGAAGGAGCCACCGCTATACATTAAAAACTGCTTTCAGGTAACATATTGTTTCTCCTACTCCCATGTAACTGGAGTCCCAAACCAGACTTGGATTTTTTTTTTTTACTACCGAGTGTTATTCTCTACCACTTTAAATTTGACCACACATGCACCCATATTATCGTACTATATTCGGTGCGTGTATGGTGGATTGATGAGGCGACCAATATTGCCTTGGAAATCCTCGGACAAAAGCCTTGGATACTGGTCATCTCGTCAATCGCGTGGGACAAAAGATTTTGATCGGGTGCCGTTAAAGGCGCCTGAGGAAAAGCCATGTTTAGGGCTGAATTGTCAAATAGGGGAAGAATTCCTATTGTTTCTACCTCCATATCTGACGATTCAGCCCTGAACATCAGTCTGTTGTACATATTGATGCTATTCATTGAAGGTATAAACACGCTTCCATATAGCTGAGACACAAAAACCTGCAGTTTACTTATATACCTCTCAATCTCTGCTTTCACCAGAATAAAAACTGAGCAACACACAAGTCACTGCCTGAATAACAGACTAACACAATAACTGTGTGTTTCAGTGCAAATCTATTGACATAACCAAAAAAAAGTGACCTCTCTCTAAGAACACACACATTCAGTCTGCCACGTCAATCATTTTTGATCTAACTTGGGCTGTTTAGACACCTATTAATGAGTACATTTGAGCCTGTTTGAAAATTGACCTAGAATACCTTATGTGCCCCAATTAATTCTGTAAGGTAATCCCATGCCTGCTAAATAAGAAGCATGAAAAAGATACTGTAAAGTACTATACTGTCACACTATGTGTTTTGTGAGTTGATGGAGAAACCGGGTACGATGTGACACCACTTAAGTGTCCTTCCCACGGAACAGATTTTGGCCTCAAAATTCTCAAATAAGCTTTTCAGGAACCATGTGTCCAGTGAGAGGCAGATGCCATAGATGCCACTTACTAAGGACAGCTTTAATCAAATACCATATGAACACTATGAAGTATTCAAAAACCATTGTCGTTCCCTTTACATTACTTACTGTATGTAAATTCAAGCATCTGGTTAATTACTCTTGGTTCATACTCTGTAATTCCCATGTCTTTGAGAATCTGGGCCATCACCTGCAAATAAAAAGAAATGTTCTTATAAATCTTTTAAAACAAAGAGCTAATAAACAAGGAAATGGACCATAATCTATAGAGACTGAGTCGGCAGCTTATTAGCCTGTGTATGGCCAGTGTAAGATATTTGCACAGCAATATACTCTTTCCTCTCCTACATTTTTATAATTCCTAGCCACCTGTACAGATATTATAAAACGGTTTAAAATAAAAATTTAAGTTTTCCAACCATATCAATTACATGAAATAAGTTTGCTTATATGCTTTCACAAGTAAGCAAAACCATTACAGTACATGGGCCTCGAAAAGAAAATGATTTCATATGTATTTCTCATTTACGGTGTCCCTTTACAGATTAGTGCATGTTCTCTGTACAGGTATGAGACCCGGTATCCAGAATGCTTGGGTCTTTCCGTAATTAAACCCAACAGGATTGTTTTGGCTCCAATAAGGATTAATTAAATCTTAGTTGGGATCAAGTACAAGGTAGTGTTTTATTATTAGAGGGAAAAAGGAAACCCTTTTTAAAAACGTGAATTATTTGATTAAAATGGAGTTTATGGGAGATGGCCCTTCCGTAATTCGTAGCTTTCTGGATAATGGGTTCCCGGATAAGGGGTCCAATACCTGTATTTGGTCACAGCAATCTCTTTGCAATGGAATACAAGCTCTAAAAGACACACTCGTAAAACAAAGAATATTGCAAATATAACAAGCTAATGCATGAACTTTACCAGAGGGAGCTGTGAGAACATTTTATGCTATATAGTACAATTCGGATATGAGGAAAACTGTTAGTGCTACAGACTGGCACTTAATAATAACAACAACAACATACCTCCCAACATTTGAAAAGTAGGAGGGACAAAAATATCTGCCAAGCGGAGCGCGTCAAAATTTTTCATACCACTTTATGGAACTGAGCGGTGCAGAAGCTGTGGCGCTCCCGAGAGACTTGCGTGTGACATCACGGGGAGAGGAGCAGACAGCAGGGGACTTTAGAAAGTGGGACATTTACAAATCGATTCGGGACTGCGGGACAGGGTGGTGAATTCAGGACTGTCCCGCGTAAAGCAGGACAGTTGGGAGGTATGCAACAACATGTATTTATAAAGCACCAACATATTCCTCTGCACTGTACAATAAATGGGTTTATACACTGGACATACAAATCAACCAATAACCCATGCAAAAGGTAAAGAGGACCCTGCCCAAAAGATATTGCAATCTTTGCTCTTCCATATAAGCAGAAATGATGCCCTCACAGAACGTACAGATCCCCTATACTCACCACTATTAAAGGGGGTTCTCGGAAAAAAAGCTCCTTTACTAAACAATACACGGGTGTAATTCTTAACTCTCCAATATATAATAAACACGGTCAATGATTTTAAAAGTTATGTATAAATGTAATCGCAGCACAATTTACAGTCCGTGCATTTCTGTTTATGACTATAGAGACAATGCAGCAGTAAGCATCTAAGGAACAGAGGCGGGGAGCGGATTTCTGCTACTTAGTTTCAAGAGTCACAACCCGAGAAAAAGATGAGCTTTTGGCAAAAACACAAAAGAAAGTCAGTGTAGCCGCAGCTCATACAGAGACTAATACTTGGCCAATTAATTCATATTTGTGCAGCGAAACGAGTGATGTGCAGACTAGTATCAAACAGACTAGCCCAGTAATACAGCTCGGCATACACACGCAGCCGTTTAACACAACATAATCACTGGCCTCCTGTAAAAAAACAAAAAAAACCACTAACACCGATTTATTTTATTTGTATCATCGCCTTTTGTACCTGAGCATCCTTCGGAGCGCTCTTGGGCGAAGCCATTTTAGCCTGCTCCATTACGCCGGACCGCCTGGAACCTAAACTTCCGGTGTCTACAAGCGCCAGAGAACCCAGAGGTTATACGTTTGCAAAGGAAAGTAACACTTCCGGTATGTAAAAATCGCCATCTTTTGAGTGGCAAATGAGCAGGAACTTGCGCTTTCAGTGTTATAAGATGCAATTGGTAGCGGGTGCAGGTTCCAGATTTGGTGTTCTGCGCATGAATTACTAGGCAGAAATGAGTTTGACATGGAATAACTACTGATAGCAAATAAAACCTGTAACTTAGTGCTTTTGCTCTGTCTTGTAACTGAATAGTGGCTTATAATGCAACAGTGCTTAGTGGTCCCATCAGTTATAATCGGTGCTTAGTGATGTAGTTTGTGTAAAAAAAAAAAAGGCTTGTAGTCTTGTAAAAAATAACCAGCGCTGGATTTCTACTGGGGGCGCCCCGAGGCCGCCCCCCCCCCCCGCCACACAAGCGTGCATGTGCGAACAACCCCCCAACGCCACGCGCATGCGTTGCGGCGGGGCGGCCCCTTTGTTTGTGCCGCCCTAGGCCCGGGCCTTTGTGGCCTCACCACAAATCCGGGCCTGAATATAACATAATTAGAGATAACATTGGAGTTCCATGACCTGTATTAAAGTACTTAAGTTGACTTATAATATCCTTACATTTTACAACAGGGATTACATTATTCATCATAGACATCAGCACCGCAAAGTGTTATTGGGATATTTCTAAAGTTTCACTGCTCTTTCTATCCACGTAGAATGTGTATGTAGCCCAGTTTTGGCTCAGGCTTTACTTCTAACACAAATGTGTATGCGTGTGGCGCTACAGGAGTCCTGTGTCCTCACTTACATGAGGGAGCAGGTATGCTGTTACTTAGCGTGCCTCCACCCAGGGTAGGGACAGGGTAAACTGTAACATCCCTCCCTGGGAAACTTCTCTTAGGTTACTCTGTAGTCCTCCAAATGTAGGGACTCCCTGCAACTCCCGGGACCTTGCCCCCCTTGGGGTGGTTGCTTACCAGGCATTTGAGGATCCACTCTTTGAGTAATTGACCAGGAGACTGGAAGTGCTGAATAACCAAATAAACTTCTTTATTGTATCCACACAGTATCCAGTATTATGACATGCAGGTTCAGGTACTTTCCCCTTACTTCCCTTAGGAGACCCTCTCACTTAGGCTTATTCCCCGGTACTCCCGCCAAGAGATCCTTTCTTAGCGTTCTCCCTGGTACTTACACCAAGAGACCCTCTCTTAGGGCTCTCCCCAGTACTCCCACCAAGAGACACTCCCTTAGGACTCTTCCCGGTACTCACGCTAAGAATACTCTCTCACCTAGGCAATCTCCTTTCTGTGGTCCCTAGCTACCACCTGAGCTGGCCACTTAGTGTACCTGAACTCCGGCCAGTAATGCCGGGAGGTCTTAACCTTACTATCTCCTCGGAGGGGCTTCAGACTGCCCTTTCTAGACTCTGTCTATCCTTTCACTCCTTAAGTGACTATAACAGATCTCTTTGAACTCTATAACTGGAGCCTGTAGATAACCTCTTACAGAGGGAGGTCCCAGGACAAAAGACCTTACACAGAATGTGTGTCATCCCTTTTTATATTGCAGCACACTGCCACCTAATGGTTGCTGCTGAATAACAGGGAAACTCCCTTTTCACACACAAACAGCTGGGACCACCCTTAGGTGTCCATATCCCACAAGGCCACCCTCTGGTGCCTATCTAAAAGGGAACCCAACCTAAGGGGCCCAAATCTTGGGATCCCTACATGTATATGAAATGTCCCCCTGCGCCTTATAAAAAAGAACGCACTCTGGTCTGTTTCCTGTCTGGAAAACTGAATGATCGCAATGGGGGAGTGTGTAAAGACTGCATCACCCTGCACTCTGACACATCAAGCTCTTTAAGCTGGGGTGGAACATCTGAGGATTTACATTTGAGCTGTTTGTGAATATGCCCAATTCATGCCTTTATAGAGGCAGTTGCTGGTTGACTGGGAATGGACCAGGCAAATGCTTTTCCATCTTTGACTTTCATTCTCTGCACCTGCACATTTGTAGATAAAACACATCCTATCACATGGAAAATAAAACACAATAGATGGATAAAAACTGTCTTGCATTGTTTATATTGATTGTGATGTTCCTTATAAAAAACATATGTATTTTGTGGTGGCTTATATACATGCATACTGTAGACTGGATTCTTTAAAGACATATGTTTGTACACGTCTATAAATGTGCAACAAATCTCCCTGTTCGCAGGCGACTAATCTCCCCAAAATGCCATCCCACTGGCGAAAGTGTAAATCGCCGGTGGGATGGCATACGCGGCGGCGCGATTTCAATGAAATCGCGGAAGTTGCCTTGAGAGGAAACTCCTGCGATTTCACTGAAATCGTGCCGCCACGTATGCCATCCCACCGGCGATTTACATTTTCACCGGTGGGATGGCATTTCGGGGAGATTAGTCGCCCGCGAACAGGGAGATTTGTTGCGGGCGACTAATCTCCCTGTGTGCCAGAGCCCTTATAGTATATGTTTACCAGCCCCAGATTGAGTTCCTGTGCTGTTTAGAGTGGGTTGTCTTGATTACAGTGACATTTTCATCTACAATAGACATTAGTAATTAAAGGAAGATAAGCTGAACACACTTGCTATATCTGAATCACTAAAAAACAAGAGATGATTTCTGTGTTTTAACTTTGTCTACAAGGACGCTGTTGGCACTTAGTACAAACACAAAAAAAGCCTCAGTTGTAGAGCCTGCTGCAAAGAGGTAGCCATAAAAGCATCAAGGTATTGGACAGGGTCCAGTTTTAGAGAAAGCACTTGCTAAAGTGCATTATATTCATCTCCCTAAGTTGCTCTTCTGATGAGTATATTACAGTATAAGTTCAATTAACACGCGAGCAGTACTGCACTCTATGTGAATATTTATTTATCCTAACTCATTTGTACTGTATGTTCCAGCACGCCAAAAACCACTCTGTTCTGTTCTTTCAAAAAATTGACAAATTAAACATCTGAAGCTAATGGTATACTAGGATAAGTTTAGCCTTAACTGGACATTAAAAAACACATTACTGTCAAATTAAGTGATTTACTCTATAATTAAGTCTTGGTTGCTTTAGAGTAGGCAGCAGGCTTGAATGATGACATCAATGAAAAAAAATGGACTGAAGTGGTTAAATAAAAGGGTTGCCTGTTTAATGTGGACACCCAGAGAAGATGAGATGTGTGCTATAAATGTGTTTTTTACCAGCAGAACATATATTGCTTAAAACAAAATTAGCATTTTAGTCTAGATATATATGACAAATCAACTGTTACGCAGATATCTAAAATCTGAAGAAAGCTGATCTGCTCATGGAATAAAAATGGGTTTTAACGTAAGTGCTGCCAATACTGGAAGCCATTCAAACTACACAACTGAGGATATGGATTCCTTATTTCACATTTATGTTCTGGTTCCAGTTACAATTCTTTGCATTTCACTATTTTTGCTGGGCATCACAGGAAACCTTCTAACTATAATAGTGTTCAAGAGATACAGAGACATGAGGTCAACTGTCAATATGTACCTTTCTAGCATGGCTGTCTCCGATATTCTTATTTTTCTAGGTCTGCCTTCTGACTTGTACAGAATTTGGAAGTACAAGCCGTATGCATTTGGGAATTTCGTCTGTAAGTTTCTTGTTTACTTGAGTGAAAGCTGCACTTACTGTACAATCCTGCACATCACCATGGTCAGCATAGAGAGGTATATTGCTATATGTTTTCCTTTGAAGGCAAAGATCATTATCACCAAAAGAAGAGTGAAAATTGTCATTATTCTTCTATGGATTTTTGCTTTGCTCACAGCCAGCCCAATTTTGTTTCTTTTTGGAGTAGAACACCCCCCGGGATTTCAACCTGAAGAGACCAAGGAGTGTAAATATACAGAGCAGTCTGCACAAAATGGTCTTCTGCATGTAATGACGTGGGTTTCTACCATATATTTCTTCTTACCCATGTTTTTCTTGACATTTCTTTATGGCCTAATATGCAGGAAGCTTTGGCAAACTAGGCATTGGGCTAGGGGCCCAGCAACTGCAAATAGAGGGAAGTACAACAAGGCAACAGTCAAAATGTTAGGTAAGTCATTAAAAATTAGCTTGTGAGCTTAGCAGAGCCAGCAGCATGTTTTTTTCAATTTAGCATTAACTAGATAAGCCTAGATGACTATATGTTTCTGTACAAAATAACAAAGGGTGTTTTCTAAAGTTGGTTCATTCTTTGCTAATTATTTTGACAGCACAGTGGTGCAGTAGTTAACATTGCTGCCTAGCAGTCCTTGGGTTATATATTTGATTATGACCAGGATGCTATCAGTGTGGAATTTCTCCATGTGGTATGTTTGGTCCCTCTGGTTATTCTAGTTTCAATCCACAGTTCAAAAATATACTGATGGCTCAGCTGACTCTTCAGGACAATGTTAAACTCACTCTAATGTTTGTGCATTTGAAATTATATTGCAAGTTCCACACGAATAGTGACTGATGTGTATAATGACCAATCACTGTAAAACACCGTTTAATATGCCGACACTATATAAATAAAAGATAATAGCATATAGCACACACTTATTTAAATAAAAAGCAAAGCGCCAGCAGAATTAATCATATCTAATTTTATTATCACATTTACAATGAATAAATACATATCCTAGCAAAAGAGATGCATAATTCTAGTTATTTTCTTTTTATGTTTTTTTTTTTTTATTGCAGCTGTTGTAGTTGTGTGTTTCATGCTGTGCTGGTTGCCTTTCCACATTGGACGAATCCTATTTGCGTTGGCTGGGGTAGGAGAGTATGTGTTCTTTGAAGTGACACAGTATTTTAATCTTCTTTCTATGGTCCTTTTTTATCTGAGTGCATCTATAAATCCCATGCTGTACAACATTATGTCAGAGAAGTATCGGTCAGCAATGAGGAGGATGCTGTACCCAAAACAAGGCCTGCAGTCTGGAAGGACCAGGAGTTATCGCTTTTCTCTGGAGGGCACAGAGCTCAGTTCTGGCATGTAAATTTTCAAGACAATGTTACTTCCTGCAACTGTTTAAAAAAATGACTGCAGTGCAATGCAAAACCCATTATTTTTGGATTTGGCTGAATAGCAAATACTCCAAAAAAAATAAAAAATCCCAAACTGAATCCAAACCCTAATTTGCATATTGGGATTTTGGAAAAATGGCATCAATTGTCAACAAAACATTGTAAATTATAGTTGTCAAGAGCTTTAGGGCTAACCTACAGGGGACATTTGGATCAGATTTTGGGGATCAAACTATCTAACTCCCAAAATCTTGTCATGCAACAGCTTGAGAATTTGTGGGATGCTACATAATAAGATGGTGTGTTTTGTTCCTGCGTCTACATCCAACAGTCAATGTATTCAATGAGAGAAACAAGTATTTCAGACACCATCAGAGTTATTCTGTGAGCCAGATCAGCACGAGAACAGGGGCTGGGTTTAGGTAACTATTCCAAACCATATTATTACATTAAAAATCATGAAAAAGCACCAAGAATTCTCACCATATCCATCACCAGAATTAGAATTAATGAACAATCCAAATTTCCCTCCAAGTTGCGAGAATGGTCAATTAGACAGATGGGCAACAACTCAGAATAACCCTACTAAGCTCTGTCATTTCATAGAGAACGGTAGAGTAATATCTCTGCACTCAATACAGAAAAGGTGGGGCCAACATCCTAGAAACCATTGGAACCATATGCAGATCTCTAATTATTTGAATTCAATGGGATTGGAACAACTGACTAGACCACTTACTAGTTGGGAAGTTCTACTACAAGAACAAAAGATATCCCACCCTATTGCAAAATTCTATAAAAAACTAGTAAAAGGGAACCAGGAAGGGAAAACACTTTATATGAAACAATGGGAACAAGAACTCAATACAACCATACATATAGATACTTGGAAGCAAATAACATTATCAGCGCATAAAGGCGCAAGATCCAATAGAGTACAAGAGGCAAATTTTAAACTGTTAAGCAGATGGTATAGAACCCCCCAATATCTGCATAAAATATTCAACAAAGTACAACAGACATGTTGGAGATGTAACAATGCTGAAGGATCTTATAGTCATATATGGTACGCATGTGAAAAAATTAAACCATTTTGGAGAGAAGTATATAACACAATAAACAATTTAAGACCGGGGGTGTATACAAACTGTATAGAAACAATGTTATTTAGCCTGGATAGAACAGGACAAAAAATAATTAAAGATAAATTGACAGTACACTTATTACAGGCAGCTAGAATAATGATACCCAAAAACTGGAGAAACCCAGAAACTCCACAAAAAATTCAATGGATAGGAGAAATAGAAAATACAAAAACAATGGAAGAATTAACAGCTGTAAAATATGGGAGAATGAAAAGCTATGAGAAAATATGGTTAGACTGGTTAAATCAATAAGTAGGATAGAAAACAAACAAGAATAGGAAACATGTATAATATATGTGAATATATCTAATAGCAGGCACCAATAGTAAAGGTCAACAAGTGACAAGAGAAAAGTATTTTATCAAACCTACCTGCTTCCCACCCCCAATACCCAGGCAGTCTCCCACAACAAGAGTTACGTTCATGTTTATGTTTATTAATCTGAAAGATTTCAAGGATTTCGTATTTTAAGTGAGATGTATAACAAAATAATGGGAAAATTGCCATGTCTTTGTACCAAAGTATCCTCTATATTTCTGTATATTCCCCCCCTTTTCCCCCCTTCCTTTTTCCTTTCTGTATCCCCACCCACAAAAATTGAAAAAATTAAAAATAAAGACTTACAAAAAAAAAAAAATCATGAAAAAGCTGCCTAATTTAAATGATGTACAACAGTGCTTGAAAGTTTATGAACCCTTTAAAATTTTCTATATTTTTATATGAATGTGATCTAAAACATAGTAGATAAAAAAAACGTACTTAAACAAATAAAAAAAAATTATTTGGTCATGTATTTATTGTGTGTGGCAAAAGTAATTGAATTGTGCTCTCAGCGCTCTCGACAACTCTTTTTCTGTGGTCCTCAGACACCTCCTTTGTTCGAGCAATTATACACATCTACAAATGTGTTGTATGTGTGATCAGGCTTTGCTGGATCCCGTTCTTTAAGTAACACCTGATTGTCACCCCGTTGAATAAAAACAGCAGACTGATTTCACCTTCAAATTATGCGATAATCCTATGGATTCACTTACTTTTGCCACACGCCGATATATCATTGGATCATTTTTTTTTCCCAATAAATACATGACCAAATATAATCATTTTTGTTTCATTTATTTAACTACGTTTTTCTTTATCTACTTTTAGGACTTGTTTGAAAATCAGATGATGTTTTAGATCACATTCTTATAAAAACATAGAAAATTTTAAAGGGTTCTCAAACTTTCAAAACCGCTATATATTGCAAAGTTGCTTGAAATTCTGTTCACTTTTCAAACAGCTTAAGTTTTCTTTGGGTGGAGTTCCACTTTAAAGAATATTTGATAATGAAGTTTTCTGATTTTAAATGATGTATGACCACTTCTCAGTTTTGGTAGTGGCTGTTGATGCCAATCTCCTTAACTTTTGAAGCTGATCAGGGTGGAGTTCCATCTTCTGAAGGAGCATCTCGTGGCCATTTTTCTTTATTTCAGATAAAGCTACCCTGCAATCTCCATGCCAGTGCTAGTTGCAGATCTGTGTGTGTGTGGTTCTCACATATACTTAATTTGTATATGATGAATGCCTTGTATTTAGAACTTCATTGTTTTTCCTCATTTACAAATAAAATATCTATTATAATATGTGCCTTTTGCCATCCCTACTTTATTTTAATCTGGGACTATACCTATTACGTACACCAGTGATCCCCAACTAGTGGCTCATGAGCACCAACCCCTTGGATGTTGCTCTCAGTGCCCCCAAACCAGGTAGTTATTTTTGAATTCCTGACTTGGTGGCAAGTTTTGGCTGAATAAAAACAAGATTTACTACCAAATAAAGCTTCCTGTAAGCTGATAGTGTGCATAGAGGCTACCTAATAGCCAATCTGAGCCCTTGTTTGGCACCACCATTAACTTTTAAGATGCTTGTGTTGCTCTCCCAAGTCTTTTTACATTTGACTGTGGCTCACGAGTAAGAAAGGTTGGGGATCCCTGACCTACACTATAGAAGTAACTCATAACAACCAATCAGTGATTAGCTTTTATAGGCAGCTGCAGGTAGAATAATGAGAAAAATGTTGATTGGTTGCCATGGGTTACTGCTCCGGTGCAAATTCGTCCACTGACGATAAATGGTGACTTTGCAAACCAATAGGTGACTATTTTTTAATCAATCTGTAAAACCAAGGTTCATCTGAATTTGAGATCATTCAAATATTTTTGGAGGCAAATCTGTATGTTGAATGTATCTTCCCATTAATTGTACAGGGCTGTAGAATATGTTGGCGATTTATTAATACATGTTGATAATAATAGATGACTAACAGGCCATTCAGGTAGCCACTGTTGCATCTCCAAGTGATTTATGTTTTTATTAAGTTGGTTTTAATGTGTTTAAGCTTTTCCCTAAAATAAAGGGCAATAAAGGTATATGTATAAATGTAAAACTGTTTTAACTACAACTAATATTTTGTCTGCTGCATACATATTCTTTGTGTTTTCACCCTGCAACTGCAAACTTTCATCCTATATATAAACAACAGAAGTTGCCAGTTAACATAAATGGGCCAATTATTTGTTAAAACAGTGAGGCACTGGAATTCATCCCCCCCCCTCCCGATGCCACTTTCCAGTTTTCACATCAGATCAAAGAATGAAAAACAGCTACCCTTTAATCATTTTATACTTTTTATTGAACATATTAAATATATTATCTATTTCATAGTAACAATTTAGTAATACATATGCAGGGTAACATTATATTGTAGAAGATACCTCAAATTACAATGAAAGTACAAAGCAACAGATTTCTAACAAGAACACCAAACATACTTCTGGAATGTATAGGCTGTAAAATAAAACAAAAAAAAGGTTAGAACAAAGAGCACAAGGTGTCCAAGAAAGATGAATGTTAGGTATCAGCGAACCACTGTAGTTCAGAGAAAAGTGATATAGAATGAAGGTGAGAAGTTTAATTTGCAGCAATGTAAAATGAGCTGATTTGTGTGCTTGAAAATAGGAGATCTCAAGCAGAAATCCTTTGGCAATGGAGACCCTAAGGCTGTTGGCAGTCTAAAAAGTATGGCCTTCCAGATCTTGAATTATTGATTCCCAGAATCCTAGGCTACTTGTTGGCTGGCTGAGATTCTGGGGTAGTTGAACAATTAAAAAAAATAAAGCCAGCATTTCTCCTTTAAGCAGACTGTAATGATTTATTGCATGTTGCTCATATATGTAACAGATCAATGTAACATTCACACATATATTTGTAACTATATTCCCTGCCAAAGCTGGGCAAAACTGAACTTACTTTCTCTGCACTTCTGACCAAAGGACCACATCTAATCCAAGCTTAATCCTCTTCTGTTTAAGATAATGAATCAAATTATGGTGGCACCTGGCTAACCTTAGTTTAACATTCTGAGTTATGAAATCTCACAAGACTGAGATCATTTATTATGCATGCTCAAGGCCCCCACACATGGACAGATGGTCATACATTGGTGAGATTGGTCTGAAATTATCAAACCATATAAACTATTTAGAACAGTTGACTAGTTTCAGTGAAACCATGGTCTTACTTGGGCTTTACCAAGCACCGGGCAATTAGCATGCTTCATGTACTGCAGAACTCGGCCTGAATAGTTGAATCTTGCCA
This sequence comes from Xenopus tropicalis, assembly GCF_000004195.4. Taxonomy (NCBI): domain Eukaryota; kingdom Metazoa; phylum Chordata; class Amphibia; order Anura; family Pipidae; genus Xenopus; species Xenopus tropicalis. Next base: position 65,838,719 of record NC_030684.2, on the reverse strand, counting down.
AATCTGGCAAGCTACATATAACATTTGACCCACTCCTTTACCAGATGGGTCAAATAAGCAGATACACTGTCTTTTCACTTCCATATCTGCCAATGCCTCAACAATGGATTCTGTGTCTAAACCAACCACTTGCAGCAAGACTGTAGACTATCTTCTGAAAAGCCCTCAGATGCACTCATATTCAGGCAGCAAGGCAAAAACATCTGAACTGCCTGGCCATATCAGGGCACAAGGCCACCTTAACCATGGGTTACAACCATTACATCATATTCTGATAAGACAATTAAAAGTAAAAAATACAAAAAACCTGCTGAGTTAAAGAATGTTTTAGCCATAAAGATATGAATGGTCACACATGCTGTTTAATATGAATCAACATGCAAAATAGCATTGGTGTTCCTTACATAAAAATATATATTAAAATAGAAAGATTAAGATGTAAACACGTCTGCAGCCAAAAGACAACATCATGTGTATAGAAATGTATGTAATGACGTACAAACAGGCACATATAAAGACATAAACCCCTTTCTTGCCAGAGGGACCCATAATGTATTGCCGTAATATGGGGATGGCCTCTTGGTCAGGAAAACGGTTAAAAATAATGCAAATTATTTCACTAACAGAGATTTGCTACAGGTAAAACAATTACATTCAACCTTAAATCAAAATAAATAGAATACCATTTAGAGTACACTTGTGGGGGTTGGGGAAAAGTAAAATTTTAGATTGCACCATACATCTACTGTAAGGAAAGAAAGTGGCAGTATATGTTACGATAAAATATTCATAAATGAAATGATATGCAGAAATACTCATAGGTGATTGACTCCGAACAGAGCAATACATATAATATCAACTATGTATAAAAAGTGACTACTTTCTACATACATAAATGCAGAATCCTGTATGATTTCAATAGTGAAATGCATGGTCAATGAGCAATAGAGAGGCTGACATTTACATCAGACATAATGTCTGCAACCCATGCCATTTAATTACAGAGTCCGTAGGTCTGTCATTGTTTAAATTCTCTGGTAACGTTGATGGCAATAATTTTTTTTTTTTTTAAGGCCAGGCCTTTTGGTACATTTAAGCTTTTAAATATACCAAATTTCCAAGCCAAAGCCAAGTATGATCCACATTAACAGAAAGGAAATATTTAATACCAATGACATTGTGAGCTCTAAAACAAATCTTAAATATAAAGTGATGGAATGTATATTTATATATTTATATATATATTATCAGCATGATAATTTTCTTACAAAAACATTTTATATGTAAAAATATTTAGGTTAGTAGATAATACATAATCTGGGCATCTCTTAAAAAAAAAAAAAAAAAAAAATCGTGCGTCTTTTTTATTACTTAGATTACAGACAGTATAAAAACATATACTTGCTCAGTTTGAGCCAAATAGTGTAACATTTATAATAAATGCACTTGTTTTTTTCCTCCGTAAAGACAAACCTGTGCTTGTACAGAAAGTGCTGCAATGTATTCTTGAGAAGCACAGTACACTTTTGTAATTGAAATGCAAAGCAGGTCAAGGTATATATAAATATATACAAAAAACAAAATTCAGATACACAGTATGGGTCATAAGGCGCTCTCCTGCAATGGTAGTATTATCATTTTATGAAAAGGTGACACACTTCAATAAAAGGCTTTAGAGTTAAAAATATAACAAACTTCTAAGAGATAATGCTTGTAAATGTAGACTATGCTTCTTCCAGAGGTGGCCGGAAGCTCAAGGTCCATGCAATACTTCTATAATTGTATGCTGATTTTAGTAGTAGCACCAAACTTCAATTTAAATTGGCTTTTCCTCTCCACACCAATAGAGATATAATTGGCTTCAAATCACATGGCTGCACTTCCAACAAACTTTAAATGAGTTACAAAAAATATATAGATATATATTATCGTCTCATAAGTCTGTGGATCTGGAAAAAGAATGGCTCTGCATGAATGGGCCAGACAATGCAAGTGATTGTACCATACATGTATTAGCTTGCAATAGAACTTGGTGTTAAAATTGTTTTCCCCATTACTGTATTCAGAAATTGGGTTTTAAATCGGGTTGGTTTAGAGAAGATCATAGGAAATGCATTTTATATTGCAACAGCCTTGCCAAAATAGTTTAATGCATTACTTTTAACATGTTTGCATCAACTTAATATTTCAAATTTTTAATGCGCTATCTAGCTGGATTGGATTGCCCTTGTGTAGGCAAATACAGACTGGCTCAGTCTACAGGCTTAGAAAAAGCCAGAGGCACCCAGCTCTCTTTGTGGCTGGCACATTTATATCACAGGCATTACTTTTCAAGGTAAGGATGCCATATTTACTGGACAGACTTTCTAAAAGAAATGTGGTGTATTCCATAAATGCTTTGTTAAGGTAAATACAGAAATCAAGCACTTATTAAATAAAGCACATTTAGTCCTGTAATTAACCTTGTTTTTTGTTTGTATGCGTATATGACAACACAGCTATCACACATACTTATACAAGGCACATATTAACACATGCATATACATACACATGTATATACAATTGCAGCTGATAAAGGCTATGCTTTCTTATTATCTCTACTTTATTTTGGAGAGTTTCATCTTTTCCCAAAAATTTTCACTCATGTATCAGCGCTGAATTTTACTTATTAGTGTTCGGGAGTAAAATTTTACCTTAATACACAAGGGGAAATATATGTGTAGAATTAAATGAGGTGCTACAGACTTAATCAGCACTTTTTTCACTTACATGTAAAGATTATTTAGAAAAAGCCACCAAGATGAATTACAATCAGCTTTTCTTTTTTCCAGTTACAACATGAAGGCTAGAATAGTTCTGGCTTGTTAAGTTCTGCTCAAACTTGCCTAGTTGTCTTGAGATATGTTTCACCTTTCACTAACAAAACCTTTCATCCTTTTTAAGACCCAAGTTCAGTATGAGAATGGACGCTAATACTTTTATGTTTAACAAAATGTTTGTTTTATTAGCTACCACTTACAAGGCTGCACATTTAAGAAGGACATGCTTTAAAAGCAAATGTTCCATATAAACGAACAGCACCACCTTGGCAAAGTGTATTAAGGCATATTACACCATGGTCCTAGAGGCAGGACTGGATTCCCTTTCTAAGAGTTTCATGATGCTTCATGTTCCAAGTGTAGGGAGGATTATGCTAATCCTGCCTCTCAGTGAGTAAGCAGCAAAAATGGAAATGCACTTATATATAATACAATCATTTCCATCAATAAGTTTAATAAGAATCATTAATCCCTTGTGCTCCAGAGAGTTTTGCAATGCACTGGGGCTGGAAATCTCTGTGGCGCTCAAGGCATTAAAACATAAATATAAGGGAAGGGGAGAATAGTTGCAAGGAGGGTGGCTACTTAATTACAAAGTACTGAATGACAACAGCAAACAGGAAAGCCACAATGGCAAAAACCAGAAGGAGTAGCACCGCAAACTGCTCATCACTTAAAGGCTTCCTCTTGGTCTTTGTGGCTTCCGTGGTAGAGTTAGCACAATTTAGAACTAATTCTTGTCTTTGAGATGAGAATGTGGTACTTGGACTGTAAGGGCCAAACAACTCCTGCAACCCAGCATAATCTTGGTACTGGCGACCAGCACAAACTCGGAACCGGTATTCACAGTTTGTTTGAAAGTTTGAAAAACTGTATAAGGTGTCAGGTCCTTTGTAAACCTGTTTCACGGAAAGAAAAAACATCTGTCACTGGGCTGCATTATGCACAACAATAAACAGATTCATTACAGACTAATCGAATAAACAAGATTATAAAGCTGAAAAAGCTACCATAGCAGGAAAGCACATGCCAAGTCATCTAAAAAACATTTCCATTACTTAACACTGGTAAGTTTACGCCCGTGGGCAGGATGTGGTCCTTTAAAAGACTTTTTATGGCCACCAGACTCCACTGATTTTTTCTTTGGATGACATCACTAACACATTTGCACATCTTACTAGTATGGTACAATAGTGCAAAGTTAATTTCCTTAAAGGATTCTATCATCTCACCTTTAAAACACTTTATGTGAAATAGTGTTCCTTCTAAGAGAAATAAATACTTCAAGCAAAGGTATTATCACATTTTGAGTCTGTGCAAGGAAGTGTATTTCCCTTTTAATACTCGAGACTACTTCTAATCTCGTTTTAGCATGGCTTCATGGAAAGGCATCGATACACTTAGAATAAGGGAATATGGGGGTTATATAAGGCACTACTTTTGCCCAGGAGCAGTAACCCTAGCAACTAAATCAGCAGGAAGCATTTACTGGTAACCTGTTCACAAGCAAACATATTATTGGTTGCTTCTGGTTACTGCTCCTGGGCAAATGTAGTTTCATTACATATGAGAGTATGTATCACAAATTAGGACAAATTACCTGGCATCTGAAAATGTGTTCATATTTGCTAAACTGCTGCTTTTGGGAAATGATGTCTACTATGTTAGTTATGGGAGTAGGGAAGATATTAGCTTTAGGTGACACAGACCAAAATATGGAACTTATAAAGCATGTAGATGTTATATGAACCTCTCATTAAAATAACTAAAATTAATTAAAATAATTTGAATAATGAAAAAAGCAATACAAAAGCAAAAACTTTGGTGTATGGCAAATCTAGCAGGCATTATTTTATTTAGATAGGTTTAAAAGAAACCATACAGCTAATATTTGCGAATGTACCTGCTCAACCTCTCTCCCGTTGGTAAGTTGAAGCATGTAAACAATGGCATCTCCTCTCATAGGCTGCAAAGGCTCCCAAGTAACTTCACATAAAGTACTTTCAATCTGCTGCACTTTAGGTGCTAAAAAGAAAAACATAAGGACATTTTTAATGTACTAACTGCTACAAATGATAAATAAAATAGTCGGGTAAGATGAATCCCTGTCTAGACACACAATAAGCCAAAAAGCTATGAAAACCTTATTTAGAATAACTCTCATTTAGAATAAAGCTTAAAAGAGCAGAAAAACCAAAACATTAAATTGTTTTAAAATACATGTATGAGACATGTTATCCAGAATTCTTGGGATCTGAGGTTTTCCAGATATGAGGTCCATCTGTAATTTGGATCACCATACTGTCTACTAAAAATCATTTAAACATATAAACTCAATAGGATTGTTTTGCCTCTAATAAGAATTAATTATATCTTAGCTAGCTTTACTGTTATCTTTACTAGTTTTACTGTCATAAAGAAAAAGGAAATCATGTTTAAAATTTGAATTGATTAAAGTGAATTCTATGGGAAATGGCCTTTTCGTAAATTGGAGCTTTCTGGGTAATAATCCCATACCTGAAATTAAAATATAATGTTTTGTTGCCCTACACTGGTATACATTGTATTTTGCTTCAGCAGGACTGTTGTACTTAGCCTTTATGTCTCTTTAGGTTTCTTAAGCCACACTGGTTTAATATAATCATTTAGAATTATAAAAATGAGATGTGATTGCATCACATATGATTGTTGAAGAATTTGGTCAGACAATCATGCATAATCATCAATGTAATATAGCTCTTCAAACACTGGCATTTATTTGGCCAGCTTTACTTCAATCTATGCATACAAAACAAAATATACTTACCCCTTAATGCCGCTGGGGGAGATTTGGTTGTAGCAAAACTGTAAACTTGAGAGAAAGGCCCTTCTCCTGCATCATTATATGCCTGGATCCTAAAGTTGTATGTAGTTGACTCATTTAATCTCTGCATCTTGTATGTGTGGCAGGGTCCATTGTAGATTGTGAAAAACCTAAACAAATGAGGATCCAGCACTTATGAAATTACAAATGTAGTTAAGCCATTCAGCATATTTTTATGGTTCCAGACCTGGCCATTGTTTTCATTAACTTCACATTATGGTTCCAAACCTGGCCACACACACACATAACATCTCAATATATTCTAGCTCACAAACAGGGGGTCTCTAAAATAACCAGACCTCTAAATAGACAAAGTTGGATAATTCTGCTAAAGACTGAACCAAACAAGTGTTACATATACTTGCCTTACACGGGCTGATTGTAGCTGCTGATATCAGTCCCTTGGACCGATTCAGCAGCTTATCGGCTCATGTAGGGGCAGGAACAAGGGGCATGCCCAACCGATATCTGGTCTGAAATTGTCCAGATATCGATCGGCAGGTTAAAAGATTTAGTCGGATCGGGGACTGCATCGGCTCATTAATGCAGTCCTCGAACTGACTGCCCCATTGCCGCCATTATAATTTGATTGTTTGGCCCCAGGCGACCTCGCCAAGCGAGCGGATCTTCACGTGTATGGGCACCTTTAGCCCCTAAGATAAAATGTGCATCAGTTAACCCTATTTTCTACTGATCATAGAGTTCCACAAATTCCCTCTCATGGTTTCTGCTGCAATTGGTGACTGTTTCAATGCCATATTTGCTATTTACAGGAAAGTTGGATTGATGTTCCATTATCTAATGCTATTATATATATATATCAGTTTACAGTAGTGCTGGGCGGTATACCGGTTTAACCGGTATACCGTTTTTTTTTAAAAAAAACTATATGAATTTTCAACATACCGCAATACCGGTATGCGCGCCTCCTGCTATTTTTCTCCAATTATATCCGGGTTGCGCCCGTGCGTACGTGACGCCAGCGCGCATGTGACGTCAGCGCGCACGCGACGTCGCTAGGACGCATCGCTGGAGGAACCACAAGTTGGGTAAGTTCTGCTGGGGGGTTGGGGTTGTGGGGGGGTTTTGGGGGGGTGTTGTGGTTGGGGGGGGGCCACCAATATTTATTATTTATTTTTTATTTATATACCGTCAAATACCGTGATACCGATATAATTTTGAAAAATACCGTGATATAAATTTTTGGTCATACCGCCCAGCTCTAGTTTACAGTTTGATTACAATCACCAAAACTAAATAGACTGATCCGAACTGGACCCATTACAAGGCTTGCCTTGGCATAGTTAACAAATTAACCTGTTATTAACTAAAATTAACTAATTGCTAAATCTATTTCATATAACTGTTTAGTACTCACCAAAAATTAGAAAAAAACTCAGTCCCCATAATATAATGCATTTTTAAGTGGTAATAAAAAGGAGGGAACCCCCTATTTATTTTAAGCAAATAATTTCTCTTTAATTGGCTATTTGAGCCCAAACCACTCAGCTGAAAGTTAGGTTTATTAATTTATCATGAAAATAGTGAAATGATGCCATAGCTAACAGGCAAACAAGTACAAAATTAATTAGTTTATTTTATAGCAAGTAACTAAAAGGAGCTGTTATCTATGGATACCCAAACCTGTTCAAGTCAAATATTGACTCTCTTCCTAAGGTAACTAATGGGCTATTAAAGCACAGGGATAAACCACTGATCACAGTCATTGTTGACATGGGCTGAGATGCTTACCTGTTGAACTTATCCTCCATTTGTAAATTGAACTGGGAGGTTTCGGTTGCTAATGCTTTACTGGAACCATCACCCCATTTCAACTTAAGGCTCTGGTGACTGAAGACCACACATTCCAGATGGGGAGGGTTTGGAGGTGGAGGCTTGGTTTTGGCCTTGATAGAACTGCTAAATGGTCCAGCACCTAAGCTGTTTATGGCCTGAATTCTTATTCTAGAAGAAAAATAATGCATTTTCATAAGTTCCAACATATGACACACTGATATATATCAGAAGTATTCAAACATTTTGGATCTACATCAAGAAGGGGCATGTTTTTGACACCTCAATGTACAGTGTTTGGGACACCATAGAGGTAAGTCACCAATATATTGACACACTGCAATGGGGCAAAGCAAAAGTTTCTAAGAGACATGTCCATGTTAAGATACAGGCAATCTACAGGGTCCTTTAGGAAATATTGCCAGACAATCCCAAATCCTTCACACAGGTTTCCCTGTAATGCATATGCAGATAGTTGAACTAAAAACTAGTTTCTTACATGTCGAGATACAACAAATATATTTAATTTAGATGGGTGGGCATAAAAACATATGTAAAAACAAAGGTGTTAGAGCTTTTGAAAAAATTTGTTTCTTACCTGTAGGTCCGATCAGGGACCAGATTTTGAAGAATACAACTAGTAACACAGTCAACAGTTAGTTGCTGTTTCTCCCCATATTCTACATTGTACCCAGTGATTTCAGACCCATTGCAACATGGTTCCTTCCACTGGATAGCAAGGCACTCTGATGGTGAGGGAATTGAGGCTTCCAATAGCTCTTCATCTACTACCTGCAGAAATGGAACGGCAGCAGGTACAGATGCTGGCGTTGTTATCATTGCTGTGTCACCAAACAGTCCAGCACCGGCCAAGTTAACAGCCTAGAAGAAATTATATTATAATTTCATAAAGGAATTTTGAAATTCTTCAAAAGTTATGCAAGCACAAATACAAGTTATTATTTTTACATGCAGTTATGGCAGGTAAGGGCAAAAGAAACATCTGTGTGCTGTGGCTGTTACCTGAACTCTGCAGTAATAAGTGGTAGCAGGTGTCAGTCCTCTGATTTCATAACTTGCACAAGGCCCACTGTAAGTTATTTGCATACATCCTTCTATTCTCCCCCATTCTAGTCTGTATTCAGTAATATCTGTACCATTGCACATAGGGTTCTGAAAATATGAAAAAAAGCAATTAAAGTTGAGTGTCTAAAACTGCACAGTTCCTTCCACTATAGTATGTGGCCTTCCAATATAAATGATCTATTAAGCTACCACAAAAAAAAGACCGTAGATGCAAAACCCGTAAATACAAACAGCTGGATGGAACAGTATTTCTGCTGGTCAGTCTACTGTGCTGTGCAAAGAATGACTGGAATTTAGCAGTTTCCCATAAAACAAGAATGACATTAAGGTCAGCAGAAGGGCAAGGAAACGGAGGCCCCAGGTTCCCTAGGGACCCTCATGTGACAAATGCTGAGGACTTCATAAATCCTCACAGTTCATGTATTGCCCCCCCCCCCCCCCCCGTTAAATTAAACAATGTTATGCTAATTGGTTTGTGGATGTGGTCTGCCGTGTGTTTTTATTTATATGAGTGAATTAACAACTTGAATTTTCAAAGTGGAAGATTTAGAAGGAGAAGCAGTTACCACCGTGTTTTTTTAGGTGTAGAGCAACAAGAAAAATCCTGGTGTGATCACAGAGCTGAAAGCAGAACACCAAGAAGAAAAGGTGAGCTTGGAGAAAGGAATGTACCATTGTACCAGGTCAAAATCTAGGGTGAAAAACACTGCCTATGATCTTTTACTGCAGGGATCTTCTCTGTCTACTCTGTTTCCAAATTCTCTCACCAAGCATGTTCCCAACGGAGAGGGTAACATGACCACACAAGCCTGAAGAAGAAAGAGCAACACACAGTGCAGGTACAGAAGGGTGCAGTACCCTTCCTTTATCTGTCACTGCACTGCTTGCACAGTAGAGTGAAAAGCCAAACAAACAAAAAAGCTGGCTCTTTTTACTGCACATGCATCAGCACCGGGATCGTGAAGAAAGAAGACAGGAGGAAGAGGATCGCACGTTAGCAGCTAGTGGGCTTGTGTGGTTTTCTCTTAACAGGAGCATCAACCCGGGGTATCAGGTAAGCGATTACAATCATTGGGGGTTGCCTAATATTTTGGCACCTCCAAGTGATTTTACCTTTCCTTCTCTTTAAATGTATGTTTCTATTTATGTGTATAAGTGTTCACAGGGTGTGTTCCAATGTAGTAAATACAGAGCAGGGAGACTGACTACAGAGTACGCACACATATTTATGTATTCTCACCTCCCAGCTGGCTAGGACACAGTTTGCAGTCTTACTGATTAGCAGTGGCATTTTGCATCTTTCAGGAGGGCCTGGAGCTGTGCAGAACTCTGATTTGGGTGAATAAGGTCCACACTAAAAGGTAGTATAAAAACAAACAGGCAGTGAAAAATTGGTCCCAGTTAGTAACACAGAGAGCAAACCACATTTACAATATCTGAATTCATTACCCCTGCTTTATTTGTGGCTTTGATCCAGAAGCAATAGGACCGTCCTGGCAGGAGGTCGCTTACTGTGCATTCAAGCTCAGGGCCCTGGTACACTGCTGCACGATCTTCTTGTTCAGATTTTTCCATCTCCACAGTGTAAGCTGTCACTGCTGAGCCACCGTCTGAGGAAGGAGGAGCTGTAAAGCGACAAAGTGTTTTTATACATCTCACAAATCAGGCTCTATGGCCTCCTGTGACACATCAGCTTCTGCACATATATTTTACTACTCAGTATCCTAAACACTCACTTTATAGAAAAAGAAAAAAGGTGGGGAAAGTCACTTTTTTTTATTTATTTTTTTTTTAACACAAAATGGTGCAGATATTCAACAGCTACATCCAAATATTCTTTAATATGTACCTATTGGTATTTAATTTTAAAACTATCTTTTCTTTTTCATGTGCAATCCACCTAGGAAAATGACTGACTTTGTAATAATCTTGGGTTTTGTAGTTTACAGCCAACCCTTTTTGGTTTTTTTTACCCAAAGACAATACAGCTGTAAAACAAAATACATTGATCTTTACTTTCAGTCAGTATTTACAATAGTACAAGGCATGTTTCATTTAGGGCGGTTTGGTGCAGACCAATATTCCCAGCATCCAAAACCAACAGCAAACACATCAAAAGCTGTGTAGTCAAGAAAATCAACATGATGTGGAACTTACTCCATTGCAGACTGAGTTCCTTGGGTTTGGGTTTCCCACAGAGTCGTACAGGTTGGCAGGGACCTGGAGGTACAATTGCTGTCTGGACTGTTAATACATCAGAAACCTTAAAAAAAAAAAATGAAGATAAATGTGTCTGAAACAGATCTGAACTATGTAACTGTTTTTTTTTTTTAAATTGGTAGCTAAAGGCTATATTCAATATTCAATCATGCCCAATTTCTTTTTCACATACCCACTTAAACTGTACTTTCATAAGAACAACATTGGATTCAATTTTAGAGTACTGCAATAACAATGTTTAACCCTATAATTATAGGGTTCTTACAACTTCATTAAATTGTAACCAGCATTACTAATCACAAGGAAACACTAGAATATGAAAATACAAGTGTAGGAGACACAGGTGCTCATTGATTATCACTAAGAAAATTAGCAGCCGGGCATTAACCAATGGTAACTAATAAATAAATAACTTATTTCAGTCAGTTGCAGGTAGGATAAAAGCAAATAAATAATGGTTGTCATGGGGTTACTGCCCAGGTGCAAATTTGTTCAGTGTTAGAAAATGAGTTCCATTATATAAATCTTCTTTCCTGAAATACATTACTGGGCTGTAGCTTATACAGGAACAACAATAATATTAATAATAATGAGCTGAACAAGATTTGGTAGTTTTCTAGAAATTAATTTGAACTAGTATGCTTGTGATTTCGCTTGGGATTAAAACATCTGCCCCAGATAGCTTCCCATTAAGTTTGATAGAACGCTCCTCCAGAATCCACTACTATTGGTGTGTGTGGAAGGGGATGGGGAGGGTTCATTTTTAACATGTCTAGAACTGAAGGGCACAAAATTAAGTTAGAGGTAGGAAAACTAATAAGGAAAGGCTTCTTTAAGGAATCGGCTTTCCGGCATATACAGTAGGGCCTAATTCAGGAAAGGAAATCAAACAAATGAGATATTTATAATTTTAAAGATTTAAGAATATGTTTATCAGTTAAAATAGAGCTCACCAAAGTGAAATTTAACAGTTAGATCATTTGTACTTTTTAGAGAGGTAAAGTAAATGTTTACCCTTTGATAAATACATCCTAAAAAATATATCCTAAAAATATGAAGGAGCTGTGACCTGTTTTCACCCTTTGATAAACATGCCTGCTGAAATTAACATAAAAACACTTAAAATTGACCAGCTATTTTTTTATTGGAGCCTATAGAACTATGTTACAGTCACTAATTTCTTCTGAGCATTATACTTTGTAACCTTACCTAGCATTAAGCTATTGCTAGTACTGTTTGTTCTTTGTGGCCATACATGTATCAAAAACTCCAATTTCACTAAAATTGGCACATGTAAGGGAAGTAAAAACTGGCTAATATGGAAATCCAACTTACCTGACTAGAGCCCATTATATTTATGCAGTATACTCTTAATTTATAGCTTGTGCCAGGTTTGAGATGATCACACACGTGTTCTTTAGAAGACCCACTATATATCACTTCCCATTTGTTCCCTAAAAGAAAATGTATAATATATTAATGTTTTGCACAATATATAATAATCTGTCAGGTTCTGGAGATAAACATGAGCAAAATAAGTCTGAGATGTACTATGTCAGGAGGACACATCATAACCCTGTAAAAAATGCATACATAGAATTAACAGGCTTGGAATACAAGGGTCCAGGCTTGGTTAGCAAACAGAGATAAATGGGAACACAAGCAAGTTTTCTGAGTAAAAAAAGTACAGGCTGGCTTTCCTTCTACCCAGCCCTGTTAAATTGGAATCTTGACCCTTTTACTACAGTCATGTCTTGATAAACTATATCTGGTCACTAAGCCCCACTTTTGATGTAAATCATGTTCTTCAGGATCTAGAAAACAAGTAGCTCCAAGGTGCATAGCTATCTTTGAGCTCTCATATACTGCTTACTAAACTTGCTGCACCTCCAAATAACAATTTGGGTTACAAGGTAAAATAACCACATTACTTAGCTTAAAAAAGTGTGGCTTATATGGTGTTACTGTCACTAAACTATAAACTCACATACAAAATAATATTACAAGAGGTATTAACACCACATGAAAAAAGTGACTTAAGTGTATGACTACATACACTCGCTGAATGTAAAAGTTTACTTGCTAACCATTTGGTGTTTCTGAGATTTCAAGGAAATATTTGGTCACATCGGATCCTCCATTATCTTTAGGACCATCTGTAGGGAGAAAAAGAAAAAAAAGAGAGAAAATACATTTTACAAAAATATCTACATACCTTGCTATACAGTGCTGTATGATTTTGTGCATTGACTTACCCCAGGTGACTTTTATACTGTGTGCATGGATTTTTCCTTTTATACTTGGTTTGCTAGGAGGGCCAGGTTTGTCAGGAGAAGTTGTGTATTCTACAATATCACTAGGATTACTTTTGCCTTCATTGTTAACTGCAAAAACCTGCACAACAAAAAATATACTTTCAGCAGTGACAAAAGTTACTGGAAGATTGAGATTTTTTTTCACAAGTATTTTATACAAAGTTCACCAACAATTTTTATTTTTTGGAAATTTGAGATACTTTATTAGGCTGAGGGCACATGGAGCATTGACATTCACTACCTTATTGTACTGACAAGTACTGCTTCCGCCTCCATTCAGCTACACGAAGCGGAGCCGAGCAGGGATCAGTCTGGAAACGTGTGAGCAGGTATTCTGGAGCAAATCCTGCCTCAGCTCTACTTTGTGTAACCAAGCGAAGACCGAAACTGTACGTCAGTGCGGTTGAGTGGATCATGCAGAAACAACACAAGCTGAGAGCAGCAGAGCCAAAGTTCCATGTACCCTCATCCTTTAATAGGGTCACGGACAGTTTCCTGTCAGTATTTTAAATGAGAGACGTGTTCTAATGGTTGCTGCCAGAAGCACAGTAGGAGGGGGATAGCCAATCACAACTCAGCAGTCACACAAGCAAAGATCGGCTTCAGTTCCTTATCATGTCAGCCTAGCTGCTGATTGGTTCTTGTTCTACAGTACAGTGTGCTGAGTGCCGCCGACCCCCCTGCACAGCCTGGAAAAGGAAGCAGCAGGAAGTTACACAGATGGGTGGGACTAGGAGTTTTTGGAGAAACGCTCAATAAATCAGCTCGAAACACTACTTTTTAAAGCACATTCCTTCTTTATTTAGATGAGTACAATTCACTGGCACGATATTGTTTTTCACAGTCCACTTTAAATGCTGTAAAATACACCTGCAGTACACCACAAATGGCCAAATGTATCTCCACCTGATGTCACGCTAATAGAACAAATAAAATTCATGATAAGCCATGATAAGCCAGAGCCACAAAATGCTGGTTGCAAATACTGGAAGACAAAACTAGCCATTAACCCCAGCCACATGGATAACTCTGCAGCACTCAATTAGGCTAACTACAGGAAAACATGGTGCTGGAAACTGCAGCCCCAAGATACAGAAACTGGCATGTCTAATTCATGATATTACAAGACACTGCCCTATGTAATGTGGCAGTGAACCTTCCATTCAAATAGCATTACATTTTGTTTGCAGCTGACTGCTCCTGTTTTGTGTGGTATGGCAGTGGAAGACAAAATGCCCGTGTGTCATTACACCATGTTTACTGGATGTCAGGGGAGTGTGATCAGGGAAAACAAGACAATTTTCCATTTGCTCTTTATAATGGCAAAAAGTAATAATATATGGACTTTCTTACTGTGTTAAATGGTCAATATAAACTTTTGATAAACATTAAGGTCTGATATAGGCAAAAAACCTTCAAAATATACCTAGAGCAAGAAAAGGTTGCTGTGGATGCTGGGATTTTTTTTAAATTACTCTATACTGACTTCTTCCTTGTCTAGCATAAAGCTTTGCTCCCTTTTTCTTTCTGTCCCCTCCTTCTCTTTGCAACTGATGACCTCAAAGCCGTGCCGCCTACTGTGTGATTTTAAAAAGTGTAAATAATTATTTCAGCCTCATGAGAAATTCAGATAAAAATGTCTCTCACTTGAAGAAAAACAGCATAATTAGTGCAGAACTACCCTCATGAATCAGCACATTCTGTGATGTACACATAAGATTGGTTGCTGCTTCCTTATATGCCTCTATTGTCCAGGTGTAAAATACAAAATGCCAATACAGAGCTGTTAAGGAAGTACAGAAGAAAATAAAGTGTGTAGTAAATTATGCTCCCCTTCATACAACTTTCACTATTACCCAACAGTACTCCCACAATAAAAACAAAGGTCAATTAATGTAAGCACCAAATACTTTTCAGTGCTGACTTCTTCCCCACAGTGAGATCACCTACAAACTATATTACTACTTTATATATGTTTTCTGTGTTTCCTTAAAAAATGCTATAGTAGCATCCTGAATATTACCAAAATTTCTGGATTCTTTAGGATCAATGTCTCTTTACAGCATTGTAAGCCTAAACAGTATTAAATATAAATTAAATTAACATTAAATCAAACTTTTAATCAGCAATGCAGAAACTGATGCAAACCTTTAGATCTTCCCCAGACACTAAATAATTTATGTAAGGTCAGCAGAATTCCTGCCATACTGTACCCATTTAAACCTGCTGGAAAACTGCAACAATTGCTTATCTATGCCCAGCTCAGATGTCATAGTAGTGAGCACGGTCTGTTGGACTGATACTAAATTGTCCCGCCATACTCACACAAATAAAAGCTGAAGCTGTTGAAAGGCAGGATATTGTGTTGCAGAGAATCTTGCCTTTTTATGATTAAGATTTTATTAGCAAACAAACTACACACTGTATCATTTACCATTTTCTGAGCCTAGAAGACAACCTAAATATGTTAGAAAAGCCTTTCAGATATTTCTTTTTAAGTTCTATGATTAACTATTTGTACATGCTTCAAAGTCTACCCCTGACACACACGGCACAAACACACAAATCCAGGCATGTGTTACATCAGCATGAAAGGGAGAGGGTATTTGCATAACAACATTTTAAAGGGAGGTTGAGGTATGAGGAAATAGTGCTATAACTGGAGTTAACATACCAGTTTGTGTTCAGTACATGTGATATTTAATAATGGGAAAGGCTGTGGGTTTTATTGGAGCTAAACCAGGAACTTGTTAACCTACAACTACCGTGACCCAACCTTAAGTCCCCACACAGTCTAATCAGGAAAAATATGTTAGTAATGTCAGTAAATATTCTCATACTCTTAATTTATTTGCATTTATAAAGCAATTGTCTTTGATATATATTTGATATTGTTGGGTAAAAAGGAGCACAAGCTTACCCTGAACTTATAAGAAGTATTTCTTCTCAGGTTTTTTAAAGTGCATGAGAGTTCTTCACCATTGTGTCTTGGCTTAAAACCATACCCCTGTGGGAAACAAAAACTATTTCAGGTGGTGCTCTTTCAGCAATTATAACTAAAGAAGATATAAGATATAAATAACCAATATACACCCTTTTTCAACATAAGTTTGATGAACTGTGCTTGTGCTGAATATATCAAAGCCCTCTGTATAATAAGCCGCTACTTACCTCACGTTTTTGGGGTTGGTTTACTAAAAAATGCATCTCCCATTAGACCTAAGAGACACAGAGTTTTCTGTCATCCAGCAGAGAGCAGTAGTTGTACCCATGTCCGCCTGTCCCCCTATGTAATGTGGCAGTGAACCTTCCATTCAAATAGCATTACATTTTGTTTGCAGCTGACTGCTCCTGTTTTGTTTGGTATGGCAGTGGAAGACAAAATGCCCGTGTGTCATTACACCATGTTTACTGGATGTCAGGGGAGTGTGATCAGGGAAAACAAGACAATTTTCCATTTGCTCTTTATAATGGCAAAAAGTAATAATATATGGACTTTCTTACTGTGTTAATGTTTATCAAAAGTTTATATTGACCATTTAAGGTCTGATATAGGCAAAAAACCTTCAAAATATACCTAGAGCAAGAAAAGGTTGCTGTGGATGCTGGGATTTTTTTTAAATTACTCTATACTGACTTCTTCCTTGTCTAGCATAAAGCTTTGCTCCCTTTTTCTTTCTGTCCCCTCCTTCTCTTTGCAACTGATGACCTCAAAGCCGTGCCGCCTACTGTGTGATTTTAAATGGAGCAGAGGCCAGTAGGCACCCTTTTGAGGTCATCATAGAGAGAGACTTGAAGAGCTCAAAAGGAAAATGGGCGGAGCTTAACACTAAACAAGGAAATCTCCAAAGGCACCAATTATAATTAGATCATTGGCATGAGTGCCAAATGATGGGATTAGACCAATAGTTCAAGATCAACTTGTGTGCTGACCTTTTGAAATGAGCAGATGAGGCCAGCTTAACTGTAGAGTCATTGTACTACACAGCAATGCTTATAACTAATACCATTTCCTGATAAGAAGGCTGGCATTATGCATAAAAGTGGACACAGAACTATATACTATTGGCCAATTTTGACCTTACTTGCCAATAATCTGTGTAAGTTTTGAGCAAAGTGGGTAAGTTTTTAGCTCCTTCTAACTACTGTTGCATTCCATTTGTTCAGGCCTACTGCCAAACAAATTAATCTGTAATTTAGGTACATATGTGTTGATGGCTAAAATAACTGATTGGTCCATGAGTTGACCTGAGGGATTATGCTACACTCAACATGTGCACGGCAAACTTTACAACCACTCTTAAATTAATGAAAATAACAACAAAAAAATAAAGTTTATAAAAGAAAAAATAATAGTAACTTATTACATAGGTTTTACTTACTGAACCTTCTTCTTCCATTTCTAATATGTATGTCAAGCTATCATCCACAGATGTGTCACTGGGTGGGCTCCAGCACAACGATAGCCATGTTATGCCAGAATGAAGAAGTTTTGGTGGCAGTGGTGCTGGCGGAGCGCTGCCTGCTGTGCAGTAGACCACAGTCTCACTGAACCCACTGAAATACAGAATATTACATCAATAAAGAGGAAAGGATAGAGTAATAAGGGGAGAAGGACAGTGCAGAGATAAAATGGCTGCTCAGGCAAGTGACTAAGAAGAATGCAATTAAGAAAAATAGGCAGCAAGAATACCTCATTCCGATATCATTTTTGGCAGCTATTCGAAATGCATATTTTGTTGAAGGAGACAGCTTTGTCAGCTTGTACTGTTTGAGATGTCCAAAGTAGCACTCCTTAAATGGCCCATGTTTTCCCTTAAAAGTAAAATAAATAGATATCACAAATTCAATTCCCATGAAATATTTTCATTGCAAGTATGTTTCATTCCACATTGTAGACTCCATCTGAGGAAGCAGTAACCTTTGTGCCTAATCACTGAGTTACAATGCGCTTATTGTTATGTATGCTCTGGTATGGAATTCCAGTGCAGCTCTACTCATACAAGGCCAGGATTTATGCACACTGCAAAAACACCTGCTTTTGCCAGCAGATTCTATACAGGCAGCATACAGGGTTATTAGCATCATATTTTCTTCTTTTTATTAACTTCACATCAATAATTGTCACCTTTATATACACAAAGTAACACTGATACAGAAAAGGTCAATCATATAAAAATCAAAAAACTGGGCCCTTGGGTGTCAAAACTGGTTTTCTTAACTATACAGGTATGGGAAATGAGGTTTTCCAGATAAGGGATTTTTCTGTAATTTGGTCACCATACTTTAATTCTGCTAAAAAAAAAAAATATATATCCTAACCCTAAAAAAAGAGCACAGGAAAAGAGGAGGGGCCCTCCATTGCTTAAAAAAATGTAAAAAGTAAATATATAAAATACCAATCAAAAATGGATAATAGAAATACATAAATGGCAACCCTCAATCCAACTAATGTAAACCTACACTGTCAGATTTTCAAATACAGATTCATATACGTTGCAAGATTTTTTTAAAGCAAACACTATTATGCATAATTCTAAAAGGGTATAATTTGTGTGCAAATCTGTCAACACGTTTGTAAGGGCTCTGGCACACGGGGAGATTAGTCGCCCACGACAAATCTCCCTTGTCACGGGCGACTAATCTCCCCGAGTTGCCATAGCCCGCCATCCCACTGGCGAACATGTAAGTCGCCGGCGGGATGGCACACGCGGCGGCGCGATTTCCCGAAATCGCCGAAAAAGACTCGTGGGTCTAATTTCCCCGTGTGCCAGAGCCCTAAGGCTTCAGTTTCACTGTCAATTTTTATTACTTTTTAATTACTTTTCAGATCCACTCCTATTCATATTCTAGTCTCTCATTCATGCTTCTGCCTAACTGCTAATGACAGCTGGACCCTAGCTGCTGAATATTTAAAAAATAAATAAATGAAAAAGACTAATTGCAAATTGTCTCAGAATATCAGTGTCCACATCATAAGTAAGTGACAGTTGAATCAGAAGCGAAGTATTATCTAACAGCAGTAAAATTAAAAAAAAAAAAAAAACTTACCTCATCCCATTCTAGCAGATATCCATTGATCTTTGATCCATTGTCAGTTGAAGCCTGGTGAGCAAAGAAACAAAATGGCAACAAAAAAATATTTAGCGATGTTATGAAGGTAAAGCATAGCATTTAGTGTTTTTTATTCTGCCAGAACTTACGTAAGGTGTAAAATCAAATGTGTGGATGGCAAAATTCACTATTTACTTTGCACAGCTTTTTACACTGTTTTTTCACCAAATTTCGTTGAGTTCCAAACTCCCACATATACTTACTCTTAATTGTACAAATCTGTGCTTGTTTATTTTATTGATTATTATATATGTACTACTAAGTCAGACCTACCTTCCATTGAAGATTCAAGCAGTTTCTACTTCGGTTTGAGAGTTTAGGAGGAGCGGGCGGATCTGGTTCACAGCTTTCGGTAGTAAAACTTATAAGTTCTGAAATGGAGCCTTCTAAAGGTGGACATGTTGCAGATACTCTAAACATAAATATATTCAGTTTACATGTTTAATTTATGTATATATTTATAAAGCGCTACTTATGTATGCAGTGCTGTACAGCAGAATACATTAATACAAACAGGAAGTTATTAAGATAATAATAGATAGATACAAAGTATAACAATAAATACAGATAAATACAAGATAAATACAGTTGCAACAAGTTAAGAGTCAAAGACACAAGAGGATGGAGGTCCCTGCTCCGTAGAGCTTACAATCTAGATTTATGAACCACACTTAACAAATAAACTACAAATAAACATGTAAGACGTTAAGCCTTAAGTTCACCTTCAATGTCCAAATCTTATTAAACCACCTACAATGCTCTCAGCATGTCAGAAAATCCATTTTCCATTCAAAAAAAGTAAAAGGCCACTGTAAAAGCCACTTTTTATATCTCTTATAGCAGTCCTTCTGTCTCTCTGATCAGTTTTCTGAAGGGATAGGAGTGGCCTATTTTGAACCTGACAGACTAAGAATTTCCTATATGCTTACATCATAAGCATATAGGAAGTTCTTTCCCCCCAGCACAGGGTTTGTGCAGAAGCAATAGATCAGCAGAGGGATGATTCTGAGGAGAATATCTCTTCAGCTTCTCATTTTTTTAACAACTATGTATATGGCAAAGATTGTTCTATTAATTTGAACTGTTAAGATTTGTGTATGTTGTACAAAGGTGAACAACACCTTTAATGTCAACCTGCATCCTTGTTACTCAAAGAGCAGAATTGGAATGGTTAACAATATTCCTTGAATGCACATGGTTATTAAAGACCCCTAATATATATTTCAAATCAAAATATTTGATTGGAAATATATTTCAGCAATTTCCCACCATTATCCATTACGCTATTCCTGAAATACAACTTCCTAGATGCATGTTCAAAAACAGGAGAAGGGCTTCAGGCTGGAGGTTTCTAAAATAACCAATAATTATAACAAATAATTATTCCTTAAATTTCTCATTTTGCCCTGTTTAGATTAAGAAATAGCACAAACCAAAGCACTAAATTAAGCTATGCAGTAGTTTAATTACATAGCAGAGAAAAGAGAAGAGGGTAAAAAAGAACAGGTGTCCCGTATTTACCTAATATGATAGTCTGTTGCTGGCCGAAGGTCCGTCAAGGTGCAGGTTGCAGCTTCACCTCTACAAAGAGCAATAATCCCAATTTACAATATAAACACATATATACACATAAATGCACAACCTGTTATCAATAATGCTCAGGACCTGGCAATTTCTGGACAAGTGATATTTTCCGTAATCTGCATCTCCATACATTAAGTCTACTAAAAAAATAATTTAAACAATAAACCCAACAGGATTGTTTTGCTTCCAATAAGGATTAATTACATCTTAGTTAGGATCAAGTACAGCATATGGTTTTACTATTACAAAGAAAAAAAATTATATGCATTTTGAATTTTTTATTGATGGGGTCTATAGCTTTCTGGATAATCGGTTTCTGAAGAACAGATACCATACCTTTTCTAGAATGCAATGCATCTACAGAGAACTCATGTGTGCAGTTTTTCCAGCTGTTTTGTTACTTAGTAAGGAAAAGGGAAGAAGGAAATATTTTCTCTCCAAGACATTGTGATTAGTAAGAAATATGATCAGCCAAACAAAGCTTTGGTTTAATCTGACTAAATGCCCCAAATGGAAGATCAAACAGCACAAATGTATTTTCTTGCCTATAAACTACATAATGAAAGTGAGAGAAGGCTGCTCTGGAAAGACAGACTACTATGCCATGAAATTGGCATGCCATTTAAATATCCTGGCAAGGTGCCCATCAATGTACCAATGACCAGGCAGTAAGACCAAAACAGACCAAACCATAATGATGTGTGTATGGTCACCTTTAGAATACTTTTCCAACAATCAGTAGATGTATTACCCTGTGTAGAAAGCATTTTTCCTAAGGAAGCTTAGCATGCAAGACTGCATTAGTAGTAGAGTATACATCTAATTTGCTCAAACAAAATGATGATGATACTTATGAAATACTTAAGTACTCTGATTTTAAATACAAAGAATCTGTTACTTATAATGACTACTCACAAGTACACAAGTTTGAATTTTCCATTCTTGCCACTGTTGGATATGGTCACCTCATAAATGATGGCACCCGGTAAAAGATTAGAAGGACTATCACAGTTTTGTGTACTAGTGTGAAAACTATAACATAAGATGGCTGAACGAGCCTCCAAACTAGAAACCTAAAAACAGAAAATAAAACTATTATTAGAAGAATACCTACTGGTATTTACTTTAGTTTGTGATATATTGGACAATAGGCAGAAATAAAAATCATAAAAATATCTAAAATGCATATTAAAGGATCAGTAACACAACATTCACATAGTCTGCAATTGTAAACATTTCCTTTGTTTCTATAAAGCAAGATTTTTATTTCAAATATTGGATTTTTATTAGTGTTTTCAATGGCTTCAAAAATATGGCACTGTCTAGAACAGTGGTGTAACTACTGTTCAGCAGACCCTGGGGTCGAGGGGGGCACACAGGGGTGGGGAGCAGTCAGTCCGACATGGAGAGGGCCTAAATTTTGTGACCCAGGGGGCCCTGTAGAAAAATTGTCATGCCACTGACATATTATAATAGTAGGTAATTATTGTACTATATTCTACTCTCTTGCTTTTTGCACAGTACAAACCCTGATTATAATCAGATTCACACTGAAGTAGAGTATAGATTGAGTACTTAAAGACATTAATGTTATAATACAATGCTTTTTACTTACAGTAGGTTTATTCATGGCAGGGACCACATCCTGTAGCTTTTTAGGTTCCATTTCTCCATCTAACACAAAAAAGCAAAATATGAAAATACATTTTATCCACTTGCATAAATGGTACTATATCTGCACACAAATAGATTCATATCTTCTCTTTTCCTTTGTCGTTTAAGAAACCAGCAGCTGGTACTGACTTAAGGAGCTGGGGTGGCAAATGCACAGATGCTACTTTCACATATGTTTTGCACATCTGTTATGTTACTATTCAACACTTAAAACCATAAAGTAAGTGCACACCACTGAATAACTGTTTTATAAAACTGCAATGCAAAAAAAGTAAATAAAATAAAGAATTTCATTGGAGACACACAAGGGACAATAAAATGGACTACAACCTCTATTGGTTGCACAGCAAACAATGAAAAAATAAAGTAGCACACAGGAGGTGAATAGGAATAGCACATTTAATACTTATTAAGGGTAATTCATCTAGTGAACTGTATTTGGAATTTGTTGCTTTGTTACTTTTTCAATTTTGTTTAGAGACAGCACCAGTGAAGCTCTTGTATGCTTCCAAACTGCACTTCTCCATTAATATTACCTTTACTCTGAACGTATCCTATTGCACATCCTGGATTAAAAGTCTCCAAGGGGTGTCCCAAAACACTTTAGTTCATCAGTCATTTCTACTTTGAACCAATTTCGGATTAGAGAGAGCAATGTTAGTAGTTACTTACTGGGCAACATTAAGTCTGAACACAACAGTTATATGTCTTTAATAACATTTTTCTTCTCTCCAGTGCTTAAGCGAAAGAAAGCAGTTGTACACAAAAACTAATAGTCAGACATACATCTGTCACACTATTATGAATCATCTGACCATGGAAAGCCAATGCAAGAAAAGTTAAAATGACATTTTTACCAAATACTTTGGTTCAGTTCATAGGTGAACAGTAAAAATTAGTTTTATATTATTTTTTAGCAGCTTTCTCTTAAGCTGTGTTAAAAACTGACAAAATAATAAAGTGTAAAATATGAAAAATTGGAGAAAGATTATGTAGAAATATGTGGTTGCAAGGCTAAGTACCTATCACATGTAAAAAGAGTTTATAATATTAACCATATTTTTATCTGTATATAGATCTATATTGAGGCTACTTTTACAGTAGGTTAAAAAATTGATTAGGGATGATCAGTTTGAGGTCTATCAACTATCACTGGCGAATGACTTTGAGATTTAAGATGCAGAGTATTGAAATTAAATAACCACCAAAGGGACATAGCAAATCTAAAAGTATACCAACACACAAAGTTTTAACAATACCGCATGAATATCCTGGTCAAAAAGACACCTCATACCTAGAGTTTCTGGGTCAGAAGGTGGACTGCCTCTAGTCTTTGCTGCTTGCTTTAGTTTTATGGGTCCTCCTGACAAATGCTGTGGTTTGGAGTATCCATTCTGTATATGTGCATTGGCAGCAATGTGTGCTTTGTGTGGGGAGGGAGGCGGACTGTTTAGCTTATTATTACTGTGCCCACTAATTTGCCTGTCTTTTAATCTTTTCCGAAGCTGCTCCTGCATTTTTATGGCTCGTTCATCTCTTTGTATAAAACTTGGCCTTGTGTGGGAACGTGCATCTAATGGGAAAAAAAATTGAAATATAATAATTGAAACTAAAAAAGGCACCATATATTCACATATTAAGACAAACACCTTAAGGCTAAGCAATGGTAAAACAAGACCTTTGAAGAATCAGTACTTCCTCTAAGGCAAAGTAGGTGTATAGGGGAACTACTATACAGTATTTTTTATAACATTTTAAAAATAAATGCCACTTTTTTTTTTTAATCCTCAAATAATCCCGCAGATATACAAATACATGATAATATGAATATTTTGCCTGTATGAAAATATTTGAATCAAAGAATGATCCCATTAAAGCCAAGGCACAAGCTGTGTGAGCATGCAGAGACAGGTAACATACTCGCTCGACCTCTCCTGCTTGGCTAAAGCAGGCAACTACCTGTTATGGAAGCTCTCATGGCTTCCCCATAGGCACAAATACACAGATAACTATTCTATGCATGAAATAACTTATAAAATAACGCCACAGATTTAAAATGGGAACCTTTGCTGCTACACAATAAAGTACTAGTTGACTGCTAGAATGTATATGTATAATATGTTTACTATTCCAGTAGCAAATACATAAGATAAAGATGAAATACATTTTCTGTAAAGCAGAACATAAATGGCTTAACCTATTTTTCCAACCAATATGCTTTTGTTTTGCTTATTTGTGAGAGGATGCTACCAAGCAGCACATTGGCAACTCAAGGGCCCAATGTTTTACCAAGAAATTAATTCTGAGTGCAGCAAATATCAGACATTAAAGTACCTTTATCCTTGTACACAGAAATAACATAGAACTTCTACATAACGTTTATTGCTTCCAAACTTCATAATTTAAATTATGCTCCATTAAAATTCTTAAGAGTAGCCATAGAAATGGCAGCAAGCAGCTGTTTGGTTCACTTTTCCCCAGAGTCAATTGAACTGCATCTGGCAAAGCTTAACCATAATGAACTATTGCCTTATTTCAATTTATGAACAATAAATAACATTAATGAAACATTAAGGGTCACATACCTTGATCCTGGAATATGTGTGGCGGGGGTGGAGGATGTTGGTGGATAAACTGGGGTGGTATCTCTCCTGTTGCAGGCACTGGGGGGTAAACAGGATGTGGAGGGTGAGGGAGCAGAGCGTGAGGATGGTGCATATAGTGTGCCACGTGAGGAGGTGGGTGCATTGATGGATGAAACTCTGCTGAATGTGGTAACACCAAGACTTTGCGCATTCCATTTTCTTCCACAACCTGAAGCATAAATTATCAGTTAGAAAAACTGAAACAAAATCTTTACATTACAATTTTTGAAAAAAAGGAAAGACATGAATGTTAACCATTCAACAGCATTATTTGGTACAGTGGCATTCCATTGTGCTGCCTTTATATTTACAAATAACATTTAGTTTTACATTTAAAAGAAATCACTTCTGCAAAAAAAAAAAAAATTAATTGTATGAATTGTGTTTTTAGTCACAATGACAACAAGTTCTCATTACAAATAGTGCTTGAGACTTGATCTCACAGTACAAGTTGATCAGGAAGTAGATCTTGCAGGCTTTATCAGGAGGCCAACAGTCTGATAAACCACATATTTATATAAAAAAAAAAAAAAAAGCAGAATCACTGGTTTATCCATTGTTTTAAAACTTTCCTAACTCTGTCTCACAACCCTGTGCATAAGTGCTGGAGGGGAAAATGCCGTGGACAGCATTTGTCCCATCATTGAACATGCCTAAAAAGAAGCCAAGTATACACACCAACTGAGGAAGGATGCTAAGACGTTCCATTCAGCAAAAGACTACAAAGCGCAGGGCATGTATAAGAGGCAGCTAAAATAATTTTGGCAAAGTGTTGCACAGGTCTGCATTTGGCTCACTGTGGGTAACAATTATGGTGCAGCCTGCGGGCATAAAGCATGCCAGATATTGCCAATCTCCAGTACTGGCCTATGGTTGGCATTTAAGAATCTATAATATAAAGGAATCTTACAAGGCACTTTTGGAGACTTTCTCACGATGTTTGAACCTGCCCCACCATTAATCTCACTACTTTAATTCATATTTGTTTTGTTTGGACTTTATCCTAGCCTTATTCACACAATTAAAGGTCTATGGTGATATGGAGTTACTACTTATGCCAAGAACATGCAGCAGTTCCTGTAACTACAGGGTAAAAAAGGCTAATTATCTATTTACTAACAGGAATATATATATACCACAAGTTTCAAGAAAATGCTTTGATTCACAAAATATGATGACACAAGTCAGTGGTTAGTTATTAGCTTCAACACCTCTGTACCACACACAGAGAGCACTATTTACCAGAAAGGATCCTGGCGAAAAACCAACAACAACACAACACCATGGAATTTATTAAGAAAACTCTAATAGCATTTCTTAAAACTACAGTGCTTTTTAGCTATGTTTACTGCATTTTGCACTGCTGATGGTAGAATAAGCATAAACAAGCCTTTTACGAAGTAAAAGTAATTTGACAGAATTTTGATCTTCCCCAGTACAGTCATATTGCTTAATATTTTATAGACTCATAAAAAAATGTGTTAGTTTGTCTAATTTAAATGAAATTATGCAGTCTGAGGGTGGATACAATTGTAATTTATTTCCAAGCTTCATAGGAGCAGAATATCTGAAGCAAGTAATCTGTTTCCTTCAAAGAAAACAGTATGGGGATATATTTTTCAGTGCAGGGATTGTCCTGAGACATCAATCTAAAGTAATAAAAAAATAACTGTAGAGAGTTATGTTGACTAAGTATACAATATAAACAACATTTAGCCTGAGGAAACACCATAAGCCAGCACAAGGCAAGAAGGGATATAGCCAGAAAGGAGTTTGCATGATAGAAGGTTCATGGCACATGAAGTATTTGGTGGTAGAAAAGAGAGAGCCCCAAACATCCAGACTGTTTTAAGTGAAAGTAAAGTTATGTTGCTGGTGTTAGACATTTCTATGTTGTTCTCATGTCATTAACTACACTTCTCAGGAGTTATTTTTTTACATGCTTTGATAATTCAATTTGCACAGGTACTCAATGTATTATCTTTGGGGATTGAGTAATTCAGTTTAGTATTAATTCAGGAGAAAATCTCAATTTATGTATTAACACATCTGATGGCAGATCTGTTAATGCCTTTATGTGTGGTTTGAATGATTTCTTGAACAAGCATAATATTCTACTGGGATACTAAAATCTACAATTAGTACAATTAGTATTGATGTTGGTGTACAAATAGTTTATTCACAGTATGTGAGTGTGTAGATAGGCCAGTATAGGTTTATGTGTTTGCTAGGGTTCACTTGCAAGGTTTGAACTTGATTGACTTTGGTCTAACTATGTAACATAAGTTTACTTATGGACTCTTCTGATACTGCAGATCCCCAGTGTACATACTGAGAGAGTAGTCAGTAGATGAACTTTTAGAGGGAGAAACAAACTTTAAACCACATATACAGTAAAATAAATGAGACATTATAGTTGTTACTCTGATGGCCAACTCTGATGGCCAATATGTAATCTGTACCTTTTTATAAGACTCTTTCTGATTAAGAGCTCCTTTTGAAACTGTTGGCCGAAGGAACACGCTTTCTGTCTTGAACTACATGTCACTGCTCTTTAAATCATCTGTCACTGCTCTACACAGCAAAGCACAACAAAAGCTCTGCTTATGGCATACATTATCAGTAAAGGGCTGACACTGTTTGCCCTACTGTTATACAGCTATCTCTGAAAGAACGAACTCATCTGATGTAGAAAATGGACAGAACAACTACTTTAGTTCTGATGAACATTTGGTGTAGACAATGAAATTAACCTTTATCATCATTTAGGGTGTGTGCAGATTACAGAGCAATAGATAGGTTTTACCTGAGATACGTAACCAGGTGGCATAAAGATAGGCGGCATTGAGCCATTTGGTGACATCATGGGAACATGTGCTGGGCCTATAAATTGGGAAAAAAAACATGCTAAATTATCCCTGGAAAAAAATAGCCTTGTTTTTAAAGACATGGAAAATTCCATCACCACATATCATAAAACACTTTTTTTTTTTTGTTAAAAAAAAACACAAAACAGTTGTACAACTGTTTTACCACAAACACATATGTATAAGAAATTAAATAATATTACTATGAGAAGTACAGAGTCTTGTGGTTTTCTAAGGTGTGTTGTCAATTTATGCAACAGTAATAAAAGTTTATAACTGGGGGAAGGTGGAACCATAGAGAAATGCCTTTAAGCAGCATTATCCTGACCTGGGATACATCGGATATGCCCATCTTCTGTGCGGATAGTAAATGTTTCCCCTGGGTTCACTTGCACCAGTATCACCTGCAAATAGAGAGGCTGTTTGGAAGAGTTCTAGTTTTACAAGTGATTGTTGAAAATGTGATAGCAAGTTAACATATACAATAATAATAATGCATAGTAATTTATCAATATAAATCTAGTACAAATCAATATAAATTTAAAGTGTGCTGTCCTTATTCTATAAACCGATATAGCTGAAATTCAGTTAACAAAATGATGCAATGTCTTTCAAGTGGCACGGATGATGCAAGACTTAGGTGCTCATTTACTAACCACTGATTTTTTTTATTTTGAACTTGATTCAGAAGTTAGAGACAAAAAGCTGCAACTTTTCCGAGATTTATTATGCGACCAAATGGTTAAAAATACGTATTTGACCATTTGCCAGAGTAAACTTGCAGAGTTCATCTAGAAGTCAATGGCAGAGGTCTGCTCCCTTTCCTTGAAGTTCTTACCTTTGTCTCGAAACTTTGGAGATTTTGCTGGGTTTTGTCCAAAAACTACACCTTTTTTCAATAGTTGCAGCAACAATTCAATAAACTTGTATTTAGTAAATATCAGGACATTCGGGAAAATAAATTTAGTCAAATTTGAAAAAAGAAAAATGATGGAGTTTAAGTAAATCTGCCCTTTAGTGTAAATATACCAACTTTAAGAGGAGATCAAAAGACATCTACCACAAAAAATGCAAACCACGCAACAGCGCCATTTAAATTTTTTCTCTCAGTGTAATGATTATTGGTGGCACTTATGGTGGCACTAGCAATGCAGATCTTAATAGAACGCAAATAAGCAATATCTGGACCCTTCTTTCCAGTGGATTGACCTTTCATTCATTTTCCTTTAAGCAAATACTGACTGAGAGCATACATTATCCAGTAACTTAACACTGCTTTCAATAGGAAGCCATGTGTCCCTAGCATGGGCGCTTCCCTGAGACATAGCTGGTACAAACAAAAAGAAAAGACTGAGTTATCTTGTCCAGTTCCTCCCACACAAAAAAAAAAAAAAAAAAAAACACTGCAGGGAAATGCACAAGCTTGTGTGTAAGAGCCCTTAAATGTTTCTCTCTAAATAGAAATCAATAGAAAAATTTCTGCTGTACTACTTGATACAAATGGAATGGAGAAAGTGTGAAGAGGAATAACAGCTTTAATTAACTCACAAATCTTCCCGCACATTATTAAAACCTGATTAAGATCCTTTTTACTTTTATAAAACTGCAATAAAATTAAAAAAATAAACTGCAAAGTGCTTGCTAGTGGCATGTGGCAGACGTGTTGGCATTGCTCAGTCAACAATCACAAATCTTGGATATGCTAAAAAGCAATCTCCATCATTATACATGAAAAGATCAAAGAGCTGGTGGAAAGCAAGACTCCCTTTTAAGCACCATTGCCGGTATCATGGTCTGGTAGTTATATCACAGGAATGTCAAAGTACAAACACAATACAGACACCACGTGACCAGTCACCACACAGACTGGGCAAAGCCTCACCAGACAGGGAAGAATGTCTCTACTACTGGAGGGTCATGTGATCTGGCGAGGTTACCTGTGGTACAAGCAGCATCTCTTATGTAATGCTTATAGTGCCCTATCTTACAGATATTCTTTTTTGCTTTTTTTTTTTTTTTTTTAACAGAACTCATAAGTGATTCCCTGCTTAAGTAACCGGTATAACACTGCCAATATCCTCCTAGGTTTTCAGACTGGCTGAGAATATATGATCCAAGTGGCACAATTCACCACATTCCTTAGTGCAGGTTATTGTGTGGGTAGATTGTATTTGCAAACAACCAAAATAAACACCTCATTTAAGCAAAAGCCATGCAAAAGTCCTGATATGTGGCAATTTACAATACCCATTATCTATTTAAAAGTGATTTTGAAATGTATTTAACTTGATTTATTTTAGAAAATAACATTATTATTTTACACTACCTCAGAAGCAGTGTAACACATTAAAGTCAATGACGTTTATAATTTATAATAATGTGTATTTTGATTCACTCCAGAAATGTACACCATTGTTTTACTTTACCTTAAGAAATGGGAAATGTCCAGATTGAGAAGGTAATTCTTGAGTAAAAAAAAAAAAAAAAAAAAAATAAACTGCACAACTTTACTCCAGTTTTTGCACAGCTTTATAAAAATAACACGTCCCTTTTGTTTTGGTACAAAATGATCACTCCCAACACTGACAGCAGCCAGAGCAGAATGAGTATATGTTGTGCCTAAGCAGAAAACAAGTGGGAGCGACAAGGAACATCTTCCTTGTATCTGGGCTAATGCAGTACGATTAAAAAAATGTCTAATTTCTAATCTTATGTATATGTGTATGTATGTGATATATATATATATATATATATATATATATATATATATATCGAGCCAAGGGTGGCACACCGCTTCAATCCTGGTCCCAGGTGCACGGTAAAAAAGTTTGAATATTGAAAAAAAAGACCAGCAACACCGGATCTATTGCAAACAATTAATTATATATTGAAAAATACATGAACAGCGGTGTTGCTGGTCTTTTTTTCAATATATTATAATATATATATATATATATATATATATAGCAGCGAACCCAGGGTGGCACTCTGCTTCAGCTCTTAGCTCGGGTGCAAGGTAAATGACTTAAATATCCAAAAAAGACCAGCAACACCGAGTTATGTTCCAAAAACAATCAATTGTGTATTAAAAACGCATGAACAGCCAACGTTACGTTTCGGTCCCCATCGGGACCTTTCTCAAGGCCTTTCTCAAGATATATATATATATATATATCTTAGTTTAAATATATATATACAAAAATATATAGTAAGACTAGCACACCCTATAAAAACAATCATAACTTTATTGTTAAAGGAACAGTAACACCAAAAAATTTATATATTTTAAAGAAATTAAACTATAATGTACTGCTGCCCTGCACTGGTAAAAATTGTGTGTTTGCTTGAGAAACATTACTAGAGTTTATATAAACCCTTGTGTGTAGCCATGGGGGCAGCCATTCAAAAGAAGAAAAGGCACAGGTTATATAGCAGCTAACAGATAAACCCTGTAGAATACAATGGTGTCTTATCTGTTATTTGCTATGTAACCTGTGCCTTTCCTCCTTTTGAATGGCTGCCCCCATGGCTACACAGCAGCGTATTTATATAAACTATAGTAGTGTTCCTGAAGCAAACACCCAAGTTTTACCATTGCAGGGCAACAGTACGTGATATTTCAATTACTTTAAAACACTTTCATTTTTTGGTGTTACTGTTCCTTTAACACATTGCACAGAAAAATCCGAAGTTTCTGTCCACAATAGGACCTCTCTCAAGGATCCTATAGAGGACTGAAACGTTGGATTATTCTGTGCAATGTGTTCACAATAAAGTTGTGATTGCTTTTATAGGGCATGCCAGTCTTACAATCTAATTTTTGTGTATGCTACATTTGGCTATGCACCACGTTATATTTCCTAACACTTTAAAATCAACCAAGACTGTACAAATTCAGGCCACGCCTTCAGTTTAAACTGAGTATACCCAGTTATGCTCACAAACTCCTGCAATATTCAAGAAACCTCAAATACTTTCCCTGTAAGTGCCACCCATGCCAGCCCAGATTGAACCTGATCCAGGCAGGTTTTTGAATGTCAGACCCCAGTCAAGCTCCAGATCCACCTCAGTCTACAATTCTGTGGCTGAGAGAAGCAGAGCCAACGGTCTGTGGGGCCAGGGCCAAAACAGTCACAACACAGGGTGAAGGGAGTGGCTTGTTTACTGGTAATCAAATTATTTACCTTGAATGAACCAAAGATGGGTAGTATAAATGCCCCTGTTTAGCTCAAGAAATAACAAAGAAACAGATATTTCATGAGTAAAACTATAAGCAAAAAGTATGTTTAACACAAGGCCTATTTTAATATTTACTAAACTGATGTTGAAAAAAAGTGTACTGCCCCTTTACACATGCTGTGTGCCAAATTTTATTGCTCAACAGGTTTACCAGTATGAGATATTGTTGTCCCAACTACTTATTATTCCCATATTTGTCTGGCAACTTTGTATGCACCCTTAATTCAGCACAGATTTATTTTTTTTACTTTACTCTAAATTGGTAGTGGATTCAGCCTGGCCAAGGTCAAAAAACAGTGTGCCAAGATGCCAAAGATAAAAATTATGAGCAAATCAACCACTATACATTTAATCAACATTTGGTCAATAGGTGGGAGCTTCTTACACCTTCTAATATATTTGCTGGTAGGAAGATAAGTCATTTGATTTGTTCAGCATTGGCAAGCAGGATTTTTTTTTTCGTAATTAATATATGACTTCTATTTCAACAGACCTGCACAGAAAAGAAGGCTCTTAAAGCTGCTTTCCCCTTTGGCTGGTGAATATTTCAGAGCCATGCAAAACAATTAGAAGCTTATTTCAGTGCAGTTGCGCAACAGGAAGCTTTAAAAACAAGACAACATCTGTTTCACAGTTGCTGTTGCTGTATAGTAATCTATTCAATCACATTGCCAATCCAAGACTTATTTGCAGGGAAATTCATTTTAGACTTACTATTACAATCAGATCCCATTTTTTTTTTTTTTATTTTAAAAAAAGAGGAAATATGTATCACCCAGAGATGTAGCTGTTAGATTAATGGCATTGTTCCTGGCTTCTATTAGCATTGGCACTTAATGTCATGAAGTCATGGAAAATAATAGAAAACAAGCCAACACAAGCAGTTTGAGAAAGCTTCCTCTATATAACATCAATTTATAAAATAGCACATATTAGACATGGGGTGTTCGTAGGGCAAATGACATGCTGCATAAAATAAAACGAGACTAACCGCTCTGAAATGCCTTTCCACCGGCAACAATATGAGTGGCCTACGGAAGGGCATTTTGGAGTGGCTAGCCGCCTGCGGTAGCAGAGATCTATCGCAATTGACTACCTCACTCTGTGGGCCATCAGCCTAAAAACACTGGGACTTGGATGTTACAATCATAAAAAGATAAAAAGGATTAACTGAATAAATGTCCTGGAAGCAAACAATGATTTAATGTTGAGCCAAAACAGCCAAACATGTCAACAAAATCAGCCAATGGGTGGGCAGGTTATGGTTAAAATTAAGGTGGCCATACACGATATCAGCTGCCAAATCAGGTCTTTCTTTTGCGACCACTCCAAACGAGCGAATTGCAACGTGTATGGCCAACCTTTGGGCTAAAGCCCTAGTGGGCAACTTTCCAGTAATAAAATCTATAAAGTAATTTAGGTATGCCCTCTGCACAGTACTTGCTTGTTCTTAAACAATTCAACATGTAGTATTGCTTCACCAAGGCATGACCTAATGTAAGATGACAAGAGGAGGCAGGGACATAGTTTGTGGAGGGTCATACTGACCAGCTATTTGTCTGCCAAATTCCTGTGATTCCTCACCAGTGTTTACAAGGGGTTATGCTTATGTACTCTGTTTTAATCACAAAAAAATATTGAACTGAATTACCACGATATAACTAGTCCCTTCACCCTTTGTTGTGTTGTGTTTTGTTAGCAGAAGTCCTTTATTTAGGGGGATTATCTGTAAAGTGGTAATCCCATTATCTACCACTCAAGGACCAAACATGGCCTTTGCCCTGTTTAGCTCAACAAAAAATCATAACAAACAAACCATAACAAAAATCATAGCTTTTTGTGATTAAACCAATAGGCAAAATGTTTGTTAAGCACCTGTCCTGTTTACTGAATTCAAGCAGAACAAGAAGGATATATTGCCCCTTTAAAAAAACAGCTGAAAGACAATCTGTTGGGGAAAATAACATGAAACTACTGTTTAACTTTAAGAATATTAATAATTCAAAAGAGATTAAGTGGTAGTGCTCCAGGAAGCCACGGGCTGCCAGGCTTTATTTACCTGTTGTGCGCTGTCCCCATTCACCATGTGAGGTAGAAGTGGCACATCATTCAATATAGGGGTTGATTCCAATGGTGGAGGCTGGTCGGCCATCATGGCTGAAATGATCATTCATCTACAGGTGTCCACATCCACTACCTAAAGATATAAGTAAGTTTTTAATTTGCAAAACTCTTTTTTTATATATCACAACATATCACCATGCTACGCTGTATTAGTGCGTAGACGCACAAATAATCACTAAAGAGCAGACAATTTTTTTAGTATCTCCAGCTGTTGCTGCACAAAAACTTTCACAACACTTTAATGCAAGTCACACAAAGAATATTTGAGCAAAGTAACAGGTGACCAGGAGGGTGGGAAGTGTTAGGAGCAGGTTTGGTAAATGGATAGGATGCATACTCAATTCAACAATTATATGCAAATTTATACACATAAAATATTGCAGCAATATAAGTTTATAGTGCTAGTTTGGAGCCTAGGGGACAGGAAGATTTGCGATAGAAGATATCAAAAACACAAACCAGAGTAATAGCGAGTTTTACAGTGACAGACAGGAAGACTAAGATGGTGACTATGAATAGAAAAGCCACTACTGTAGAAATCAGTTGATATACACAGCTGACAATGAAAACTAAATTTTACTTGCGGCGAGTAAATGTTCTGTCATCTATTAAAGACATCTTAGTTTTTTAAAAGAAAGGAAAATTTTGTTAAAAATGAAAATATATAAAGGTTGAAACACTAGAACATATAATAGAAAAATCACTCAAAGTTCAAATTTGACAAAACAAGTACAAATTATTTTTTTCTAGCAAAGAGATAATTCTTGATAGAGGGCTAAACTTTCCTCATATCTGATAAAATGCACTAGTGTATACGGATATAAAGTTGCACACATGAGGAAAGTTTCCAACTTTACCACCAATTTCACACCACACAAAGGCCAAACCACTTTTGTAAGTTATTCACAACAATTCATAGAAATAGCAAGCAGTTATCTTTGAGTTCCCTCCTATCTTCACTGTAAAATAACAGTCTTAAAAAATGAGACACTGTGGCTTTAAGAATTAAACTTTAACCCAGTTCTCATATGAAAAATAAAGAATGAGATAACAGGATACAGGAAATTTGTCATGCCATATGACGTTTATCTGGTATTTTTCTTTTCTGCAGAAATAAAACAAAAGCCTACTGTATTCAGTTAAGCATTTCATTGCTCCATATTATTATTGCTTCACATTTACAGAGTTTCAGTTATTTAAAACTGAACTGCCAATGCTTTATTACGGTCTACCTCAAGTAATATTAGTGTTTTCATATGTGTCTGCCCAATATTTTTGTATTGATTAAATATTGCTTGATTTGTTTTAGTTAATTGGTAATGTTTGCCTATTCCTATTAAACTACAGGAAAGTTAAGGGGCTTCTGATAACAATAAAACACTATGTAAATGATGGGGACTTTAGATGGCAAGCTCCAATGGTGCCAGCACTAATCAGTGTTTTACTGGCTCTGCTAAATTCACGAACAATATGTACTCACTATCATTTTATTATCCTTTATAAAGATAGATCCTTTATGAAAATAAAATCAGCCAACATGTGGCCTAGCCTTAAATGTTACAAGCTAATTCAAATAACTGGGCACACCCTTGTGTGTCCAGGAACAAAACTGCAACATACAAGCCCATATGGAATGCATCATAGAAAAGGCAAAACCATGTAAACCATTGACTTGAATGGATATTATCAGCTCGGAGTACATAAAAGACCAACTTGCTTGGATATGCCTACTGAGTCCATAAAATCTTGAACCACAAATTGCGAGCATGCCACCATGTGTCACTGTTGGATTCTACGGTGGTCTTATATAATATTGCCCTGCACATATAAAACGTGTGTTTGCTTCAGAAACATGGCTATAGTTTATATAAACAAAGCTGCCGTGTAGCCTTTTCTCCTTTTTTTCCCCAGTTTGAATGGCTGCCCCCATGGCTACACAGCAGCTTTTTTTATATCTACTATAGTCCTGTTTCTGGAGCAAACACACAACTTTTACCAGCGCAGGGAAACAGTCTATTATATTTTAATTACTTTAAAGGAGAAAGAAAGGTAAAAACTAAGTAAGCTTTATCAGAAAGGTCTATGTAAATACATCCATAAGCACTCACAGAAACGCTGCACTGACTTCTCTGAAAAAAGATTAGTTGTGTCTGTAATTCCTGTGCCAGAGACACACAGCTTTCTGTTCTCTGCTCTTTCCTGCTCCCCCCTCCCTCAAGAATGCTAAGAACTCACTCCCCCCCCCCCTTAGGAATGTGGATCTGAGCCAATCAGCAGGAAGCTGACTCTAAAAGGTGGCCACACACGCAACCATTTGTCGCACGAAAGATTGTTCAATCCGCCACTAACCATTCAGGGCTGAAACGACAGATAAGGAGGTAAAAACAATAGGATTTCTACCTCCTTCTGCCGATTCAGCCCTGAAGGCAGATTTTGCTCAGGTGCCTTCCATGGCGCCCGATCAAAATCTTTTAACCTGGCCGATCGGCGAGTCGACCGATATCAGCAGCCTCCTGCGATATCGGTCGACTTGCCATACACGCACCGAATATCGTACGAAACAAGGTTTCGTACGATATTATCGGTGCGTGTATGGCCAGCTATAGTCTTACTAACTGAGCATGTTCAGTTGGGTCTCAATGTCTGTGCAGGAGCGAGGCATTATGGGAACCTTCTTTACACAGCTCAGCGTTTGTTCTTCCTGTTTGGCTTCAGATCTTCTGAAATGGTGAAATATGCGAAGACTTAAGGGCACTATTGAGACAACTGCAGGTATGCCTGCAGCTTGAGATTAACTCTTTATTAGCCTTTCCTTCTCCTTTAAAACATTTAAATTTTTTGGTGTTAAAGGAAATAGCATTTTCCTTGCTAAAATGTAGAAACATTATGCCATTCATGGCTGCATTCTTAGGTCAAGCCAGAGGGAAAATAAATTAGCAACTGGAAAATCTCTTCCTCATACAGTTGAGTCAAGATATTCTGTCACTTCCAGCTCAAAGTGAGGTTAGTCACAGGGCATCTGCTGTTTTGCACCAGTGCTCATCCAACCACAGAACTTTATTTCTACATCTAAGAGTTTCTATGAAACTCCTATTGCGGTAAGGCAGAGTTTCATTATTCATAATTTTATTTTGATTAGATTTAAAAAAAAAAATAAGTTCCCTAGAAAATCTCTTGGTAAAATCAATGTGCAGAGTTTATATTGAAAGGTTTTTTTTTTTTTTTTTTTTTTTAAGAGGGCCCTCTTCTTATATCTATCAGAAAGTCTTTAAAGTATACACCCTTGTTTTGTACAGCACTCCAGATAACTCAAACTAAAAATTAAATAGTTAAAAATAAGGATAATCTCCACTTAGTACCACTAAGTTTTCTACCAACAATTCTGGAGCATATACTACAGATTTTGCTGCTATCACAAACTTGCATGACATAAACAGAACACAAATACAGCAGTTTATACATCAGATGGATCCTTCCACCAATAAATATAGTATGTAGAATTGGCAAAGTAGAGTGGTGTGGCACATTTTGGCTACACAAAGCTCAAACCACTAACCACTACTCAAGTTTTAGATGCAGAATACTTGGAAAAAATATTATATGAGGAATCTATAAATGTGGAATATAAACTTCCACATTTTCTGACTCAGACCAAACAATTTTAACATTATCCAGATATGGGATCTGTGTTATCTGGAAACCTGTTATACAGAAAGCTTCAAAATAGGGGAAATGTTATCTCCCATAGGCTTTATTTTAATCAAATAATTAAAAAAATGTAAACACATTTTTCTCTGAAATAACAGTGCTTTGTACTTAATCCAGCTAACATACTATTAAGTATTCAGTGTTAGGAAAGTAATTGGAGTATCCAAAGAAAACCAAACACAAACACTCCATGAACACTATGCATATTGCACACTGCCACTGTGTGAATGACATTCAAGTCCCCAGCACTACAAGGTAGCAAGACTAATTGCTAAACCACAATGCTGCCTTTAGCTCCTTGCTAGATGAGAACTCCCAAAATCCTCAGCCAAGCCCTTAAGGTGGCCATACACGCACCGATATTATCGTACGAAACCTCGTTTCGTACGATAATCGGTGCGTGTATGGCATGTCAGCGAGCCGACCGATATCGCAGGAAGCTGCTGAAATCGGTCGGCTCGCCGATCGGCCAAGTTAGAAAATTTTGATCGGGCGCCATAGAAGGCGCCTGACCAAAATTCTCCCTTCAGAGCTGAATCGGCAGAAGGAGGTAGAAATCCTATTGTTTCTACCTCCTTACCTGCCGATTCAGCCCTGAATGGTGTGTGGCGGATCTGACGATGTTTCGTGCGACCGACGGTCGTACGAAACATCGTGAGATCGCCACGTGTATGGCCAGCTTTAGAATCATTTAGGGTTATGGCATACGAGGAGTCCTGCTGCCTGTGGAAAATCTGATGAAAAAAAAGACCACCACCCCCCTTCACAAAAACCTTCCAGTTGCCCTATGTAAAACACATTACATGTAGCGATCTGACTTAATTGTAAAAAAAAAATGCCTTTTTCTGGGTTCAGAGCTGTATGGCAGGATGGCACTTTAAATGATTAACTGTAGTGAAAGGGTCAGCTCGCATGTGCTAAGCTGCCTGAACTGATGCTATCCTCTTTACAAACTATAAATTACATTGTCAGCACTTATATGAATCCCATATGATGCATTTTTCAGCATTGGCATATTCTACTGCTCTCTCGTAGTCATTCCAAAGTACTCAGTATATCCCCACCCCCATTAGCAATACAGGTATGGGACCTATTGGGTTTTCCGGATAAGGGGTCTTTCCGTAATTTGGATCTCCATAACTTAAGTCTGCTAAAAATCATTTAAATATTGAATAAACCCAATAGGATTGTTTTCCCTCAAATAAGGATTAACTATATCTTAGTTGGTATCAAGAACAAGGCACTGTTTAATTATTACAGGGAAAAGGGAATCATTTTTAAAAATTAGAATTATTTGCTTATAATGGAGTCTGAGAGATGGTCTTTCTGTAATTCAGAAATTTCTGGATAACTGGTTTCCGGATAAGGGATCCCATACCTGTAGTAGTCTGGAAATGCTGACTGTTTTTGGCCTTTCAAAGCTTCCCGGGTACCAGTAACACAACAATTGGAAGGTAGCAAAAAATTGGGGAAACAAAGAACAGTGTTAAAAAGATGGACTATAGGGAAATAATGGAAATTGTTGGGGAGGGAAAAAACGAAAGGCAGAAGATAAGGCATGAAAAGAGGGTGTGCAAAATATGTAATTTGACATTCTTATGTTTTGAACAATTATAGGTTAAACAACTTAGCATGTCGGGAAATAAAATAACCTGACAGCATTTACATTATACTGGGTATAGTACAATGTCCATACGGTTTCCTCTCAAATTTTAAACCAGGGATACATTCAGTGTTTCTGCAGCTGTTGCTGCACCACAATCCCCAGTGCAGTGGTTCACAATGGCCATAGGCTGTCATGAGATTCTGTGTAATGTAGTTCACAAAAGCTGCAGATCCCTGCAGCAGGGCACTCTGATGCCCAAGGGAATTTTAAGAAATGAGTTTACTTTGATCAAACTGCTTAGAAAATTTCAATTGAACTTTACTGGAGGAAAAACATTTTTTGCCACCCATTGAACACATTGCTTAGGGCCAGGAACCTCCCAATGCCATTCTCTGAATAACTCATTCACAGGCTGAAGGAACTGGAGAGCCTATAAATACCCAGATTAGTCAGCACAAGACTGGGATGTACAGAAAGTGTCCTTAAGAGGAAGACAATAAGCCTTCCATGTAGTGGGGGCAGGGCAGCCCACCCACACACAAACCATGAACTCATACAGGAAATCATATAATGCTATTTAAGGACAAGAAGGAAGCAAATAAAATCCCATTTTACTTCACTGCTTGTACTGCACTGTTTTTGCATTTTAAATCGAAAAAGAGAGTCAGAAAATATATTTGGTTATGGAAAATAAATAATAAATAACTTGCAACATATAAGGCAAAACTGAGTCCATAGGGATAAAGCTATCTGAAATGTATTGTGTCACTGATGCAAGCAAATAGCTGTGGACAAAAAAGTTTTGTTATTCATGAGAAACCGTTTCTGGAATAGTAACCACTGAAATTTGCCTTTGCTTCTCATCTTCCATGCTTCACATGTTCATGGTCAGATGCTGTTAATCACATGTAAAATGGCTTAGCACAGATGCCATATTATATTGAAACTG
This sequence comes from Xenopus tropicalis, assembly GCF_000004195.4. Taxonomy (NCBI): domain Eukaryota; kingdom Metazoa; phylum Chordata; class Amphibia; order Anura; family Pipidae; genus Xenopus; species Xenopus tropicalis. The sequence continues at coordinate 65,798,112 of NC_030684.2, read as the reverse complement.
CACCTGCTACAGTCTGACGACATCCAAATGTATGGGACGCAGATTACCTGATACAAACTCAGTCCCCTACAACTATTTGTAAATTGCTGCGTAAAAGTGCTATTGCTATATAAAGCATACTAATCTTCATGTACCATAAATACATTTTTCATGAACACATAGATGGGCTGGCAATGACAATCTGTGCATGAATAAGCACTGGCTTGCACAAGGTGAAACTAAAAATAAAAGTAGGGATCTAAGCTTAGAGCTTTTCATTTCAGTGCAGCCATCAGGAGTAGTCCTTTAAATTAAAGGCCTTGGGTGGCCTAGACAGCAATTATTTTGTAATCCAGCAACTGATATCCACACATGCAAAAAAAAAAAACCAGAACCTGGTGTTGCTTACAGAGGCCCAACTGCACTGGTCATGGGGGGCCCAGTACATGTATTAATTATATTATCAATCGTAGCTGGCTTTGACTTATATGCCATTTTACAGACCTGGAGAGAACACGGGCATTGGCCATGCCTTGGCAAGGTTCACATAACTAAACATTAAATTAAAAACAAAATTAATATAAGTGCTGTGTTTCAATTAGTTACACAGTGAACACTAGACAAGAAGCCTTATACATCACTTCTCTGTACTGAAATCCCCATGTCACTGTGAAGTCTAAACCATCCTCTGGTTTGTATGGAAAGCCAGTGTTCCAAATTATAGCAATAGCAGTATCGGGGAGCTCAACCCTCTGTTAACTTACCCAAACGGGTATCAGGTGCAAATACTGGAAGAACCTCACCTTGCATGGGGGTCAATATCCAACAGCAAAAAAATCCAGTAGCACACTGAAGATGCAAGCCGTGAAAAAATTGTATTTTATTTGCCCAAGTACATATAAACAAGCAAAGAGCACCGTTTCGGGACCCTCCGGACCCAGGGTTTTTTTGCTTTAGTGTTCCAAATTATGTCAGACCGACATACATTACCAAGTGAGATTTTCTGACCCAGCATGCCTGTAGTCCCATGGAGCCTAAGGCTGATGTGGAAAGGCCTGCCGTTGTATTGCTTCAGTTTCCCAATTATTATTATTATTATTGCTTCAGTTTCCCAATTATTATTATTATTATTATTAACATTTATTTATAAAGCGCCAACAAATTCCGCAGCGCTGTACAATAAGTGGGTTTCATACATTGGATATACAGAGTAACATATAAAGCAATCAATAACCGATACAAGAGGTGAAGAGGGCCCTGTCCAAAAGAGCTTACAATGTCGCATAAAGTTGCCTGCAGAAGGAAACTTTGTGCGACTTCGGAAAACCAAAGCGATGCAAAGGCCTTTCTGCCGGCGACTCCTATTGTTGCCGGTGAAAAGGCATTTCGGAGCAGTTTAGCAGCCCGTGATAGCAGAGACCTGTAAATGCTCACAGTGGTCTGAGGGCCAAACTGATCAACTCAAGGTAGGCATATCTGTGAAAGATCCTCTAGTTTGGCAACCTCACCAAACAAGGGGATCTTAACGTGTGACAAATCTTTTATGTCACTAGTTTCCATAATGTGCCCAAAAAAATGTGGCGCTCTGTGGAAGTAAAAAGGAAAATTTAAGCACTTTTGTAAGGCAATATAAACAATGGCTGAAGACACTCACAGATGCAATACTGCATTTTATACCCTTAGTAATTTCAGGTGTTCTCACCAAAGAAAAATGGTGTCAATTGTAAATAGACACACTAAAATAAGTCAACATTCGGGCATGTGAGAATAACAAAGAAATCACACTGCATATTGAGAGAAGAACTTTCACCCTGACAAGTCTACATGTTTGTACAAGTTTCTTTCATGAAAGGCATTCTGTGATCTTCATTAGGAAAAATGTGTAATTACCAGGAGTAGAATGCCAGATTCATCTAGGGTTAGGACTGCAAGGGCAATTTTAGGTACTCGGATCACTTTTAAATACAAGGGTTAAGCCCTAGGGATATGTTAGTTGTGAACTGTGATTTTCTGCTTATTTAAAAGGTTGCCATTTCTGAAAATGGGCTATAATAGCATTTAGTGTTCCACCTATGCTATATATGCTCATGTTTCTAACCATAAAGGGCTATGGGTCTCAGACTGGACACTATCAATGGCAATTTTAGGAATAATTCAGGACTTCCACACAATGAAAATCCTTAGAAAGGCTGCAAACGTGTTAATAAAAAGTGTAGATATTTAAATGCTACCAAACAAGCAGCAAGAAATCAGGCAGATTTTATAGATGTCTCAGAGGCCAATGATCATAACTGGGGCCTATGGAGGGCTATTGCGATATAGTTCTCATCAGGATTTTTAATGCTGCCTGATTGATAAGTGGGCAAAATCCTCAGGCAGGCCTAATGGTGAGTTCCATACAAAGTTGCCGACTTGGACTAGATGGGCCAGCGGCTTTTATCAGCCCATGTATGGTCACTTTAATACTGAATATATTTCTTGTCAAAGTAGTAGGCTTATCAAGATCCAGAGTATGGTTAGACTATGTCTTCACTGGGAAAAAAATTGCACTAAACTGTACTTAAATACTGACGGCTTTGTCTCAGAAAAAAATAGCAAACTCATAACTAGGCTGGACTAAAGGAGTAATAAAACGGACAGTTGAGTTTTTGAAGTTAAGCTGGCCATAAAGTTGAACATCCTCTTAGATTGTAACTTCTACCAGGTCAGGGACCTCCTTCCTACTGTGTCTCATACCACATGGCACTTATTCCCTGTGCATTTATATATTTATTTATTATAACACTTGTCCTCTCTGTGTGTAATTTTGTAAGATTGTACGGCGCTGCGTACCCTTGTGGCACTTTATAAATAAAGTTATACATACATGCATACATAAGATATCTGATCAATTGGCCATGGGCTGACTGTATGGTCACACTCACATATGGTCACCTTCAACGGCTCATATCCCTGACCGGCCTTACATGCCTAGACAGTGCAACAATATAGTCAAATTTCACCAAACTGTCTGTTTAAATCTGACCATGTATGGCTATCTGAAAAGTCTGCAATTTTAACTGGCAAACTGCTTTGAGAATAGACACTTCCTGGCACCTTGTCTAAACTGTGAAAAAGCTGACTCCTATTAACTCTTGGAGGGGAAGAAAAAGAACAACATTCCTGCAGTATAGGAAGTAAGGCACAATTGGCATTTTCTCATATACCTTGGCAGCAATAAGGGACTGTGAAACTTCACATACTATTTTTCAACATCTTACATTTAAGGAAATACTGGAATTAATAAGAGAAAGGTATATTTAAAGCATTTTTCATGCAAGAAGATTTCTCAGTCACAGAAAGAGGCTGCTGCTGACATGCAAAATGTGGCCACACATCGTTTCGTACAATATTCAGTATGTGTATGGCAGTAGACGAGGCAAATGATATCGGTTGTATCGTCAATCAGGCTAGACAGAAATTTTTATCACGCGCCTTGATAGCGTTCGAGCGCCGGCAAAAGTTTAATGCTGAATAATCAGATAGTGGTAGAACTATTTCTACCTGTATATCTGACAATTCAGCTCTGAAAGTTAGTGGAGAAAATGAATGATCTAAAGAAGGCACAAAGCATAACCACAGAATACAAAACAGTTAACTCAAGCCACAGGAAAAACTGCTAGAAGTGATGGCAGTTTTTTCCAAGATTACACAACTCTTAGCAGTGATGTAAATATTATCATTTCCTGAAGAACTGTGGCCTTTTAATCACTTTTTATTTAGACATTGCGTTAAGTGCAGACTAAAATTTGTCGATTAAACAGCAAGAATTTAACAGAAATTTATAGAACTTATGCTGCGCTCTGAAGGTTTCCTCACTGAGGAATGGCAAAAACTGTTTTAGCCACGATCTTATCGATTATTCATAGATAATGGGAGCTCTGACAATTACAACCAATTCCATTGCCACATTCTGGGGAAATAGTTGGTCATAGTGGAAAGCAATCTGAGAAAATGCTTAAGACAAAGCTGTGTCATACTGATGTTGGAATAAACCATCTAATTTAGTTTCTCAGCTGCATTCAGTTGTTGCTACCAGAACGTTAGCATTAAAAATGTTTAACCAACTGTCCATGCAAAATATCTGCGGTCATAAAGCTAGAGAGTAATTTCAGTGACTTAAAATTCAGGAGAAATTTTCTGTTTAATCCAGTCCTAAACAGGAATTTCCCAGCATTATGAACACTGGAAATGTTGTTAAGGCAAGCCACCAGGTGCCTAATATAAGTGTGTTGAAAAAATAAAAAATGTGCCAGTGCATATATACTCTTTTATAAATTAAGGGTGCTTTAAAAAGTTGTGTTTTGTGCTGATTTATTGAAAATTTGAAAAAAATTAATATTCACCTAGCACACTGCATGGCAGGATAGAAACCAAACAGCAGCTAGGCTTACCTGAGAGGGAACTGAAGCCTGGTTTTGCTTGTGACTGCAGGGCTGAGATTGGCTATCCCCCTCCTACTGTGCTTCTGGTAGGAACACACCCACCCCTCATTTGAAACATGGACAGGGACCATAGTCAATCTATAGGGAGCCAAGATGCCATATTTTATGTTAATGATCATTTTTGCCCTGAGTAATACCAGCACCATATATTATCCACTATTGCCTACTGGGGGGATATTCAGTTATGCTATAGATCTCCTTTTATTATACTGTAATTTATGACAGCATGAAACTCAGGCCAACACTGGAGGGTGGATTTCCAGGGTATACCCAATGTTACATACAAATATTTTCCACATAAATCCCCCTCAATGCACTCAAAAACTTGAAAAGATTATCTCTCTCTAATTAGTTACTTATGGAGCACTGCATTTTTTTCTGCAATATAGTCCAGTAGGGCAGAATAAAAGCAACAGATATACTGCTTTTTCTGTATAAAATAACAATCTATGGCTCTGTATTGCAGCAGATCTGAATACCCATATTTCCATGAGAGGAGTGAGCCTAAGAAATTAAAAGTTCATGGTTGATATGGAACGTAGTCTACATCTTGAGACAGACTGGATAAAAGCCAGCAGAGAAAGTGATCAATATGCAGGAAACCACACATTAGACTAGGATCTGGTAACAGTTAGAACAGCAGAAAGAACAGAAAATATATATAAAGCAATGAGAAGGCAAAACTCTCAAGTAGATGGGGAGCTTTACAACAAAGAAAACTGGTGCAACAATAGATGCAGGACCTTGTTTCCGGGGCTGTGTTTATACAGAAAATGCAAAGGTCGCTATGACCCTTTTAGCCAAGTCTGAAAGGCCCTGTGTGCCTGGGAATCCACAGCCACTGTTTGCTTTTGATGCTGATGTGAACCTTGACAGAATACTAGCCCATTGTTGCAAAGCAAACATTGAAGTGACATGTCCCATGGAGAGAGGCAGTAGCATTAGCGCATTATAAGCAGCCCACAGAAAACAAACTAGCAAGAACCAATGACAAAAAGGAAACACTTGCCAGAGGGTTAGGGCTATCATTTTCTGTACATACCAATGTGCAATGAAAAACCACAGGCACTACAAACCAAATTAAATATTTAGTCAATGCTAAACATGCTGTTGTGTTAATAACTTTCAAGGGCCACTGACATGTTCCAGATAGCAGAAAAGCAGCTGAAATGGCCCTTGCTGCTCTCTATAAAGCTCAAAGTGAACTGACTGACACCACAAGTACAAGCAGATCATTGCCTAAGAACATTCATTAGCAGGTAGCAGAGATGCAGAAGAGGCAGTAGTGATTGTGCTGGGCCATCCTGTATGCCATTAACCTAAAAGGTGGAACAGCCCAACCTTCTACTATAAAAGCCTTCGAAACTTTATTCCATCTATAAGAACCCTTCCTGGATAGGGTGCCCTCCATCCCTAAGTAGATTTGTCACTGTGCTAGAGCTCTGGAGAAGTGATTCAGCTGCTCCTTAGAACCAGCCACCTATACTGTGCCCAGTCAGGGAACTAACAGGGGACAAGATACTAGCAATCCAGGACAGTAAAATGTACCTTTATCACGAACAGTGTTTTACTGCCAAAACAATAACATGACACTGGTACCATGTACCTGGGTCTTGTGCTGGGTTCTCGAGGAACAGTGCGCCTGAAGAACAGCAAGCGGACAGAGAGCACCCTATATAGTAAGGCTTTTCATTTAATTGCCTATTGCATAAAGTAAGTCTGTGCTGTCAGAGGAAAAAAAACTGTTAATGCCTCTTTATTCTCAAAATCGGCAGATTTTAAGTACAGGAGAGCATTTGTAACATTTTAATTACAGTTTATGAAAAACTCTTCTCAATCAAGATTTTCTGGGTTGGCGGTATTAGCAGTCTCAAGTAAACAAATTTAAATATTAGAACATTCTAAAACTTAGAGCCCTGCATTCCAAAGCACTTTTTATTCGAGTCCATAAATTTGGCTTTTAGCGTGCATTATAAATATGTAATTTATGTTTTAATCAATTATTTTTCTTAAATAACAAATTATTATTACGGATAAGTGAAACAAATAACCATTTTTGGATCTACACACTACACTGGCCCTACTCTGGAATGAATAAAACAGATATCTAAACAAATCAGGTATAGATTAATCAGACGCAGAGCAGACACATTTACCACTGAGGCTGTGGACACATAAGTCACTTGGTAAAAATGAAAAAAAAAAAATGTTTTCCAACTATGACAGACCCCAACATATATAACATCTGCATATTACTAAAGCAAACTTCTGTAGCACAAATTGTTCTGGGAAAGATCACAATAAAACATGAAATGGTTACAATATTTAGAAACCAGATTGCTATTAACTAAGACTGCTATTAAACCATAAAACAGGAGAATACCTACAAAATATTCTTTAGCTTTCTTTAGTCTCTTCTGATTGTGTCACCCTCGTGAATGAGTGGCATTAGGCTGGGGAGGTTGTTTATACTTCCCCTGACTGCCCTACACCCGGGACCCCTAACTATGCAAACGCTTTGCTTCTTAAGAAAAGACATATCCTTAATCATCAGCAGGCAGGCAAACAATCAGAAGGAATGCTCTGAGCACACAAACTGTTTACCGAGAGAGGCAATGTATGTATGTTAATTTTTATTTATGAGAAACTTTCTTTAGGGTGCCCAAATTTCAAATAAAAATAGCACATTAACATCTTATTTGATGTTTAAGCATGTTTCTGATAGGTAACCAAAAGGCCCTTGTGATAACACTGGGACGTGAAGTCGAAGAGTGAACTGATCCCAAGAAAACCGGTATGCAATTGAGACCTACTTATGCTGACAATCAGTTTAAAATGGATAGCCTTCATGATAAAGGTTTTTAACATTTTATTTCATTCTACATTCTATATTTCTTTGTTAGCTATAGGTAACGTGTGTATATTATGCTGTGCCACCATTCACTTGGGGGAACCCCATAGTTAGCTTGCAGAATCATTTCCACACCTGCACCCCAAACCCTCAAATCTGAATTAACCCATTCAATTAACTGGCATGTCAAATGCAAGCGTAAAGAACATACTCAATCTAGTAAGTCGTGTTGCAAGTTTCATGCAGGCTTATTCCTAAATATAACTGCAACAGAAATATAGGCAGTCAAGTATTATACACAACTTTTTTTATTTGTGCTCACTATAAAATCCTATTCACTAGGGCTATGTTTGAATAAATAATTAACCAACCTGTTTCCATGCACTGGCTGACTCCACAGACAACAATAACAATTATACTGTATACATCATAGAATCTCTGTCAGTACTTACCATGTCAAAGCATGCCAAGCAAGCTGTGGCTACATTTGACAAATTATTACTAGGGAAGATCGCAGAGTTTGCATATATATTTTTTAATTCAGTGACAATGGGATAAAAAACAGAAACTGTCCCCCTCCTATAATAACTTACTCTTGATGCTAAACATGAAATCAGCTGATGATGAATATCAACAGACAGTGTGTAGTTTGTGACCTTTGCAATGCAATTCTGAAATGGACCTTCTCACATGCAATGACTCAACATGAGGGATGATTAAAGGAAATAAACACCAAGTGGAAATTTGCAGACTTTAAAATATTAAATGAGAACGACATATAAGACAGAATTAATAACAAATTATCCATCAACTAATAATAATGTCTACATCAACCTATTCCCTGGAAGGATGTGCTGGCTACTATGGAACTCTAATTGTCCCAATTTTTTAAGCCTGAAAAAGTCCTCACTCTAATAAACATGAATGAAAAAAGCCTGACAATTGCTGATGTCACTGCTTTTCAGGCCACAGTTGCCTCTAAATAAATCACTAATGCATTTCCAAGCTACCAATGCTTGTCAGGTAATATAAATTTAAGCTATGTGGGTTTGTATCCCAAAGTATTCTTGTGTGCCAATACCTTTAAGGAAAAACAGTTTTTGCCATCCGAGTTAGATGATGAATTAAACCCACTACTGTAAAATAACAATTACCATTATTCTTGTCCAATAAGTGGACTATTTCTGTTATCACCCTTCAACAGAATGCATCTAATTGCAGACCACCAAAAATGAAGGGCTCTGGCACACAGGGAGATTAGTCGTCCGCGCCAAATCTCCCTGTTCACGGCTGACTAACCTCCCCAAAATCCCATCCCACCGGCGAATATGTAAATCACCGGTGGGATGGCATACGCGGCAGCGCGATATCAGTGAAATCGCGGAAGTTTCCTCGTGGTCGACTAATCTCCCCGTGTGCCAGAGCCCTAACAATAGTCCAAGATGGCAATATCTGATTAGGTTTTTTGACCAGACTAAAACAAATTCCCTTAGGCAAACACCAAATTTGTTCATGTATGTGGTCTACTGTGTAAACTAGAGTGTGAAAAACCTTGCACTACAGTAATTTTGTTAGGGTGCACAGTATTTAAAATTGTAAATATAATATATCGTGTTATAGACACAAAAAAGAACCAAACTGGCACACCTATTATAGTTAAAATATAACTTTTACTTCTAAATACTTAAAAAACTTAAAATGGATAGAAAAGAAAGAGTGAAGAAAATTTAAAATGTTCAGAATCACACCTTGAACCCGTTTCAATTCTAGCTCTTACACTCCTAGATGTTCAATTGATCGTTCAAACCGAATTCAATTTGTACTCTTTTGCCCCCCCCCCCCGCTACAAAACTGCAAACGCAATTTTATATACTAAAGATACGAGAAATTATGCTTTTCTTTTCATTGTGTGCATTAGCCCTTCTTAGGCTGTGTTATTATAAACATGCAATCCTGCAAGTAAACAGAAACAAACAGAATGGACTTCTTTAAGGAAATCCCATAGATTGCTCGTTAACATTCCTTTCAGGGTCATATCAACCACAAACTCCCCTGCCAAGAAAATGTCAAGACACGAGAATTTACTCTTACATTAAAAGCAGGGTAATCAGGCAAGAGAACATATAGAATTACTAACACACTGGGGTAAAACCTGCTATATTTAATTTCATTTACACTTATATTCAACAATAATTTTAAGACTTAAAAAGATAAATTATAATAGTTAGCCCTGAAATATCCTGTGCACTGAACAGACCTTTAAGGCAGCTCTTAATTCTAATAATTTGCTAGTACAATGGAAATATAAAAGAAATTGAAGTTTTTTGTACCTGCTACTCAAGGAAGTATCTGTGTGGCAGTTTACTTTCTCTGCACAACCGATCTGGACAACTGCGACTGTTTTTACAAATAATTTCAAAACCATTGATTTTTTTTTATTCACTTAAGCTAAGAAAAATGGGACATCCCTCTAAGCATTAACCTGTTGCATGATACAAGCTATAGATAGGTAAAGGTCTTGCAGTTTCTCAGCTCTTTTTAAGGGGAGAAATACTATTTGTTATTAGGAAAATTACCTCATGGATATAGTTAAAAGGGTACATATCTTTTTTTAAAGTGTAAAGTCATCCCAAATACTTCTTTAGATCAGAAATCAGTTTAAGCAGTCATTGCAGGTTATGGGTGAGTTTTAGCTATGTTAGTTCCAAAGATGGCCAAGGATAAGATTTGATATAGTCTCTCAGCAGCATATTAAAAAAATCAAAATAAACCTCATACTAAAGGCCACTAGTCATATTATAGGAGACTACAACATAAACAATGAGTTAATATGAGGCAATCTTAATATTTAGATGTGCTTTGCTTTCAAAGATACCATGAGTCAAATGCAAACAATATGACAGGCTGATCATACTTATTAGGAACACAAACTTTTAGGGATATGGCCTGGGCAGTGTTTTCTACACTTCTACAAGCAAAGCAGGCTGAAGTTAAAACACCATTACTGCCTCACATTGATTTAAATGAGAAACATGTGACAAAAGTGGCACAGGCATTTATAGCATTAAAAACTTACATTTTAGATTACAAATGATAAAATATCTCATGTATACAAGCATGTTTTAACGTTTACATAAAAGGGTAAGAAATGGTTGTGTCCCACATGATACAACAGATTATCGTTTAGTCCACGAGAAGTTAAATACAAATATATATGTATATATAATATATAAAATGCTTATAAGCTAATAAACAAAATAAAGCAGTGTAAACAAAACATCTGATCAAATTGTGCAAATGTAATGTTCTATTTTGTTTTGAATTTGAGTTTTTTGTCAAATTTTTTAAACCTTAATTCAGCTCTCTGAATACTGTTTATGTACTCAATGAAGTTGAGCTAAATGACAAATAGATCTAAAAACAGCTGTCCCTTGATCTCTATTGAAGCTGAAATAAAGTATGAACCGGGAGATTCTGCCCTGACAAGCAGACCAACTCTGCAGAGGTCTGAATTGTCAACTACCACCTGTTCCCATGGTAAATGAGATACAACTAAACATTTCCTTCCTATCTGGACGATAAGACCCAAGAGACTAAAAGAACCACAGAAATTTGAGCCAGGGCTGCGCTGACCTGACTTATGTAGGCAAGACGCAACATTATTTTCTTGGTAGGTTGGCACCTCCTAGAAGTTCAGTACTGCATTTTTACAAGCTACCTTGAAAATAATGGACTCAATTAACACACGAGTTTCTGTGCAGTGAAACACAAAAGCCACGAGCACATGAAAGCATCCTTAAAAGGAAAAAAAAAAAAAAAGTGTGTAAATGTCCTTAAATTCACAAGTGAACATTTTCACCTCGCTATTGTGTGTCAAGGTAAAATTAAGTATCATCATTAGGTTCCGAAAAGGCCAAATTATCTTGGAAAGCCATAGAATGCATACATGACTCTACATGTGTATATATGAAATGATTTTTAATATCAAGATTTAGTAACTGTGCAGTTAAAGTAATAAAAAATTAATATAATGAAGAAAAAAAACACAATTCTAACAATTTCAAGCAGCTGACCAGGAAATGCTACATGCCATTTAGATGCAACAGGTTACAAGACTAACTGAAAGTCTGCACTGCTAAGTATTAAAGGAACAGTAACACCAAAAAATGAAAGTGTATAAAAGTAACTAAAATATAATGTGCTGCTGCCCTGCACTGGTAAAAGGTGTGTGTTTACTTCAGAGAGTCTACTATAATTTATATAAATAAGCTGCTATGTAGCCATGGAGGCAGCCATTCAAAGGAGAAAAGGCACAGGCACATAGCAGATAACAGATAAAACACTATTGTATTCTACAGAATTTATCTGTTATCTGCTATGTAACCTGTGCCTTTTCTCCTTTTTTCCAGCTTGAATGGCTGCCCCCGTGGCTACACAGCAGCTTATTATATCAATTATAGTAGTGTTACTGTAGCAAACACACCAGTTTTACCAGTGCAGGGCAACAGTGCATTATATTTTTATTACTTTAAAGCTCTTTCATTTTTTGGTGTTACTGTTCCTTTAAAGACAGGGTTGTCCAAGGTGCACCCATTCACTTTTATCAATCTTCTCGTCGATTTCGCTTCATTCAGAGTGATGTCTCAGTTAACAATGTAAAAAATGCCATTTATTACCTGGGGAGACGTTAGAAAGATCATTTTAAGAGTATTATTTACTGCCACTATCTAATCACTCTAGTGATAAGACATCTTGTGTACCTTACTTCATGCGTCAAGCTCAACTGCTAATAAAATAATAATGGCATTCTTAAACAAACAGCAAGATATCCCCTGTGCAGTAATTACGTGATAAGAGACTGCCTGTGAAAAATATCACTACATTACACACAGTAAGCTTCACCCAGCAAAGAGGAACCTTTACAGATCTCATCTGTAGTTGTTTTATGTATCTCTGCAGTCAGGCACCTCATTATTAATAGGTATGTTTGCATATCCTGTTTTCTGAATCCAGACATCAACAATACCCAACCCCACAAGCATTCACTATTCTAGGCCACGTCTTCTGTATAAATCCATAATGATGACTAAAAATACAGAGATAATGTGAACAAAAATATTCTTTCAAAAAAGCTACTGAATTTCTGGAGGTGCAGACTACGTTATTGTGCACATAATTGTATATGGGGCACACATTTCTTCTTCAGGACTTAAAATGGAACAGTTAATAGCAGATTAAGGAGTATTCAACCACTGACTACTAAATTACAGGCCTGTCAGCCTTTATAAAAAAATAAGTTCATTTGGCGAGTAAATCACTAAGGCCACAAAACTTTAAACGCCTCTACAAAAGCAGCGAAAAAACAAATTTTAGATAAACCTGTTAAAAATAATGCAAGTTTACAGAGCAAAATACACAAATGTGTCTCAGTCCCTAAAGAATACAGTTTCAGGCTAAGTTGGAGGGCCTGGCATCTTCAGATTTGCCTATGGAGATTCCTAAACAATGATTTGCTGTGCTCATATCCTAGGGGACATTCCTGGAATGTCAAGAGTTATGTTTTTTCCAACCCCCATCCAACTTCACACTGCAGGGGAATCACTTTTTCAGAGCAGAAACTCAAACAAAAAAAGTCTCTACATCAGTTTTTCTTCATCTTTTTTTTCATGGGACCCTAAAGTAGTTCAAACCAATTTTACGACCCAAAAATTGGTTTAGAACATCTCACTGAATTTTTCTCAAATTGGAAGTTTTTTTTAATCATATTATAGGCGTCAAAGAAACCCACCAATTTTTAGGTCCATATGTTAAGATTCTCTCCTGTATATAAACCCAAAACAGGCACACAAAACTATTAACCACACACACTATATATATATATTATATATATATATATATATATATATATATATATATATATATATATATATATATATATATATTAAATGAGTTCAGTTTGTGCAGCTGCCTATGTACCTATTTAACACCTTCAACAAACATACAGCTGCATGTATTACTGACATCACACAAGTCTTTTACACTGCACCTTTCCATTGTGTCTGGCCTATGAAAAACTCATACAGCACAAAAAGCAGGCATGGTTCATTAATAGCCACAGTAACATTTATAGGTTTTAACAGAACACATTTATTTGTACCTGGCAGACACACAGTTATAGTAGATGTTAGGGCATAAAATCAGCATGTTGCCTGGTGTAAAAGAAGTTAAGAAAAGATTTTTTTTAAGAGATACATAAAAAAAAAAAATATATATATATATATATATATATATATATATATATATATATATATATTCTGCCCATGGGCCAATTAGTAGTATACCATTGAGAAGGAAGGCATTACAGGCCAAAAGAAGGAAGAGAAAGATATTATGATATCCTAATGAGTTAGCAACAACTGAAGCAGGAAATCAGCTGTAAATATGACACCACACAAAATATTTTTTTCCTTTTATAGTAATTTAGTGTTGCTGCCAAATCATTGCATTATTCATATATTCATGCACATCTGTGTACAAAATGCAAACAATATGTCTGTGGATCGATTCGTTGCAAACCCCAAAAGTCAGCCTTTCAGATGCAATCCTAAAGCTGGCCATACACGTGGCGATCTGACGATGTTTCGTGCGACCATCTGCCGATTCAGCGCTGAAGGGAGATTTTGGTCAGGCGCCTTCTATGGCTCCCGATCAAAATTTTCAAATTGGTCCTGCATCTGCCTGGGCACAGACAAATGTAATGGATTTCACCACAGATATGCACTTTTGCATTTCTACCCCAAAATTTGATCCATGTGCGTGGACAAACAGATTGGCCGTGTATATATGCAGGCCGAGAGGTGGCCAGCTGTACACGTACCACTAAAAGCTACCCATTTTACCAGCTCGTGTATAGGGGCGCCTTCGGGTCTGTCTGACATCTGATCAAAAATCGGTCAGATCGTAAAGCAAACAGTTTAAAAATGTCATCAGGATTAAAACCCCAACAGCCTGCAATCCCACTAATGTGATCTGATCATACCAACCTGATATCGCCCAGCTGAGTGTGGAAATATTACCTGTATGGCCAGCTTGAGGCACTGAAAACCATGTGGAGACTGTAAGCTACACCAGTAGAATGCCATTTCAGAGGTCTTTTGACAGTTTGCCAGCACAGCCCTCAGGACATTATTAGTGATGTTTGGGAGGTAACTGCTTCCTGAATAACATACTGAGGCATACAACAAAGTGACAGAGGGACACACAGCTCTGTACTTCTATACTTCTCTCTCTCATCTCCTCATACTCTGTTACTTCTTAGGCTAATGTCCCACAGATAGATTAGTTACCCGCGATAAATCTTCTGCCATCATGCCATCATGAGTTTCCGGGGAAAAGATGCATTGCTTTGCCTTTCCAAAATCAGTTATGTTGCTCTGCTACTACAATATCCTGTCTCTGGTACTATTTGCTGTCTTTTTTGATAGATTGTAAGCTCTTAGGGACAGGACCAGTTTTGTACTGAAATATCTAGCACTTATGAATTAAATTATTATTTTCATACACACTTAGACATGGTTAAATATAAAATCTCCATCCATCAAAAAGAACACAATTTTGATGGTACATAAAAATGTAAATGCAAAAAAGTTTCTGTAAGCTAAAGGTTCCAAACTTTGTTAATGAGGTAAACTTCAAATTGTGTAGATTACCTTATTTCATTTTTAAACACCTGTTTAAACGGGCATTTTTCCCAAAATTTGTTGTCTGTTGCATACTGACCTGTCTCCATACAACAAGTGCAGGCTTTACATTAGAGGAGACCAACTTCTATCCCTGGGCATCTCATATACAGGTATGAGATCCTTTATGCAGAAACCAGTTATCCAGAAAGCTCTGAATTACGGGAAGGCCATCTCAAATAGACTAAATTTTAACCAAATAATAAAAATGACTTAATTTTTCTGTTATAATAAAACAGACCCTTATACTAACTAAGTTATAATTCATCCTTATCCGAAAACCCCCAGGTCCCGGGCATTCTGGATAACAGGTCTCATACCTGTATTATATCAGGGCACAAGGTGGTCTATAGGCTTATGACACATGCAGAAGTAGAGTAAATAAAGTATTATCGAAGTAGCCCTTTTCTAACAGGACATTGGTAATAGATTAACCAACAGCTCATTTAAGAAAAGTATTTAATAGTTTACCTGAGCAAATCCTGAAAATACTTTTTATCATGAATCTGTATATGGTTTGAAGTAAGCCAGAAATTTGCTGCTAAATCTCTTTGGCCCAGATCATTTACAAGAAAAGTTCAAGGTCCCTTTTTTCATCAAGAATCCAAAATATTATAATCACGCTTTGACTTTCTTAAAAGATCAACTAAAACCAAGTGTTCTAACCTTGGCAATTAAAGATTAAAATTTTTGCGCTTTTTGCTACAATAGAAACAAAATGTGCCTAAATTTCCGGCACTCTCCCAAACTGCCATTGTTTCCTGATAGACAGAACACCCTCAAAATGCACTGACTGAATATACACAAAATCCTATAATTATAAATTATACTGCAATAGCCACATATGTTAATGAAAGCCCATCTATATAAATGAAGGAAAATCAAGAGATATTATCTGTTTTAATCTGTATAATAAAAACTTGATTGGTATTATGACTAAAGGATAAACAGTATAAAAATAAATAGTACATTAGTCTATAGCAGTGGTTAAAACTACCATTTGATGTCCAACATTTGCCAAGGACTAACCCCCACCCCTTGAATTTACAGGCACATGAAACTTTGCTGCATAACGTTTAAGCCTTAAAGGAACAGTAACACCAAAAAATGAAAATATATCAAAGAAATTAAAACTATAATGTACAGCTACCCTGCACTTGTAAAAGTTTTGTGTTTGTTTCAGAAACACTACTAGAGTTTTTATAAATACCTGATGTAAGCATGGGAGCAGCCATTCAAAAGGAGAAAAGGCACAGGTTACACAGCAGCTAACAGATAAACTCCATAGAACAAAATGGTGTCTTATCTGTTATCTGCTATGTAACCTGTGCCTTTTCTACTTTTTACCATATTCAATGGCTGCCCCCATGGCTACACAGCAGCTTATTTATATAAACTATAGTAGTGTTCCTGAAGCAAACACACTGGTCCTTTAAGCAGGTCATATATACTTTGAGATCTACTCCTTCTGCAAAGTTGCAAATGAGCAAATCTCTGCTCCAAGATATTATGAACAATACTGTGCCAATGCAAACAATGCCAGCCTGGATTTTGTAACCTGCCCAAAATCTCCCCGATTTCTGGCCAGATATCAGTTGGCAGGTAAACCTGAAGGCCCAATACACAAGATAAAAAGCTGCTAAGTTGGTCTGGAGGGACTAACTCAGCTGATTTGTTCTAAAAGCTTTGTCATTTAGTTCTAAGGATACCCATGGCATGGCACCCCACTTACTGTAATTAGCCTCAAAGCTGGGCTTAACAAATTATCTAGGACAGCAAACAGGTATCCTCCCAAAAATCAACTCAAAAAAGTCTTGTAGCTGGAAATTCCAAGAGGAGCCAGTGGCATAATTTGTGGATTGCTGGTTTATATTGTACTGGAGGTGACAACACTCCCAGAGCAGCAGTTTACATTTAAAGAACACAGCAGTGACTTGATTGTAGACACAACTAGTGTCAAGTGAGATCTTTGAATATTTGGAGATTTTCTACACATGGCTGTATCTGCATTTAAATTGTCAACAAACACAGATGGTCAAACTACATATACATGTGTATGTCTTTAAGCAATGCAAGTGCAAATATGTGCAACCAACAGGGCATTTGTAAATGCAGAACTTGTGGCAGACATGTCTAACGGTATACAGGTAGTGACCAGCATATTACATTTTGTATATCTCAACATTTAAGAAACAATTTTTTCTTGCAAAAAAAAAAAAAAAATTATACAACCTTACTTACATATTCCAACAAACAACCATATTTGAAGTTTCATTATCTTTCATTCATAGACTAAATCTCAACCAGAGAATGTTTCTTTCAACATTTTTTACACTCACAAAACTGTAATTACATATTTTAACCATTTTAGATACACTTGTTGCCTATCAGTGTGTAAATGGAAGATAAATATATTAAGAATCAAGGATTATCTACTGCACAAAGATCACTGTACAAGGTCAAAATAATTCCTTTCATTAAAATGACTTCACAGTTCTGCCTATTTCTCGAGCATGAGAAAAACACTGGATACCCATAATAATGCTTTTAATACGCAATAATGGGTAAGCCAGATAATGATTCAATTACATGGCACATTGGCTCTCATTTAGTTCAGCTAAAGTGTAACTTCACACTATAATATTAAAACAGAAACCTGTTTATCTGCAATTAACTCTGTATAACAGTATCAAACATTCCACAGTGCAAAGCTTTTATTTTGCATTGGCTTTTTCACTTAAAGCAAAGCAACTGTTCTATGAGGTAGTAAACAAAGAAAAGGATCATTTATTCAAAATCTAACAGACACCAACATATTAAGTGCCATTTAACTAGAAACATTTAACTATTTGATTTTTAGTTCAAGGACATATTGGTGATCCTTTAACCAACCGGCACAGTGAACAACCACAACACGAGGAAATACAACTGGTTCTGCTCTGGTGCCCTTAGTTATATCCTGAGTAAGGGGCCTGTGACTGGCAGTTCAAAGAAGCTGCAGCGAAGTTCCACCACATAAAAGTATTCATTAGTATGAAAGGAGATATCTTTGTTACAGCATTTTATAAAATGTATTTGTTAGCGAGAGCCTTACTGTAGTGCTGGGCGGTATACCGGTTTAACCGGTATACCGGTTTTTGAAAAAAAAACGATATGATTTTTGAACATACCGCTATACCGGTATGCGCGCCTCCTGCAGTTTTTATCCAATTACATCCGGGTTGCGCCCGTGCGCACGTGACGTCGGCGCGCATGTGACGTCGGCGCGCACGCGACGTCGCTAGGACGCATCGCTGGAGGAACCACAAGTTGGGTAAGTTGGGCTGGGGCTGGGGCTGGGGTTGTGGCTGTGGCTGGGGCTGGGGGGGTTGTGGCTGGTGCTGGGGTTGGGGGGGTTGTGGCTGGTGCTGGGGTTGGGGGGGTTGTGGCTGGTGCTGGGGTTGGGGGGGTTGTGGCTGGTGCTGGGGTTGTGGCTGGGGTTGTGGCTGGGGCTGGGGGGTTGTGGCTGGTGCTGGGGTTGTGGCTGGTGCTGGGGTTGGGGGGGTTGTGGCTGGTGCTGGGGTTGTGGCTGGTGCTGGGGTTGGGGGGGTTGTGGCTGGGGCTGGGGCTGGGGGGGTTGTGGCTGGTGCTGGGGTTGGGGGGGTTGTGGCTGGGGTTGGGGGGGCTGTGGGGGTTGTGGCTGGGGCTGGGGGGGTTGTGGCTGGGGGGGCTGGGGTTGGGGTGGTTGGGGTTGGGGGGGGTTGTGGCTTGGGGGGGTGGGGGGGGTTGTGGCTTGGGGGGGTGGGGGGGCCACCAATATTTATTATTTATTTTTTATTTATATACCGTCAAATACCGTGATACCGATATAATTTTGAAAAATACCGTGATATAAATTTTTGGTCATACCGCCCAGCTCTACCTTACTGTATAACGCACCTTTTTAAAACTGCAAAGCTACATTTCCAAAAGGCTAAGTAATCAACGCAGAAAAAATATAAGTCAGGTGTTCAGGTGATAAAAAAAAATAACAAGCATGCACCCTATTCAAACAAAATATATATATACAGTGTGTAGGAACATTGAATGTTTAAATGGTTTTAAGAGAAAATAGATCATTACGAATCCACATCACTTTTAATTATGATTTGTTGATGAGGACTGTATGGCTCAAATAAGACTAGAGTAATTCACAGTGGAGTATGTTTAAAACGGCAGGCAATAAATGACATAGCCTTTGAAACAAAATATTAGTATTTTTTAAGAAAGCATAACATGGAATGTTAGGCTGTCTAGAAACTGAATGGTTATCCAAACACACAAATAAACTGTATTTCAGCAAACAGCAAAGGTGATTTTAGCACAATAGGTACATTGAAAAACTTCTACAAACATGTACGGTAAAGAAAGGAGTATGTGTGAGGCAGGAAGGCAGAGTACAAATCCTCCCTGCTGTTAAAGACGATCAGTCCTTGACACAGGGTCATATAACACATGGATACAGACAGGACAAAAATGTTACAATTTAAGAAAAATTCCCATGTACTTACCAATAGCAAAAGTACATCCTAACCTACCAAACTGATAACTTAAAATAAAAAGAAGAAATGTAGTATATACATGCAAACAACAAACCTCTATTACTCTCTCTACTTCAAACCAAACATAGGGGGGATATACACAAAATGTTCAGGTAAGACTATTTCATAAATTATAGCACATAGTACATATATGGAAAATTAAACTTTTCAAACAGCCCCTTTCAGTTTGGCTGTATACATATCTGTTGTTACGACCTCTACAAATTTATAGTAGCAGTGTCTAGACACAACAGAACCGCAGACTGTCATCAGCAAATGCCACAATGTAGCCCAAAGATTCACAGCTAATAAGACTGATGGGCAACATTTTGGTGACAGATGTTTCTTATGTAACTTCTCAGTCAATGTTTCCATGGAAATCACATGTTTTCTCTTCTGAAAAGGCTACACATGCCCGAATTGATTTCCTTGTGTGTATGTGAAAGTATTACAAAACAATCAGACTAATGCATAATGCTTAAAATTTGTTGAATACAAAATCCAGCTGCTCAAAAGTTTCACGCGACAACCAACCATTTATTAAACCCCATTAATCTGTTTATACCTGGTTTCAGAAAAAATACCTGGCTCCCATATTTGCACAATTCCATATGTTTTTGCTTCTAAAACATTCCTATGCATTTTCAGACTGTACCAAGATCTCAAAACAGGGGGGGATTCCAATAAAGTTGGCAACTAATAGGGACTTACTCTGCAATATTTAATCACAGTGTAAAAGACACCTATGTTTGCAGCAATGTTCCCTCTATGTTATGTTTATCTGTGTTTGTACTTTTAATGGGTGCAGAGAGGTGGATCCAAGTAAACAGTAAATGATCATTCTTTCGGCAATTTATAAAGCACTTTAGGCTTATGTCACACATGGCGGATTCTCGGCCTGAACTTAATTACACTTAAATCAGTGCAGTTCTGTATCTGCACCCAGAGCAGGTTGGGCTGGATGCAGGCAAATGGAGTGGATTTAGACGTGAAATGCAAACTCAACATTTCAGAGCTGGAATCCACTCCATGTGCCTGTTCATGGTCCGCCATAGTAGCTCTAGGTGCAGACGCAGAAGAGCACTGATTCAAGCGTAGGGGCAGATTCATGGCCTGTTTAGCCACAGGTTGAGAATCTGCCATGTGTAAAAATACATTCTGTAAATTAACAAAGGTCACAGACTGAAACAGTTGGATTAGGTGATTTATGGTATATCTTAAAAGGGAAATTTATAGAGAAAAACAAATGCTATAAGGGGCAACTATATTTCTTTCACTGCACAATTTTTTTCACAGACTCTAATGAAACAATGAACTCAACAGCCAAATGTTCATCAAAAGTTTGGAATCCCTACATTGCTGTTACCAATAACAACTTAAACAAAGCATTACCCAGACACAAGGGCAACCATGTTCAGGCCACACACAATGCATACTGTCTGATAATATATAGTTGGTCAATATTATTCCCTTTAAAGGATCAAGGGTGAAATACCAGGCTGCTGAGGTTTTGCCTACCCTGGCAAGGATAAGATGTTTAAACACACAAAATTCCTTCTTGTTATAAACCCTTCTTAAAAAGATTAAAATCCAAGTAAATCAGCTCTGGTAAATCAGATGTAAAATAACAGGAGAAACTAGACAGAACAAGGAAGTCTCTGTTTTCTATAGGAAAGAAAGAATCTATAGGAGAGAAAAAATAAAACTAACCCAGCCGAGTATTAGCTTACTCATTTTTGAAAGACCTATTTATAGCCAGGCAGAAGGTCTGCCAGGAAACACTTCTAGACATTCATTATTCAATATTATTGCCAAGGTATAGCCTGACTACTGCCTCAGCCAAGTGCACCAGAAAGAGGACAGTAAACTTGTTACACCAAAACAGCATGTGCCTCTATACATTGCACTTCTATCTGCATTTTACACAGGCCAGCGTGCAAGAGTGATGTTTTGATTATTAAAAGCTTTACAATTAGTAAAACAAATCTTGGATAAGTCTTGCAGAATTGAGAATACTTATCCAAGATAAATTGCAAATGAAATTCAACTCAATCTGCAACAAAAAAAAGACGCACTGCAACAGTGTTTAAATAATGGCGGACATTAAAAGAAATCAGATCAAGTACTCCAATAACAGAGAAAAAGTAAGAACATATTACACTTTTAAAGGTACAAACACATATCAAAATAATAGCTTCAAAACCCAAAATGACAAGCCAAGGTAATGAAGTCTTTTGCATTTTTTTAACCCTAGGGTTAGCTATTAAATACTACATGCACACAAGGAGCTCACTTGTAAAGGGCAGTATATGCAACTGTTTAGGTCCAGACTGGGATTCAAAATAGTCCCTGGAATTTCAAGTACACAGAGGCCCAAATATCCCCCCATAGGCCCAAACATCCCCCCATAGGCCCAATACACAGTGATTATCTACGGCTTCTTACAGCAGCCCCTTTGGCATTTGCCAGAACCCACAGATTGCCAGGACCTGCTCTTATTCAACATGAGTGAAATGAATAGAGCTTGTGCTGAACATAATTTCTACCCATTAGTTTAATCAGGGAAACTGAAGCTACTCCGTGTTTGGTTCCTGCCAGGTAGATAATTATCATTGCACAGTTAATCAGAAGTCCATTATCTGTATATTGGTAATCTAGTTATGTACCTTGCATGAATGTGGAATAACTCCAGTTTCCATTTGCTGGGTCTGTCTTTGAAACAAAGTTGCAAAAATCAGTCTTGCATGCTTCTGCTACATTGTTTTAAAATCCAGACCTACCAGAGCAACAAGGACAGATACAGCTTTCAGAAGCAGTTATACTTATCATTACAGCTATTTAAAAAGTGTAATTAATGTAAATTGGATAGATGCTTAGAATTACAACTTTGGGCAACATTTTATTTTTGGTCCATGCATAAAATAGAACTCAGATAAACCAAAATATTTTTTTGTTAAGTAGAAAAATAAACAATTTTGTAATTATTTAAACTGATTTAAATTGTATGTATTACATCAGTATTACCATTATGCATGCAATTTAGAATTAAAACTAGCTTTTTTTACCCAGGACAAATTCTAGCAGAATACTAGGAACACAAGTCTATACCACGGTGGCTCAACTTTAACCAATGCAACATTTTGAACATTATAGGGGTCATCTATGAGCACAACCACAGTTACAGTTACACAAAATGTGTCATTGCACTAATTGACAACTTATTAAAGGTACTTCTGCCAAACACGCTCCTTGCAATTCTGCAGAATTGTGCTCACCCTGCCTCTACTGAGAATCACAATCACGCTGGGTGCCACTTTTACTCGTGCCAGAAATGATGCTGGAATTATAGGAGAAAATGTGAATAACTGCATATGACATTGCATTTTGCACACTACACCTTTTTTGTGTAGCAACAGATGACATGTTGTGAACAGACCAAAGGGATCCGAATAGCCTTGTGTGGCCTCAAACATTCATCAGACTTAGATACAATGAGACATTCAGCCAGATTAAAAAAAGACTTAATTGTAAAATTGAAATGTTATCAAATATAATCCTAACCTGTTTTCCATTATACATTTGGTAAAAACCTTCAGTGGTTTCAACATTATTGAAGGAGTATGTTTTGTCCCTTTCTGCACTGCTGGTTCTGTCTCTTGAAACAATGCAGGAAAAGTCAGCCTTGCACATTTCTTCAGTCTGGTAATCAGCTGGCTTCTGTTACACTGAGAACTGCCAGTGTACTGAATAGAAAGGGACAAACCTAACACTGCCCTCATATTTACAAATATCTTCTATATAACTGCTGGAAGTTTGTAATGTGTATGATGGGAAAATTGTTAGAATTATAATAAGCTCTCCAAAAATTGAATTAAGTTTTGAGCATGTTCATAGAAATGTATGCCTTGTGCTATGTTATTACCAACCAGAAGGTAACAGAGTTAACCCCAACACTCGCCATAAAAAGCAAATTCCAAAGAACATTAGACAGTATAGTTAGGTTACAATAATGGTACCATAGGTTTTTCATTATAATTAATGGAAAGGAGTGTTTTGTGTGATTAAACAAACTAGGTGAAATGCTAGAGACCCTTAGCTCTAATTTGGAAACATTTTAGCTCAATATTCAGCACTGAATATAAAGATATTGTTAAATCACAGCAGAAAGGAATCAACTACAATGGAGTCTAGGGACTACAGCGGACTATTGGGAAGCCACAGTCTCATTTAGTGCCTGAAAAGCAACAATCCGATACTATGCATTCCCTCAGCAATCCTTGAATCTCCCACCCCCCATTCCCTCTGACATTCTAGCCCGCCCGCAACAAGTAACTCGCCAGAAGGGTGACGTCACCCAAAAAGTCAATAGCCCTTTGTTGTGACTTGGTCGGGGAGGGGGTGTAAATTGCAGTGCCTGAAGAAGATCAATAGGGAAAGAAGAAGCAGGGAGCAAATAGTTAGGAAGGATGAAACGCGAGAGAGAATGCTGAGAAAATGAAAGAACTGAAAGCAAAGGAGAGAGGGGGAAAAGAGAGGGAGGGGGAGAAGTGAGCAGGGAGGGCGCCTCTCTCCATCTGCAGTCACTAAAGCTTACGTGGCATTTCCACAAGGCAGAGGTATGGGGGCTGCAATCCCAATGTGTTAGAGGGGCAAATGTGCTAATGCTCTAAGGCCAACACGGGCAAATATCGGGCTCTACCCAGAGGCTTAACCCATCAGCCCGGAGACGTATGATAAGCACCGGAGGGCAAAGGGTTAAACAAGCGGAGCCTTATAACGAAGTGCTGGGCACATAAAGTATTACCCTAGCATTCCCCGACGTTACATGCCCATCCCGCAGAGTATCAGCCAGAATGCCTGGGCCCCAGCTGAGGAGGCAGATGATGCGTCCCCAGGGACTATGCTAGAAGAGCGATAGGAGGGCCCCGGGTAGAAGTGAGTGCTGTTCGGGAAGTTCCTGGGACACAGTGGAATTGCACTTACCTTGTTGAGACGGAAAGGGGGCAATAGGAAGAGGCGGTGGAGGGAACGGTGCTGAGTTTGCTCCGCACGATGTCCACGTACTGCTCAATGCTATCCCCGGGGCCGCTGCAATCTCAGTGCGCAGCTCCTCCACTGCCGGGCTGCAGCGCCATGCTGGAATGCGGGGAGTGCGCAGGCGCAAGGGGCTGGGCCCAGCCAGCCAGACAGGGCCAGCCCCTTACCGTGCTTACAGACAGACTGGCACACCACAGATGATCTTTCAGTGCCTCGGGATATGGTGTTGCATGCAGACAGAGACACAATAACTTATAACTATATATACGTCACACTGACTGGGGTCTTAATGCCATCACAACCAGGCAGCCGTGGGTTTGCTTGACCTGTCACTGCTGCTGCTGCAGTCTTCATATTCACACCTTATTATCCCTAGTAGAGATACAATTTCAGAACTGTCATAGGAAGCACCCGTTAAAGCACTAAAGGTAAAGCATTATTTGGACTTAGCCACTGCCCCCTACCTTCCCGCTCTTATGTGAACACCAAAGTTATGTGTGCCCTCTACAAATATTAAGCAATGGGTGTGCATAACTTCTCCAGTTAGAGTAGCTATAGAGGATGGAGACCCCACAGTCAGGGCCGCCATCAGAAATCACGGGGCCCCTCACAAAAAAGTTTTCTGGGCCCCCCCCTCCTCCCACACCCCCAATGGCCCCTCCCCCAGTGACCCCTCCCATCAATACAAAGAACATAAAACATTGGTAGCCAGGGCCCCCTAAAACATTGGTGTCCAGGAGTTACATTTTGCATTGGTGCCAGGGCAGGTACCCCCTAAATCATTGCTAGCCAGCCCAGGGCTCCCTAAAAGTTTGGTAGCCAGTGCCCCCCTAAACAGCCCCCCCAAAGCATTCTCCAGCTTCCCCCAGGCCCCCCCAAAGCATCCTCCAGCTTCCCCCAGGCCCCCCCACAAAGCTTTCTCCAGCTTCCCCCAGGCCCCCCCACAAAGCATTCTCCAGCTTCCCCCAGGCCCCCCCACAAAGCTTTCTCCAGCTTCCCCCAGGCCCCCCCACAAAGCATTCTCCAGCTTCCCCCAGGGCCCCCCCACAAAGCATTCTCCAGGTTCCCCCAGGGCCCCCCCACAAAGCTTTCTCCAGCTTCCCCCAGGCCCCCCCACAAAGCATTCTCCAGCTTCCCCCAGGCCCCCCCACAAAGCTTTCTCCAGCTTCCCCCAGGCCCCCCCACAAAGCATTCTCCAGCTTCCCCCAGGCCCCCCCACAAAGCATTCTCCAGCTTCCCCCAGGCCCCCCCACAAAGCATTCTCCAGCTTCCCCCAGGCCCCCCCACAAAGCATTCTCCAGCTTCCCCCAGGCCCCCCCACAAAGCTTTCTCCAGCTTCCCCCAGGCCCCCCCACAAAGCATTCTCCAGCTTCCCCCAGGGCCCCCCACAAAGCATTCTCCAGGTTCCCCCAGGGCCCCCCCACAAAGCTTTATTCAGGTTCCCCCAGGCCCCCCCACAAAGCTTTATCCAGGTTCCCCCAGGCCCCCCCACAAAGCTTTATCCAGGTTCCCCCAGGCCCCCCCACAAAGCTTTATTCAGGTTCCCCCAGGCCCCCCCACAAAGCTTTATCCAGGTTCCCCCAGGCCCCCCCACAAAGCTTTATTCAGGTTCCCCCAGGCCCCCCCACAAAGCTTTATCCAGGTTCCCCCAGGGCCCCCCACAAAGCTTTATCCAGGTTCCCCCAGGCCCCCCCACAAAGCTTTATTCAGGTTCCCCAGGCCCCCCCACAAAGCTTTATCCAGGTTCCCCCAGGGCCCCCCACAAAGCTTTATCCAGGTTCCCCCAGGCCCCCCCACAAAGCTTTATTCAGGTTCCCCAGGCCCCCCCACAAAGCTTTATCCAGGTTCCCCCAGGGCCGGCCGGCCTGCTGCCGTGGTGTCCTCCGCTATGTGCCGCGGCTCTGCGCTACTTCTGCGCTTTTATAAGGTTGCGCCCCGTGCGTGTGACGTCAGCACGCACGGGCGCAACCTTATAAAAGAGGAGAAGTAGCGGCACATACCAGAGGACGCCGCCGGAGCCGGAGGAAGTGAGGGCCCGGACTTGATTAAAGGGGGCCCGAGCTAAGAAAACTTTAGCGCGGCCGGGCCCCCTTTAAAGCTAAAAACGTCCGGGCCCGGGACAATCGTACCCCCTGTGCCCCCCTGATGGCGGCCCTGCCCACAGTACAGGCTCCCCTGTCCCCCAGGCCCCACGCAACTGCCGGGTCTGCTTCCATTATTGTTACACCACTGTTTTCACTGTTATTTGGCGGAAGAACGTGTATCTATTTTTCAAATTACAAATTGTGCTTTATTAGCCCATAGGTATGACCGCTCCCTGCCCCACTATAATACAGTAGCAGGATCTTTGTTATAACACTTTCTAGGAAAGTAAATCAGATCAGAATTAGCTAGCAAGAGCAGCTTTGCTCCAACCAGGAGAGATAGCTGGGAGTATTTTCCTTTACAGGTATTGCTACCTTAGGTAGCTCTGGGACACTTGAGGTAGAAACCCTAAGGACTTTGTTACTGCCCAACCTACTTTTTTCTCGCGAGGCTTTTTCGGCGATTTCCCAAAATCGCCCCGCCGCGTCTGCCATCCCGCCGGCGACTTACATGTTCGCCGGTGGGATGGCAGGGGGAAGGCAACTCGGGGAGATTAGTCGCCCGCGAGCAGGGAGTTTTGCCGCGGGCGACTAATCTCCCCGTGTACCAGAGCCCTTATTCTGCTTGCTCTGCATTTAACCTATCAATCAATTGCTCTACATCTGCATTGTGAGTATTTTGTGCTTATCCTTGTGGATCAATTGTCTTGAACAATAAAACCCGTTCTGCTTGAGTTTGCTGCAAGAACCTTCAGGCATCCCTTATTTCTTATATTTTTGCACACAGCATAAGTGAGTTGTAGTTGCACTACCTCCCCCTTCCACATAGCAAAGGCTTGTCCTATGTGTTAGAGTCCAGTGTACCCCATGCTCTATAGCAAGGGTCCTCAAACTTTCTAAATGGGGCCAGTTCACGGTCCCTTAGACTGTTGGGGGGCGGGACTATAGTTAGTCCTCAAACTACAGGCCCCACTTGACGCGCCATTAGTGTCAGCCGGTGGAACTTGGCGATGTGATGTGCTGGGGCTGAGGACAATGCAGAGGCAGACATGTAGTAGCCAGGGGTGAGGATGCAGCGGGGCTGGGCAAATGACCTTGGGGGGCCGTGTCTGGCCCGTGGTCCGTAGTTTAAGGACCCCTGCTCTATAGCCATTCTAGCTGGTCATTGTCTGTTTTACAGCCAAAGAGGGGTTACATATATATATTTATATTGCAGTACCTGAAAACCAGAATTTAATATGGGAGTCCAACTACAGGTATAGGACCCATTATCCAGAATGCTTGGGACCAGGGCTATTCCGAATAAGGGGTCTTTCCGTAATTTGGATCTCCATACCTTAAGCAGGGCCGCCATCAGGGGGGCACAGCGGGGACAGCTGTCCCGAGCCCGGGCAATTTTTACTTTTAAAGGGGGCCCGGCGGTGCTACAGTTTTCTTAGTCGCTCAGGCCCCCTTTAATAAAATCCGGGCCCTGTCATTGGTCATCTGGATGGTTGCGCCCTGCGTGTATGGGTGACATCATACACACGGGGCGCAACCTTAATAAAGGGCCTGTCTCCATTCGCGTGGAGACAGACGTGCAGAGGCGTCGCCCGGGAAGGATCCGAAGATGCTGCTGAAGATGCTGGAGGAGCCGAAGAGGACTGCTGCAGGTCGCCAATGTATTAGGGGGGGCTGCGGGACACACTGACCACCAATGTATTATGGGGGCACTGCTCTTGGCACCAATGTATTAGGGGGCACTGCTCTTGGCACCAGTGTATTAGGGGGGGCTGAAGGGCACACTGATCACCAATGTATTATGGGGGCACTGCTGCTGGGCACCAATGTATTAGGGGGGCACTGCTCTTGGCACCAATGTATTAGGGGGGGCTGCAGGACACACTGATCACCAATGTATTATGGGGGCACTGCTGCAGGGCACCAATGTATTATAGGGGCACTGCTCTTGGCACCAATGTATTAGGGGGGCTGAAGGGCACACTGATCACCAATGTATTATGGGGGCACTGCTCTTGGCACCAATGTATTAGGGGGGCACTGCTGCTGGGCACCAATGTATTAGGGGAGCACTGCTGCAGGGCACACTGATCAGCAATGTATTATGGGGGCACTGCTGCAGGGCGCACTGATCAGCAATGTATTATGGGGGCACTGCTGCTGGGCAGCAATGTATTATGGGGGCACTGCTGCTCAGCACCAATGTATTATGGGGGCACTGCTGCTGGGCACCAATGTATTATGGGGGCACTGCTGCTGGGCACCAATATATTATGGGGGCACTGCTGCTGGGCACCAATGTATTAGGGGAGCACTGCTCTTGGCACCAATGTATTAGGGGGGCACTGCTGCTGGGAACCAATGTATTAGGGGAGCACTGCTCTTGGCACCAATGTATTAGGGGGCCCTGGCTAACAATGTTTGTGTGTCCTTTGTGCTGATAGGAGGGATCACTGGGGTGGGGTATTGGGGGGCAGGGCGTGGGAGGAGGAGGGCCCAGAAAATTTTATTGTGAGGGGCCCCGTGATTTCTGATGACCTTAAGACTAGTAAAAAATCAATAAAACATTAATTAAACTTAATAGGATGGTTTTGCATCCAAAAAGGATTAATTATATCTTAGTTGGGATCAATTACAAGGTTCTGTTTTATTACTACAGAGAAAAAGCAAATCAGTTTTAAAATTCTGAACCATTTGATTAAAATGGAGTCTATGGGAGACGAGCTTTCCATAATTCGGATCTTTCTGGATAACGGGTTTCCAGATAACGGATCCCATACCTGTATTTAATTTTTTTTTTGTGCTTTAAAGGGTGCATTCTATGACATCTCTGAAACTGTGTCTCTGCTAGGGTGTAAATGCATAGATTGTGCCAGCAGTGACTGGTCTATGGATGCCTTGTTCAAAAAAAAAATAAAAAAAATATATATATATATATATATATATATACACATACACCTGTCCCCAGGCATAATACAGACAGTTATCAAAGATACAGCTACACCTCACCCCTGGATGCAAACAGACATGCTGGCACAGATACATGCATACTTCTTTTCAGGCAGCATACAGGCATGCTGGCACACATACTAAACCTCTCACCCTAGCATACTGGCACTCATAAATGCACACTTTACTTACCATAATGAGTATACAGACATGCTGACACAGATTTATGCACTGCTGGCTCCTGGTTACAAACAAAAAGACTGGCACAATATGCACAGCTTTCCCTATTGTAAATGCAAACAGACTGTCACTGATACAGGCACACTTCTTGGCTCTGTTCATACATAAAGACAGGAATGGATAAATGCACATCTTACCCCAAAGTGCATACAGACAGATGGACAGACACAGATTAATTTATACCTTACTCCAGGCAGTATGAATACACAGGGCACTGCAAACACACATGCAGCTTGCATAAAGGCAGAGCTGTATTATGTGCTCTTTCAGTTCTAGGTTCTGACTAACTTGTGTCTGCCAGCACAGTGTGCTACACCTCGCACCAGAGTCCAATTTGAATGAGCATTAAAGGACATGTAAACCCCACACACAAAAATTTAATCAATGAACGGCCTCTTTGAAATCTTTTAATACCTGCCACACTGGTTGTCCAGAGGTTAATAGTAAGGCTGTAACATCTCCTTAATCACTTAGATTTCCTTCTCCTCCTGTAACCCACTCGCCCCCCCCTCAGGAATGTGCTTTGATTTCTGGCTTGCCAGACATGCTCAGTTACTAAACACGCCCTCCAGTCTAGCAGCCAGTGAAGAGATGGCATTGTTAGTTCCCATAGAAACCTAGCTCTAGATGTTCAATTTTTTTCATTCTCTTCTGAGCTCAGCTCAAACGAAGCAGAACTTTTATCAAAGACAGTTCTGCCTGTGTGAGCCTGTATTCTTAAGGAAATGTATGCTGAATAAGGGTCAGTGTGTGTGCTGTTTGCAGATTTAAATGTATCTGATTATGTATCAGAGAAAAAATGGCCACCCGGTGAAAGCTTCTATTTGCTTTAGGAAAATGTAATGGTGCTAGCAAAGGGAGGGGATATATGCAGTACAAATAATACCATTTGCGTGGGGGAGACATGCCCAACTGATATACATTGTATAAGGGCAAGATTTTGCCAATGAAAAAAGTGCAAAGGTACCACAAATTTGGACTGCAAATGTACTTAGGGCATAGTCAGTGCTAGGGAGCCCCACCAGTGCTATATGGTCCAGTTTAGGTAGAAAAGATGCAGTGTGAAGTAGAAATTGTCATGTTGCTCTAGGACAGAGGTGCCTGAAAGTAAAAATGTGTGTATCTCTAAAAGAAGATGTCCCAAATTTACCCTTCTTAGGACCTAATTCATTCATTACATATGTCCTTTACATACAGACAAACTGCCATAGATACAGTAAATGGACACCTTACGCAAGTGTGCATATGCATTAAGCCACACAGTTGTACAGATACATTCAGCTTCGGTGCATTCAGACGGTGATGGATTTACAAAACAGATCAACACAGTTGAAATGGCACTTCAAAACTAAGTAAATATAGTTATTGAATCTGACTTAGTAAAGCAAAAACTGTATGTCATATGATTTTATAATTAGAGGGAGTGCAATGCCCCCACAACGTCGCACAGATGTTGGGACTCTGTGCGACTCAATTGGAAGAAATATGTATACATATATATATCATTATTCTGTGTTTTGGTGTGCTCCAGGCATGTATCTTAAGCAATAAAATGAATATACCTGACCTTATAGTGTATTCTGAAAGATTACACTTTTATACAAACTGTGAAATATGCACAAAACCCACTGCACAGCATACACGTGTACTGATAAGATGTAAATACACATTTGAGATAAAATATGTACACATGGGATACAAAATGGCTAGGCTTTAAGTTGCTGTATAGGATCTGTGGCTAAGCAGAACATTTACAGAAGTACAGTAAAATGAAATTGGAAATTACTGGAGTTAAATTGGAGTTAAAAGAATGTAAAAATCAAACCACAATCCATTTCATTATAATGGATGTTTTGTACACTTGGGAGTTACATTGTTGTTTCAGAATGCTACTTTAATACATTTGGAGTACCAAATTTTTCCATACAAATCTGGATTACAATTTACACCAGTTTTAAGTCAGTGTAAGCTTTACAGAGATGTTACCTTCTTTTTGCTAGAGTTAAAAATTTAAGATGTGGGAAAATATAGTTAAACTGGCAAAATTGCTTTATTATAAATTTCAAACATTGAAAAAACTTTTTTTGGTGAATTTAAAGTTGAATGCTTTATAGATTTTAAGCTGCTTGTCCATCATTTCAAACATGACCTCAAACATGTTTTGTAGAGAATGAAATTGTCATGTGAATGCACCATAGTTAATGAGACAAAACAGTAGTTATCGGCACGGATGCATCAGCCAACCCAAAACAGAATGAATGCTACACTTCCACATGTTGATAAGTCCAATTAGGGCAGATTGCACAATGTCAGACTGCACAAATGTCAGCCCCTGTGTGGACATCTTAAAGGTATTATTTTTGTACTAATTACAATACATCTGTGATTCTTTACATCATGTATTGGCAACATGGTGCCATGATGTATTAAAAAAATGTGATTTAGCACTATGTCGCCAGATTCCCAATACATCATGTAAAAGAATCAAACAGTGATATTGTGACAGACATTTTGCCCTAAAACATTTTAAGTGGGGTGAAAACCCCCTGTCAAAAATGGCGACAAACTTCCATTCACATAAATCAAAGGTAGCACAGAAAGAGTTTGATCATTTCTCCACTAGCGAAAATTGAAATGTTATATGTGCAGTAGGCCTTAAGGTGGCCATACTATACCTTGGGGTGGGAAATATCAAGCTAATTTGAAAGAACTTTTCTCCTATTTCAGGTCCAGTTCTTTTCCTATAATAGAGTTTTCATGTGATAAACAGTGAGATAAGTTTTTCTCATTGAATTGCATATGTTTTTATCATCAAAGTAAATCTGTCCCTAAGTATCCAAGACTTCTTTCAAATTTCAGACAGCCCATAGAAATGGACCGATTTATTGAGACAATATGACTCAAATAAAGGTGCTAACATACAGGCTTTATTGTGTAAGATCACACCTGGTTATTATTATTGTTATTTTCTTTATTTATACAAACTACGGTCAATTTACCTGCTTGTATATCTTTGGAGTATGGGATGAAATCTGTATTTCCTTGTCTTTTAAAAAGTCAGTCTGCTCCAAGTTAATTAAGTCAATATAGTGATCAGTGAACTTAGAGAGCTGGTTTAATTATTGATGATTATATAGCTTACAATATATGGTTTAATAAATAGTATAAAAAATAATCATTAAAATAAAAAAAAATATTGACACAGTAATGCACTTGGTTTTTGTTCCTACGCAGCCCTAAAAAAACTATTATTTCATTATATCAGTCTCATATATTGTTACATGTACTGTGATAAGTGCTTCCTTGTTTGATATATGGAATAATGTTTGTGGCTATTATGTGCAGAATGCTTCACGCTTCCTGCTGGCTTTTTCTTATGTGGTCTGTGCTGCTGTGCAGTTATTACTTATTGTAATAAAATGGCTGGGTTAGTTGAAGATGGGCGATATGTTTCTCTCAGGGTTTTGCATAGTTGGTACCCTGGAACATGGAACAATTAATCACAAACCCAGCCCTTTAATACAGACCTTAGCAGCAAGGTGATTGCTGCAGCTGAGAGCCTTTTAAAAAGACTCCAGTGTGGGGAGGTAGAGTCTCTACCCCACTACACAGGTAGCAGGAGCTGCGCTGCATGGGAAAGGTACTAATGATTTCTGATTTTGTTTGCTTCTATTAAGTTGGAGTTGGAAAAGCCACCCAACTGTAGTTAGGCTGCCAACTGTGTTTAGCCAGCACTCTGGTGCAAGGGTTTATTTTCTTGTTTCTTATTTTGTGTTTGTTACTGAAGTTTTGTAACAAAATAAACTGCTGGCACTTGCCTGTAAGAGAGCAACCTCTGTGACTGCTATGTTTACCCTAAAAGACTGTGGGAAGCGGCCCTAAGACACTGAACCAGAACCCCCTGTAGGTTCAAGTGTCACATTATGCAAAGCATTATTCTTCCTATGATTTAATTTCACTTTTGTTTGATGATTAGCCTCGTGTCTTATTGTACATCCTTCTGTTTTATTATTTATTTTTAATAGTAAGAAACCTGAGACAGGATTTTTTTTGTTTATCATCTTATGTTTCAAATGTACCCTAACTGTTTAGACGTGTAAGATCGTGCAAGTAGGGCCCTCTGATTCTATTGTTTTACTCTGTAACCCTTGTTTGTTAGATTATTATATGACCCCTGTTTGTTTTAAATTAATGTAAAGTTCTGGTGCTATATAAATAAATGATGATGATGGTAAGTTGCCAACCATATATGTGTGTCCATTCAAAATGAAGGTTCATGTATTGTTTGAGCCGGTTGAAAATTCTGGAAGTTATTAACATCGATTCAGCTGGAATATCCTATTAAGAGAATAGGGAAAGGACTAATATTATTTGTATTAATTTACCTATTAGAAGAAATTCCGGGAGGGAAACCCAGTGTCCGTCCTAATATTAAATTTATGTGGAATACCACATACATATATGTATAAATATAAATATAAATATATATATATTACACAGATGTAAACCCAAAAATAGAAATGTAATTCTAAACAATTTTTCAATTTCATTAAAATGCTCCATAGTTACATAAATATAATTACTATTTAAAGCAATATAATTACTATATAAAGCAGTGTCTGCCTGTGTCTTGCTACTGCCTGCACTGGTGGATTTGCCTTTTGAAACAGTGCAGCAGAAGGCAACGGATAGAGTGGGAAGACACATGCAAGGTATTCTAGTAAATTGAGGAGAGCTAACTTGTGTTACTACAATGCAGAAACAGTGCAAAAGGAACAGGAAAATACTGATCAATAGTAATTACATTTACCAATAACTGTAAAACCACAATCTTCTATGTAATGTATGTTGAAAAGTTCCATAGAATTTCATTTACTTTTATTAGGAAAGTAGGACTGTCGTTTTGTGATGAAATATTAATTGACAATCCTGACAGTGTGGTTCCAATAAAGCTCAAAAACAGGAAGAAGTAAACACAGGAATTCCTTTAAAATGATATAATTTAGCCAAGTAACCCAGATAATAATTTTACCTGTCAGCACTTTCATACAGTGCACATAGCCTGCTTCCTTATGCAGAGACTCTGACAGAATATAAGAGTAACTTGAGAGGTGAAAAGGATAACAAGGAGTATGAAGAAGTAAACTGGAAACTGTTTTATAACTAGAGCTGGGAAAATCAACAATATTAGTTTGTGTGAAATGGCAGGAACAAGCATTGATACATTCCAAGAATAAAAGGTCATTGTCCTGGAGAGCCTTAGTTTCTCTCCTAAGTATAGGGGCCCATTTACTAACATTCATATATTTTTTTTTTTGTTTTCATGAATCGTGGTTTTTAATGCTAAATTCATGGGATAAATTTTTTACATGAAGACTCAAAAATTAACTACGAAAAAAAACAAAACAATGCCATCTAAAAGCTGTCAAGGTTATGTAGAAGTTAATGGGAGCTGCCCTGGGCAAAATCTTTATTAAATTTGTGGTTTTGGGGGATTTATTTGTTTTTAAACACACAAATTCTTATGAAAAGGAAAAATTCAAGGTTTTCTTGTTCTTTTCATTTTTGGTCTGCATTTTAATTTTTGTTCTTTTTCAATTCGGATCCTGTCAATGACTTGACATTTGTGGTTTTAGTGGAAATGAGTTTTTTTGTGGTTTCAAAAAACTCTAAAACCACTAAAAGCAGAATGATGGGCCTCCCCATCTAATGCACTTTGTAGTGACATTTTATATACCAATTATTCACTGTGGCAAATGATGTGAAGTAGAAAGGTCATTTTAGCAATCTTGAATTCATCTAGGGTTGTCATATTTTCTGGAACAAAATACAATCTTTCCTATATTTTTATGTCATTAACCTATTAAAAACATTGGCATCATCATTATTTTTACTGGCCAGGCAGGTAAAATACTGGCCAGGTGGCAACCCTAAATTCATCAAAAAGTATACTTTTCAAATCAACTGGCATTGAAAGGGTTAAACTAGGCAGATGGTAAGGCCAGCCTTAACTATGTGTCACTTTTGCAAACCTGGTGAATCTAAGTGGTTTGTATGCTCGACTTGAGTATCAATAGTTTGTGATACTTTTCCTTAAAATGTAAGGTCTAAAATACTGTAGTCTGTTTTTTCACTGCTCCCTTTTTGGTGTGAGTAATGTTAAACTGTATATAACATGCAATATCTTATGACCCCGTAATTCTAATTGTGATTTCTGGAAGTCATTTTTTTCAAGTGAATGAGTCCTGGGTTCTGAATGTGATAAGCACGAAAGACTGAACTGCTGGCTTACACTGGCTACACTGATGGGCTTATATATACTTTTTTGAGTTTATGAATTCAAGTTTGTTTTCCTAAATCAAATAAACTCCCATATCTAATGGTTGCTTTTTTTTTTATTAATAAGGAAAATTTGTTTGAATAAAAATCTTGAAAATCTTGAATTTTTCAAGTTTATGAGCTCTAAAAACTTGAAAAATTGGAGTCTGAGAATATGGCTTGAATTTGCCTATGACAACTCCCATTGACTTCTATAGGAACTCGCAAGCTTTTACATGGGGAATTTTTACATTTGAGTTTTCGGGTTTTTGGAGTTTTGAGTTTACGAACCATAACTTGAATTCAAGTTTTTTTATTTGAATTCAAATAAAGTCGAATTGAGAAAAAATTAAACTTGACCATTGATAAGTCACTTTCTAACACAATGAACTCTATGTAGCAAGTGTAAGTAGTTTCACTCCCATTAGTAATTTGACCACTTGTTTCTATGTGAGTAACATGTGCTTTGAATATTTAGCAAGCCAAACATAGTATGCTTGACAAAGAGATGGACCATTTATTAGGTGTTTTAATTCTAAGGCTGGCTAGTGAATACATTCTGACATCACTATTTGACATCAGAGCATGAGAAGCATGAGAAACAGAACATGCATTTATGACATAATTAGTTAATTAGACTATTATGACATAATAGTCAGACAGTTGTACTGCATTATGACATAACCGGTACAGCAAGCATTTGATTTAGCCGACCAAGTCATGGATAAGAGAAACATTTTGACATCATTATACACAGGGCAAATATTAGTTTTATAGATATGCCAGGCTAGCAGTACATTATCAAATTTAAAGGGGTTGAACATAAAGTAGGAATAATGCAAGATATTGCTAGAGAATATATTATATAGTAAATAATGTAAAATATAAGGATATTATAAGTCACCTGAGAAGTTGCATGACCAATTGACCATATAAAAGCACACATTGTGTTATACAGGTTTTTGTTTCCTAATAAATTAGCATAGGCAATAAACAAACCAATAAAAATACTGGAATTTTATACCTGCTAATCTGCTATCTGCCAGTGCTGAATGCTTGTATCAATAAAATTTGAGTTAAAAACCTGCAGAGACTCTTAACTTTTGGAGGGAAGAGAACTGAAGAGAGATTTGCTTTATAGCTGTGCAAAAATGCTTGGAATCTTTATTCAAAGTAGGGGGGAGAGTGTGTGACTCAGCTGCTCCCTGTCTTGCTCCCGCAGGGAATGGCATGATGTCATAATCCTTTTAGCACTGGAATCTCTCTCATAAATTTTTCCAAAACTAGGCTGCCACAATGTTTCAAGGAATTCAGTTTAGCTTCTTCTTATATGTCTTATAGTCAAAATAAAGAGATCTGTGGTCTCTAGATTTATATTCCAGGGTCTCAAGCTGTACAAATCTGACAGAAACATAAAGCATGTTGATGCGTGCAGCCAGTAGTCACAAAATGCTAAAATAGCAAATTCTTTACATTCCAAGATTAAATGCATATTTCTTTTCAGAAAGTAGCTTATTGAAGGAATGATAATGGCTGCAGATACTCTCAGGGTGTTTTACAGCAGTGGGGCAAGGTGCAAAGTGCAAAAAAAACAGGCATGTAGCATCATGTTTTTTGCGCCAGATTAAAAATGTTCTTACATGTGGTCACAAGGGGTGCAATTTTGCCCTTCAGAAGAGCCATTTTTTTGGTACTGATTTAACATTTAAAGCTATAAAAGATTATATAAGTTTAGGAACCTACAGCCAGCTTGTCCTTCTATGGAGGCCAAAATTGTATGTAATATATTTGAGGGTAAAGTCTCCACTGCCTCTCAGTATATTTTATGAATATGAAGTGTCAGTACCCTCTTCCTTTCATTGTATAATGTATTTAGGATTTTGGGATATAATTCTTGTAAGTGAGGTACCATTATTTACAAGGATATATGTATATAGCATTTACAGTACATGGTCATGTGGTGCTGTCTTAATTTTCTTTCCTGGATGGTGCTTTTTTTCCTAAAGAGGAGCACCAGCCCACGGAAAAAAACAATTTCCTTCATTCATGGATGATATAAAGAATTTTCTTTTCCTTTAATAAAAAAAAAAAAAATCTAGATCTATAGAAAGTATATTATATATTGCTTGCAGCTCAACTGTACTCAAAATACCTACCATAGCCTGAGGGCCCCATAATATATATATATATATATATATATATATATATATATATATATAATGTAGCCCCTATTGTTAAATAAAAGTATATTATAAGTCACCACGCATATTCCACTTTATACAGGCCACGGAACACTGAGCTGACTTCTAATATACTCATATTTTTCATAAGGGGGTACTTTATTTATTATAATACACAAGTTTGAGTGAGTCTTGTGACATAAATTACATCACTTAGCATTGATTATAACTGATGACATATTACTAAATATCTTTTATAAGGATATAAGTTACAGGACATGCATGGCTTTTGCGTATTATTTTTATATAAATATATATACAGGTATAGGACCAATTATCCAGAATGCTTGGGACCTGGGGTTTTCCAGATAAGGGGTTTTTCCCTAATTCGGATCTCCTAAAAACATTATTTGCTAAAAACATTATTTAAACAGTAATTAAACCCAATAGGATTTTTTTGCCTCCAATATGGATTAATTATATCTTAGTTGGGATCAAGTACAAGGTACTGTTTTATTATTACAGAGAAAAAGGAAATCATTTTTAAAAATGTGAATTATTTGATTAAATGGAGTCTATGGGAGACAGCCTTTCCGTAATTCAGAAATTTCTGAATAATGGATTTCCAGATAAGGGGTCCAAAACCTGTGTGTGTGTGTGTGTATATATATATATATATATATATATATATATATATATATATATATATATTGACCTACAGTTCCCAGAAGGAAGAGAATTTCAAGTGAAAACATGAAAACAGGTTGGACATTCGGATCCACAGAATTTGTATGCATGAGTTCTACCTAAGTATCCATTATAGCCAAAGGGCCATCCAATCAGAATAAATACACTGTCCCTGAAAAAAAAGCAGGGAAACAGGTTTATTAATTAATGTCTTCTTTGTAATGTCGAATTAGGAAAAGCCTCGCACTCCAGTATATCCAGAGTGCACAGTATAGATATATATATATTAAGATAATGTATATTGTGTTAAAGACACAAAGAAAGAAACTGGCACACCTATTTTGATATAATAAAATATAACTTTTATTCCTATTATTATAAAATAAAATATCGCTAAAAAAAATAGGAAAGACAAGAAGAAAAAGTTAAAATAATAGATTCACACCTTGAAACTACTTCAAATTTAGCTGACACACTTCTAGATACTATTAAGATGTATCTTTATTATCACAGTTGACTTATGATAGCAACAACTATTGCTATGAGAATGTTGGTTATGCACAGTGTAACTTATCTGCGCAGTATATCATGTACGGCCTTGTGCTGTGAGGAGGATCGTGACTCTGGCTGGCCACTATTAAGGTGTTTCGGTCTTTTTTGTCTATGTTTTTGCGTTTACAAACTAACAGTCATATATACACTGTTTATTGTGTATAGAGGCAAGGTAAGTATCGTTAGGGTTCACAAACAAATAGCATCTCCCAATAATTTATATAGTTTATTCCTAAGATTTGAATGTAGCTATAATCAAATTATCCACGGATTGCTCCCAACCAGGCAAGGTAAGTTTCCTAGTTGTTGTGCTCACGTATTTCACTATCCTTCCTATATTCTGCTGCCTCGCAGATCTCCAGAGAATCGAACACTCTCAACTTAAACGATAATACATACAGGGATAACCACTTATAAGATATATGGTATAGTGCGTACTTGCATTCATTAGTGAGTTACATCGGTTCTATTAAACAGCTGCAGCCGGTAACGATATAACGGCCTTGATCTGTACTATTCGCTTCAGCTTCCCATGCTTCTTTTTCTTTGTAATGTCAGCACCTTATATACCAGAATGAAACATTTTGGTGGTTCTCCCAGCTGGGATATTGAGTCCAAAAAGACCTCTATATGGGTTAAGACTGGCCCAGTAGCACTGGGGGGGCAGGAGTGGTTACTTAAGGGGGTGGGGTGGTGCTGTAAGGTAGCATGGCAATGATGTAAGGGAAATGGTGACAAGGTAGATTAGAGTAGGGCAGAGTCCTGTAAAGAAGGGGAAAAATGCTTTCAATGGAAGCATGAATTGTGGCAGATCAGGGTTTAAGTGGTCAGGCCATAGGCAGAACAATGCAGCATCACATTGAGAATTGCACTGTCAGTAAATTTGCTGGTCAGATGATGTCTTACCAGCTAGGCCAGCGACGGCCATTTACAAATGTACATATATTGGATGGTTACTATAATTGTTTTATAGAAAGATTAATTGGGAGCTGCCAGTCATTAGGCCTGTAAGACACTTCATGGGAAGTGATATTCAAATAATAAAACCTACTTTCTCCTAAATACGGAGTAACTCAGACTGGGTTTTGGTGCAGATTTTGTGAAAAGCCCTGCTGTGAATAAAATACAGGCATAACCCTGCTTTATTTTACTATGGCTGTGGCTGTCAATTACTTTGTAAAGATATTAACTTTTTTGTTATTTGTGTTCATTCCCACAATAGATAAAGATTTTATGCATTAATGGCACTAGGGAAAATAATAGAATAATGAAAAGAAATTGCTTAGTGTTGCAACTAGTAACTTTACTGGATAATTTTTTTACCTGCTAGTAAATGAGTCCAGTTGCATACTTTATAAAACATTATTTTCTCAGACATAGTGGCAGAACGCTGAAGATTCTACATTAAATGATGCTCTAATGCCATTCTGGAAATCGCACAATCCACACTATTTTGACAACAGCTTGTGCCTAATTTGCAAAAGCACAGACTCATTATTGTGTCTTTTTTACCGCCTCTGGTGCAAATCAACTTGTGGCCATAATTACACTAGAATTTTGGGGGGAAATGCTGCAGTATGGGTAAAAATCACTGTGATTTGAATCTGAAAATTATATTTTTCACACTCCTCTGAATTCATAAACAACCTTTTTGCCAATCTTTGTTCATTCTCAGACCTCTGCATTTAGTACATTACTTTAAGGACATATAGTTAATTAACTTACAATCACCCTCCATTTTTATTGCCGGATGCTTATCGCAATTTAGATGGTGCCACACCCACATATTTTACAGGAATTCAACAACATCTGTAATACATTCAAATGAATCTTGTAGTGGAAAGTTTTGTGGTTGCATTCCGCTCTTGGGTACTCTTTTGCTTTTAACCATTTGTAGCTTCTGTGGTGTGGAACTGGCAAACTTATTCTTGGTACTAGCCACAGGTTTATGGTTATACTCTCATTCACTGGATGGTTCCAAAGTCATCCTGAGATTTCTAGAATGTGACAGGGAAAGAGTGTTCTATGTTCTTGTGCTTCAGGTGGGTTTTAAGGACTTCTCATGGTCACTGAAATACTCCATTAGTTATGTGTGTTATAACAAACAGTAGGCTATTCTAAACAACAGAATGTGACAAAGTAACCATCTCTCTGGGAAATGCCAGAATAATACAGGGTTATGTCTCCGGCTGCTGCCCCATGCATACTGAGATACCGTGACAAATCTTTATATACAGTAACTGAGCTGTACTCTGGCTAGGGTGCTGCTCCTTAAGTGGACATCCCCAAGATCCTTCATGCCTGAAGCATTTGGGGATTCTGGCCATTCTGTATGGTTTGTCTCTCCTACAACTCCTGATTTTGTAGGAAATCCCCAACTGCACCCTACAAAGGACTCCATGTACTTTCTGCCTTTCATGGAATACATGCTGCATTCCAGTGTGGGTCAGACAACACAGATCAGTGGAATGCAAATACATTCCACCCCAAAGTTATGTGCACAGCCCTTTTTCTAGGGCAAAGAACTCATAATATCTCACACCCAGCAACACTTTTTAAAATATATATTTCCTCCTTTTTAGTGTGCATTTTACACTAGAATAGTTTTATTATAGGTAGAAAATTTGGAGCCATTATTAACACTGCTGTACTTTAGGGCTGATTTACTATTTCTCTAAATGCAAATGCACAATCAAATAGCACCTGTTAGTGGCCATGGATAGAGAACAGCTTCCTTGGTTATGGCTGTGTTCTGCAGCCTGCAGCTTGCAGTTTTTCAAAATCCAGTGCAAGGTGTAGAGCTGTTGAGTAAAAGGCTGCCCTGTATTTTATGCCTGTCATAGGCAGGTTGGTAAATACAGGGCTCTCCACTCCATACCTTGTGTCCAGTGAAGCTCCCCAGCCTAGGAGTCTAAATGAACCCTGTGCTAACCCACCACCCTCCACCTCTGAATGAAGTACACGTAAATGTAGGCATTTCTGTATAGGTATATAGGTAAGGTATAGGCTGTCTATAGAAGTGAGTGGTTTAAGATTGTGGCAGTTCCACAGCAAAGAAGGAGTAGGGAATAGTGATGGGCGAAAAGTTTCGCCAGGCATGGATTCGTAGCGAATTTCCGCGTTTCGCCATTGGCAGATTGTTTCGCAAAATGGACGAAAAATTCGCCGCACGTCCAAAAATTGTCGCCGGCGTCAAAAAAGAATAGTCGCGGGCGACGAAACAAGAGCCGCGCAACAAAATAATAGCTGCGGGCGACGAAACAATAGCCGCGGGACGAAACAAGAGCCGCGGGCGACGAAGCAAGAGCCGCGGGCGACGAAGCAAGAGCCGCGGGCGACGAAGCAAGAGCCGCGGGCGACGAAGCAAGAGCCGCGGGCGACGAAACAAGAGCCGCGGGCGACGAAACAAGAGCCGCGGGCGACGAAACAAGAGCCGCGGGCGACGAAACAAGAGCCGCGGGCGACGAAACAAGAGCCGCGGGCGACGAAACAAGAGCCGCGGGCGACGAAACAAGAGCCGCGGGCGACGAAACAAGAGCCGCGGGCGACGAAACAAGAGCCGCGGGCGACGAAACAAGAGCCGCGGGCGACGAAACAAGAGCCGCGGGCGACGAAACAAGAGCCGCGGGCGACGAAACAAGAGCCGCGGGCGACGAAACAAGAGCCGCGGGCGACAATTTTTTTTGTCGCGCGACACTTTTCGCCGTTTCGCAAATTTTTCGCCGTTTCGCGGATCTTTTCAAAGATTCGCAAATTTTTCGGCGAAGCGAAACGGAACAGATTCACTCATCACTAGTAGGGAAGCCTTTGACACTAGCCACTGGTAGATACAGAGTTATACAAACAGTGATAGGACATGTTGGGGATTTGGAAAATTTTGATCGGGCTCCATTGAAGGTGCCGGAACAAAGGCTAGCATTTAGGGCTAAATCAGCAGCTAGGGGTAGAATTCCTTTTGTTTCTACCTCCATATCTGGCAAATCAGCTCTGAAAGGTAGTGGAGGGTATGAACAATCTTTCCTGTCCTGTCACAGGAAAGATCTTAATTGTAACATGTATGGCCACCTTATAGGGTTGAAGGATAAAAAAATTACATTGAGAGAGAAATAAACAGAAACAGAAGGGAGGAGGGAAAGAGACAAAACCTGAGAAGAACTAAAAGGAGGAATAATCAAGTTGGAACCATAGTCACAATGGCAGTTTTAATTGTTTAATATATACACTATTTGCTCAGGACAAACATGAGAAAATATCCTGCTCTCTGCATGCATTTAACCCTAACAATAATAAACTGTAAGAAAAATATAAAAAAAAAACAGTTCATGGAAAATGGGGCAGATTTAATTTGGTGAAAAAAAACTCTGTGATTTAGCCAAAGGTTTCCCCATAGAATACAGTGGAATTTTCTTTCTCTGTTGATTAAATAAAACTTAGTATAACATAAATAAGCTAGATGCTCTCTTAATTACACTGATAAACAAGGCAGCAGTGATTGTACTGATTGCATTCATTTATTCATTGGATTCCCAGTTCTGGTCTGGCCTTCCCGACATGGAAAGGTGTTCTTGTTAAGCGAGCACTGATAGACACAAGTGAATTTCTATTGTTGGCAGTGGGATTTGAGGGAGTGACACACAGCAGAAAAGTTCTTCAGAGGCGAATGCCTGGCATTCCTACCATTGAAGGGCACACAGTCACTAAATCTTGCACAATGCTGATTAGTGAAGCGATTTCCTTTGGTCTCAGCTGGAAACAGTGGGATTAATGTTATTATTGTCTAAAAACATTGTTACCAATTATATTCAGACAGATTGATATTGGTCGGCATGTATGGCTTTGAAGGAACATTTCTCCACAGGTGATCAGAGACTATTGACTTGCTGGATGTCTGTATGTATTCATGAAAAGCTCTTGTTCCCAAAATGGGAGTGACCTGGCAAATAAGGTGCCTAATAAGAATAAGGATTAGATAACGAAAAACATAACATTTTCTTCCATGTGTAATACATTTAATGGAGATACAAATATATTTAAAAAAAGGGTCAAAGAGCCCTGCAACAAATTTAAATGATTAAAGGCATAATAAAACCAAATGTCACAACATAATGATGCTGGTGCAGGTCTGAGTTGGTGGAAGTGTTGCATAAAATATTAAAGAAGAGCCAAACAAATTAATTTTGTATGTACAGGTATGGGATCCCTTATCTGGAAACCCATTATCCAGAAAGTTGGGAATTACGGAAAGGCCATCTCCCATAGACTCCATTATAAGCAAATATTTCTAATTTTTAAAAATGATTTCCTTTTTTTC
Source organism: Xenopus tropicalis (assembly GCF_000004195.4). Classification (NCBI taxonomy): domain Eukaryota; kingdom Metazoa; phylum Chordata; class Amphibia; order Anura; family Pipidae; genus Xenopus; species Xenopus tropicalis. The sequence goes on along the minus strand of NC_030684.2, from coordinate 65,753,142 downwards.
TGTAATAATTAAACAGTAGCTTGTACTTGATCCCAACTAAGACATATTTAATCTTTATTGGAGGTAAAACAAGCCTATAGGGTTTATTCAATATTTAAATGATTTTTAGCAGACTTAAGTTATGGAGATCCAAATTATGGAAAGATCCCCTATCCGGAAAACCTCAGGTCCCGAGCATTCTGGATAACAGGTCCCATACCTGTAATGGGAAAGTTAAGTTGGTTGAGTGCTGTTAAAGCTGTTGAAGGCCACCTAATCACAATGAATGTGTCATGTCTATAAAGCTTATACCTACTTTTCTGCATGCTGTACTGTTTAATTGTTACTACTCACTACTGAAACATATCATTTGTCATAGCTTGGATCCCCTATTATGTGGCTTCAAATCAATGCCACATTTAATTTTCTATTGTGAACAAAATTTGGCAAGCACGGATTAGAAGCTAAATTTAGCATTTCACTATCTGCAAAAATGTGAGACAAAAATGTTGCTGAGTCAAAAGAAACCCCCCCCCACAAAAATGCCCATTGACTTTTGGGCACATAAAAATTTGTCACATGTAAAAATTGTCCTCCATAAAAAAAGTCACCTATAGACTTCAATGTGTTCTGCTGTTTTTTCCCTATTTCACACATTTTTTTAGCAGTTTCTCAAATGAGTGAACCGAAATGGGACGGATTCGCTAATCACCAATGTTAGTAGTGTTTATATAGCATCAACATATTCCACATTGCTTTACAAAGATTTGACATCCTTCACAACAGTCCCTGCCCAAATGGAGCAATGGGCAAATTTATCAGGACCCAATTAACCTTTTTGTACATATGAAGCTAACTGGAGTAACTCAGCCAGGGAAGAATACCTAGGAATATTAGTTGACTAAGCAACTGGACACGTGATTTGTGCACAACATTTTGAAAAACATGGTAAATTAGTTCTCACCAGACAAGCACTTAAACAAGCTCTTATAGGCAGTTGCCAGGCAAGTCAAATGGGGCTGCATTTAGGAACTTTGGAGGGCATTTTTTGGAGTACAGGTATCGGACCCCGTATCGAAACCCATTATCCAGAAAGTTCTGAATTATGGAAAGGCCAACTCCCATAGACTCCATTTTAATCAAATAATTCACATTTTTAAAAATGGTTTCCTTTTTCTCTGTAATAATAAAACAGTACCTTGTACTTGATCCCAGCTAAAATATAATGAATCCTTATTAGAGCCAAAACAATCCTGCTGGGTTTAAATACTGTTTATATATTTTGTTTTAGTAGACTTAGGGTAGGAGATCTGAATTACAGAAAGACCCCTTATCCAGAAAACTCCAGGTCCCAAGCATTCTGCATAATGGGTCCTATACCTGTACTTTAAGACACAGCTCTTAAAGTGCCCAACAGATCCACATGTGCAGTAACATTTTCAACTGACGCCTATGTCCTTAGTCAGCTACTGTTCCTAGGTATTTTTCAGTTGCTTGTTTTAAAGGAGAAGCAAAGGCCTATTCATGGGAATGCATGTTAGGCACCCCACAGTGATTATAACTGCTTAACTGTTACCCCCCGACAGTGCTCCTGTTTGCTAAAATATGCACCACGCCAGGCTACTACTGTAGGTACACCACTTTGGAATCTTCTTCTGCTTCTTGGATCTTTGCTATGGCCTCAGGCAGGGTGCGCATGCACAGTAGAGTGAGAAATCAGCTTTTTGCTTCTAGGTTTAGCATTTGCACCGGAACCTTTCTATAGAGAAGATCCAAGAAGAAGATTGTGATATGGTGCTACTGCAATAGCACCCCAGGCCAGTGCAGGTTTCAGCAGGACACCCAGGAGCTCGGGTAAATGTTATCACTGGGGGGTGGTAATAATATTTTACCTTTTCTGAGCTCTGACAGGGAAGAGGGGTACTAGTGCTAAGACAAGAGCTAATTTAGAGATAATTCAAACAGTGGTTAAAAAATTAATTTTGGCTCCTAAAGCTACCAGGTTGTTACTGTCACGGTCGGCACCCAATACCAGAGCAAGTGCCAAGCACCCTGGTCTCAGCTCGTGCTTCACCAGTAGCGTGACCGCCTTTGGCTTCGGGAGGAGCCCTCCGCTACTCGGATGCCACCTGGACTTATACGAGAGGTGCAAAGCAGGAGTTCTGGCTAGCAATGGGGCACGACTGTAGAAAGTCAGTTAGGCCGAAGATCACGGTACAAATAGGGTTAAACAAGGTCGTCGTCAGGCAGGCTAGGTCGGGGCGGGCAGCAATCTAGGATAGTCAGACAGGCAAGGGTCAAACCAGGTAATCATTACAGCAGGATGAGACGAAATCGTAGTCAAGGTACAAGCCGAGGTCAGATATGGATAATCAGAATAGTCAGGAGCAGGCCGGGTCAAAAACAGAAAAACACAACTGGAACAGGCTCAGGAAGGCACCAGAATCAAACTCTATCACGGGCAATGAGTAACAAAAGAAAAGCCCTTTAAATAATTCAAATTTGGCGCCATTGCGCGCTGACGTCATGCGCCATGCGTAATGACGTCATCCGTCAGCGCGCCTGCGCCTTTACCTATGCGGAAGTGCGCGCGCTCGCACACTATGAAGGAGTCGGCTTAGAGACAGACCGGCGCGGCGGGTTATTACATTACCCCCCTCTATAGGGGGGGCCACTGGACCCCCAGGCTTTTCAGGAAACCTTGAATGGAATTGCTTCCTGAGGCGATCAGCCGTGATGTCATCCACTGAAACCCAGGAGTTCTCCTCAGGACCGAAGCCTTTCCACCTGGTGAGATATTGTAACTTACCTCTCACCAGGCGGGAATCGAGGAACTCCTGGATCTCGTACTCAGGCTGACCTTCAACCAACACTGGGGGAGGAACAGACAGACCACGAGTATTAGAAGCAGGTTTTAGAAGAGAAACATGAAAGGTATTAGCAATCTTGAAATTAGGAGGTAACTGAAGACGGACAGAAGAAGGGTTAACTATAGCAATGATGGGATATGGACCGATGAACCTGGGACCCAGTTTGGGAGAGGGAACCTTCAATTTAATATTTTTGGTAGATAACCACACCAAATCCCCTACCTTGTACTGGGGAGCCTCCCTACGGGATTTTGTCAGCAGCTCTTTTCTGGGTTAGAGAAGCTGCAGACAGAGAATCATGAACTGATGACCATATTTCAGAAAATTTTAAGACAGAGGAATTGGCAGAGGGTACCGGGGAATTAGAGCCAGAAAAAGAAAATGCTTTTGGGTGCAAACCATAAACGACAAAACGGAGACCTCCCTGAGGAGGAATGGGTAGCATTATTGTACGCAAATTCTGCCCACGGAAGCAGTTCGGACCATGTGGACTGATTATCGGATACATAGCACCTGAGATACTGCTCGAGGGACTGGTTTACCCTTTCGGTTTGACCATTAGTTTGGGGGTGATAGGCGGAGGAAAAAGACAATTCTGTACCAACCAAAGAACAGAGAGCACGCCAAAACTTAGAAACAAACTGAACCCCCCTGTCAGAAACAATATTTTCTTTTAAAAATATGTGTAATGAATAAGTCAGCCAAAACCTTAGCAGAAGGGAGATGTGGAAGTGGCATAAAATGAGCCATCTTACTGAACCTATCGACCACCACCCAAATCACAGTCTTACCCTGGGAAGGAGGTAACTCCACAATAAAATCCATAGAAATGTGAGACCAGGGTTTTACTGGGATGGGTAAGGGATTTAACAGACCCTGGGACAGATGATGAGATGACTTAGAGCGTTGGCAGACTGCACAGGAGTTGACAAAAGTCTTAGCGTCCAATTTAAAGTTAGGCCACCAAACATGACGGGACAATAAAGAAATGGTCTTAGTGATACCTGGATGACCTGCTACTTTGGAATCCTGAACCTCTCTCAAAACTTGTTCCCTAAGTTCTTCAGGAACAAACCATTTACCTGATGGGGATTCAACAGGGGCAGAGGATTGTAAAGGGGACAATAGGGAAGAGAGATCGGACTCTAAGGTTGCAACAACAATTTCCCTGGGAATGATGGGAGTACATTCACTAGGGTCGGAGGAAACCGAATTGAAACTCCTAGAGAGTGCATCAGCTTTGACATTTTTTGAACCAGGCCTAAAAGTAATGACAAAATTGAACCTTGAAAAGAATAAAGCCCATCTGGCTTGTCTTGGGTTCAAGCGTTTAGCGGACTCAATATAAAGCAAATTCTTATGGTCAGTATAGACCATCACCGGATGCTTGGCCCCCTCTAGAAGATGACGCCATTCCTCAAAGGCTAATTTGACCGCCAACAACTCCCTGTTCCCTATATCATAATTTACCTCTGCGGGTAGAAACTTCTTAGAAAAAAAAGCACAGGGATGCAACTTGTTGGTCATCGGGTGTCTCTGAGAAAGGACCGCCCCAGCTCCCACCTCAGAGGCATCTACCTCTACAATGAACGGGAGTGCAGAATCGGGGTATTTAAGGAAAGAGGCAGAACTGAACTCTTTCTTGAGAGTTTCAAAAGCTTGTACGGCCTCAGGAGGCCACAAGCTGGGATCAGCGCCCTTCTTAGTTAAATTCGTGATAGGGGCTACAATAAGAGAAATTTTTTTAATAAATTGACGATAATAATTAGCAAAACCAAGAAACCTTTGCACTGCACGTAAAGAAAGAGGTTGTGCCCAATCCAGAACAGCTTTCACCTTGCCTGGATCCATTTCTAGACCCTTGCTGGTAATAATAAACCCCAAAAACTGGATAGAAGAGACTTCAAAGGTACATTTCTCTAGTTTCGCATACAAATTATTCTCTCTTAGTCTCTTTAGGACCTCACAAACATGATTACGATGTTCAACTATATTAGAAGAGAAAATTAGAATATCGTCTAGGTAGACCACTACGGATACCCCCAACAAGTCACGAAAGATATCATTGACAAATTCTTGAAAAACTGCAGGGGCGTTACAGAGCCCAAAGGGCATTACTAAATACTCGTAGTGGCCGTCCCTGGTGTTAAAAGCAGTCTTCCACTCATCTCCCTCTCTAATATGAATGAGGTTGTATGCACCCCTGAGATCAAGTTTGGTAAAAACTTTGGCGCCTTTGACCTGGTCAAATAATTCGGAAATGAGAGGAAGGGGGTAGCGGTTTTTCACAGTGACCTTATTTAGACCTCTGTAGTCAATACAGGGACGAAGACCACCATCCTTCTTACCCACAAAGAAAAACCCCGCACCTACAGGAGAGCTAGAGGGCCGGATAAAACCCCTTTCGAGATTTTCTTGGATATACTCCCTCATAGACTGGGATTCAGGTAGGGAAAGAGGATATGTACGACCACGAGGAGGGGAAGCACCTGGAACCAGATCAATGGGACAGTCATACCGTCTGTGTGGAGGTAGGGTCTCGGCAGCTTTTTTAGAAAAAACATCAGCATAAGCCGAATAGGCTGCAGGTAACCCCTCAAGTGAGGTGGCTGCTATAGTTGAGGGAATACAGATACCCCTACAACAAGAACCCCATTGAGAAACCTCCCCAGTAACCCAATTAATCTGGGGGTTATGAACCTGGAGCCAGGGTAACCCCAAAATGAGTGGAGAAGAGGCACCTTCAATAAGAAAAAGGACTATCTCTTCAACATGGAAATTGTTCACACATAAGGATAAAGATACAGTTTTCTTATTTACTACACCAGACCCTAAAGGTCTTTTTTTCCACTGTTAATAACCTCATGGGAACACTTAGAGGGACCACAGGAATGCCATGTTTAGCAGCAAACATGGCCTCAATAAAGTTACCCTCTGCCCCAGAGTCCACGAAAGCGGACAAGTTAATGGAGCCCGTAGGCCAAGACAGTTTGACCGGTAGCTGAACCTTGGAGGCAAATTGGGGAGAGGAAACGCCTGCACCCAAATGACGCTCCCCTTCTTCATTTAGGCTTGGGCGTTTCCCAGCCTCTTGGTGCATTGTTTGAGAAAATTACCCTTGTCCCCACAATATATACATAACCCAAAGGTCCGCCTGCGTGTCTTTTCCTCAGGAGAGAGATGGCATAGGCCTAGTTGCATAGGCTCCTCCTGAGGTGGAGACACAGGGGAAGCCGAAGACTTAACATTGGTCACTAAGTCAGGTCTTACATAAGTAGCCCCAGAGTAATTAGTATGACCCCTTTCACTCCTTCTTTCCCTTTGTCTCCTATCAATCTGGATGGCTAGGGACATGAGATCATCCAGACTGGACGACAAGGGGTAATTCACCAAGCTATCTTTAATAGAGTCGGATAGCCCGATACGGAACTGACTGCGCAGGGCCGCATCGTTCCACTCGGTCTCTCCTGCCCACCGGCGGAACTCTGTGCAGTATATCTCTGCATCCCGTCTCCCTTGGCGCAGATTACGAATCGCCGAATTGGCTGATGATGCACGATCCGTGTCATCGTAAAGAACTGCCATAGTATCAAAGAATACATCGAGGGAAAAACGGGCAGGATCAGAGGGAGGCAGTCTAAGGGCCCAAACTTGGGGATCCCCTACTAGAAGGGTCATAACAAATTTTACTTTTTCCACACCAGAAGGGAAAGAATGAGGGAAAAAGCTAAGATATAGTTTACACGCCTCTTTGAAGACAAAAAACTTTGACCTGTCCCCAGAGAATTTCTCGGGGAATGCAATCTTAGGCTCCTGGGGCCTATAGGTGTTACTTCCCATAGCAGATGCCCCCACAGAAGGGGAAAAACTAGGGACAGGTTGCTGCTGCGGAGATTGCGTAGTCTCCAGCTGGCGGGTTAGATTGTGGAAACCCTGCAGGAGATAATTCTGCTTTTGCTCCTGATCCTCCAAGCGCTGTAGCAGGGCAGTAAGAAGTGCTTCAGTAGTAGCAGAAGGAGTGGGAGGAGCAGCAGCGGACTCAACGTGATCTTGGTCCTCCATGGCCCGTGATAATGTCACGGTTGGCACCCAATACCAGAGCAAGTGCCAAGCACCCTGGTCTCAGCTCGTGCTTCACCAGTAGCGTGACCGCCTTTGGCTTCGGGAGGAGCCCTCCGCTACTCGGATACCACCTGGACTTATACCACGCTGGTAAGTTCTTTTTTATTACAGTTACTTTGCCTCATGGCAAAAGCAGCCCTGTTTTAATGTTTGCCCCAGAATTAATTGCAAACAGTAGTGCTGCTTTCAGAATATGGATCTGGCATACCAGAAAAGTGATGTATTTGTGGAGTGCCAATACTTTGCCCATCAATGAGGATGCTCAAGGCAGTAATTCCAACAAATGTAAGATGCAAGGGAGCCTTATATTATAGTACCACCTGCCAAAGTACAAGGCTTACTTTTATTTTGTTTATGATTTTTTGTGTGCACTTTTCCATAAACCAGGATCTCTTGCCTGCAGCAGGTTGCACAAGGTGTGTACTATGCAAGCATCATAGCTAGAGGGCAGCCTATACATTAGTGCCTTGTTTGTATGTGTGGCTGGGTAAACAGATTTGAAATAAACAGTAGCCTAATGTATGTCAGTAGGGCTACATAGCCTAAGCCTACATAGCCTAGTGGACTTTGGCTTAATAAAGAGGATACTAAAGTTTTCAGAAGGTGGTGTACTTTGGGAAGTCATGTGTCTGCAGGGAACATTAGAATGTTGTGCCTTAAATATGCCTGGTTGAGACTCAACACTACATTAGAAATATGGGCAGTATGATTTTTACTTTAAAGAATAAATATTCTTATAAATATGTTTATATAAAAGAATGTTGATACTGAAGGTAAAGCCAAAGAAGGATAGAAAAGATCTAACAAACCAATAATTACTGTACATATAAATTATGTGCAAATTAACATGAAAATATATCTTACATTAAAGATTTGGCAAGATTTGTTTGTAGATCCTGTTTCATTAGTTATGTCTTTGGCTTAAAATAAGAAAGATTAGCTTGACATGAATTAAGGGTTCTCATTTCATCTAAAGCAATGATTTCAGCATAACATCTATTTTTAGACTCTACCATTCACATCAGGCAGTCAGAGTTGTTTTAAAACTTATTAATAAAGGCAGTAAATTGTCTGCTCTTCTATTTTTATTTTTTATGATCTCCAGGAATTAAGTTGTACTCCAAACCTAATGCAGAAAAAAGGATAAACAACAAAAAAAAAACACTTTTTTTTAGTCTGCAAGACTTGGCTAAAAAGCAAAAAAGAATGAATAGAGGTTTAGAAATGGCAGTTGTGGTCACAAGAAAGTTTGCTGTGTTGATTTCACAGATTAACAGTAGGTGGCTTGCTCAGTAATGCCTTTTTTTAGTTAAGAATATAAAAGCAGTGCAACAGATCTGTAAAACTAAGGATAACATTCCGCTTACAATGTAAGAATTATTGTAAGGAGAAGTGCCTTACCGGCACGGCGGGGACGCCCGCCGCGCTGCCATCGGCGGGGACGCCCGCCGCGCCGTCTGCTCCCTATGCCTGCTCCCTCATAGTGTGCGCGCGCGCGCACTTCCGCATATTTAAAGGCGCAGGCGCGCTGACGAATGACGTCATGACGCATGGCGCATGACGTCAGCGCGCAATGGCGCCAAATTTGAAATATTTAAAGGGCCTTTCTATTGTTACTCATTGCCCGTGATAGGATTTCATTCCTGGTGCCTTTCTGAACCTTGTGTATTTCGTTCCTGTATCCTGCTTATTGCCTTCCTGTGTTTTTGACCCGGCTTGCTCCTGACTATTCTGATTATCCATATCTGACCTCGGCTTGTACTTCGATTACGATTTCGTCTCATCCTGCTGTATTGATTATCCGGTTTGACCCTTGCCTGTCTGACTATCCTTGATTGCTGCCCGCCCTGACCTAGCCTGCCTGACGACGACCTTGTTTAACCCTATTTGTACCGTGATCTTCGGCCTAACTGACTTTATCTACAGTCGTGCCCCTTTGCTTGCCAGAACTCCTGCCTTGTTCCCCTCGTTAAGTCCAGGTGGCATCTGAGTAGCTGAGGGCTCCTCCCGAAGCCAAAGGCGGTCACAATACTGGTGAAGCCGAGCCGAGACAAGGGAACTTGGCATCTGTTCTGGTTTAGGTGCCGACCGTGACAATTATTTTTGTTTTTAAAACAATATAGGTGAGAGAGCAAACGTGGCTTATATTTTTAAGGAGGGCAAACTCTACAGGCCAGGACTCTGCTGTATTTCTACACCTAAAGGACAAGGGGACACTCCTTTTGAAAATAGCAATGTCCAAATTTTGGACAAAGAAGACCGCTGGTTTGAAAGAGGTGTAAAAGAGGCCATTCATGTTAAAGTGGAGAAACCATCCCTAAACAGAGGCGGGGGACTTCGACACCATCTGTCTGCTACATACAATGTTGTTCTAACATCTGTACAACGGCAGTTTTCAGAACTCTTCACACATCCATTGCATGATACTTTGGTAATCCTTTCAAAGTAACTCCACAGCATTCACATCTCTGAGTTTCAGATGTCACCTTTCTGAAGAGTTACAAAGTGCTATTGTGATCGTATTAGTGGAAGAGTATATATGCTGAGGACTTCCCATACCAGTCAGTTGAACTGAAGAACTAAAGCAACTGGACTTGTTAAGTAACCATTGAAGACGTTTCACTGCTCGGATGAGTAGTGAAACGTCTTCAATGGTTACTTAACAAGTCTAGTTGCTTTAGATTTATTTATACTAGATATACCATGACCTGGATGAATGAAAATCTTCATAGTCATAAGCTTTCTTTACGCAGTGTAAACTAGCGGGATCCACGACAGACACTTTCTTGGCTTTAAGGCAGTTTATTTACACAGGGGTGCCCATTTCAGCATACAAAACAAATCATAAAAATAAATCCTGCCCTCTGGGCGCTACCTTCACACATTAGATTAGTTCCCTCACTAACCTGGGTCCCTTGTGGACTGTAAGAAAACACAAATGTTGGGGTCACCCCTGTACTCACAACACTTCTGGGGAATTAGCTCAGCCTCCTGGCTTTCCTTTCAACTCCTTAGATCCTTAGTCTCTTGGTAGCTTTCTCAAGTCTGGGCTCCCTCTGCTCCGTGCAGTGGCAGGAAGCACCCCCAGCCCCTCTGGGAGTCCTAACACAGAGAGGTATGCTTCCTGCTCTGAGCCCTGCTCTGAGAGACTGTCTCACACCTGCCTATACAATTAAATACCTTTCCACAGGACAGCCTTCCTGTGAAAAGTAAGCTCCAATAGGCTGGACTACTGGAATAGACCACCTGATCCACTTGTTCTATCCAGAACCCTATAGCTTCCATGGCCAGACAGCACAACCTTTTAAACAGAGCAAACCTTCTTGGTTTATCATCCTCTCCCTTAAAGATTACATCACCCACTATGGAGAACTTGAAGGGAAAACTCACCTCTTCTCTCATTTGTTGGGCCATTCTACCACAGCAGGTAAAATAGTTGATACAGATATGGGTGTCATTTCAGTATTTTTGTGTTGCTAGACAAATCTGATAACTGGAGCATAGAAGTAAAGTAAAGAGCTCCTCTTCACTTCAGACAGTGGAATATTATATAAAATAATTGCGAAGCAGTGATTCTTATCTCCAACATGCTAGGTAAGTTACCACTCTAGCTGGTAATGGAAGTGTTCAAGTGAGAGCATAAGTGAGCATATCTCACTGTCTGGGCGCTTTCTACTAGGTTGCTTTATGGAAGCTATGCTGTAGACATCCATGTGGTAAATTGCCTTATATATGGAAGCTGTGCCTTAATCCTTGGGTGCATTGGGAGATTTACTGCACTGCTACCCATTAAGCAAGTCCTTTAATGGGTACAGTTACCACAGTAAGTAGCAGTATAACATTATAACTCCAAATATGAAGTAGCTTGAGTTCATGTTTATTCTGTTTAACTTGTGATATTAGTTGCCGTTTGTTTGTTTGTTTTTCTAAACTGAATAAACTCACATATCGGATGCTAACTTATTTATTAATAAGGGATTTTGTTCAAATAAAAATATGGCTTGACTTTGCCTAGGACTTAATAAATACAACACATTAAAGTTTTTGAAACATAATTCAATTTCAAGTTTTTTAGCTCAAAAAAACCCAAACCGTGACAAAAAAATCAAACTTTTTCGTTGATAAATATCCTCCTAGCAATTTGTACTCAGTTAAGGTGATTGTAAATAGGCTATAACCAAGGGGTATTGCCAGGGTAACAGTAACTGAGCCAGTAACCCAAAGCAACTGATCAGCAATCAACTCTTATATTACTTGGGATAAATGCTCAGGCAAACAAAAAAGCAAAACACACACATTTCCTGGCCCCATGTTTTATGGGTAATCATCACTAATGTCTTGTTCCTTATGAATTAATCACAAAGGCTTATATAAGTGTTTATATGGCTTGTTTCTTATGCTATTTAAGTTAAGTGTAATTTCAAGTTTTACCATTAGAGGGCAGCTAGAGATTGTCTGTTTGGGTATCCTGTACAAGTTTCCTCTTATAGGAGAATTGCTGTGCAAGAATGGGGAGGTGCTGTATATCTTTCTCTTATGACTAGAAAGGCGCAGTTATAACTTTAAAAGCTTGGTTCAGAAGAGAGAGACAGTCACAGCTTGGTGACAATAGGGACACTAATTTTTAGGTCCAGTACTGTAAGGGAACTCTTTTATACTGCCTTTGGGGCAGGGGCTGCGTCTGTCATGTTTGTCCAGGTAGAATCAGTGAGGGATCCATTTGTGAGGAGCAGGGGCGGGCCAAGCTGACCGAGCGCCCTAGGCAACCCGGTCGGCCACTCCCCCCCCTCCGGAACGCCGCATGCGCGCCAAAGCACAATGGGGGGGGGGGGGAGAGGTGTGAGGGGGGGAGAGGTGTGAGGGGGGGCGGGATCCGAACGGTCATTTCCTCCACCGCTAATGATAAGCGGTGGGGGCAATGACAGAAGAAGAGGACTAGGGGTAGGCAGGAGAGGCTCCTGCTTGGCGCCCCCCAATCTTTGCGCCCTAGGCAGCTGCCTCTTCTGCCGACCCCTAGTTCCGGCCCTGGTGAGGAGGTCCCTATGTGCCTTTGGGCAGATGGGCCACCAGGCCAGTCACTGAACCACACAAAGATCAGTGTAGTACTATTTAACTTGCTCATTTCCTGGTCCAATGTTTTGTCAGTAAGTAATGTTTACAAGTAAATATATTTGGCTGTTATATTTTCATAGGTTTCCTTCTCCTTGCAGTGATGCAAATTTGCCCAGTGTTATTAAATGTGCACCACCAGGGGTGTTTCCTGGGCCTGTTGTCACCTGAGGCAGTAGCCCTCCGGTTGGCACCCCTCATCTGACTGCGCTTACCTCTCTTGTGCCAGAATGGGTGAAGGGTAAGTGTAAAATTGCACCTTCTACATAGAAAGCAATGAATTACCAGTAAAAAAAGAATGTGTCTCCTAAACTTACAATTGCTAGCTATTTGTTATTATTGATAAAGCGCTCATGGCAAAAAGTGGGGGACTGTGCCCCACTTAGTACAGCCTAACTGTTTTTGACTGGAAATTCATTTGAACTGTTCATTACTTATCTAGTTTAGAAGAATATTAGAAGAATATTTGCTTGCTTTTAAACAACATTCTATACCTAGATAAAACATATGCTGTGAACTATAAAACACTCAGTATGCTAAGCCAGTCACCAGCAACTCATCAATCCTTCCTTTTGACATTTCTGGAATTTCTAATAAGTTTGGGTAAGTTATATTTATTCTACAATGCTGTGAAAGACACATCAGTTCTTTCCTTGTGAACATCACCACCTTCTGTCAATGCAAGAAATTACTGAACATGAATTCTCCATAGGTCCCTGTAATAATATACAACACACAGTGTAATACACATGTAATACACTTTGCCATTCTGAAGCAGCATATCACACAATTTACTACACTGCTTCAGAATAGGCAAAGTTCATTGCTGACCTGTTGCTATAGATTACTATACTTAGACAAATTTTGACCTTTGTTAAAGAATAATCCCTTTCCAAGATGATGTTTCCCTTATTTTGGCAGATATTTTTGTGCCATTGTTCACTTTGTGAAAAAGCTGTTTTACAAAAGGGCCGTGAATCATGGCACACATGCCTCCATTTGCTACATTCTTGCCTTTTCAAGATGCAGAAGCCAAGCCTTTACTTTCATTTATACCGTGCTTTAGATTTTGGGGAGTTTTAATTTGAGTTTCCTCTTTCTTAGAATTGTGAACACTCTTCAAAGGCTCATTGGCAAAAGCTGATCTGTCCACAATTAATTTCATTCCATTAATTTTAGACAATAAATACTGTACTAATGATTATTATGGATTGCTTGGAATCAATAATTTCCTAATGGTTATTAGTATATTGTCATTTTATAATAAGTTGAAGCACACATGTATGAACCAGCTATTCACTCAAGACAGGGATCCCCAATCTTTTTTACTTGTGAGCCACACTCACTCAAATCATCTAAAACAATGAAGCAAAGAAAGATCTTCCAATTGTAAAAGGGACATCTGCCTTTGACTTATACATGATCTTGAGGGGTTTTACATGGGGTATTTTTGGATTCGGAATTGTCGCAGTTTTGTCGCAAAAAAATCTCCGAAGACTATTATTCCGTGTCCATTTTTGGTTTTCAGCGACAAAAGCTTAACCTAAAAAAGTCACAGTTTAGTAAATGCAAGTACATGGTCTGTTATCCAGAAACCTGCTATCTAGAAAGCTCCAAATTATAAGAAGGCTATCTCCCATAGACTCCATTTTAATCAAATAATTTTAAAACATATTTCCTTTTTCTCTGTCATAACAAAACAGTAGCTTGAACTTGGTCCCAACTAAGATATAATCAATTCTTATTAAAGGCAAAAGAATCCTACTGGGTTTCAACTAAGATATAATAAATCCTTATTAAAGGCAGAACAATCCTACTGGGTGTAGAATGCTTAATGCTTAAATTATTTTTTAGCATAGTTATTTAAAATATGGAGATTGAAATTATGGAAAGACCCATTATTGAGAAAACCCCATGTCCCGAACATTTTGGATAACCGGTCCCATACTTGTACTTCCTAAAATATTGCATTCCCTTTGTTCTACTCAATAGTGCAACATCTGCAAGCCACTTTTAAAGGCATTAATAGAATATGCCATCACAACGTCACTGCCCTCACTGTAAAGAACCACCTGCTCTGCTTCAGTTGAAAGTTCTGTTTAAAGGGCTGGCCTTTGGTGTGTTGATCTTGTCTATAGTAAAAAAAGATACTCCCGCTTTCTGTCTCTAATGCCCTCTAACGTACATGTAAAGAGTAATCATTTTCCCTCGCAATCACATTTTTTCCCAGAGATAACAACCGCAACCTTGACAGTTTACTTTCAGACAGCCACACCTTGTCATAATAATAATCATAATTGTTTTACTACTTTTAGTTTAGTTATTATGCGGTGTAAAAAGCTGTGTAAAATGGTGAATACCACTGTGCAAACTCCAGTTTTTTATGCTGTTTTTAAGCTGCGAAGCCTGGCAATGTCTGGAAGATTCTGTAGCCATTTTTTACATTGCATAATAAATAGGCCCCTTAATGTATTATCAACAAAATTAGTGGTAGGGAATCAATAATACCATAAACTGGGTTTAAAACAACCTGCAATTACTGCCATAAGGTGGGCAGTAAATACAAGTGCCAATATGGATACTCTAAGCACAGCATGTTTCTTGCTAGTTATTAGACCTGTGTTTGGTTCAGGTCTAGTTAGTTGGGTAGTGATGTGTGGGTCAGCCCAAAACCTGTCTGGGATGGGATCAGAAGGGCTAGGGTAAGGCGTGAGCCAAGTATTTGTCAACCTGCACATCGCTAAACTAAACAGGTGCAACAGAGGCCGCAGTCATTATGCTGCTTCCCAATAGTAAATGACTGTCACCTGGACATCACTTTATACAACTCAAGTTAATATATGTGTAAGATTACCTGGTAGTCTAGTGGGGCAGCAGCAGGGAATGGCCGCAGCCTTTTTGTATGTGCCAGACACGTGCTCCAGTCTTCCTCCCTTCGGTGTTCGGTCACACCAAATAGTAGTATGCACTGATCGGCACCAAAGATGATGCACTGTGTGACATCATCTTTGGCGCAAAAATTCTGATTTATTTCCCTGCGTCCAGTGAATCAGTGCCCATTGTAGGTCTCAATTTTATCCCCACCTATTTAACACTCGATGTATCCCAGTCCCATACAAGGGAAAGAAATGAGAAAAAAGAGGTAGGGAGATGATTAGCGTTGATGCAGCAGTATGTCTTGAGATTACCACCCGTATAATAAATTAATGTTACTATTGTCTCCACCTTATTTAGTAACTATTGTATCCACTCGCCTTGAGCTCACCATCCATATAGCAGACGCTAATATTATTTCAACAAAAACTTTGTAACAATTGTGTCCCCTTTATCACATCTTAGTATCGAGATTAGTCAGTATTACTAATTACAATTTTAAAGTGCAAATGCCAGGATCAAACTGTTCCACCTATCTCAATTGAGTGACGGCACAAGCACCTGTACAGATATCAATCACCCATGTTGATTAATAGATGAGAATTATGTAAGGCAAAACCCCCTTCCGACCCTGCGACAAGTCCACCCTCGCACTTAAAAAACCCATCAACACCCTTCAACCTTCCCCCTACATAAAAGCGTTTCACTCCGCAACTAGGAGCTTTATCAAAGGCTTTAATTTATTATACGGGTGGTAAGCTCAAGACATGCTGCTGCATCAACACTAATCATCACCCAACCTCTCCTTTCTTTCCCTTGTATAGGACTGGGATACATTGGGCCCGATTCACTAAAGTGCAAAATAACGTGCGCTATTTTTAGCGTGCGCTAAAAATTTTACCGCTTCTTAATTTTGCCGACTTTTCGCACGATTCACTAATAGTACACTTGCGCTATTTTACGCGCGGTATTTCATGCGATATCCTTGTCGCGATAAATAGCGTGCGCGGTATTTTCCGCATGCACGCTATTTATCGCATTACGCACTCGACAATCGGCAGCATAAAAATGGCGACATTTTGCCCTGGGAGAGCACAGAGTGCTAGAGAGGTGCTGTATAAATGTTTATTTGCAAAAAAAACCCCCAAAAAACAATAAAAATATAAGTAAGAAAAAGAAAGAAGAGCTAGAGATAATAAAATGGGGGGGGGGGGGGTGCATTTAAGAATATTTAGCCAAATACTTAGGGGTCCGTTTGCTAAAGTGGCTTAAATTAAGTGGGAGATTCCAAGTGGACTCCTCTTGGGCCTCGGGAGCCTGGCTGGGTCCTGGGGCCTCTGGGGCCAATTGTTGGGCCTCGGGGGCCGGTGGATGGGCCTCGGGGGCCGCAGGTTGGGCCGCAGGTCGGGTCGCAGGTCGGGCCACTGGGGCCGGAGGAGGTCGGGCCTTGGGGGCCGGTATAGCCTGCTGGGCCGGTAGATCCTGGAGGGCCTGGGGTTGGGCCTGGGGAGGAGGCACCAGCTGAAGTTCTGTGAAATAGTATTGCAAGATGTTATTTTGTGTAATATATTTTATTTATATATATATATGTATGTATACATTCATACACCATCATAAATAAAGGGGCCCCTCACAACAACATTTTTTGGGCCCCCCTCCTCCCACGCCCCCAATGGCCCCTCCCCCTGTGAACTGTCACATCAATACAAAGGACACACAGACATTGTTAGCCAGGGCCCCCTAAAACATTCGTGGCCCTTCCCCAAATGACTCACACTATGGGCCGCTCCCTGCTGCTTCCCCCCTGCTTTAAACTTATTTATGCATATGTATTTGAAAATAGATGTGTGTGTGTGTGTGTGTGTGTGTATATATATATATATATATATATATATATAATAGGAAGTGCTGGGAAGCTGCACACCATAAGGAACAATAATACCCGGGTGCCTGTGGCAAAACAAAATCTAGACAGGCATGGGGTGACGGCACACACAGGATTTTGACAAGGAGTCACAAAGATGTGAAATAATATTCAGAGGTTTATTGTGACCAACGTTTCAGTTCCTCACTGGCATTATGGTTGAACGTGATGGACGTATGTCTTTTCTCAACCCAACTTACTATGTTACTATGTTACTTTCATCATCCCTGACATTTCTTACATTTGTACCTTTAGTTCAAATTACTTGCTAAATCTTTTACTGAACGTATACTGTAAAAGCATAATAAAGTACAATAATTACCTTCCGCAATTTCAGCGACCAGTTCTGGGCTCCTGTGCTTCAGGTCGGACCACAGCCGCTGGAGCTGGCGGGGGCCAACATCAAGGGCAAACCTGGCGAGCAAACCCTCTCTTAGCTCGCCCAGGATTGCCCTCTTCCTCTCGTGGACCCCTAAGTCCCCCAGCGGTGGGTGGTCATATCCTGCACGCAGGAGCACACTGATTATGTAGCGCCTCTCCCCTGGTAGCAAGTCAGAAACCCCAGGCATGTCCTCTCAGTTTGGTGGCTGCAGGCTCAATGACACAAAATGGCCCCAAGTCGCATGTCACCAGATTACAAAATCGCCACAAAATGTCCGCAAGTCGCGAGATTACAAAATCGCGATAAAAAAAAATCGCCAAAATATACATAGTAATGTATTTTGCGCGACAAAATATTCACCGCTATAGTACTGTATATTTTGGCGACAACATATTCACCGCTATAGTACTGTATATTAGTAGCGAAATTCCATACATGCCAAGACTTTAGTAAAATTGAGTAAAAAGACACATACTTGAATAAATAACACTGTAAGTCCATATTTTATTGCCAAAAACTCATTTACTGTACTTTTCTATAATTTTTCGGCTGCCTGTAGTAGGTGTTAATTTTCGCATAGCCGA
This sequence comes from Xenopus tropicalis, assembly GCF_000004195.4. Lineage (NCBI taxonomy): Eukaryota > Metazoa > Chordata > Amphibia > Anura > Pipidae > Xenopus > Xenopus tropicalis. The sequence goes on along the minus strand of NC_030684.2, from coordinate 65,735,298 downwards.
ATGCGATATTTAGCGCGCCAAAGTTATAGTGAATCATGCGATCGTATTGTTTTCAGCGCGGAAATTAACGCATGCGGTAAAACTAGCGCGAAAAATACCGCATGTGAAAATGGCGACTTATCGCACGCGATAATACTATGGTGAATTGCGCGCTAATTATCGCGTCTTTTTTAACGCAAAAAATCATGTGATCATTTCTATCGCACTTTAGTGAATCAGGCCCATTGAGTGTTAAATAGGTGGGGATAAAATTGATTTTCTAATCTTCCCAGAATACCCCTAATTACCCCTAAATGATGAAAAGAATTTGTTTTGTGTTACGCGTTTTTAATTTTAATGGAGTCAATAAGTGGATTTTATTTTGTAAATAAAAGTTACATTTAATTTATTTTGTCTTTGGGTACTGACTTACCTGGTTTATGTTGGAGGGAATGGTGCAGTTAATTGGAGTCTAACTAAGATCACACAAGTGGTGTTCTTTTTTCTTTTGCATATATTACCTGATACTCCGTATGCACATTACCCTCCTATCCTCATCTGATTTGACACTCTCTTATGTGGAGGGTGTAATTACACATTCCAGACCTGATACCCCTATGTGGAAGGTGCAACCATTCTTCTTTTATTTTTATACTCATAGTTCCTGGGATGTGTTTTTGGATTGCCTTCTGTTTCCGACCTCTGTTTGTTATTTGACCTCATTTGAACTCTGCCTGGGCTGACCATTGCCTGTTATTCAACTTTGCTTGTACTCTGCCTAGACTGACTATTGCCTGTTATTTGACTGTGCTTGAACTCTGCCTTACTTACCCCTGCTTAGTTTTTCACTGGTGTTTCCTGAAAAGCAAAAAATGTACTCCTATCCCCATAAAACTTTTCAGGGAAGGGCAATTTAGGTTCTGACGGGATACCCCAGAAACAGGAGTGGAAGTGGCACCCATGAGAGCTGGAGCTGGACTTTGTTGAACTACATCCAGCCTATCTGAAAGTCTCTGGAGGCTTTGGACCACAAGGTCTTGTTTCCTCTCTTGTTCTTCCAGATGCTGGAAGAACAAGAACAAATACTAGGACAGCATCTAATTATAACATGTTATTGTACATGGGTGTATCTAATATTTCATTTACCCCAAATGGATAACCTCAGACCTGGTCAAATTTTTCTCAACACCCGGCAACTTCCGGTAGGGCCCAGTTACTGTTCATGCAACTCTCTTTTCTCTACCTCAGGTGGGTCCTGGCTTTACTATTGTACAAAGGGTTAATCCATCCACAAAACATCTTTCAAATAACTTGGGCTCCAATGGTTCACTGATGGATGTTACACAATTTATGTTACGGACTGTAGTGTATAGGAGCCCATAACTGCCAGGAGTAACCTCTTCGGTGAGGCAGGAGAGCCCTTTGTGGCTCCGGACTTTCTGCTGCGGGATTGACAGGGATCCTACTCATGACCAAGGTTATTTCCAGAAACACGGTACTGAGTGGATCAGACAGAAGCAAAGCCAGGCAAAGGTCAGTGGCAGGTAGCGAAGAATCGGAAGTCAAAAATCAGGCAAGGAGTCAAAACCAGGGAATCAATCAATAGCAAGGCTTAGCAAGAAACTAAATACACATAACCAGCTTGGGCAACTGAAACAATCAGAGTATTTTGTTTGTTTGTATTTCCTAAGGACAGATACCGCTAATCCATACTTGCAAATTCAGTTGGGCCACATGTGCACTGATAATAATGAAAATGATTTGAGAATTGAATGAATTGGATGAAGAATCTGTGGGAATGTGATCATCTTAAAATTTCCTAAACACATCAAATTACACCCTGCCTCACATCACAGTAGTTAGTGCACAACTAATACTGAGATACAATGAATACTGAAGAATATGGCTAACCCCATGTGAAATTTCAAAATGAAATGTCAAAAAAATCTGTTTGCGTTTTTGAAAATGGATTTCAATGAAAAATCTGCTGGAGAGGCTCTATGAACTGAAAAAAACATGTTTTCTCATAACAGTATTTCTTTAATCAGTGCAAGGGTTGCCATCAGTAGTCAGAAGGGCCCATACTACTTGGTTACAAGGGTTCTGAAGACAATTAAAAAGAATTAAAAAAGGATATGCTCCTTGCACGATTTATCACATTTCTATCAACCCAGCCTTTATGCCAAAATAAGACGAGCTGACAAATGCGGCTATATTACTTATGAAGTGCATTTTTACTTTAATATTTCCAGGTTGAGTTAAGTAATTTGTACAGCTTTGTGCTATATTTGTTATATCCTGCATAATTTGCAATTTTTTTATCCCAGTTCCTGTTTAATGCTTCCGTACTTGTGTTGTGTTCTTAACTGGGACACACTGGCAGAGAACCAGAAGATCTCTGTGTGGCTCACACTCTAGTGGCCCCAGTCGAGGATAGTTTTCATCAACCTCTTCTATATCCACCATAGGTCTGAATAGCACCTGGCCAGTCTGATACTGCTTGCTGGACAGCTTTGTGGTTTCTTCGTTGACATGTTAATTGAATATTAAGCAACATCTAGCAAGGACTACAATTGAAAATAATGTCCTGGCTACAACTGAATTAAGGATTACTGGATGTATTGCTTTTATCTTGCAATATGTGTATTCAGTCTGTCTAAAAATGTAATGACAATATTATGTGTCAAGGATATGTTGTACGTCTGTACTAAGCATTCTATAATTATAATACAAAAGCATTCAGCCACGGATCATTAGTTATGCTGACTAGGACAAATGTGTTATTACATACATTTGCCTTCTTTGCAACCAGTATATTCCAAAAATTAATATACCAACATACTCAATTATAATTAGTTTGCTACTGATGTCCTTACAAAACTTGGTTAATGTTATTCTTTTTGTTTAAATACCTGGACATAATCCTGGAAGTGTAAAAAAGCTATAAGGGTACAGCATGGGGTATATGGGATTTGACGTGTCGATGGACATGCTTGCAACCAGGTCTCCTCCTGTGCCTCCCAGCAAACCCCAAATAACAAATTAAAATTGTTGGTTCTATTATGAAAAGTGCCAATTGAATTGCTGGTCCTTTTACAGGCATACTATCTCCAAATATGAGAAACTCTCCATTAGGTGTTGTTCACAAAAAAGAAGGATGCAGGATTATATGCAGTGTCTGGGTTGCTTTGTTTAATAGATATTGGCGTAATATCTTTGGTTTCCTTTTGTTTTTCTAATTTTAACTGTACATTGGTATTTTTTTCACTGTTCAACTTTTACTGTTTCCTTTCTTTGTGCTTGTATACATACTTGGGCAGACACTTGGCATTATGGTGATGTGAAACACATTTAAACTGGATATACTGTAGTAGCACCCAAGGGCCTAAATCAAAAGCAACATCTGGGTTACTTTGTTTAGTAGATTTGGGTAAATTAGCTTCAGTTTACTTTTGTTTTGCTATTTTTAATTGTACATTAGTGGTTTTTCCACTGTTCTACTATTACAATTTCCTCTCTTTAAGCTTGTAAACATTTTTGGGTTGTCCTTTACTGGTTAACTGGTTAACTATACTTTTTTACACTTTTGTACACCGTGGCCTTGCTTACCTTTTTGAACGCTGTACTCTGCTACATTAGTAAATCTAAAACTGAACAAGAAAGCAGGGCTGAATGGATAAACCTTGAAGTGATCTTGAAGAAACTTGATAGCAGTTAGGTCCAAGATAGCTGGCCCATTTTTGCTTCAACAATTTAGTATATATAGGTATCTACTCCTTTAAAGCTGTGACAACTACAGATGTGACCATGGAGGACACTTTTTAACCCTAAAGAGCAATGAGTTTTTTTAGCTTTTAAGTGTATACATAAGAACATAACATTACTTTGCAGCAGTCAGAGCTCCACCATTCTCCTACATACAGTGGGTGAGAGAGCAGCAGCTATGAGTTATAGCAAACAATATGAAGGCTCATTTACAACCATGGAAGCAGTAAGTAACTTATACTTTTCCAATGATTTGTGTGTAACACCTCTTTTGTCTAAATGTGCTCCTTGCATTTATAGTTCATCCATATCCATATAGTTGTGTTTAGTGCTGCTTAGTACTTCCTGCCTACCGTTCTGAACAGGCCCTGCTGTGGGAACCCTTCTCATGACTAGGTGGTAGCTCCAGGGTTCTCTTTGTCAGTAGGTGCAGCTGGTTATACACTGAGCAGCACAAAAGTTGGATGAAAAACTGGTATGGTTGGAGATGATCTACAGAATCTTATGGTACAGAGCTATTCACAGACATTATAAGAGAAGGAAAGTTATTTTGGCATTTTACTGCCAATAGATTTGCCACATTAGTGCCACCTAGAACAATATATTTATTCTGCAAAAACCATTGCCATACCCGAGTAAACAGCTGTAGAACCTTTCTCTGTTTGCTTAAGATAGCAGCTGCCATTTTAAGTAGCTTCCTGCCTGCAGTCTAGTTATAGCTCAGATCACACATTCCTTAGGGAAGAGGAAGGAGTTCTTAGCATTCTGGTGGGAGGGGAAGCAAGAAAGGGGAGAGAGAGGAGAACTGTGGAGACTCTGGCCACAGGAATTAAGGATCTTTCAGAGAGAAGTCAGACACTGGAACATCATGTTTACAAAAAAAGTGACAAGAAATCCTGTTTTTATTTTGCTAGAAGTGCTTATGGCTGTATTTACATAGGCTTTCTGATAAAGCTTACTTAGTTTTTACCTTTCCTTCTCTTTTAAAAGCATTAGAAAGATAATGAACCAAGTCAAGTGGATTACTTTTGTGGAAAAGCCTTTATTTGGTATGAATGGTAAAAGTACAAAACTTATAGTTACATGGGGTGTTCTTTTAATATAGCAAATGATTTCTGTAACTAGCAAAGGTCATGGCTGGAGCAATTCCTTTACCTTTGCAAACCTATGCTGGAATAGGCAGGCCCAATGGGTTTATTGAGTGCAGCCACTAGATGTCCATCTGGCTCTGAAATCCTTTTTCTGGCCAGTGAAGACAAGACAGACAAAGCTCATTAGTGTGGAGAATCCCTGCCATCATGGCAAAGGAAGGCAGGGGTCTAATAGATAAAGCATGGTTTGCATGGTTTTAAGAGGGTCAGCCCACAGATTTGGCAATAAGTTAATAGTTTTATGTGCTTTAGTGGCCCTGAATTTTTTTTAACTAAAGCCATGACCTTTATTCCCCAGTGTTTTTGTGTCTTTATTTATTTGATGTCATAATTTATTTAGTTGGTTATTTAAGTAGAGCCCTTATTACAGTGCAGCACACTACATTCCATGACAGCCTTTTAACTAAAAAAGACTCCCAGAATCTGCTGACAGTATCTCAGAACCAGTAAAGCATGGTTACACATCCCTCAGCGAAAGAGTGTGCTATTCTCATGCTCTCCAACTTATGCTGATGTACAACATGCATCATCCCTCAACAACAGCTTTTGTTGTTTACCAATGGGTTGCTAAAGTGCATGGCTCTCTGTGTTTTCAGATTAGTATGTGAAACTGGCTTCTCTTTGGTTGTAAATGTTACATAGTTACATAGTTACATAGTTACATAGGGTTGAAAAAAGACCAGTGTCCATCAAGTTCAACCCATCCAAGTAAACCCAGCACACCTAACCCACACCTACCAATCTATACACTCACATACATAAACTATAAATACAACCACTAGTACTAACTGTAGATATTAGTATCACAATAGCCTTTGATATTCTGATTGATCAAGAACTCATCCAGGCCCCTCTTAAAGGCATTAACAGAATCTGCCATTACCACATCTCTAGGAAGGGCATTCCCCAACCTCACTGCCCTCACCGTGAAAAACCACCTACGCTGCTTCAAATGGAAGCTCCGTTCCTCTAATCTAAAGGGGTGACCTCTGGTGCGTTGATTGTTTTTATGGGAAAAAAGAACATCCCCCAACTGCCTATAATCCCCTCTAATGTACTTGTACAGAGTAATCATGTCCCCTCTCAAGCGCCTCTTTTCCAGAGAAAACAACCCCAACCTCGACAGTCTCACCTCATAGTTTAAATCTTCCATCCCCTTAACCAGTTTAGTTGCACGTCTCTGCACTTTCTCCAGCTCATTAATATCCTTCTTAAGGACTGGAGCCCAAAACTGCACTGCATACTCAAGGTGAGGCCTTACCAGGGACCTATAAAGGGGCAAAATTATGTTCTCATCCCTTGAGTCAATGCCCTTTTTTATACAAGACAGCACTTTATTTGCTTTAGTAGCCACAGAATGACACTGCCTGGAATTAGACAACTTGTGATCTACAAAAACCCCCAGATCCTTCTCCATTAAGGAAACCCCCAACACACTACCATTCAGTAGATAGTTTGCGTTTATATTATTTCTACCAAAGTGCATAACTTTGCACTTATCAACATTGAACCTCATTTTCCAGTTTGCTGCCCAGTTATCTAATTTTGTCAAATCGCTCTGCAAAGCGGCAGCATCCTGCATGGAACTTATAGTTTTGCACAATTTAGTGTCATCAGCAAAAATAGACACAGTACTGTCTATGCCCACCTCCAGGTCATTAATAAACAAGTTAAACAGCAAAGGCCCAAGGACTGACCCCTGCGGTACTCCACTAACCACACTGGTCCAATTAGAAAATGTTCCATTTACAACCACTCTTTGTACTCTATCCTTCAGCCAGTTCTCTATCCAATTACAAATATTATGTTCTAGGCCAATATTCCTTAATTTGATCATTAACCTTCTGTGAGGTACTGTATCAAACGCTTTAGCAAAGTCCAAGTAGATGACATCAACTGCCATTCCAGCATCAAGGTTCCTGCTCACCTCCTCATAAAAGGCGACTAAATTAGTCTGGCAAGATCTGTTACGCATAAAACCATGCTGGCACAAACTAATAGTATTGTGAACTGCAATGTATTCAAGTACCCTATCCCTTATTACCCCTTCCAAAAGTTTTCCTACTACTGATGTCAGACTAACAGGCCTATAGTTTTCTGTATATATATATGTTGCTTTCTGTATATTATGGGTATATCTATTTCTCTCTCTGCTCTTTCTTTTTTTAGCTTCACTTCCTTTTGGTCTGTGGAGTAACAGATATTATAGAAATATTTGTTAAATTCTGAAGTAATAGTAAGGCATAAATTGAGTGGGAGGGGAGCAGCAGGCACAGTATCATTTAAGTGTTTCTAGTGAAAAACACAGTGGAGACTGCTCAGACTTACAAACAAGAGAATGAGTTAAAAGATGTTCTGTGAGATGCTGAACACACAAGAAAGAGAAGAGGCAAGCAGAGAGAATGGAGAATGAGTGAAAATGTATTTGGCAGAGCTAATGCTTAGGTTGGAGGAAGGCAAAGATATTGTAAGTGAACTGGAACATGCAGGCACAGAAAGTGTTCGATCAATACACATTTCACTTTCCCTGTTAAACAAAGGTTTTAAGTACAGATTTATGATCATAACGTTCCTAAGCCAGCATACTCACATCAATGTATGACAATATGGAGGTCCTAACTATGTATCTCTGGTCATACTTTCCATAGGCACCTCCCTGCTTACTTGCAATATCCTGGGGAATGTGTCTCCTGACCAAAGCATTTGTCCTATATGCTGATCCCCCATCACTGTAGTTAGTGGAGAAACCTAAAAGCACACAAGGTTTTAAAGTTATCAGACCATAATTTAAAGGAGGTCTTTTTTTTGGAACTACAGTACAACCACATGGAAGTTTGGCCTGTCTTCAGTTAAATCTGATGGTCTTCTGATGTTGCAAATGATTCTTGCTGTTTTTCACTAGCCAAAAAGTACATCCCACTTGTCCATTAAATCTTCATTCTGTTTCAACTGCAGCATGTGTTCCCTAAAGTTCACAAGGTGTATTTACTGTCAGAACGTTTCATCCAGCAGAGAAGCGCCCCAACTCATCTCCACTTAACTGGCAAAGCAAGACAGCTCTGGTACGGGTGATTTCCCACCCCAAAATACTTGGTGAGCTAAAAAAGCAGCATCTCCAGTGCTGTCTTGTTTTCCTATTTAGGTGGTGGTTACTAGCACTTCAGTAGTTCAGATATGCAGATATGCCCCACCTGTCTTAATATGTTAGTTTATCTGGAAATAACTGTAATTGTACAATGAAACCATTCTACTTTATAGCAGGAAAAGATGCATATCCCTCCAACTATTTTTAAATGAAAACATCTAGCATATACTGCAAGCCATTCGATTTAGGATGCATGAATTTTGAAACCCACACTATAATGCCATAGGCTGTATGGTTTATTTAATTATTTTTTTCTTTACCTTGCACATTTTCTGACAAAGCAACTTTGAGTTACGACATTCTCACTGTATGTTACACTTCATACCGCAGAAATAGTTTTACTTCCCCAAAACACCAGCCCCTGACAACTGCAACATTCTGTTAGTTTACATTCTCACCCAACTTACACATTTACTTCCTCTGTTCTACCACATTCTTCTTCATAAGGCAAAAATGTAATTTAAAGACAACATAAAAGTTAAGACAAACTGTAAATACATTGCTCATACATGCCGTCGAAATGTAAATTGTTCCCTATATTGGAATGGACAGTTTAGTCAAATTGTGTGTGCCAAAGTTTAGTATGTGACCACAAGACAAAAAGGAAAGTAAAATTTTTTTACAAGGTTTTTAACTATTTAACAGAAATGTTATGACAAGGCACTGGTCCGCCCTGCAAAACAATCTTTAAAGGGGCCGGGTGCACACAGAAAACTGGCCACTCACAGGTGTACATGACCACAGGGGCTAGAGAGCAGCTATAGAGAATCGTAGGGTTTGCTATAGTTTTGCCACCGGGGAGGCAGTAAGGGGAGATTCTTGGCCACCAGATAATCTGCAACTACAATTTAAAAATCTGTCGGCCCGGGTGCAGGCATAGTAAGTGGAATTCGGCGCAATATTGCTTGCATATGCAGTTTCGTGTGGCAAAGGAGAAATGGGTTTGTTTCTCTTTCAGACCTTTGTTATGCCTTTGATCTGCTTTGATGTCTGGCAGGAAACCAAAGAAAACTGGCTTCTAGAGAAAGAGGGGGAAATAATGCAAAAATTACCATATTTGTAATACAGATTTGTTTCCATTACAACCAGTAAAAAGAGTGTGTTTGGCAGCATACATAAACCCCTCAAAAGAATGTAGGCACGACATGGGCATCCATAGTCCTAACCTGTGTATTATTATTGTCTAAGCACAAAAGTCGGCACCAATTTTTATTTTTTTTTGCCTTCAGTGATTACATGTACACCGATAGGTCAATTCTCATAGAAAATATTGTGGTTATTGGGTCTGCTGACTCATGTAACAGACCCAAAAAAGACCTTGGTTGAGCCTCAATGCTGCCTATATTTGCAAATTCTGCAATTAATAATAGGTGTATAAATAGAGATGTAGCGAACCTCACAAAAAAAGTTTGCGAACCTGTTCGCGAACTTCCGCCAAAAAGTGCGAACTTTGCAAACTTTGCGAACCCCATAGGCTTCAAAGGGAAGGCGAACTTTAAAACCTAGAAAAGCCATTTCTGGCCAGAAAACTGATTTTAAAGTTGTTTAAAGGGTGCCACGACCTGGACAGTGGCATGCAGGAGGGGGATCAAGGGCAAAAATTTCTATGAAAAATACGTTGTTGACATAGCGTTGCGTTTTGTGCTGTAAAGGGCAGAAATCACACTACATTTCTAAACTTGTGTAATAAACTGCTTTAAAACGTCCGGCGTCTACATGCCAATCAAGTCGTGTAAAGGTTACAGCCGGTTCAATGTGTGGTTGGTGCTGGTGCACTACTATGAGCAGCACACCTGTCTCCAACACATACAGACGGAGCTGCAGTACACAATGAAAAGAAGAGTAACAGTAATCAGAGAATAAAAGCAGTCCTTACAAGGACTATTGGGTTACAGCAGATGAGATCAGCAGGACAGCTGCCCACAGCAGCTACATACAGAGCAGTAGAAAGTATATTACTAGTCAGCAAAGCTACCTAAACTGTCCCTCAAACCCCTGCACAGCTCTCTCCCTATGCTAACTCATCAAGCACACACAGGCAGAATGTAAAATGGCTGCTGGGCTTCGGTTTATATATGGAAGGGAGTGGTCCTGGGATGGTCCAGGAGGGAGAGCTGCCTGATTGGCTGCCATGTATCTGCTGGCTCTGGGGTGAGAGGTCAAAATTTGGCTCCAGCTAAGGCGAACCCAAAATTGCGAACATCGCTAAAAGTTCGCGAACTTGCGAACACCCGATTTTCGTGCGAATTAATTCGCCGGCGAACAGTTCGCTACATCTCTATGTATAAACAACACAAGGGTATTCTCTGAATAGCCCCCTAGCATACTCAACATTTAGACACACATGCTAGGAGATACCCAATTGCACTGCAATCTGAACCCAGATTTTTTGGCCTTTGCAAGTGCTGTGTGCATGGGCTCTAACTAAGCAATTTTCCAACTCTATGTGCTATAGCAATTTGGGTTTGGGGCAATACTAATGGAGTAAATCAGAAAAAAGAGCTTGGCACTTATTTTATAGTAAAACATTTTTTAAAAAAAAGGTTTCTGTTAAAAAAAAAAACCTCTGAAGCCTTAAATGTTTCATGCCAAGTCACTTAGTCATAGGCACATAATATTTTCTTTTTACAAAACAATGGTAAATGAGGCCCAAGTGAATTGCTCTTTAATTTTGTTTGTGCAGTTAACATAAAATGGATAATGTGCTTACATTACAATAGAAGCACTGTAATGTAATGAATGGCTATTTAAAAATTAAATTAGATGCATGTAGTCTCAGTGTGTTCTTGCAGTATGCATGTAAATGGGAATTAGATGTTCATCTTGGTGACTAGTAGCGTCTGCTTTTAAAGAGGTGTAGGGACCCATAGGTTTAAGTGCCCTATGGTCTAGTATCCCTACCTCTTCACATCTGTACTGTTATTGGGCAGAGCCCTCTATACTCAGGTTACAGTTAAAACACTATCCCTTATAGCAGTGTTCCCCAACCAGTGGCTCAGGGGCAACATGTTGCTCACCAACCCCTTGGATGTTGCTCTCAGTGCCCCCAAACCAGGTAGTTATTTTTGAATTCTTGACTTGGTGGCAAGTTTTGGTTGAATAAAAACAGATTTACTACCAAATAAAGCCCCTGTAAGCTAATAGTGTGGATAGAGGCTGCCTAATAGCCAATCTTAGCCCTTATTTGGCACCTCCATGAACTTTTATGATGCTTGTGTTGCTCTCCAAGTCTTTTTACATTTGACTGTGGCTCACGAGTAAGAAAGGTTGGGGACCCCTGCCTTATAGGTTTAGTCCCGGTAGACCACTCCCCTTGCAGACTATATAGTGTCTTGCAAGGAGGAGTGTCTCCCTCTTTGGCTGCCGTTGTCTCAGGTATCAGACCACTGAGCCTGGAGGCACAAGGCCCCAGTAAAAAGAGTTACCTATCATCTGAAGTCGGGGACAGGGCCCCGTGAATGAGCATAAGCCAGCACAGTAAGTCTTGTTATAGCACCCTCTAGGAGAGGTGAGCACAGTTAGCTTATTTAGCAAGGGCAGCCATTAGCCCCACCAAAGGAGTGATTAGGATCCCAGGAGTAGTTCTCCTATTCAGAAATGTTGCCTCAGTACAGGGCCACAGAGTAGAAGTAGGACAGGCAAGTATAACCCTGATCCATTCACCTGTAGGACTCATCCACTAGAGGTTATCAACCGTACAGAGTATCTACCACCCGGACTACCTCCTCAGGGCACTGGTTGTATAGATGTGTATCCTGGCCCAGACTCTACCAAGGGGTGGGAGAGACTGGTGCACAACTTCCCTTCTGCTAAAGGCACTATATCCTTGTATAATACCCTGTGTGCACTATTCCATCAGTGTCTGGGACAATAAACAAGTTACTAGTTCATCAGCAAGAACCTTTCTGGCGTCCATTATTACAACTGCACTACATAGCTCTATTCAAGTTGTAGTTCAACTACACCCTCGCTCCATAGCAAATCTCCCATTTAGCGGAGGCCCACTCCTAAGTATTATGTGTTGCATGTAACACATGCTCTATACCAATTACTAGTCTGGGTTTTGCTATATCCTAGCCAAACAAGTGTTACAGAGGCAAGGTGAGAAACAAATAACACAACAATGACTGCTGCATAATTTCCCACAGCAGCCAAAGATTTTTATTTGTAGAGTAAGATCATACACACCCTTTCTTGCACTTAGCCCTTCTTCCTCCACACCCCTGCACTCATAAATGCAAAACTGACAACTTTTATGCCTTCTGTATACATGTTGTTTCACATCTTACATAAAAAAACCTCAGAGCAAACACAAGACCCATTAGAATATCTATTTTCTCATTGGTAAAAAGCTGGGAAGGTTAACAATTAGTATGTCATAGAATGACCAGTTTTTAGCAACCTTTCCTCATTTCATTTTTAATTTGTATAGTTCTTGTATTTATCCCTTCCTTTTCGTCATCTTTCCAGCTTTCAAATAGGTTCACTGACCCTGGCAAACAAAAATGATCTTTGAGCTTAATAATCCAAAAACTACAAATAATAAGAAATAAAGACCAGTGGCCAATTGTTTCAGAATAGCACTCTCTGCAACATACTAAAAGCTAATTTAAAGGTGAACTACCCCTTTAATATATCAATTAATTTATTAATATATTAATAAATCTACTCGGTTTAATCACTTTAGCATTAGCATCATTTTATCTAGATCCAGTTTCAAAATACTGTTTTATAAAGCACCTATTCATCAATTTACATTAAGGGGGCCCAAAATGAGGCATGTAGTAGAGGACTGGAAAAATAATTACAGTGTCAAATCACCTCTTGGGATTCCTTACCAACCAAGTAGTATAGGGCAACATGATTTGACTGCTCTGGTCACTCTTCAGATGATGGAGATGAAAACAGTATTTGGTTCATTTGCCAAAGATTTGGAAATGATAAGGATGTCATATATCAAAGGTTGGTTTAACTGATATCTATTTTTTCCCTGCAGTGCTGCAGAATTTCTTCATCTGGCCTACAACTCTTGGACTTACTGACACATGTGGCCTTGTAATACTTTGCATTCCCCCATTACAGTGCCCACACTGGTCAAATATGATTTATTCTATTGTGTAAAAATTGTAAAATAAAAGGGAACAATAAATAATCCTATTATGATTTAAAAGAAACAAGGGTTCAATAACCATAGATACAGTTATACAGCAATACATTTTTCCTGAATCTGGGTTGGGGCGCCCAGCTGCTGGAACCATTTAATATATTAATCACAGATAAACCTTATTCACTCTCTTAAAATTATTTTACTTTCTCTGAGGTAGCTGTGCTGCAGCTGGAAAGGATGGGAGGATAGTACATTAGAGTTAAGGGAGCAGACCTTTTGTTGTTGCTGTAAATGAAACATCTTGTTATTTCTAGGGAATTTTCTTTCCTGCTGGTTTCTGGGGAAATGGGTTTGTATGTTACGGTGGTTTGCAGAGAAAGCCAAAAGAGAATTTAACAGAGAATGTGGCAGGAAAGAATAGAAGAGCAACAGAAAAAGAGAGCAGAGAATTTATATATCTGAATAAGAGAGCAGGAGAGAAACAGTAAAGGGAGCAGAAACATGGGCAATGAGGGGGAGCTAATAAAAGCAGAAAAAAAGAAGAGTAGAATACAAACAACAAAATTAACAGGTAAAAAGAAAGATCAATATGATAGGGCCCAAAAAAAAGATGAGCAAATAAAAAAACTATAAAACTGAACCGGCACAGTCATTCTTTTTTTGCGTCAGTAAACCATTTTCATTTTCGTTTGCAGGCTGAAAAAGCCACAATAATAAATAAATGATAACCACAAAGTGTTGAAGGCCAAATAAAAAGTTCCTTTTTATCTAAAGCAGTGCTTTCTAACTGGCGGCCTGAGGGCCACATGTGGCCCCCCACCTGTCTGGCTGCTGTGACTTCTTACCTTTGTGTAAGAGTAAAATTGTATCAGTACTGAGATTAACTGGCCCCCTGCATTGTTCAGACTTTAATCCCCTGTTATTTTTTAAACATATAATCCCCTGTACAGTTCACACCTTTTAGTCCCTGCATTGTTCACACCTCAGGCTCAGACTGTAAGCACCCACAGTGTTCACCTGTTCCCAACAGAATGTAGGAGCAGTGTCACTGTATGTACTGCACACACAGGCAGAGTATGGCACATACAGGCAGCATAGGGCAGGCAGAGTATGGCACACACAGGCAGCATTGGACAGGCAGAGTATGGCACATACAGGCAGCATAGGGCAAGCAGAGTATGGCACACACAGGCAGCAAAGGGCAGGCAGAGTATGGCACACTGCCCTATGCTGCCTGTGGGAGGTTAACCAGGAAGGGTTTGTTCTGGGAGTTTGTTAGCATTTGGAAATAGTTAATAAATGGTCCCTAAGGTGTGTTATTATATGCTGGGGGATGCTGTGCCACAGGGGAGGAGGAGGAGGCATATGGATTTAAGGGTGTGGCTTAATGACATAAAATAATTCTTTCACATATGAATGAAGGGTGATATCCCTACAGTGAAAACCAACTATTTGGGTTATTGCTTTAAAAACCCACCATTTAATGTGGGTTTTTGCTTTAAATTCTGCTTTTTGCTTTACTGCACATGAAGAAAGAAGAAGTAAAGTATTTGGCAATTAGGAGTGTGATGGGTCTGTGATAAACAGTGGAGAAATTGATTTAATTTCTCTCTAATGAGATTAAGGACTGATACCCAAACGCTCCAACAAGTCTGCCCTGACCTGCTTAGGGACAATAGGCAGATCCAACAGGGGCCGCTAATCCAGTCATCCAGGCTCCAATACATCTTCCCACCCCTGCATAATAACAATAGGGACTTGCTGGGAGGCCAGGCCAATAGGGACATAAAAATAGCCCCAAAGAGAGACTTGGAGTTAAGGTCCCCATACACGGGCCGATTCTAGCTGCCGATATCCGTCCTTTAGGCCAATTCGGCAGCTAATCGGCCCGTGTCTGGGCACTACCGTCGGGCCTGCCCGACCGATATCTGGCCTGAAATCGGGCAGATATCGATCAGGCAGGTTAAAAAATCTAGTTGGATCGGGGACCGCATCGGCTCGTTGATGTGGTCCCCAGACCGACTATGCCTATACCCGTCATTATAATTCGATCGTTTGGCCCCAGCGCCGTAGGTGGGGATATCGGGAGAAGATCCGCTCACCAAGCGAGCGGATCTGAAGGTGTATGGGCACCTTTAGTCTTCAGATAGAGAAAAGGGCTGCACATCTGATATACTACTTTACTATCCTTCACCATAATTTACTTGGAGTTTTATTTGGACTGTGTATAGACTTTTGTGGGACTTCAGAACTGCCTTTTTGTTATCCATTGAAGGATTTGTTGCCGTTGCGTGTTTTTGTCGGATAGGATAAGCTGTTGTGTTTTAATTTTGTATTAGTTTTAAATTCCTTATAAACTAAATCTGCAAAGTTTTTTCGCTTCATAATTATGGTAGCACGAATTACAGACCCACGGAGCAGCCATGTTTGTTCCCCTCTTCCGGGTTTTAATTTAAATGCCTCCCAAGTGAATAAATATGCCCAACCACAAACCTGCAATGCCCCTTCTGCTTTCAGCCGGTGTGTGACAAGCTCAGCTCCGTTGTCTATGTATAATGGGGAGGGGGAGGGAGAGCCCTTAGAAGCAGGCAGGCATGGTAATAAGCTGGCCTGCAACTTAATTCTTCGTGGGAAGAGCAGAGAGGTGACACAGCCCTTTGAAGTAGGCAGGCAATGGAAAGATCAAGCCTGCCTGCTATCTAGTTCACAATGCGAGGGAGGGGGAACTCTTTGAAGCAAACGGCAAGCTGAATCCTCCCAGTTTATGACCTAGTCCTTTTGACAGATTGAGCTACAGTTGGGTTGCCAGACAGTTGGGTTCAGGATCTTCAGTAGGATTTATGTAGAGAAACAGGACTTTTAGGAAACAACAGTCAACATGACCTATAGGTACGTGGGTTTGGAAGAAGGTTCATATTTTTATAAGAAACTTTTTGGTGTCAGTATCGCTTTAAATAAGAAAGTACACTATACTTTAAAAAGTGTAAAGCAACAACACAAAATTACAAATACTTTCAAAGATGAGGTTTGGTGAAACCAAAAGGTTATATTGTAATATATTTATCTGTGTCTTTACCACTGGTAATATAGAGGCTGCTGTGCTATGCCTGCAGTAGTTCATATTTAGTGCCTGTTTTGCTAGGTCTCTCTCTCTTGTACAGAAGTCACACCGTCAAAGTTGCTATACAGGGCCACCATCAGAAAATTTGTGACCCCGTACAAATTATTTATTTTGGCCCCCCTTAAATTCAAGTGCGCAGTACTAAAATTTTGCCCTCTCCCCTTGTGCGTACAATATAAACAGCTGTGTTACGCTATAAAAAGCAGTTGATATTCTATCAATTAATGTGCTAATTAACGGCCAGTTCATTGGGGGTCAGTGGAGTTTGCCCTAAGTTTAACCCTTACACTCCTTTCTGCCCCTGCGCTGCGCCATAAGTTATGTAAATTTAGGGGCCCAATAACAAGTCAGTATTAGTTGACCAAAATAGTAAAAACAAAATGTGGTCAGTCTTTAAATTGTATACGGGTCAGTGGAGTCTACAAGTAATTTGCACAAGTTTATAAGAAAGCAATGTAAGGTTTTGCATAAGTTATGTAAATTGTAGGGCCCCAGTGATGTTGCTGTGGGGCCCAAATTTCAGCCATTACCCTGCTGAAATGTTCATGTAGCAGACACTATTATTATGCAGATAATAGATCACAATATGAACAGGTGATGTTACTCTTTACTAAGCAGTTATTAATAGGTAGACTCTATACTAAGCAGTTATAAATAGGTAGTCAGCTTATTTGGGGCAGTGGAATTTACCTTAAGTTTTTAATTCATTGGTTATCAATGGAGTTTGTCCCCTGCCTCCCCACTCAAGCTTCTGTGCATTGTATTTTACTTGATACACAAGTTCCTTAAGTTTCCAGGCAGGTTACGGTAAGTTTTTGTATAAGTTACGTAAATTGCGTAAGTTTTGCTTTAACTTTCTCAACGGAGCCGGCCCCTTTCACAAGCATATTTCACCGGGCCCTGCACACTAGTACACCCTATCTCCCCCTGATGGGGACCCTGTTGCTACATGTTATTAACCCATAACAACCAATCAGCAGCTAGCATTTACTGGTCAGCTGTTTGAGAGCAAAACCCTGATTGGTAACTATGGGTAGTCAGTCTGGACAGACTTTGACCTTTTTATTACATTTAGCTGGTTTTAATCTTTTCGAATGCAGTAACCCATTGCATCCTATAGGGGCAAGTCTTTGGCAAATTTTTCCTTATAGAACTCATTACAGTGGACATATATCAAACAATCTTTTTTCAGGTTGATTTTAATGTTCTTTCTGGTGCTTCACTTCCACGTGATGCCCTGTGACACACAGGTGGAACAACCCATAGGCTGATCTGTTGCAAACATTCTCATTCTTCTCACATATAAGCACTTAGATGGCATGAGGGCTCATTCATTACAAATGGCAGAATGCTAAAAAACAGGAACCATTTTTTATTGTTTATCTTGTAGAGCATCAACACATATCTGCAGTGCGTTTGACATCAACCACTTCATGTGCTCAGTGGAGCTTACAATATAATTGTTCTGTAATATACACTAGGGTCAATTGTCATCACCTGCCACTATGAGTGTTGGAGGTTGTCAGAGTACCTGAAGGAAACAAAGAGGCAGAGAAAAGATTGCATGCAGATAATGCTCAGCCAGAACTGAACTGAGGACCCCAGCACTCCAAGGCAGGGGTGATAATCACTGACAGTGTCAGACTGCCCCCCCGGTAACCGCCACACTCTCCCTCCCATCACAGCCGCGAGGAGGAAGTGCGGTACGCAGTAGAAGAGGGAGGGGTACAAAAAAGTTGGCTGGGGGCAGCCCTGGTGGATTCTGGACAGTGAAGGATTAATTAAGAAGAATTAATACTGACCTTTGCTTAGCAAATACAAATACATACTACATTACATAGAAACAGCATTTGTATATATGCATTTCTTTGTTCTCAAGGTTAAAAAAAAAACCTTTTTGCTTCCCATCTAAGCTTTTCTTTTAATGTTCAATGTTCTCAATGTGCCATATTGGAAAAATTGTATTCTATAATATACTGTTAGTGCCATAAATAGTTATTAAACCAACACTGTCAGTTTCCTGCCACCCCCTCACTCCATTGACATATAATAGTCAATTAAACAAATCCAAACTGAGGAAGGCTAAAAGAAAAAGGCTAAAGAGAATGCTGCGCACACAGTAGTATGGTTTCAAATTTTGAGTTCATGTGACAAAAAGTCAAGTGTTTCGGATTTAGGTTAGCCAGGCACTAAATCAGAACCAGAACCAATACTCTTATTTGGAACATCCCTAATATAGTTGTATACTTACATGTATATACAGTACATAACAATATACAGTAAAACAGTGCATCACACAGAGGCAATGGAACATACATAATATTTGTCTTTAGATAATAAAACACATAGATATAAATCTAAAAGCTATTTCTAAACATCATTAAAGGGGAACACCACCAAAACACAACTTAGGCTTTCTGAAAAACATAATTTTGAAGCAACTTTGCAATATGTTCTCCTGTTCACTTGACTGCTTTGAGACTCAAAAAAAAATGTAAGTAGACTGTCCTCAGCCTGACTTCAGCCTGCATCCTCCAAATCCCACAATTCCCTTCACACATGATGCCATTAAGGAAAGTAACATTGTAGTGCAATGCATTGTGGGTTATTTAGTTTGTGCTTGCTGTCTAAAAGCTTGTTACAATTTTTAACATCAGCTTTTAGTTGCTCCTCCCCTGCCAGGATTTCAAATGATGCAGAAAAAGAAGAACTATTTCGTAGCTGGATTCCCCTTGTCCAACAGGTCTCCTTACAGCCTCAGTATGATCTTTAAATGCATGGCCAGCTATAGGTTCAGGAAACTTGGGAGTCCAAATCTGAAGTCGGTACTAGGAGTGTTTCTTAAGTCAGTAGCATGCCTTTGTCTGTCAGTAGCAAATTATAATTTTACTCCTATTTTTGTGTCCTTGCATGAACATGGAATGTAATGCCTAGAGAATGTGACAATTTCCGTACCATATTTGTTGTCATCGTTTACATTTGAAATATCTTTCACTAGAACATTCAACAGAACAGACTCAAATGTGCATGTTTTTCTTTTTTACAAAACCCTAATTGATTTTTTTTTACCAGATTTCTCAGTGAGAGTCCATAGTTTGTATTCTGTATTTCTTACAGAAGACTTTTACAGC
This sequence comes from Xenopus tropicalis, assembly GCF_000004195.4. Classification (NCBI taxonomy): domain Eukaryota; kingdom Metazoa; phylum Chordata; class Amphibia; order Anura; family Pipidae; genus Xenopus; species Xenopus tropicalis. The sequence goes on along the minus strand of NC_030684.2, from coordinate 65,715,899 downwards.
CCAAGTGCCATTTTAGCTTTCATTGCTGTCTTGTTTCTCCAGCTCTGGAATCATTTCACTTTTCTCAGGTGAGCTAGCTGATTTCTTTCTTTTACCCTCATGAGCCATACTGGTTACTGACTGCTTTCTGAAGGTGGAAAGCCTCCTCCTGAAGTTTTCTCCTGAAAAGAAGTAAAGCAGTGGATCAAAGCAACAGTTGGATGCTGCGAGTGCAAGGGTTATGACAACTGTCTTTTGCATATGTAGACTTTCTTTACAGTTCTTATTTCCTTTCAGAAAATGAAGGTGTATAGTGCGCTGGATATGGTATGGCATGAAGCTTAGAAAGAACACGGCCATAACAATGATGATCATTCGAATTGCCTTTTTACGGGATTCTTGTTGCTTTTTCATGGAGTTTTTCAGCAGTGTCTTTATGATCATGGTATAGCAGACCAAAATTATGGCAAATGGAATGATGAAGCCAAAGACAAGGGAAATATAATTGAGGACGATGACCATTATCTTTGCCTCGTTGGAAGGCGGGGGCTCAAAGCATTTTGTCATGTTGTCAACTGTATAGGATCCAGTCATCAGAAATGGGGAGCTGGTTACAGTAACAAAAATCCATATCCCTGCACAAGCCCACTTGGCTCTTTTAATGGACACTAGCTTTAAATTTCTGACAGGAAAAACTATTGCGAGAAATCGCGTAATACTCATTGCTGTTAGAATAAATATGCTGCAATATAAGTTCACGTAGAAAACATAGGAACTAATCCTGCATAAAAAATTCCCAAAGTACCATCTTCCCTTGCTGACATAATATACAATTCGAAATGGAAGAGTGCAAATAAAAAGAAGATCTGAAACGGCCAGGTTTATCATGTAGATATGGAAGGCAGTTCTTTGTCTGTAGGTCTTTAGTAGGACAAATAAAGCAAAACTGTTTCCAAAAAGGCCAAACAAAGTGAACATGGAATAAGCTGTTGAGTAGACTTTGTTACGGAAATCATCAATACTGCAGCTGTTATTATCATCATATGCGGATAGAATATGTGTTGAATTTAACATGTTTTCTTCCCAGTGTCCAAATTTAAGACCTAAAAAAAAAGAGGACAATAAATGTGAGAAATATATATAGAGAAGAAAAACTAAATGTGTGATCTTTGCTTTATCCAAAAAGTTTGTATCATGGGTCCACCCTGTATGGCTGCCTAATCTATGATCTCACATTAACCTCAAGGAACAGGAAACTTGACTTTTCTACATATAAACATACAAACATGCCAAGAGTTTGCTGTAGACTCTAGTAAATGTGAAATATTGCCAAAAAAAACCTCAACTTACACAAGCATTAAAATGAATTCATTGTTTTATAGTATTTTCTCTGTAATGTGCTTACAGAGAGTTGCAGGTGTTTCTGTAAATGCTGAATTGCTATAACTGCTTAGGGGGGTAGGAATTATGGCAAATGAACATGGTAAGTGAGCTAGGAACAAAGATAGGAACAAAGATAGAGGGATCGAAAAGATACACATTCAAATTGTGTCTCAATTATTTTTCCAACATTTATTTGTAATGGGTGGTCTGGTGGTGGCCCATAAATGCTGCTAGGACATCAGTGTTTTGTGGCATAACTATAAGGTCCCACTCCCCCAACAAAAATCTTCTGAGGGGCTACAGCAAAACCATCCCTTGCCCCCTCCCCACCAGGAGACTCTGCCCACATCTCTGCCCACTCCTTCCAATGTAGGAGAGCAGCCTGAGTGGGGGCATTATCTTTACTATAGAGAAAGTGGACCAAGATATTAGACTGTTAGGAAGCTTTCCCATTAGTTGACAGCCAAATCTGTAGCTGTTGTTCTACTAAAACAACATTTTTAATTATAGAACAAAAATGTGTCACACGGTATTGAATATTTGCAAATGCAATTCAAAATATAAACTTTTAGCTAATAATGTTTTTTTTATTTGCATAAAATAAATTTGAGCCTATCACAGCTTAAATAACAAAGCAACTGCTTGTCCCCTGCCAAATTTTAAAGTTTTACAAACAAGAAATGATACAGGTATGGGACCTGTTATCCAGAATGCTCGGGATCTGGGGTTTTCTAGATAAGGGACCTTTCAATAATTTTGGTCACCATACCTTAAGTCTGCAAAAAAATCATTTAAACATTGATTACATCCAATAGGTTTTATTATAGTTTTATTATTACAGAGTAACAGATTAAAATGAAGTGAATGGGAGATGGCCTTTCCATTATTTGGAGCTTTCTGTATAGCAGCTTCTTTGATAAAGGATCCTCTATCTGTACTTGCTTTTTATTTCAAGGTATTATATGATACCTGGCAAGACAAAAAATGTACAGCAAAATGTAGCTTTTTTATTTGCAACCACATTTGGAAAATGCATTATAACCGGCTATTACAAATTTTGAATGTTGCTTATATCCTTTTCACAAGTGCCAGAAGCATATGCAGTGCATAATGTCTGCCTGTTTGAGTACAAAGGTTGAAATGTCACAATTGTCTTTAAAATAATAATTGTAAAATGGGGCCATGTAAATTAAATATGGAGCAAAAGTTTGCAAATTTTGTTCCACCAATTTTGCACTGATTGGTTGCCCATACAAGGATAAAAACATCAGTGAAAGGGTGAAACTTAACATGTGCCTTGAATAGGCAGTCAGTACAGGACTCCCAGTGCACCTTGTACCAAAAGGAGTTTCTTCTTGCACCTCCGGAATGATACATATGAATAAGGGGCATAATATGAATGTTAATAGCCTTGCTGCTTGCCACTTTTTCAGTAAAATCAGCAAATCTTTTTGCCTATGTAATCAGGACAGTGTCAGGTGTAAATAGGGGTGCATTGTGGGAAAAAATGCCACCCCCCCTTTTGTAAATGAACACTATAGTATCGTATTTATGTGTTCTAACAGTCATTTAAATAAACTCTAACCACTTTAACACTTATTTATCACCCGGTGTTTTTATAATATTGATGCTGATATTTTTTTTATATTATGCCTATTAAGATTATGTGTATTCTGTAAAACAAATAGCAACAGCAAATAAGCTGTAATTCCCAGCTGTTACAAATATAAAGGTGGCCGCTCCCTTCTGACATTAATAGCATACAGAATTTCAGAGACAGCTCTATTTTACATCATTTTAGCATGAACAAAGGCTCAGTAGAACTACTCTCCAGCAGTTTATTAGGTTCTGCTCCTAGTTTATGTCTGGGAATCTTTAATCTGGCTCAGCGATGCCTGTGGAATGTTTAAAAAAGCTGCCTAGATATGCAGATAGCTGCAAATCTTGGGGCATACTATGACTTCACACACCATGATTAATCTGCACAACACAATTCCTTCTCTATTGTGGAGAAAACTTAGAAGCTGTTCTAAAGAAGGCTATATCATGGAAACATTGTCTGCCAAAATTGAGATATTTGTAGGGATTGCTTAGCGGATAAAAATGTAAATATATAAACTGGCTTTTTTGAATACTTAAGACCATATGAATTACATTTGTCACCCTGCAGGCACAACTATGACATTTAGGCTGACTGGGTAGGCTGAACTCCCTCTATAAGCTTTCATCCTGGTGTAAAAAATGGTTTTATGTAATATACCCGACCATACTGTTTCTTTGTAAGAAGCTCTTAGCACCACCGTATTATAATTCAGAGCTCTCCATCTGTTCCTCTTTGCATGCTATACATATATACAAGTATCATAGTTAAGGAGCAAGCGCTAATGTTTACATTTGTCCATGCCCAATGATGCATTTTATCAGACTTCCTGCTAATAACACCTTAGCCAGTTTTTCTGATGAAACCTCAATAAAGGCCTCTGGCCAATGTGCCCCACTGATCACTGCTGTCTCCCAAACACTGGGGCAGCTACTATATCCATAATAGTAGAAAATATTAAGACTAGCTCTTGAATATTATTTATATACATGGCCATCATCATCATGTGATTCTAATTGCTTATACCTTACTTAGGTAGATATAATTGGTATCCCTCAACTCAGGTGCTTTCCAAGCAGAAGGTACTTGTACACTCATTAGTGCAAGCTATTGATTGATATCAGCCATAAAAAGCATCCCCTGCTGTTCCCCCTTAATAGACTTAATGACAAGTGGTCTGCTGCTAGATTACATCATTATGGCTGCTAGATCACATCATTATGGGTTATGAGAACCATTTGCAGATTTTTTTTTACAACGGCTGTGGAAATCATTAATGATGATACTTTGGAAGGAATCCATAAAATACTGGAATGAGAGAGGTGGTGCATATCAGAATCATATCTGAAGGCATTCACCACAAATTAGAAATAATTCCCTAGCTGAGCACCAGGCTATGCCTGTAGGGCAGTAATGTCCAACTTCTGTTGTACCAACGGCCGGAATTTTTCTGACTTATTTGGTGGAGGGCCGATAATGGAAGCCAGTTTTTACCACTCCCCTTTATCACATGACCATACCCATATTAATGGCTGTAGTACAGCAAAAACCTGCCATACTCTGCCTGTGTGCCATACTCTGCCTGCCCTACCCTGCCTTTGTGTGTGCCATACTCTGCCTTCCCTACCCTGCCTGTGTGTGCCATACTCTGCCTGTCCTACCCTGCCTGCGTGCCATACTTTCACTGTGTGTGCCATTCTTGGCTGGTTTGTGCCATACTTTGCCTGCCCTACCCTGCCTGTGTGTGCCATACTCTGCCTGCCCTACCCTGCCTGTGTGTGCCATACTCTGCCTTCCCTACCCTGCCTGCGTGTGCCATACTCTGCCTTCCCTACCCTGCCTGCATGTGCCATACTTTCACTGTGTGTGTCATTCTTGGCTGGTTTGTGCCAAACTTGGCCTGTGTGTGCCATACTCTGCCTGCCCTACTCTGCCTGTGTGTGCCATACTCTGCCTTCCCTACCCTGCCTGCGTGTGCCATTCTTGGCTGGTTTGTGCCAAACTTGGCCTGTGTGTGCCATACTCTGCCTTCCTTACCCTGCCTGTGTGTGCCATACTCTGCTTGCCCTATGCTGCCTGTGTGTATAGCACACACAGGCAGCCTACAGTGACACAATGCTGGCACTGCTCCTACAGTCTGCACAATAACTATATATTAAAAAACTTTTTAATTGCAGTACCACCTCAGAATATGTTCTTTTTGTAGTATGCAGGGATTATTTGTGGGTTTCTACTGCTCCTGAGGTGTGAACAGGGGAATAATGGGGGTGATTACAGCCTGAGCCTGAGGTGTGAACACTGCAGGGGGTGAACAATGCAGAGATTAAAAGGTGTGAACAGTACAGGGGATTATATATTTAAACAATACAGGGGGATTACAGCCTGAATCTGAGGTGAGAACCATGCAGGGGGGGGCAGTTAATCACAGTACTGATACCATTTAAAGCTTACACAAGAGTAAGACATCAAAGCAGCCAGACAGGTGGGGGGCCACACAGAGGGGGGTAGCGGCCACAATTAAATGGAAAAAGTGTTGGGGAGCAACACAAGCATGAAAAAGGTTCCTGGGGTTGTCAATACGAGCTATAATTGGCTAATTAATAGAACCTTCTGTAGGCTGCCAGTCCAGTCCATACTGGACTGGCAGCCTACAGAAGGTTCTGTTTGGCATTTTACTTTGGTTTTTGTCAATAAGCACTGGCTTTAAGGCCACTGGGAGCAACATCCAATGGGTTGGGGAGCAATATCCCTGAGGAAGGCTGTTAGCCGAAACATGTAATGCTGTGATGTCTCAATAAAATTACACGGTTTCACTGAGTACCCTCCTTGGGTTATTTGTACGTAATTTGGAAATGTGTACAGCCAGCACAGGGTCTGTTAACTGTTGATGAGTACCTACTGAGAATACTGGAAGCTACGGCAGGATTTTTAACCATTATTTGAGCAACATGTTGCTCACGAGCCACTGGTTGGGGATCACTGCTCTAGATCATCCTCCATGCAAATATCCTACTTAAGGCACTGCTTTATGTCATTCATTTTCCTTGTTATTACCCATTACAATAGTATGGTGAAATTATGGGTGCTGCCAAAGCTACTGTATTTGTAAATATATTGCTCGCTGTCTGTTACAGCTGTGTTTTCCTATGTCTATAACTTTTTTAGCCATATGAATACAATTTGTATTTAGTATTTTTTTATGTATTTATATGTATGTTTCATCAGTCATATTTCAGCGCATTTAGGGCTCAATGATGCTATTACACTATTCAGTAAATAAGTGATATCTGCCCAAAAATATGCCTCATATATATGGATTTTCACATCCAAGTAAATATGCCCCTGTGCAGAACACAAACATGAGCTTTTGTGCTATTACACAGGTGTGAAAATCAAGCCTTGTTGAAATTGTAGAATGTAGAAAGAGGAATTAATGTACAGCTACAAAGAGATTGATGGGATTTGTCAGATTAATTATGTTGAATCCAAAGATATGAATAACAATGCAAAGATGAGTGCTTTTTGTGACCATTGGTCCAACAGCATGCTTAATGTTTACTTCATATCCTATTGATCTAATTCCACTTTCCATTATTTCTAGAAACAAAAGATAATTACAAAAAATATACTTTAGAGAAATGAGACAGGAAACCAATTCTAAGAAGTTTTTATTGTGATGCTGTTTTCACATGTAAGTCATATTGGCTGTTGATTTCCTGTGTACTTGGCACCTAAGAAATGGAGGTCATTTACTTCCCTAAACCGATTTCAACAACTTGTTGTTTATACAGTAGGGGTGAACTTAACAGCCCAACAGTGCTTATAAAGCCAATTGCTTACTATAGGATTTAGTGGAGTGAACTAGAACCCTTACTTAGAAATCAGCCCTTTAAAACAATTTATTGTGCAAGTAAGCATAAATCTCATAGCGTAAAGACACATACAATATTAAAACATACACACAAACAAAAAAATTGCATTCAAAACACTGAACTAAAAACTAACTGCATATCTACTTAAAAAAAATCTTGTTATGAAGGCCAAGGTTACACATTGTCACTTGACATAGCCCTAATGCTCTTATATGTTTATGCATTATCACTGTACATATTTCAACACACAAATCACCTAGTACAATGATGGAAAAAAAACTGTATAGTTGGTGCCCAGAGACCAAATATTTTATTTATGATTTCATTTGTCTATGAGCAGCTGAGTGGATCGGTACACGTCAGTCTAATTTAGGTTAATTGAACATGTAAAATAGCAGAAAGACAAAACTAACAAAGTAAATTAGGCAGTAAAATATGAAAAAATGGGAAAACTATGATCTTCGTTCAGTTCCTTGTGTCATCCTAGCCACAGCCCATAGGTTTTTCGGTCATTTTCACATTTACTTTGAGGTCCAGCATTTGGTCTGGCTAGTAACAAAATTGCAGATAAATAAAACATTTCTATATCAGTAATTCAGCATAGTTCTTGCCAACTGAGCTGAGCCTTAGTATCTAGGAGACTTTATGGCGATTGTCTGCAAATATCACCATAACTTGCCTTCAGGCTGACTCCCTGATACTGTTGTTATCCCCCTAGGGGGCTAGCTCCAGTTTGTGAACCACTGTACTACATGTAAAAGCCATGCATCACGTGTTACCCAATGCAGGGCTTAGCCTGACTGTCTGTTGGGTTCATTGAATGACTTACCCAACCCACTTCTCTACTTCCGCTACCAACATTTTACAGTATGTTGTTTAGCATTTTTCTTTACAGTACTTCAAAAGCATATTTTACAGATGTTTCTTGTGAGAGGAGAAGTATAATAGAAAGAATGTGAAATAATAATGAAATAATGTTTATAGGAATGTAGGAATTTTTGTAGATAACAAGTTGTCTAATTCCAGACAGTGTAATTCTGTGGCTACTAAAGCAAATAAAGTGCTGTCTTGTATAAAAAAAGGGCATTGAGGGGATGCAAACATAATTTTGCCCCTTTATAGGTCCCTGGTAAGGCCTCACCTTGAGTATGCAGTGCAGTTTTGGGCTCCAGTACTTGAGAAGGATATTAATGAGCTGGAGAGAGTGCAGAGACGTGCAACTAAACCGGTAAAGGGGATGGAAGATTTAAACTATGAGGTTAGACTGTCAATGTTGGGATTGTTTTATATGGAACAAAAGCTGCTTGCAAGCTGACATGATTGTGGAATGCCCTGCCAGGTGATGTTGTGATGGCAGATTCTGTTAATGCCTTTAAGAGTGGCTTGGGTGGGTTCTTGAACAATCAGCATATTCAATACTATAGTGATCTTAGGATCTACAGTTATTTAGTATGGTTATTAGTATACATAGTTTATATATGTGAGTGTATAGATAGATTGGTATGAGTGTGTGCGTATATGGGCACTGGGGTTTGTTTGGAGGTGTTGAACTTTTCAATGCAACTTAACTATGTAACTAAGTGAACTGGTATTAGACCATGCTATCATATTAGTGTAGACTTCAGAGAACAAGAAATAAGATAATTTATTGATCTATAGTTTTTTTTGTTGCTGAAGAGCTAAATAAGGCTACTAGAGACCCCATTTATTATATGACTTTGTGTACTAGCATGCTACCATCTGGTCTCATCTGTTTATATCCAGTTCAGGTTGGTGTCACAATGAATAATATCACAGGTAGGGGAAGGAATACCAGACTCCTTGCTCGTATGTTTTAGTTTTTACTAGTAGCTCCATGTGTCTTCACCTTTAAGGTGCACTTTGAGCCACTTGCCTTTGGGTAAGGTTCCCATATGAAGTAGTATCTAAAATGAGTTAGGGGCCCTAAAAATGTATTATCTATAATCTGTTAAAATAGGAAAGTTTACATTTCAATAATTTTACACTCTTCACTATGTTTGAGCCTCCACTCAGCAATTAAAACTATCAAGTTGGTAAATATGTTGCAGTTAGAGAGCTTTGCATTAGCAAATATTGGCATCATTTCTCAAGGGGAAGTCTCTCCAGTAAATATTTGCCAGTTAACCAAACGTACAAGAATGAATTTTCGCCATGAGAAATTTCTCCAGTTTCAGGGTTGCAGACTGCCATTATAAAGTCATTTTTGCTTTTCATGACCCATATTGCCTCCTTCATGCTAAGTTTTCACAAATAACTTTTCCACTGCAACTGTATGAAAATACACTGGTGGATATTCACAGAGAATTTATATCAAGAGAAAAGTTTTCACATTTCTTCTGCAAAAGCACAATTACAGTTCTTAGTAAATATGAGATGTGTTGTGAAAATACACCTGATAACCAGAGGTGATGATGTTCACACTTTAATAAATGTGTGAAAACACCCAGAGCTAATAGTAGCAGCTACTTTTTCATAAGTACTAAACACCAGAAAATACCCCGTCATAGACAATACTGAGAATTGTCTCTGCTAAAACACATATAGGGACAATTATAAGTAAATGATCAGCATTGTCTATTTTAGTAGACGTGACAAGTAGCTGCTACTAGTAGCTCCGTGTGTCTTCACCCTAAGTTGTCACACAGTATAATATGTAGTTTGTACTTTATGTTATGACATTTCAGGGTGTTAAACTGATGCCATGCTGTACGATATTATAAAAACCTTGTCAATTTTCAACTTATGTGTTCACCCATGATTTTCAGGGACATGGCACAATAGTTTTTCACAATCCAGCTATGACACATATGCAACATATGGTGCATATGTTGTAATGATTGTTGCATATTCCATATCAGTATCAGTATGCTTATTCTTGTGCAAATCCACTAAGTTTGAGAGACTTCCAGAATCACCAGGACTAGGCTACTAACACTGAATTCTCAGATGAATATCATATACAGGTATAGGATCCCTTATCCGGAAACCCATTATCCAGAAAGTTCCGAATTATGTAAAGTCCTTCTCCCATAGACTACATTTTAATCAAATAATTCACATTTTTTAAAAATGATTTCCTTTTTCTCTGTAATAATAAAACAGAACCTTGTACTTGATCCCAACTAAAATATAATTAATCCTTATTGGAGGCAAAACAATCCTATTGGATTTATGTAATGTTTAAATAATGTTTTTAGCAGAGTTTAGGTAGGGCATCCGAATTACGGAAAGACCCCTTTTCCGGAAAAAAAAAATACAGGTCCTGAGCATTCTGGATAATGGGTCCCATACCTGTATAAACTGATTTCTTTTTTTTTTTTTAAACAGCTCCATATAAATCAGTGAACCAGTTCACAGAATTATTACCTGAAGTTTTGCTTTTATCACTTATCCCATTAAACCACTAGTTATGCCATAATAATTCTGCATTGTTATCATAATATAAAAACATTTCACTTCCAAATCTGAGCAGACAAGCTGTGGGAAGTTGCCAATTTATTACTTCAAAAAACAAAGCTCAGATGCTGCTTAGATTTCCTATAAAACCTTACTGTGTGGATAAGCTCTAAGCCCAACAGCTAGCAAGGCTGTGCCTTCATCACTCAGCATCTTCAGTCATACAGTCACTAATTTGCTGCAGCCACTAATTTACTGAGAGCAAAGCAAGTTTCCTTACACAGAGCCCCGAGACAAACTTTTGATATCTGTTATGATAATAATAAAAAGATTTCTTAAAGAAAGTTTGGGGACATTAGTTTTTGAGAAAATAGCACAGAATAATGTATAGGCTTACCATGTAAATACTTGTCTTGATCTGACAGCATTGGAAAGTTTCCCTGGTGCTCAGTACAAAACTGGCACGTGAATGTAGAATCTTGTCTGTGCTTGGAAGCAGGGAAGTGAGCTGAGCTTTATTTGCACTCTCTGTGGACTTCTTGCCTCTGTCTGTACCGCCCAGCTTTCAGCCACACGCAGTCCAACTGGCTAAAAGTCTGACATCAAAGCAGTCTCTACAAATTATTCACTGTCACATTATGCTGCCTAATGCTCAGTTTGTCCTTTATTAATTACATTTCCATATTCTCTACTGGCACGTGAAAGTTATGTGAATAAAAATATGGCAGATTTAGCAGATCCTGCCCAACGTTATTATGCTCTGTAATAGAAATAGGAAGGGGATTATGCTGTTTAAAATTGGGTATTAAGTATGACAAATATCCAAGAGAAGCTATTTTAGTGATGTGAGTAAGTGATGACTTCTCTTAAAATTCTTATACCTAATAATCTATATTCTATATTCTTATATCTAATATTCAGTTCAAATTTGTAAATATTAATATTTATTAAAAGATGTTGCATTCTGACACTAGGTGGCACAACCAGTGAAAACTAACAGCAGCCAAAAAAAGCTTCTATAATGCTTGGCATGGCATGACTGCAAAGGTATCACTGAAAGCAGCCCTGTCAGAAATCCTATTGCACCCCTCTAGATACCCAGACTCCAGGGCCAATGGCAAAAGGAGTGTTAAATGTCACTGATTATGGATTTAACATTCTGTAGCCAAACCAGGTTAGATTCATTCTATTGGCTTTTTTAAGAGAGCAAAATGCTTTTGAAACTGTGAGGCAAGTAGCAACACACATCATAGTCTACTATTGATTCTTGGGACCTGTACTCAGTTGTCTCTTTAACTCCAACTCCCAGTATCACCCATATAATCCTCTGTGCCTTTCTGCATAGCTGGAGCCTCCTGTGTTTGCCATGCTGTATCTGCATTGTTGTCGCACACGGGGAGATTAGTGTAATCTCCCCGAAATCGTGGAAGTTTCCTCTCAAGGCAACTCGCGGCGCCGCATATGCCACCCCACTGGCGATTTACATTCTTGCGACATGGGAGATTTGTCGCGGGCGACTAATCTCCCCGTGTGCCACAGCCCTAAAGGTTCATTGCACAGTGAGACTAGTGAATTAAAGATTCTCATTCAACAATCATTTCTTTTTGCTTGAGTGATTTGTTTTTTTTCATTTTTCAGATGAAAATTGTTCTTAATTGTAAAAAAAGTGAAAAATGCAGTGCACAGGTAGAAATAAAGGCCCCAGTTATGCCACTGTCACTGTAGGGTGCAGCATACCCCACAGAGTATGTAAGTAGCACATAGAGAACCCCTTGTTTTCACCTGCCACACATAGCTCTGGTGTGTGTACATGGGGTTAGGGGAGTAGGGTACAGGGGGGTAGAATAGAGTAAAAAGTACATTAGTCAACAAAATTATGTTGCAGTTTGAGAGAGCAGGCAACAAATCTCAGCCTTACCACGTACTTTTAGGGATTTAGTGGCTCAGTCTTTATGTGCACCCGTACATATTGAAAAGCATTCTATTCAGAACAAATGAATAAGGTACAGGTATAGGACCCGTTATCCAGAATGCTCGGGACCAAGGGTATTCCGGATAAGGGGTCTTTCCGTAATTTGGATCTCCATACCTTAAGTCTACTAAAGAATCAATAAAACATTAATTAAACCCTATGGGATTGTTTTGCATCCAATAAGGACTATTTATATCTTAGTTGGGATCAATTACAAGGTACTATTTTATTACTACAAAGAAAAAGGAAATCAGTGTTAAAATTCTGAATTATTTGATTAAAATAGAGTCTATGGGAGATGGGCATTCCGTAATTCGGAGCTTTCTGGATAATGGGTTTCCGGATAAGGGATCCCATACCTGTACTAGGTTTTCTCTTACTTGTCATGGGTATATTTATGAGAATTTTAACTTAAAAATTAATCTAAATGGGACCATTTCCATAAGGCTGTTCAGCTAAGCTCATTGGGGGAGCTGCATTTGGCGTAATTGTGCCCGATGTGTTAAAACTCACACAGTTACTTCTCCACATTGACATTCAAATTTTCCAGTTTTCCCTCAGTGCTTTAGCCTTTTAACAGTCTCTTTCACATTTCTTTGAACAGACCACAGTGGGGTTGTCTTCAGGCAGCCATGGGTACCTGTATATTTTGGCATGACTTTGCCACCACTCATAGGCCTTTTGGTGTGACTATCATTCATCTTATGGATATTCATTCAGGAGACCCACTGCAGGTTAATTTCCCTCCATATGGGCTTTCTCAAACCATACATAATTCTATATCATTTCTCAAAGCATCCATGATTCTATATCAATCTGTTGCAAGGTAATCCTCCATTAGGGCACTACAAGTTTTTCGATGCTCTTGGCTTTGTGGGCTCTCCATCTGCTCTGTGTAGCTTCAGGCCAAAGCCATGCTTGACAATGCAGGCAAATGAAAGGGGATGATCCACTCAATGTGCCCCTTTCCTTACAAGTTATTAGTTTTTTATGCTTGATAAGGAACCCTTCACCATTCAGTGTATGCTTTTAACTGACATAAAAAAAATTGTACAGGTATGGGACCTGTTATCCAGAATGCTCGGGACCTGGGGTTTTTTCGGATAAGGGATCTTTCTGTAATTTGGATCCATAGCTTAAATCTGCTAAACATCATTTAAATATTGAATAAACCCAATAGGTTTGTTTTGCCTCCAATAAGGATTAATAATATCTTAGTTGGGATCAAATACAAAGTACTGTTTTATTATTACAGAGAAAAAGGAAATCATTTATAAAAATTAGAATTATTTGCTTGTAATGGAGTCTATGGGCGATGGCCTTTCCATAATTCAGAACTTTCTGGATAACGGGTTTCCAGATAAGGGATCCCATACCTGTATTGTGTAAAATTGCCCCAGGCAATTCCCCCATTTTTTAGAGCTATTAACAAGAATAATGAGCGGAGCGATTATCCCAGCATGCATGCTTACAATCTCTGGGATTGCAATCACTTACCTGATACCCCAGGCCAGTGCTCCTGTTAGCAGAAAACTGTTCTGGCCAGCGCATGCGCAGTAGAGTGAAAAAAATACTTTCTTGTTTAGGTTCAGCTTTTCAATCTACTGAGCATGGGCAAGCGTTGCAAAGGCAGAAGAAGAAAGAGCATCACTTGCTCGCAGGTACCTCAGGCCAATGCAGGTTTCTGCTAACGGGAGTACTGGCCCTGGGTATCAAGTGATTACAATCACCCCAGTGACCTTTCCTTCTCCTTTGGGTGCAAATTCTTAGTTTGTTGGGTAGTGGAAACCTATAATTGGTGCAAGAAAAACCCCACTGACTGCAATAGACTTGATGCAAGAAAAGATGCAGTGAAAAAATGTCCATTGACTCCAGTGCATTTTGTGAATTTTTACACAGTTTTGCAATTTTTTTGACAAAGTGAAAATGTACAGTTTTACTCATCATTAATATTTAATATTTTGTTGAACTGCATGCTTGTGGCAAAGGACAAATTATCTACCCACTTTTTCTTTTTATCTCTGGTTTAATTCAACTGAGCTGTCCTTGTACTTGCAGCTCTCCAAAATGCCTTTTCGACTGAAGTATTATTTGCTGGGGATGCCAATGGCTGGCACAACATTGAGGGATTAGAGATAAATAAGGGTATGCAATAAAAGACAGTAAGGGGCTGGTTTAGGGCAGAGACTGGTCACCCGCATTTATATCTGTGCTACTGTGGGCAACAAATCTCCCAAAAATCACTTGCCATTGATTAACATTATGATCACCACAAGTAAAACTTAGCACTCTCAGTGATTCTGCCTAATTGCAAAAAAAAAGACAGATGGAGGCATCTTCCTGTGATTAAGCCAAATGGGCGCAAGTTTTAATTGCTGCAATTATAATTTTATTCAGTAGAAAGTCCTTTTTGGGAGATTGGTCACCTCTGGTAGTGCAGATTTAACTTGAAGCGACAAATCTCCACTTCTGCCGTCACCCTTATAAAGAAATATCGTAAATGAGCCGAAAAAGCTTGATCACTTCTTGAGATAAATAAAAACCTTGAAAATTATAACAAAAAAAATTGACAACTAAAACCTGTACAGGATGTACAAAATTAACTGAATTAGATCATAATCTTACTTCAGAAATCTTGCAGACACAAAAATATAGTTTAATCCCCATAGCACCTGTACATTAAAAATCAGACAAACTTAATAAATACATAAATAAGAAAACAAAAGACATGTAATAATTTTAATTGCTTCACAACCTATGAAGGACTGTATAAAGTTGGCATGTAGGAGAAAGTAAAAAGAGCACCTGCGTTATACTGGCAATTTTTGTAAGTAATTAATTGCGTGTGTTGATTGCTTTTTGCAATATTAGTGTGAATTGTTCAGGACATAAGAGAACAATGTATATATAAATATAGCAGAGAAACAGGAAGTACACTGCTCTTACTGGCAGTGATCAGTGGAGGGAGAGCAGTTCTGAGGGAGACAGTTTAGGCCTAAAGCAAGTCAAGTGGTAGAAGTGCAATTCTGAGTGCAATCACCATGTTTTTTTTCACACAAGCCAGTTTTTTTTCCCAGAAATCCAGCGTCATTGTAGTTGCAAGGGAGAGATGCACCTAGCACAATTGCATCCAATTTGTCACAATTAATGCAAAATTCAGACTCTTTAGGCACAAGTGTGCTGCACCTATTGACACTGAATGAGAAGGGATGGGAACCCCGCCTAGTCAGGAAGTGGCAGACATTCCAGGGTTCCCCCGCGATAGGTGCAGCAGCGCCTGATTTAGAACAGAAGGCAGGAAGGACTGAGTGGTGCTGAGCACAACTTATGGAAGTGCAAGGAGCACATTTTGACGCAAGTACTTTTAATAACCGAAGTTTACACACAATTCACTGTGGGGAAATTGCAAGGTCTGCAACTGCACTAGAGGATGTAATTTTTAAGTAAAAAGTTCTATTACAAACACTGTGCACTGGTGCAAACTATACATTTTGCATTCTTTTTTCCACTAGTGATGGAGGTCACTAAATGCAGGTGTTACAAAAGCTATATTAAATTCTGCAAAGGAAACATTTTTGTGAATATTGTGAATATTTTACCTGTTAATGACACAGAAAGTACCTACATTCTGCAAAATGTCTTGTGACACTTAAAGGAACAGTAACACCAACAAATGTATATATTTTAAAGAAATTAAACTATAATGTACTGCTGTCCTGCACTGGTAAAAGTTTTGTGTTTGCTTCAGAAACATTACTAGAGTTTATATAAACCCTGATGTGTAGCCATGGGGGCAGCCATTTAAAAGAAGAAAAGGCACAGGTTATATAGCAGCTAACAAATAAACCCTGTAGAATACAATGGTGTCTTATCTGTTATCTGCTATGTAACCTGTGCCTTTTCTCCTTTTTTCCAGCTTGAATGGCTGCCCCCATAGCTACACAGCAGCTTATTATATAAATTATAGTAGTGTTCCTGAAGCAAACACCCCAGTTTTACCATTGCAGGGCAACAGTACATTATATTTCAATTAATTTAGAACACTTTCATTTTTTGGTGTTACTGTTCCTTTAAGAGTCTTAAGTTGATGCCTAATTCTCTTATAAAGGGTCTCTAAAGGCAAAAAATAGACAATTTTTAGGTTCTTTAACTAAAACTAAGACATCTTCTATATATTTTTTATTTTAAAAAAAAATCCCAATCTGTTCCTGCTCTAATCTTTAGATGGCCTCCAGCCGCACTACATGGAAATGATCATCTCTCCTCCTAGTTCTCAAGGGCAGGGAAGCACAACTAAGAGGACTGATGATTGTTTCTATATATTGCAGCTGGGGTTCGTCTAAAGATTTGAGCACACAGCATTCAGAGTGAATAAAAAGAAGGTGTAATTCAGTAGCAACACATATATATATATATATATATTGGAGGCAGAGAGGAACACAACCCATCAAAAAATAGTAACCAAACGCCCAGATGCAGGAAAAAAAAAGGTAAGTATATAGAGAAAGAGTACTGCACATTTTATCAGATAAATTAGACTCAGAAAAGGACAATGTAGAATGTAGCAATTCAGAGCATTTTTAACCCAGATGAATAATAGCTCAGTGGGAGGACAACAAAATACTCAGAATAGCTGGTAATGAGCATTTACATTGTTGCTGGTGATCTGTCCTGTTTTCCTTCGCCAAAAAAAATCTAAATCTTTTGTGAAATGGTGAAAAATTTGCAAAACGGAGTAAGTAGAGTAAATGTAATTAAATGTAAATAAATCAATAACTGCAAATAGTATGCAGCAAAAAAAAAAAAGAGTAGGACTAAAGGTGGCTATGCAAGGTCAGACAGGCTTGTTTTGCAGGGTTGCCAAATGAGCAGACTGGAGCAGACTGATCCATTATGGGCTTTAGGACCAATAATTGGATCATCTTTGGGACCTGGGGAGACCATATCGACAAGGACTGCATAGTCATGCCAAGGCACTGATGGGGATTTTCAAAGCTGCCAGGCTGATATCTTCCGAATTTCCAGAGGACCCTATTTATGGGCATAGATACGTTTCAAAATCAGTCTGAAGGGGCAGAATAAGTAGTTTAATCTACCCATTTATGGCACTAAAGACAAAACAAAAATCCCTTAAAGGAGCAGTTCTGTGTAAAAATGAAAATGGGCAAAATAGATAGATTGCGCAATAGTAGCAATATAGTTAGTTAGGCAAAAATGTAATCTTTAAAGGCTGAAGTGAGCTCTATAAGCTGTTAGCAGTCAGTAGCCAATCAGTGACTTGGGGGAGGGGCATATGGGCCATAACTGTTCAGTTAATTTGCATTTGAATCTGACCTGCATGCTCACAAACTAACTGAACAGTTATGTCTCATATGCCCCCCCCTAAAGTCCCTGACTAACTAAGAGGTTAGAGAGCTAAAAGCAGGAGTTTTGGCTATAATGTTACACATCTAGCCACTCAAGCCTTTATGGAACACATTTTTACACATGTAAAACTAACTATATGTCTAACTAATTATATTACAAATATTATTTATTTTGTGTAGTCTATCCATTTTACCCAGTTTCATTTTATACTGACCTTTTCCTTTAAGAGAAGATGGTGGGTATATATTTTCTATGGACATTCAAAAATAACAGTAGTTGTGCGGGTATGGTATTGCATGATGCTATGCATGTAAACAGTTTGGCCAAACTGCCTGCCATTCCCAAAGGGAGAGAGTATGCAAGAGAGCAGGAAGAATTCTGCATCTGCTGATCTGGAGGTGAGGCGTGGAACTCAGAAAGACAACATTTTTAACTTATTTTAACATTTAGATTTAAGCCATCTTCAAGCATGTCTAAACATTTGCAATGTAATAAATATTTAGTAAACAGTATTACATTGCGAGCAGCACTAAGCATTCTCAAAAAATGCCAAGAAGCTTTGATCAGTCTAATGCAATCAGAGTAATACATAACTTCTTCCAACATCCGTCCTTAAGACATTTCTAGTTCCTGCTGCCAAATGTTGATGAAACTGGGATGTAGCCACAGCTTCCCCATTATGTGCAGCAGCTCTTGGCCCTCACATAACTTGGGTCAGAATCCACCATATTCTTCTCAGGGGTGCAACAACAGAAATATCAGACCAAGGGGCATATTTACTAATCCACGAACATCCGAAAAGCGTCCAAATGGGTTTTTTTTCGTAATGATCGGTATTTTGCGATTTTTTTCGTAAATTGTCGCGACTTTTTCGTAGCCGTTACGACTTTTTCGTAAATTGACGCGACTTTTTCGTAGCCATTACTATTTGTGCGAATTGTCACAACTTTTTCGTAGCCGTCGTGCAGAGTACGAAAGTTTCGGATTCATTCAAGCTTCATTATCGTGACTTTCCTTGGGCCAGGTTGGAGCTGCAGAGTGCCATTGAGCCCTATGGGAGACTTTCCTTGGGCCAGGTTGGAGCTGCAGAGTGCCATTGAGTCCTATGGGAGGCTTCCAAAATCATGCAAAGTCTGAAAGTTTTGCCCGCCGTTTACGAGCGCTCAATACGAAAAAGTCGCGACAATATACGAGCAAATCGTAACGGCTACGAAAAAGTTGCGACAATTCGCGCAATTCGTTACAGCTACAAAAAAGTCGCGACAATTTACGAAAAAGTCGTAACGGTTACAAAAAAGTCGTAAAAATATGAAAAAATCGCAAAATGTTCGTTTTCCAATCGGAATTTTTCCCATTCGGATTCGTGGATTAGTAAATCAGCCTCCTAGTGTCTGCTTATAAAAGAGAGACAGGGGTACAGAGGGCCCAGTATACAATGTATTTTTTTTTAAAACGGATCATTTTTTGGAAGGTTTTTTTTTTACATTACAAATACGGGCATCAAAAAATTACCATATCAGACCATAACCCTACCAAGTGTTGGTTACTAAAATGTACTACTGTCCATTTGTAAAGTGGGCTGATTCACATTTATTGTGACACTCTAAACAATGCTAGAGCAACCAAATGCTGATTAGGTGCTGCTTATGCATGGAAAAATGGCAGTGGGAAGGTGCACTTATTTCTGCCCTTCTGTGGGGGCTTTGTTTTGCCCAGCAAACAATTTCCTGTTGAGTCTAAGAGATTTATCTAGTTTTGTATACTGCTTGTGCATGGAAAGGTTGTGTTAATACTAATAACATGAAAAGAATCTTTATTTCTTAACACTACTCAAACACTTCCCAAATATAAAAATCTTTCCAGTCACGGTTAATAACAAATTTTGTATAAATTGTTGCTCAATACAGAAATTAAAGCGATCTGCAAAAAAACAAACTACACTGTGTCACCCCCCCCCCCCCCGCACGACGTCACTGCGCATGCGTGCCCTTCTTCGCTTGCTCAGACACATGTGTGCACATGTGGGGGATGCCTGAACGCCTTGGCCCGCACAACCATAACATTTTGCATTTAGTTGAATTAAAACCTCATCACCAGCTACACAACTTAAGTCTCAATATCAGTGTTCCTAGTGTACATGCCATATACCATATATTATGGAATGCACAGAACATGTTGTTAGCACCCTTAACTGAACACTTAGGGGTATATATATCATGCTGTGTAAAAACTGGAGCGAAACATTACCGGTGATGTTGCCCAGGGTAGATTTCAACAGTTAGAAAACAAAACCAAAGCATCTGATTGGCTGCTTTGAGCAACATCACTGGTAATGTTTTTCTCCACTTTTTACACAGCATGATAAATATTACACTGAATTTTGCACACAAAGCACACAAAAAAATATTTTTCTGCACTTAAACAGGAAACTGGAGGGGTTGTTACCCAACATGTTTATTTTAGTCTACAAAAATGACTTCTCTTTTTTTCTAACACAATGGGCACACTTATTATTGTGTCATGTACAAGACATTTCTGGTAAAGCCATTATACAATGAGATAAGAACTTTCAGAATTCATATTTTCTTTAGGTACACAAAATTTGGCCCAAACTAATATGTTTTATTTGATCAATGTCTAGTTAATCCTCCAGCTTTAGTAAGTAAGCTTTACTAGACCACTATTGCCAATGCCAGCAGCGTAACCTGATTGCCCAGGGCCCAACGTGACCAGTCCCTCCTCCCCTGCCCCCCTCCCAGTCCTCTAACGCCGCACCTCCTGGCCCCAACCACACCACTATTTTAAAGATAGGAGAGGGGCCAGGGAGGGGGCACTACAGAGCAGCAGACCCCTCAGTCCTCCCTGACACCCGAGCCTATGCCTGTGGCATAATAAAAATATCAATAAAGTTTTATACAATGGGTGCAGGCTAATAAAGGACTCATACAATGCAAGAATTTATTTGGAATTAAACTGTTTGTGTGCACAAGAGGGGGGTCAGAACCTCGTCATTTACTTTTAGTATTATCGGACAGGAGTTATAACCTGCATGCATTACACACTGGTACCACTGGGGGCAGGATACTTAAACTAAAAGCTCATCTTTGCTTTGCTTTAAATCTACAGCCTTATGTGTTGACGTGGGGGTCCAAGACACTTTAATAATGCTGTTAAAAGAGGGTTTTTTTTGGAATTGCCAAAATAATAGCTGAAAGCCATCAGGTTACATAAAACAAAAGATACAAAACATATAAGCACTCTTTAAAAAGTATTTGAATATATCTGTGGTATAAAGATGAGGTAAGGTTTTCTGAGATGTGGAATAATTTAATATACATATTAATAACACAGGAGCAGGCCACTAATATAATTTCATGGTAGACACAATATGTTGGTTTCAGACATTTTCTAATACATTTAGGTTACATTAAGGACATTTTCCAAATATATCAAGGCAAAATGAATCTAAATGAGGCTCCTGGGATATTTACACCCATGTGCTCCTAAATCTTAGCCAATCATCTATGTTTTTCAGACTCCTGTTAATTATGGTGCCAGGTGGTCTGTGACTGCAGTATTCTAAAAGAAATATATTTAGGAACAGGATTTTGTGAATATCATGTAATTTGCATGGTTTATGAAATGGGATACAAATGATATTTTATGAGTAGGTTGTACACATTTAAATGTTTGTTAACTGTTACCCAAAAAGATATATAGTTCCTGAAAAGGCAAGAACTAATATTTAGCTTCTTGAAGCCATCGAGGAAGACAAACCACTCTAAATTTGATATCCAGATGGTGTCTGCTCTGACTGCATTCATGTAAGGACTACAATAATGGTAGCAAAATGTCCTATCGGCTACTTTTGCCAACTGAAGAATGCAACTGCCTGTGCTTACAAACAAACCAAGAGCCACAAGACAAAAATATAAGGTGTAATTTACCTAGACCACAAAAGTGCACCCATTAGCATTCACAGGACATGTGGTAAGTACAGGCTAAGTACAGATCTTCTCCCACCAGAACTTTCTTACCTGCACCTCATGAATACAGCCCAACTTTTACTTTAAATGGAAAGGAACTGCAATTCTTTAAGAACTGTAGTGATAATGAATTATCTGCCCTTACAGAGAACAGATAGTTGTATTAAACTGCAGGCCAGTTTATAAAAAGATCTGCATTCTTGGAGATGAAAGCCTCATAGTCCCTGTGTAAGTATGTACCCACCAACAGGCAAAAAAAACAGAAAATCTTTTTATGAATGGTTAGAACTCAAATTAGAGTGCATTGCAAGGTGGTAAGGGATTTGAAATACAAGGTAGGAAGTAAAGTTTCATTTAGGGAAAATTCTTGGTGAATTCAAATAATCCTGGAGTAAGAAATTGATTTTGCAATGGGTAAAACATAATATGTATGGAAAATGTCTTGGTTTTCATGTCCAGCCAAATCTTCATTTGGTGGTTTTGTTAACATTTTGTAAAAATGAATAGCATCCTTTTTATATTGTATGTTTATAAATATCCTTAAAGCATAATTTCTGGCCTCGTCATAAACTGAAAAATTACTTGCTTATGGGAGAAAATACATGGAGCATTGCCTGCACTACTGGCCTGTCAGGGCTAATAAAACTAATCCCTTTACCACTCTCACAGATACCATGCACAAAAGAATTACATTCACATGTACAAGTTTGGAGTTACAGGGACGTAGATTTACTTCAGACATCTGTTTTATGTTCCAGTAATTTAACATCTTACCTTAACAGAGGAGGTCTAAATTTGACTTTGTAACCTTAAGTAACCCTTTCACTGCCTGGCTTCCTTTCCTGGTCTGCTGAGACCTACTGCTAATTGTGGTGATCTGACCTTCAGCTGTGTTTCCTGGTTATCTTCCAGATCATTCCTCTGTTAAATTCCCACTGAAATCTATGTTTAACCATCAGCTGGAAACCTTTACTTTTAAGAGATAAGGATGTGGAGTAAACATGGATGTGGATGGAGATAACGTAGGTGAAAACATGAAAGGTATAGATGGGTAAAGACTTCAGGTTTTGACAACCTTTTAGGGCTCTGGCACACGGGGAGATTAGTCGCACGCGACTAATCTCCCCGGATTGCCATCCCACCGGCGCGATTTGACTGAAATCGCGCCGCCACGTATGCCATCCCACCGGCGATTTACATTTTTGCCGGTGGGATGGCAATCCGGGGAGATTAGTCGCCCGAGACACGGGAGATTTGTCGCAGGCGACTTAGCTCCCCGTGTGCCAGAGCCCTTAATGTCTTAATGAAGAACAACCCATGCCCCATGACTTGATAAGCAAGTAATAGATTTTAGTATCACAATAGCCTTGGATATTTTGCTTGCTCAAGAACTCATCCAGGCCCCTCTTAAAGGCATTAACAGAGTCTGCCATCACAAAATCACTAAGAAGGGCATTCCACAACCTCACTGCCCTCATCATGAAACCTACGCTGCTTCAAATGGAAGTTCCATTCCGCTAATCTAAAGTGGTGCTCTGATCATTTTTATGGGAAAAAAGAACACCCCCTATCTGCCTATAATCCCCTCTAATGTACTTGTACAGAGTAATCATGTCCCCTACCAGCTAAAACAACCCCAACCTTGATAGTTTAAATCTTTCATACCCTTTCCAGTTTAGTTTCACGTCTCTGCACTCTCTCCAGCTCATTAATATCCTTCTTAAAGTGATACTGACACCAAAAAAATACTTAAACTACAAAATATGAATGTACAATAAAAGTTACCTATAGCTCATGTTGATCATTTTTTGTTAAGTTATACAGTAAGTATAATATATTTTTGAAGTAAGAGTTTTCTGTGTAAAATTGTGGGATAAAAAGCAGCAGCTTCTTAAAAATACTGTAAATGTGAAAATGTGATCCTTCAGTAAAAATAATGCTGTCTCTTACCAAGAATTTTTCCTATTTACTTGAATTAGTTATACTATAAATATAACAGCATAAAATAATGTTAAAAACAGGGGATCGCATGGCATAAAAGAAAATACACAGCCAAATTTGCCATTTATTTTATGTCAGTTTTTACACCATTTGTCTGGAAAACATTTTATACAATATGATGAATAACGCTGCCAAGTTTCCTAAGAGGCCATTAAAGTAAAAAGGCCCAAGAAAACTATATATTTTTGGAAAGTAAACATTCTAAAGAATCCAAAATTGGTAAATATGTCATTTTTTTTCTCCAAGCTGCGGGTCTAGTGTTGTTTTAATAACACTTCTGGAAAAAAATTCAGAGCTTGTATATTACAACACCTTATTTCCTACATGTCATTAGGCACCAATATAAAACATTGTAAATATAAATGCCAGGGTATTCTGCACAATATGCACATAATTACCAAAGTATATGACACGCAAATACTCCAAAATGAAAACAGTTCATATGAATTGTTATGGCTGTCACTTAATTTACTGCTAAACCAGCACACTGCCTGCATTCTGTGTCTTGCAAAAAACATGTATTTAAAACAATAAACAATAAAAAAAAAATCACACACAGATCAGTGGTCATAATCCCATTTCTTAGAGTCTGACTGTAAATTAAGCAATCAATAGCAATACAGAACTAAAATCACACTCATTTACTTAAAATGCAATAAAACACCTAAAAAGCATTAGAATCACTTAAAAGGTAATTATGTAGTGCTATTATCATTAATGCAAGTCACATCGACAGCAAAGCAATAATTTAGGACAAAAAGCTGAAAGCGTGTTTACTCCTGAAGAATTGTCTGTACTCTGAGTGTGTAAACTACTGACTGGATTCAGTTCAGCTTTTTACTATTAAAATACTTTTAAAAACTTTTTGGGTTTAGTCTGAGCCTCTGTTGCAATCTGCTCCTCATTTTCTATCTTTGCCTTTCTGATTGCTATTTTACAACTTTTATATTAATTAAATGTAGCTTCTGACTAGTTTTTAAATGCCTTCCTTTTTTCCCTATTAACTATTATTTACTTCTGAATTAAGCCACACAGGGGAGCACAAAGGAGGACTACCACCCCCAGAAAAAATCAAGCATATACTATCCAGTGAACTCCATCCCTTCTCCCTCCCCACAGAGTCTATTTCAGTGTCTCTGATAATAAAGCTGACCTATACAAGCAGAATAGCACAGCAGAGCTAGCAGGCCCTATCTTCTGAATTTTTCATGTTCTCCTCTCGGATTAGTACTGTAACACAGAGCTTGCTGGCGCATGCACAGTTAGAGATACTCCAGAATTACCTTCAACAGCAAGCTCTGTGTCCCGAACTGATCCGTGGAACCAGAAAATGGCACCTGCTGGCTCTTGTGCACTATTCTGCTTGTATAGGTCAGCTTTACTATTAGAGACACTATTCACTGAAATAGACATTGAGGGTAGGGAGGAGGGAAGGGGCTCATTAGATGGCAGTGGATGGGGGTCTTTTGTCTGGGAGGGGTTTAGTTCTCCTTTAAAGGAGAAGGAAAGGCAAAGTCACTTGGGGGTGCCAAAATGTTAGGCACCCCCAAGTGACTTAAATCGCTTACCTTTTACCCCAGCACCAGCCCGGGGTAGCTGCAGCTCCTTCCGGCTTCTGTCGCGTGCGCAGTAGAGTGAAAAGCCGAACTTTAACAGAGAAGTCGGCTTTTTACTCTACTGTGCATGTGCCGGTCCTAAGTCCTTCCAAAAGCAAAGGCGGAAGGAGGAAAAGCTGCAGCTACCCCGGGCTGGTGCTGTTTTCTCCTAACAGGGGCACCAGCCTGGGGTACAAGGTAGGCCATTTAAGTCACTTGGGGGTGCCTAACATTTTGGCATCCCAAGTGACTTAGCTTTTCCTTGTCCTTTAAGGGAATAAATTTGGAACTGTAATGATTTAATATCATTTTAAATAACAACCATTTCTGTTTTGGGTTTTTAGCAGAAAACATAATGCCCCAATCTATGCCCTGAAGGACAGCCTTTAAGCAGCTAAAATTTGCTTTTCTGAAGAGTCTTTGTTGCCCCAGTGTATATTTGTTTTTGCACCAAAAATAAAATGAAATAACATTATGGTCACTATTACCCAGGGGTTCAACCACTCGCACAATGACTTCTGGTTGGCTCTTCAACAATCTGTGACAAGAAAAGTTTAGAAACTTGTTCTCATTAGCTATCCTGGCAGTACTCATTTTCCATCATCACTTCCTCCCTTATGTTTTAAATCCTGCGTAGCAAACAGACATACTCTCCATACTCTGACTGTTTGGTTTTTTTGTACATTCTCCTTAGAATTTTTGGTGCTGCTTGGCCTTTTAATACATCAGACATCTAAGCTTTTTCCTCTAACTGGATTTTGGCCAGAGCTCAAGATTTTGACACACATACACACAGAAATAGAATAACTGGGTTTCAGCCGAACTGCTGGCTGCCAGCAGGTGGTTAAACAGGAAAGAGGATGTATTAGGCAACTTCTGCTACCCTACACGCCCTGTTTTCCAAACCTTAAATTGGTTGTTCTCAAACTTGCATTATGCATAAATGAAAAGGATATCAGGTTTGAATTGTGGCTGATCCACCACAAATATATTAAACGTGACAAATTATCTCAATATTTCCTGGCATTTAAGAATGGGGACCTTACAATAACATTTCCTAGTAACTACACTGGAACTGTGTCTGTTTCAGTTGGCAACAAGGAAGGCTGGATCACGATAGCACAACATTAAATCCTATTTTTAACCTTCAACAAAATCTTGTGTCTAATATTTACTGTAAAGAGATTTTAGTGGGCTTGCAATGTAAGTATAGTGCAGCATCCTGAATAACCATTAGCACTGTTTGGAATGTGCAGCATGAAAGAACCAGAAAATTGTCTGTTTGGGAAATAAGGTGCTGTTGAAGAAATGTTTGTTGGAAATACCAGTTAGAGGAATACAATGCTAGATGCTTATAACCTCTTTTAGGGACTATTTCAAGATACGCTCTGAGCATCCTCTAAGGGAAAGCCAACTATGGTGAGTGACCTGTTACTATGGGGGAGATTTATTAAGACACGAATGCTCTAAGCGTATTTTCGCCGATTTTTTCGCTCTTGCGCGACTTTTTCGTACGCTTGCGCGAAAAAATTCAGAAAGGTTCTGCCCCTGTTTACAATTGTTCAGTACGTAAATTTTGTGACTTTCGGATCGTCAATACGATATTATTGTGACTAATACGATTTTTTCGTAAGCATTTTCGTGATATTTGAGATCTTCAGAAATTATCGTATCCAATCCGAATCTTTCCCATTCGGGATTCAAACTCGTGTTTTAATGAATAGGCCCCTATGTGTTGGTCCAATAATATGTTATTATTTAGACTACCTGTATGCTATGAAACTGAAGTACAAGTTGAATAAAAACATTGTTTTTGGTGCAATAGTTTGAAGAAGGGGGAACCTGGATATTGAAATATACAGGAAACCCACCCACACAGATCAGTACTTGCTGTTTGATTCCCACCACCCTTTGGAACATAAACTGGGTGTTATAAGGACTCTACATCATCGGGCTGAAACTGTGGCAACCAATGCAGAGGCTAAAGAGAAGGAATACAATCATTTAAAAGGAGCTCTGAAAACTTGTGGGTACCCAGACTGGGCCTTCATCAAAACTAAAACAAAGACAAGCAAAAAGACCAGACCAACACACAAAAGGGAGGAACACAGTCATGGTTTCAATAAGTTACTTGGAAATTCTAAAATATATACAAATAAGTACAAACTTGTATACCTTAATAATGGACTACAGGATTACATTTTACTGATGCTCAATAATATTGTTATATAAATTTACTAAAGAAAAATTTCACAGATTAAAGAATGGAAAAATGATACAGAAACAATATCTAGTAGATCATGTAAACAATGTGGGTGTTTACAGTCTGAGCCTGAGGTGTGAACAATGCAGGGGGTGAATAATGCAGAGATTAAAAGGTGTGAACATTACAGGGGATTACATGTTTAAACAATACAGGGGGTTTACAGCCTGAATCTGAAGTGTGGACCATGCAGGGGGCCAGTTAATCTCAGTACTGATGCCATTTAAAGTTTACACAAGAGTAAGCCATCAAAGCAGCCAGACAGGTGGAGGGCCACACAGAGGGGGGTCACGGGCCACCAGTTGGACAGCACTGTTTTAGAATACTGCAGAAGATATTATTGTTATATGAATAATAGCTGATTGAGATTTTAGAATTCACTGCAAATACAGCCCATCTTTTCTTACTGCATACAACCTATTTGTGCTTAGGTAAGATAATGTACCTTGCGTTCTAATTTGTACTCACATATGTCAAGAAGAGCAACTAAACTTTAGTTAGAAATGACAGAGCTACACATTTTTTAGTGTTAAACATTTCCTGTTTCCAGGCAATGGCAGGGAACATCAATACTCTGTCATGTGCACAATTTCCTTTTTCAAAGGAAGCTGCAGAAAAGCCACAGGGATTATTTTCCCGGACTGAATAATTTATTTTAGCAATTTGTTATATGTATTTATTTTAACATTTATTGTCCAGGCATTTCAAGCTGGTGTTTTGGAGCTGCTTGTAACTATCTTTCTCATATTATGCAACCCCTAATACATTACTGAATAGCCAAGTAATTCCCCAATGTTTTAAACCTCTTCTGTATCACTACTTTTAGATGCCTTTTGTATTACTTAGCAGTGAAGTTATCAGTTGTGTTGGGTAAATTTTTTGGTAATGTTGCTGAATCTGAAATAAAGATGTGTGCAAAATTAAAAAAATCTAGACATAGGGGCCTATTCGTTAATGTAGTATTCAGTCCAAATGCTAAAAATTCACATTTTTTCCAAGTTTTAGAACTGTGCGTATTTTCTGTGATTTTTTTGTTAATTTCCGTGACTTTTTTGTACTTTGCGACACTTTGTGCGACAAAATCGTATTTGTTGCAACAAGTACGAAGGTTTCGGATTCATTCAAGCTTCGGTATCATGACTTTCCTTGGGCCAGATTGGTGCTGCAGAGTGCCATTAAGTCCTATGGGAGGCTTCCAAAATCATGCACTGAAGGATCAAAGTCAGAAAGGTTTTCGCTCTGTTTACGGATACAAACATTTTGGAATTTTCGAATTGTACCACAATATTTTCGTACAATCATGATGCAAAATTTTCTCGCTTTTAACGCACATCAGAAATTATTGGATGCCAGGTCCAAAGATGTCAGGATTACAGATTCCATACCTGTACTATATTCTCCAATAGTGATGAGCGAATCTGTCCCGTTTCGTTTCGCCATAAAATTCGCGAAATGGCAAGAAAATTCACGAAACAACGAAAAATTTATGAAACACATTTGTTGCTCGATTTTTTTCGCCTGCGTCTTTTTTGTCGTCCGCATCTATTTTTTGTCGCCCGGGAATTTTTGGTTTGTCACCCACATTTTTTGATGCGACTGCGCCCAATTTGACGTGCAACAAAAAAAATTACACCCCTCGAATTTTTCAGAATTTCCACGGAATTTTCGCGAAACAATTTACAATGGCGAAATGCGGAAATTCGCTGTGAATCCATGCCTGGCGAAAAAATTCGCTCATCACTATTCTCCAATATAAATATGGCCCCATTTTCAATTAAGCACCGTTCATTTCATTGCATCGACATACTGTGGCCCTTCTTGTCATTCAGTTAGTGCTTTCATAGGAATCCTACATTTATAGGTGGTACATTTGTGTTTAACCATTTTGAAATGTTATTGTAGGGCAGTGCTGTCTAACTTCTGCGGTGCCGAGGGCCGGAATTTCTCTCACATACATGGTGGAGGGCCGCTAATGGAAGCCAGTTTTGGCCACTCCCCCATTTAAAAACACACCCACTTCAAACCACACCCATTTTATCACAATGGTCGCTGAAGGGATATCAACCATCATTCATATGTTTTGATTGATATGATATGATGTCATATTAAGACACACCCTTAAATCCATATGCCTCCTCCCCTGTGGATAGCACAGCAACCCCCAGTACATAATTACACACCTTAGGGACCATTTAATGGCTATTTCTAACTGCTAACAAACTCCCAGAACAAACCCCTGCCAGGTTCACCTCCCACAGGCAGCATAGGGTAGGCAGAGTATGGCACACACAGGCAGCCTGTCCTGTGCTGCCTGTGGGTGCCATACCCTCCCTGCCCTATGCTGCCTATGTGCCATACTCTGACTACCCTATGCTGCCTACACACAGGCAGCATAGACCAGGCAGTACATACAATGTCTGAGGTGTGAAGAGGTAAACAATGTGGGTGATTACAGCCTGAGCCTGAGGTGTGAACACTGCAGGGGGTGAACAATGCAGAGATTAAAAGGTGTGAACAACACAGGGGATTACATTTTTAAACAATACAGGGGGATTACAGCCTGAATCTGAGGTGTGAGCAATGCAGGGGGGGCAGTTAATCTCAGTACTGATACTATTTAAAGTTTACACAAAGTTAAGACATCAAAGCAGCCAGACAGGTGGGGGGCAACACAGAGGGGGGTCGAGGGCCACATGCGTCCCGCGGGCCGTTGGACAGCCCTGTTGTAGGGGATAATGTCATGGAAATAATTCCCTTTATAAAATATAATTTTTTTGTATATACTATCTTGTAGAGATTTTTCTGCTACTAGTTTTCATAAAATTACACAGCCATAGAGTTGTTTACTTTGCTTTGCTAAGATTTCTCATCTTAATTATTCTGTTATTAGGCTAAAATATTAGAGGATCTAAACCCACAATTTAATTTATATATAGGTGCATCACTGAGCACTTTTACAATTTTTAAATTTTTAGTTCTGTGATATCTGTTTTAAAGTGCTAAAAACAGGCTGTCAAACATGATTATGTGGAGGGGTAGGTGATGCTGTAGAGCCTGAGGTAGACCTAGCATAGAATATATGGAATCCAAGATTAAGGGCACATAAGGACCGTTAATAAAGAATCACTCAATATGTAAAGGTGGTGGTCCAGGTGCACAGGCCCCAGTCCTTCAGCACAGGGTGCTTAAAACAAAGACATCATCTATATGGGCATGCAGGCACTCAAGGATCTGCACAGGGGTCGAGAAATTAAAAAATAAAAAAGACTTTATTCAAAGTTACATTAAAACATAAGACATCTCCATAAACCCTACGTGTTTTCGTGCTGAACCTAATGTAGGGCAGGCACTGTGGTGGAAATCAATATTTCTTAAATATGTGAGTCTAGCTCTTGTTATAGCACAGTGTTCTGGTGTGAAATATTCAGAGTAGCTACTATGATCAGTTCTATGCTCTATGGAGGAAGGACAGTGTGGGCCTAATTGCTTAGGCAACACCCTCCCACACCCATGCCTTTAGTGGATCGTTTTGCACTCTTTTAAAAGCAACAAGTGGTGGAAGATTAAACCTGTGAAACCAATGCTTTGATTTTTGGAAGTTTCTTGCCTTATAAAAGCTAATGGTGGGGGAGAACTAAGCCCTGTGAATAAAACCAATGCCCAGGTCAGGACATTTACCCCAAGAAATGCTACTATGCAGGGAGGTGCCTGCCTTTAAAATATGACTAGAGGTAATAAGTTAATACCACCACATTGGGTTTACTTTGATGTGGTATGGTGGCTTGTCAATTTTATGATCATAACTTCTTAACTAAAAAACAATGTTTTTGTAAATATATGGACTTGTATAGATATAAATGACTAGTGAAACGGGACCAGAGAATGTGCATTGATTAATCCTCGTTCTTTAGTATGCTTGTAGTTAATTTGCCTAGATCAGTTACACTTCCATTGTACTTTTACTTAGCCTTGGAGTGCTCCCACAACTCCAGTTTTATGAGATAAAATTCCCCCATTTTCATAGTGCTCTACACCTTATAAGCAGTTATAGAAAGTTATAGGTAATAATCATTTATAGGTGCAATATATACTGTAGCTCTTTTCATTAACAATTCATTGTCACATCCTTATATACGGATGCAGTTTGCACACAATTTATGTCAAATCATAGATATTACATATAATTGTTTAGCACATAACTGCAGCACAACTTAAATTCATTAATTGTGTAACCCTATTTTGGCTGGTGGTTGGCCAGTGTCCAGCTAGACAGTACAGAGCACAGGTATGCGTGACTCCAACACACAGGATGGGCCTTCGCTTGAGAGAGGAGTGTACTTGAGAGATGTTGTGTTACTACACCTCTCCACTGCCAAAGAACAAGTAACAAGACACCAGAGGTTCTTTGCAAATAACTGGAACTTGATTTATTGTCCAAGACAACAGCAAATGTGCAGGATGAATATTCACAGCAATTAAGTAGTAAAGCAGAATCTCAGGTGCAGTAAATATTAAGGCAGAGTGTTATAGCACCAATGTGGAATGGTTCCAAGGATGTTCACTTTAAATGGCCCAGATCCCTGCAGCCGACATCAATCAGGGAGCTGAACTATGCCTGAATTCCCTGTCGCTACTACAGTCCCTTCACTAAGGTAGCAGAACCTTGGGATTACTAATTCCCCTAATTTCTCCTGGTTGGAGCACACAACTTCTCTTTCTAAGTAATCCTGAACTATCTCATGTTCCAGAACATGCTCTTACAAGTAGGTAACCTGCAAACTCCAGCCCATTAATATCCTTCTTAAGGACTGGAGCCCAAAACTGCACTGCATACTCAAGGTGAGGCCTTACCAGGGACTTATAAAGAGGCAAAATTACGTTTTCATCACTTGAGTCAATGAGGTTTTTTTTTTATACAAGACAGCACTTTATTTAGTTTAGTAGCCACAGAATGACACTGCCTGGACTTAGACAACTTGTTATTGCAAACAAAAACCCCCAGATCCTTTTCAATTAAGGATACCCCCAACAAACTACCATTTAGTGTATAACTAGCGTTTATATAATTTCTACCAAGGTGCATAACTTTAAGTGAACTTTAAGTGAATTTTAAGTGAACTTAATTTTCCATTTTGCTGCCCAGTTTTCTAATTTTATCAAATCGCTCTGCAAAGTGGCAACATTGCACAATTTAGTATCATCAGCAAAAATAGAAACAGTACTGTCTATGCCCACCTCCAGGTCATTAATAAACAAGTTAAAAAGCAAAGGACCAAGGACTGACTCATGTGGTACTCCACTAACAACACTGGCCCAATTCCAATTCCATGTTCAATTTACCATCACTCTTTGTAATCTATCCTTCAGCCAGTTCTCTCTCCAATTACAAATATTATGTTCTAGGCCAATATTCCTCAATTTTATCATTAACTTTCTATGTGGTACTGGATCAAATGCTTTAGCAAAGTCCAAAGTCCTGCTCACCTCCTCATAAAAGGCAATTAAATTAGTCTGGCAAGATCTGTTACACATAAAACCATGCTGGCACTTATAGTATTGTGATTTTCAATGTATTCAATTATCCTATCCCTTAATACCCCTTCCAAAAGCTTTCCTACTGCTGATGTCAGACTAACAGGCCTATAGTATTATTAATATTTGGATGATTGCACAACATTAAAGAGTAGCAAGAAATTAGTCAAGAAATATTTGAGTTTGACATAAAATAAGGCAGATTACTCTTCTGTGAATCCATTTACTGTGCTCAATATTTGTGAAAGCAATTGTAATAACAGGGTCAGACTCCCAGGCCCGATTACCAAGAGAACAAGGCAAGGCAAAAAAAGAGAATGTTTAATGCCTTTAATCGGAAATAACTCAAACTGCTGTTATTTGCAAGAAACGGTTTACAACCCTGCAGCATCAGCTTTAATTACTAGAAATTTTGCTTCTGAAAGATAAAATTAACCACACGTAGATAAAACAACATGATAGTCTTAAAAATACTCCTGACAGCTCACTATCCAAATGGCTATGTAAATAAGTGCAGTGACTAATTACTCTACAAATGTTTCCCTTCATAACACAAACTATTTCTTCATATAAAAATTAATCGGTACATTTAATTCAACAGTGCACATTATTAGCCTCTATGATGATTTTCTGCCTTGGTTTGCACCGGAGACCCCTGAGGCTCATGTGGGTTATAAGTTTTAAATGTCTCAAATTTCAGTACATCTGATGAAAGTCATATTTGCTTCCTGCATTGGTGCTGTTGCACATAAACATATACAGTATTGAGATAATCACAGCAAAGCCCAATTATATATCTACTGACCTTCAGTACATGAAGAAATTCGCTTGTTTTTGAATTTAAAGTGAAAGTAGCTGCATGTTACATTTCTCCACTGTAGAGATACAGGGGATAAAATCTGACCCTGATCTCACACTGGTTTAGTTTGACAGTGACCTCATCAGTGTCAGCATCAATAAGGTATGGTCTGAAATACTAAAATAAACTGCCTAAGCTCTGCTGTGCTAAATAAAAATGTAATTAATTCAATAATAGAAGCTATTTATAATTGCAAGTACAGTTGCGCTCCCTCACTTTTCCCAAAAACAGTTTGTGCATTAAACCCCATTCATTAAAGGTTCTTGTATAAAAATGCACTTCTGTATAGTTGCACTAAGTCAGTTATTCCCAACCAGTGGCTCGGGGGCAACATGTTGCTCACCAACCACTTGGATGTTGCTCTCCAAACCAGGTAGTTATTTTTGAGTTCCTGACATGTTGGCAAGTTTTGGTTGAATAAAAAACAGATTTACTACCAAATAAAGCCTCCTGTAAGCTGATAGTGATCATAGAGGCTGCCTAATAGCCAATCTTAGCCCTTTTTCAGCACCTCCATGAACTTTTATGATGCTTGTGTTGCTCTTCAAGTCTTTTATATTTGACTGTGGCTCACAAGTAAAGACGGCCATACACGCACGGATAATAGCATACAAAACCTTGATTCATACAATATCTGGTGCGTGTATGGCGGCTCAACGAGGCAACCGTTTTTGCAAAAGGCAGCGGATATCGGTTGACTTGTCAATCAGCCAGTCAAAAGATTTTGATCAAAACCTATGTTCCAGGGCTAAATCGGCACAAGGAGGTAGAATTCCTATTGATTCTACCTCCATATCTGACGATTCAGCCCTGAACGTTAGTTGAGGGTGTAAGAAGGGTTGGGGATCCCTGCACTAGGCAATGTTCAGTCTCGCTTTCAGGGAAAGCCCTGGAGCTATAAGCACAGGGGCTGACCAGCAGCCAGATTACATTGGTCTATGTTTAGAGACAGGCAGAATCAGGTGCAACCGTGATTATGTGAGAAAGAAAGAGTTAAGGCAGGAGAACCCTGGGCTGGGGGTGGAGAAAGAGAGGGATGTGATGTCAGGAAAAGAAGCATTCACTTCCTATCTTCTGAGCAGGTAGAAACCTCCCACCAACCCTCCCTCTTTTTGCATATTTTACAAATTTTGCTAAAATGTCAGGAGTTTATGTTCTCATATTATCTATTAATAACTGAATATGGATGTTTTCCTGAATGCATTGTTATATTGAGCTTTCAGTATCTTTATACAGTATGAATTTGAGATTGCTTAATCCGGGGAATGTTTCTGATCGCCAAGGGGTCAGGAAGGAATTTTTTCCCTCTTGAGGCATAATTGGCACTGGCTTCAGGTTGGGTTTTTTGCCTTCCTCTGGATGGCCACTTGCGATTGCAGTGGCACTGGAATTCTAAAAAGGAACCCACTGCATTGTAGGTAAAAAAAACATGGCTATTGCACTTTGCTCACTCACTTGCGGATGTAAATTACCCCTATTACCTAAACACATATAAATGGCACTGGGTGCAACAAAAATATCTCATGTGCTCTTCAGATATTGTTATAAAAACAATTGGAAACTTAGAGCAAATTGAACCAACTGTGATTTTTTTTATTATTTATTTGCGGCCACAATTGCCCATGATATTTATCATTCAGGTAAAACAATAATTAGGTAATTATTATTCTTTCTTGAGATAGTGCTAACTTAATTACAAACAATTTTTACAGAACTTAAACATCATTCATATCAGCCCCTCCCCCATGGAGCTTACAGTTTAAGGCCTCAATCACATTCACACAGCTTTATCAGGAACAAATTAATCTACCTGCATATTTGTGTAGTATTGGAGAAAACCAGACAAGAAGATCCTCATATTTTACACTAGGGGGTACTTATATTATACCACACAAGCTTCATGTGTTACCCAGTGGGGCTCATTTATAAAGTTTGCGCAGCGCAGAATTCTTCACTTTTTTCACATATTTGCCCTGCCCGTGTTTATATTTATAAAGCTGGACAAGACTGGTGCATTTAATGTGCAAACATAATTGCGGATTTTTATTCACAGTGCGATTGTCCTTACGAGCTTTTTAAATATGGCATAATCACAAATTGCTAGTATTTATGCAAGCACTCTGCGAACTTGCACCACAACTTTGCGCTTTACCAAAAACCATTTGCACTGTGCAACTTTATAAATGACCATGAGTGTCATGTGGTAATGTGAGCACAAATTACCCACTTTGCATGAGAAAGTTTTGTTACCTAGTTCCTATCTACTTTAACAATTGTCAATATCTCTTTGATCCTATACCCTTGTGCTGTAGCCTTGTGAAACACTTAAATACAGATTTAGGTGCTAACTGTCACAAGCACAGTTGCCAGTTTCAAACAAACAGGTCTTTGCTTTCATTTTTCAAATTGTAGTCAATTGTTCAAGACTAATTGCTTGTTGGTTGCGTTTCAGCAGCTAAATTTGTAAATCAGCCCCATTCCTAAGTTATTGCAAAGTGATAACTCAACCTGTAAAATTCTTGGTTGGAATTAGGCTGATGCCACACATAGCATATGGCGTATATTTTCGGCAAGTGGGAAAACGTTTGCCAAAAATATTGCCATACACTCCTACCTGTGCCTGCACCGGAATGAATGGAATAAGCTCGAGTACAGGCACTTCCTTTGCATCCTCTCGCATTTTTATGCGTATTTCGGCTACATGTGCCTGCACCCAAGCGTATCTCATTTATTCCTGTGCAGGCACAGGTAGGGGGCATATGGTGCGTATGGCGCATAAACGCTTGCCGAAAATATACGCCATGCGCTATGTGTGGCATCAGCCTTAGAGTGAGGTGGTGCAAAATAACAAGCAAGCAAGTAACCAAGGGGCAGCATGGTGGCCCAGTGGGTAGCACTTCTGCCTTGCAGCACTGGGATCCTGAGTTTAATCCCAGCCAGGGAACTATCTGTAAGGAATTTGTATGTTCTCCCTGTGTCTACATGGGTTTCCTCCAACAAACATACATACAGGCAGGTTAATTGGCTTCTGATTAAATTGACCTAAGTGTGTGTGACTGTGATGGGGCACCTTAGAGTGTAGGCTTTTCTTGGGCGGTGAATGATAAATAATCTCTGTAAAGCTCTGTGGAAATTCGTCAGCACTATATAAATAATAAGAAATAAATAAAAAAAAAAGGGATTAATGGCTGAATTTGTCACTGTTTAATCAAATGAATGCGTTGTCATATTTTAAAAAGCAAGAACATTAAACTGAGATATGTTGGCTCTATATCAATAATTACAGTAATAAAATAATAACCAAATTAGGAAGTAGCAGACACTGGATACTGTGCTCAGCCACAGATAAAACTCCACATACAAAACTGCAAGAAAAGACTAAAAAAGCATCTCATCATTGCACTTATAACTTGCGGTGTGGTGGACACAATCATCCAAACATCTGCCTCTCCTATAATAATGTTGGGTTTAAAACCCCAACATACTGTTCTTCGACTTCAGCTTATTCTTTTGCTTTTTCTTCTTCTTCCACTTTTTCTTCTTATTTTTAGTGCCCCCCATTTTCTAAATGCTACTCTTCCTACAATTTTAGGGGTACAACACCCAAACTCTCCCCACTTCTTCACCGTATAGCGGAGCAGGTTGCTTGTGCTTTTCTAAGCAATCCCGCCCCCCGTCTTTTTGTGGCACCGCTCTGAACACCCCAATTTTCCAATTGACTTTGACAGGGAAGATTTTCAAACTCCTACTCTTACAGATTTGAAGCTACACCCCCCAAACTTGAATAACATAATAATGGGGTCACCCCGAATGAAACAGCTACATTTTTTGGATGAACCCCCCCAAAGTGGGAGGGGCCAACAACAGCCAATCAAATGTCACCCATTGACTTTTATGCCAATCTTACAGCTTTGAGGCTACACTCCCCAAACTTGAATCACATAGTCATGGGGTCAGCCTGAATGAAAATATAATGATTGTTGGATGCCCAAAAGCAGGCAGAGCTGTGAACAGCCAATCAGATTTTACCTATTGACTTCAACTGAATTGAAAATTCAACCCACTGCCATTCTCACAGTAATAATACCAGGGTCCCCAAACTTTTCACAGTTGGTCACTAGTGGACTGCAGTTTTCGTTTGTCTGTTGGCTGTTGGTGGCTCCGTCCACTTTTTCTAACCTTGCGTACATAGTCACCCAGTGACTGACTGTGCAAAGTCAGTCACCAGTAAAATTCAATAGGTGAAATCTGATTGGTTGTTGGTGGCTCCGCCCACTTTTTCAAATCAGATTTCACCGATTGAATTTTATTGGTTTGATGCCAGGGTTCCCAAACTTGCACAGTCAGTCACTGGGTGACTATGCATTCAAGTTTTTTTGTTTTCTTTTTTAAAGTGGGCGCAGCCACCAAGAGCCAATCATATTTTACCTATTGACTTCAACTGAATTGAAAATTCAACCCACTGCCATTCTCACAGTAATAATACCAGGTTCCCCAAACTTTTCACAGTTGGTCACTAGGGGACTGCAGTTTTCCTTTTGAAAAAGTGGGCGGAGCCACCAACAGCCAATCAGATTTCACCTATTGAATTTTATTGATTTGATGCCAGGGTTCCCAAACTTTGCACAGTCAGTCACTGGGGGACTACGTACTCAAGGTTAGAAAAAGTGGGCGAGGCCGCAAAAGCCAATCACATTTCTTTCATTGTTTTCAGTTGGGAAATTTTAACTGCTGCCATTCTTAGATGTTTAATGTCAGGGTCCCCAAACTTTGCACAGTTTGTCACTGGGTGACTAAGTTCCAAGTTTAGAAGTGGGTGGGGCCAACAGCAGTCATTCAGATTTTACCTATAGATTTCATTTGTTTAAATTTAAACTGCTGCCATTCTTTAAATATTAATACTAAGGTCCCCAAACTTTGCAAAAATAGTCACCAGGTAACTGTGGTTCAGAAAAAGTGGGTGGGGCCACCAACAGCCAATCAGATTTTAACTATTGATTTTCAATGGGGAACTTCAACCTGCTGCCATTATCACAGTATTAACATCAACTCAAGGTTAGAAAAAGTGGGCACACCCACCAACCACCAATTACAATTTACCTATTGACTTTTATTGGTTTAAATGTAAGCTGCTGCCATTTTTTAACTATTAATCCTAGGGTCAGAGTTAGTCACTGGGTAACTGCAGTTCCAGGTTAGAAAAAGTGGGTGGTGCCACCAACTGCCAATCAGATATCACTCACTGACTTTCAGTGGGGAAATTTAAATTGCTGCCATTCAGACACTATTAAAACCAGGGTCCCCAAACTTTGCAGAGTGTTTTTTACTATATAACTGTGGTCCAAAATTAGAAAAAGTGGGTGGAGTCAACAACAGATCAGATTTCATTCAGTGACTTCACATTTTTCAACCCAACTTGAAATTTGTTCTCAAACTTCCCTTTCTAGTTGTTCTCTACCCCTACAATCCAATGTTTTCATTTCTTTAGAAATTGTTCTTATTCCTCCACACCATGCTTAACCTATGCCATCTATGTTGTTAATGTTAGCCTTTGTGCTACCTACTGTCTATATTGATTTACTGTATGCAGCTGTGGATATGGTGTCACTCTTTATGTGTCACTCTGTATCAGGTGGCAATTAAATTCCTACTCCACAAAGCATTTGGCTCATGGCTGATACAGGTGGGCAGCCACAAAAAGCCTTGCATTTTTTTATTAACACTTCTATGACTTCATGAGCCCTACTTGTAAACCAGTGTCTATTATATAGCCATTGGCATAGACATAGGATTTGCAGTTGTTTTATTACACTACAATGCATCTTTTTCAAAGATCAGAAATATATCATATGGCCTCAGGTTTATATACTAGTGTCCTCTGTGTCATTTGCTAGTATATACTAGTGATACATTGAAAGAGACTGCAGAGGTGGTTTATACAGACAAAGTGAAACAATAGGGCTCAGTAAATATTATATAACTATATAATGTGAGTTCAGAACTATAATGGCACATCTTACTTCTTAAACTAATTATTCTATTCTATCTTATACTAAGCCTGTAGTGTGTTCACTTAGTAAAGGTCCCCACGAATTATATGATATTTCTGAATATGCTTAGCATTTTTAGCTTTGTATAAAAACATTGTTAATATAATGAAATTTAAGTATACATAAACCTGTTATCCAGGAAGCTTCAAATAATAGAAAGGCCATCTCCCATATGGTCCATTTTAAGCAAATGATTCAAATTTCTGCACAATTTCCTTTTAATCTGTAATTATAAAACAGTACTTTGTACTTGATCCCAACTAAGATATAATTAATCCTTAATGGAGCCAAAACAATCGTACTGGGTTTAATTAAAGTTTAAATGATTTATAGAAGAATTAAGGTGTGTCGATCCACATTACAAATTATGGAAAACCCCAGGTCCTAAGCATTCTGGATAACAGGTTCCATACCTGTATCTTTAATTAAAAATTAGAATTCACAGAAAATAACTTTGCATGGCGTGGGTTAACCAAGTACTGAATTTTGTGTGTATGGACATTCTTGTGCACTCCATAAATGGTTGTGTTTACTATTGTCATATGTTTGCATGAATGTGGGAACAACTATTAGGAAATATTTTAAAACATCATACATTGCCATTTACAGAACTCCATTAACACTGTAGAGCAGAATCAAAACAATCCATCTATACGGTCAAAGTTGCCAAAAATCCCCAACAAAAGTTTAATGCAAATTATTGAAGTTTATGAAAAGTAAGAATCTACAGCATTTGCACTCCTCTAATTGTAGTGCTGTGTGCAAACTGGTGTGTGTGGGGTACACATTGTACCATGCAATACCATATTATCTGTATTACTATGAGCAGGGAGTAATTGTATCTCCTCTAGCCCACTTTGTGAGAAACCGGATTGGGGGAAACAACCCTACACTTATATAACACTGGAGGATCAGGATATAACCCACTACACTGCCCTGCCACCTTATACCTATACAACAATTAGTCAGCTTTTAGTCAAAAAGAGGAGAGTGCACAGAAGGAGAACAGACACAGGAATGACAGAAATAATGAAAGAAGGAGTGGGAAAACAGAGTACAATGCCCATAGACAGAGTTCTATGACTTTGCACATCCTATATGTGACTCACTTTAAAGATTGTGTGTGATAAAAAGAGGATGGTAGGCCTAGTTTCTATAACTACATTGTGGTAGGGTGTGGGTGTGTGAAAAAGACTGATGCAGAACCTGCATACATTTACAGCACAATCAGCAACATTTCTATGTACTGCACCAGTGTCTGTTACATTTAACTTTGTTGAAGTGAATTATTTAGGAAAGCCTTGGAGCTATAAGCGCAGGGGCTGCATAACAAGGGATCCAAATGACCAGCAGCCAGATTATACTTGTTTATGTTTAGAGATTGGCAGAACTAGATGTAGCTCTGATTGGGTGAGAAGGAATGAATCAAGGAGGGGAAAGCTGGGTTGTGGGTGGAGAAGGAGAGGGATGTGATGTCAAAGGAGAAGCAGTTCATTTCCTATATTCTGAAACGTCCCACCCACCCTCCCTCTTTTTTCATATTTTGCAAAAAATGTCAAGAGTTTTTTCTTCATGTTCTCATATCATCTATTAATAACTGAATGTGTATGTTTTCCTGAATGCATTGTATCTTTATTCAATATAAAATTGAAAGTCAGCATTGTATTAATTCATGTTACCTACAATTGCTTGATCCAGTGAATGTTTCCGATCACATGGGGCTCAAGAAGGAATTTTTTTCCCTCTTGAGGCATAATTGGCACTGGCTACAGGTTGGGTTTTTGCCTTCCTCTGGATCATAACAGTGGATATATGATAATGTATTTTAAGTTTTATTTGTCACAGACCTTGCCAGGGTACTACACATGTAATTTTAGCAGAGGGAGAAAGGAGGTTCTCTCTGTGACTGCAAGGTAGATTGATAGAT
This sequence comes from Xenopus tropicalis, assembly GCF_000004195.4. Lineage (NCBI taxonomy): Eukaryota > Metazoa > Chordata > Amphibia > Anura > Pipidae > Xenopus > Xenopus tropicalis. Next base: position 65,674,096 of record NC_030684.2, on the reverse strand, counting down.
ACAGACGCTACTACTGCTTGTGCTAGGTGACAGCCTGCTTGGATTTCCTATCATTAAGACACTGCAGATCCAGGACCGGCAGCAGGGCTGCTGAACTTCTCTCACGGTGGGAAATGCAGCTCCTGCTGGTAGCAGAGTTTGGGGCCATCCTCTTTGTAGGTAGAGACAGTCTAATACTCAGTTGTGGATATAATTACATAGTGCTGGCTGATCTCAAGTGGGCAACTATGAAAGTAAAATTCAAGTCTTCAGTGAGGAATGGCCGAGCATAATAGTGATCTCTTATGGAATTATGGCTTTAGAATATTGCCTTGAGTTAGGCTGGCAAGGTCCTATTTATTTTATAAAATGTGAATAAAAGCTGTGGCCATTTTACTCCATCTCTGTCTCCTGGTGTTTTATTAAGGTATGCAACAAGGGGTTCAGTGGGTTGGCTCAAGGTGAAGGGTGAATGAGGAGTCCCCTTGTCATGTGATGTGGCACCAAACTACAGGTCTCGTTTAAAATTGCAGAGGTATATTTCAGGGTAGAATACAATTTTATACAAAAAATAATTAAAATAGCTCAGCCACTGATCATGAACTAAGTCCTGCTATCATTATGTTATCTGAACCTCAGGAGGAAGACGTGTTTAGGATAACTTTTACTATGTTACAGAATATACTATTGTTAGCAACTTTGGAATTGGTATTCATTATTTATTTTTTATAGTTATTGGAATTTTTGCTTCCATCTCTACATCTTTCCAGCTGGGGTCAGTGACCCCACTAGCAAGAAAACTTTTGCTCTTTCAGGCTACAATTTTATTTTTATTGCTACCATTTATTCTTTCTATTTAGTCCCTCTTCTATTCATATTCCAGTCTCTGATTCACACCACTGCCTGATTTCTAAGGTAAACAAGACCCTGCTGGTTGCTAAGGTAAACAAGGCTGCTGAAAATCCAAACTGGAGAGCTGCTAAACAAAAAGCTAAATAACGGAAAAACTACAAAAGATAAAAAATGAAAACCAGTTGCAAAAGTGTCTCAGAAAAGCAATGTCTACATCATATGAAAAGTTAACAACCCCTTTAAGCTCTGACATAGAGAAATAAACTATAGGAGTGAGAATACATTGTACTCTACAGAGCTTATATGCTTTTTAACCTATGCCATTTAGCCCTATTTCAACTTGAATGGCTAAATCATGGCTTCACAGCAGCTTGCTTATTTAAACTATAGCAATCTGAGCAAGCACACAACTTTTAGCAGTCTAGGGAAACAATAAATTATATTTTACTTTCATCTTTTGATGTTTATTAGCACAACTGATTTATTAGCTTATGCTTCAAGTCACACAAGGACCCTTCCTTGATTGTGAGAAAAGAGCCACTTGAAAAAGGGTCCTTGTGTGACTTGAAACTTGTTGTGCCAATAAAAGTTGTGTTACAGTAGAGACTGCATTGGCGTGTACTAAATGTTGGATATACAAAGTGCCAACATATTCCACAGGGCTGTACAATAAATGGGTGTATATACTGAACATACAAATTACATACAAAAATACAACCATTACAATAGGTAAAGAAGGCCCCACTCAAAAGGGCTTACAATCTAAAAAAAATGTTACATGAGACCTGATATGAATATATAATAATAATAAGAAGAAGAATAATTTTAGAGATATGAGCAAATATCTGTGGATATAATCTTCTTTATACCTTGTGTGAGCTTTAATATATCTGTTACCACTGCTATAATTTTAGCATAGTCCATCTCTAGCTAGATTTCAATATATTTTTAAACAATTATTATTAGTATTATTAATAACATGTAAAGTACATTAATCAGTTGTATTTCAGTTGCAGAGGTGCTTGAGTTCCCTGTGAGGGATTTGTTGAAGCTGTGGGTCACAGCTCTAAGAATGATTAGTTTGGTCTCAAATAATTCACAGATTTGATTGGAGAAAAGACAGGTCTCATTAAGATCTGAAAAGAGCAATGGGTCTCACCCAGCAGATTACCCCCTTTTATATAGAGGCTAGCCTCTGCCCCACCTATTTTCCCGCCCCATCCACCCATTCCCCTGCCTAGCCCTCCCATTTTCCTGCCCCCAAGTGACATCACTGCCTGGCCCCCAACCTAATGACAGGTATTAAAAGAAAAAAAAGGTGGCAACCTTAGTCATGTGCAGTTATAGATAAGCCATTGCCATATTCCTAGGACTTAGGTCATGAGTCATTTGTTATTGAACAAGAATCGATTATTATGTTCAGTTCATAGATGTTAAAATGTATAAAAAATCTGTTCTACTCGTTAATGTAAAATGGGAATATGGGCGAGAGATATGTCACTACTTTGTCAAGATATTTATTGTTTATAGTAAGCAGCCAACAATTCCTTGGAAATTTTAATAATACCTTGCTCAAGAAAATAATATCACCACACTCATTTGCCTCTTGGTAATCCTCATTATTTCACTTCCAAATGTAGAATAAATTGAATTAATTGACAGACAGAACCAGATGTTAGTTTGTAAAACAAGATTATGTAAGTTCAACATTGCAATATACAAGTTTGCTTTGGAAGCTGTACCAAGTAAATGAAATACAGTAAAAGAAGTCAGCTCAGGTGACGTTATATACTTGGAAAGGCTCTCTTTTACTTTGTTTGGATTGAATTGAGGTGGGGGTGTGGATAAATAGCAGTCTATATTGGATGCACTGAACCTCGCAACTGAGCTATTAGATCACAGCTGGTTGGCTGTGTGTTTAAGGGAACCATGGAAAAGTCATTATTATGATATGGTGCTTATTTATGATGGCTGGACAGAATGTACCTTGGTATTCCCTGATAGTGCTTACATACACAATATGCAGATTGTGTGCAGATTATTCCATGAATAACAGCAAAATGTAGATCTAAGCAATAGGTATTGCCAGTATATATCCTGCTTTATGCACCAATCAAATAATAGCTGCCAGGTGACTAGTCCCATAGAATCATGCATTTTATCTTTAGTAAATAGTTGCAGTGATTTCTTAGGGTGACAGGTCCCCTTTAACGGCTCCCCTATGACTACGTATCTTTTGTATACACAACGTGTCAGGACCTTTTTGTTTTAAGATCTCTATAATAAAAACAAGTTTTTGTGGACCAAGGAGTGTGGGCCATTTCTCCTCCAATTGATGTTCCTTTAGCAAATGGTCAAAAACCACAATAATATTTATTTATAACTATTTAATTAAAAAAACTTGGCACAACTGTTACATTTTAGAATTAACGTTTATTAGGATGCTAATAAGATGCTAATGCTAATAGGATTATTTTTTGTCTAATTCAGAACTAACTTGATTGATAGATTATTGGAAACATTTAACCCTTCTTAGAAACAGATCATTGATATTTTAAAACCATTACTAGAAGAATTTAATAAATGTTTATTTCATCAAGGAAATATTTCAGGAGAGCTGAAAATTCCCATCAAAGTCTTACAGACTTAATTGAATGGGAATTGGGATTTTTTTTTTTTAAAGAAAAGAAGAAGAGGAAGCAGTTGAAAATTTGAGGTTAATACAAAACTAAGAAAATTATTTGCAACTTTTTAACTTCCTTGTTTATTTTTTAAATAAAAATAAAGCCAAACTTTTACAATTTAAAATATACATATTTTCATCAAATAGAGGCAAAAAATAATGACAGTTTTTCACCTGCAGACACTTTGCTCCCATGTAGACAAGCAGGTGAAATTTGCATTTCTAAGAATATATTTTTATAATACATTTATACAAAATCTAAAAGCCAGCTGCATATAAATGGCAATGGAGATGCATAAATGTGACAATATCTTTAGATGAATTATTACATGAATTATTCTGCAATTATATTAAAAGGCAGATGGAAAGACAGAGAATTATTTACTGAAACTGAAGGATGCATTGCAAGTTAGAAATAACCACTTCTTCTTTTGCTTTGCATGCAGAGAATACACACATATTGTGATATACCTCTGCAATTACACAACATACTATTTTTAGTTATACTGTTCTAAAGCTGTATAATTTCAAGCCAGCCCCTGTGGCAACACTTAACAGCCACTTGCAACAACAAAAAGGTTCTTTTTTTCTGCCCTTTGCTCATGAGGATGTGCTACACTGTGAGACATTACTGGTTTCAGACTCTGTTCCAAATGTTTTCTTTTTTAAGCTACTGTATGCCTCAAATGTTTCCGGAATTATTTGGGAAAACTGAAACAGACCCATTCTCTTAAAATGCACTGGTAAACGATCAGTTTCCAAAGAATGTTATTTGATCCATGTGGCAGGCTATTATTGCATGTGTGTATTGGATTGCTGGTGGCGGGATATAATTGTATATTGCATATATTAAATAGGTGAATAGTAGTATATCAGTACATATTCCATGCACTGTATGGCTGAATGGCAGGATATTAATGTATATTTCACTGGAGTATGGAGGGACTGGAGCAGTTACCTTGTTATCCAAAAGAGTGCATGCTTTGTTTGCTAATTATGCAATAAGCCAATAGTCAGCCTTAGACAGACCTGTGTCCATGCCAGGCAATCCAGTGTAAGTTCTAGGCACATCTGTGTCCATGACAGGCAGTGTCAGTCCTAGACAGATCTTTGTCCATGTTAAAGGAACAATTCAGTGTAAAAATTAACCTGGCTAAAATAGATAGACTGTGCAAAATAAAACTTATTTCTAATATAGTTAGTTAGGCAAAAATGTAATCTATAAAGGCAGGAGTGACCAGGTAACATAATATCCAGAACACTACTTCTACTACTACTACTACACTACTAGCTCTCTAACCTCTTATTTAGTCAGTGACTTGAGGGGGGGGGGAGGGCACTTGGGACATAACTGTTCAGTAGTTATTTAGCCAACCTAGTGTCAGTTCTAGCATCCTGTTATTGGTCCAATTCAGATCTGTGTCAGTACTAGTCAGTAAAATGACAGGCTTCTGTGTCCGTTCTAGCAGCAACTCTGTGCCGTGCCAGTGTTTATGTACATTTCACTTGAGATTGGAGGGTGCTGATCCCTCAGTGGACACTGTGCACCAGGCGAAATACTGGTGGTCCAGGGAGTGCTGGTGAGTTCTCCATTAATCTACTAATAAGGAAGCCTTCATTAGCTGGTTTATTAGTTGTGTAGACAGATGAAACATAGAAGGCTCAGGATCTCCGCTTTGTCTTTGATGTCATCACCCCATTGACTTCCCTCTGATACTAAGGGTCATACCCCTTCTTGCTATGATTATTTGATATCTTCCTTATTTCCTGATTCACATTTACTGAGGTTTTCCAATGTTCTCATGTATTCTACTACTCTGACAAATAACCACATAATTTAAAAAACTATCTGCTGTTTATTCTCTTGTTTTGGAAGCAGATTAAACACATTTGAATTCCAAAGCAAAACGTTATAAGCATTCACAGCTCTTTTTATAAACAAATCTCTAACTGTTAAGACTCTGCTGGGGATTGATCTCAGGACCTCGTAATTGTTGACTGCTCTCCCTAATTATTGAGCCAATCATTAAGGTTTAGGAGACTGCCGCATATAGATACAAATAAACAAAAGGAATTCTGGGAGTGAATTCCAAACAAACTCCTAAAAACAAAATCCCATTTACAGGGCTTTATCCCATTTACATGGCTTTATCCTTATTTATTATCAGGGCCGGATTTGTAATCCTGCCGCCCCAAGGCCGCCCCCGTCCGTCGCCCTCCGCGCATGCGCACGATCGGCACACCCCCCCATGCGCATGCACGAACGTGCGATCAGTACCGCCCCCATGCGCATGTGCGAACGTGCAATCGGCACCACCCCCTCCCCAACGTGCATGCGGGGTGTAAACCTTTCGCATATGGAGCAGTGGGAGAGAGGTTTCCACTGCTCCATATGGATGAAAAAGCTTAAGATTGTGGTGCGGCGGGGCGGCATGCCGCCCCCAAATTTGTGCCGCCCTAGGCCGGGGCCTTTGTGGCCTCTCCACAAATCCGGGCCTGTTTATTATTTATCATTTCAATAGACATGAAACTTTGGCACAACTCTGGAATATGGATTTTTATAAATAGGTGTTTCAAACTTTCACATCTGGCACTTATACAAATATGGAAACATTGTGATTTTTGGGTTTTTGGGACTATGGGTTTATCCTATAGGCTAAAGCTCACCCACTGGGTTTTAAACAGAAGCCAGGATATTAGCTGATCAGATTCCCAACTACAAACCGGTTTCACCTTTCTTGAGGCTCATTAGTGTAATTATTGAGCCAGGAGAGTAGCTGGAAAGAGTTTCTTGCTCATTTATCCTCTCATTTATTTGTGTTCTGGTCTTTGTGTCATCACCCCAGCAGCCTTATTGGTTAGGTGGGGTCAGCCAATCAGGACTGACTTTGCCCTATATAAGCCCAGCCCCTGCCTTAAAGACTCACCTTTCCTACCTCCTCTCTAGAGCCCTCTACCTATTCCTTCTCAGAATCCTTTTCCATTCCTAACACTAACATTTAAAAGTGCACATATTTCAAATATTTATCAAACTAGCATTATAAATCATATATCTTGATTTGCCACTTTAACATGAATGTTGTCAGCATCATCTTAATCTTCTAAATGCTAAGAACACATTTGCAGACCCGGTCTTTCCCCCAGTGAAAGTCATCATGATGTCTCTGTCTTCTTCCATTTTCATCTCTACCTCATTTTGTTGCTTTATGTTTTTTCCTATTGCACAACTTATGAATCCTTCCCTTTATGGCTTCAGTAAGGGCATGATGTCTTACGCTGCCAATTTTACATTGTTTGTTCAGCCAACCCAGTAAATGCTCTCCTTCAATATCTCTATCTGTCTATCTATCTACATACCATAGTATTGATTGTTACTTCCCAAAGTTCTAATATGCCAGGGTGCAGTTTAGAATTTGTCAACATACATGTATTTTTCTTTTGATTTTTGAGCAAGTTTACGAGTGCTTTGCTTTGCATATTTTGTCGGTGGGTGTGTGTGTTTCGGGGATTGTGTATGTGTATGCATTTTTATTTCAATCATTTTTATTTGCTTGTCGATATTTTTTACAGATTGGATATCAAATTAAAACTTTTCCGTAATGCACAGTTTTTATCCTGAAAGAATAGAAAAAAAAGAGAGAAGGAAGGAGAAGAAGAGGTCCCACTTTGGTGAACAATGGGACAAGGAATAGATGAAAAAGAAAACAGCTTAATTAACTTGTAAACAAAACAATAAAGTGACGGTTCTTCTAATACTAAAGTCCAGTTTTCTTTATATAATCGTGCCTTTGAGGTCCCAAGTTATAGTTAAGAAATAGAATAATTAGAGAGATTAGCTTGTGTATGCATTTTTAATTGTACATTAGTAATATACAAATGTGAATTGTACACTTACTATTTTCAGAGCAAGCCAAGATGCCTCAAAGCATAGTCAGAGGATTACAAAATACAGTTCTTCATGTGTTCCCAAAAAATGTAAACAGATTAAAATAGAACAAATATAGTAGATTTCTTAGCAGCAAAAAAAACAGCTGTTCAAAGAGACGGAAAATTGTAACAGACAAAATGCAGTCCCTACTGTCTTCACAGAAATTTCAAAAAGTAATTATGGGGAATCTTCTGAAACTGCTGATAAAGAGGACACAAAGTTTATGGAAAAAGAGTCATTGCCTTCAAAAAGCAGGCCACAGAAACATAAAAGAAAAAATAGCTTCAGTGAAGTAAGTACATAGTAACATCAGTTTTTGTAGATCCCATTTTGAAGTACACAATGTGATTTTGAATTTGGAGAAAAGTCAACACAGTTACCTGAGGTGTTAGAGATTTCTCTAGGGCACTTTGGGGATATCCATAATATCATGCTTATTACCATTTTGAATCGACTCCTATCAAACAACATTCAGCTACATCATTCAATTTTCAACATGTTGACCAGCCACTTGAAAATGATGACCTACTAAATATCAGTGGGATTTATGATGGTGAAGGAAATTCTAGCACACTAAAAAATACAGATAATCTTCAATCTACTACTACTTCTCCATCACATTATTGCATTTCTAGTATCCCAAAACAACCATCATCAAACTTAATTGGTCTCCCATCAATTTCAAAATTAAAAATAATTTCAACAAGGGGAATCTCAATATAAATAAACACCATCCCAAGTTGTACAAAAGATCCAAATTTCACTATGACACTGGAAGAAGTCTCTTTTACCAAACTAGATTCACAAATGGAGGATTAAATTCTTCTTTCGTATAAAAGGACTTTGCTTTTTGAATGAATTTCTGATTTTTGAATCTTGTTTAGATTTAATGCCAGGCTTATTCTCTTTGTAATTGCATGGCTGTAAGTTTTAGAAAGAAAATGTAAGGATCTTTATTATCAGTTATGGGTTACTGTTCTGCAGTGCACAGATTTTCTCTTTTTGATGGTAAACCTAGAGTAAAGAAATATGCTGCAGGTAAAGTTCTGATATCAGCTGCAACATTATTTTGTGGTTTCAGCATTCATAACTGGCATGGAACACATTTCTGAAAGGACATATTTTCACTGCCAGAAAAAATTTTTGTTTCCGGCTGTCTATAATTTGTGCACAAAAGAGAAGAAAGGTGCATGTCAATTAATATGGTAACAACCAGTTTGTTTGATGGGAGATGGGCAATGTGAAAGTCCTGGATTTACTGCAAAATATTGTTTATACTCCATGATGGAGATAAATTCCAAATTTGTTGATTTTTAAATAATTCATAAAAGTGAGGCAAAAAAAACTGGTGCAATGGAGAAGCTGGTATTTGAAACATGTCTTGAACGAATTATTGAATGTGGGATGGATGTTCATTTAATGGCTACAGATAAACATTCCAGCAGAACAAAATTAATGAGAGAGAAGTATAATGATCTTATTGTACAGCGCTGCGGAATATGTTGGCGCTTTATAAATAAATGTTAATAATAATGTTAATAATGATATACATCATGGGTTCAACATAAGGGATCTGTAAAATCTTAGCATGATGGTCTGAGCCTATAGTAAGACATTTCTGGTGATCAGCTAGAAACTGTGAGAAAGATCCTGAATTGTTTAGAGAAATGTGGCTGTTTTGCACCATTCAATTAACTGTCATACCTGGAGCGGTGCTATTAAATACAAAAAGTGCTCCCATGCAGAACTTACACTTGAACAGGTTAAGAGCATTGATTGGCTGAAGGATTCACCAGATTATGCAAAATTATATGAAATAGTAAACAATCCACAGCTATTGAAGACACTTAAGCACCTTGTACATTATTGCCATACAGGGGCATTGGAATCCTACCATACCGTCTGGCTAAAATACAGAACCAAAAGGATACATTTCAGCATGGATAGCTTGTGGATAGCTTACATTCTCTGCCCTCATGAGAAGAAGAGTTACATGCAAGTTATTTTTAAAAAAAAAACGGTAAAATGCCCCTCTTATTGATCTACTGACAAAGTGCTACTACTCTGTCATGGAAAGCATTAGCATTAGCATTAGCAATCACGATCTTCAAGTCAGCCAAAACATCTTAGTGAGGAGCCAAAGCCAGACAAAAAGGCTGCTGTTATTTTTTTCCAGATAATTTGGATCTCCATATCTTAAGTCTGCTAAAAAAATCATTTATATATTAAAAAAAGCTCAATAGGATTGTTTTGCCTCCAAATAGGATGAATTATATCTTAGTTGGAATCAAGCACAAAGTTCTCATTTATTACTACAGAGAAAAAATAAATCATTTTTAAACATTAGAATTGTTAGCTTATAATGGAGTGTATTGGAGATGGCCTTTATGTCATTCAGAACTTTCTGGATAACGGGTTTCCAGGTACCTGATCCCTTACCTATCTTTGGTATGCATGTTTACGTATTGATATTGGTCAATAGGATTCTGTTGCCAATGCACAATATATTTATGCCCTGTCTGTGGGATGCAGTATGTGGCACTACATGACACACATACAACTTAATTCACAAGTTTTTCACCTGAAGTCCGTGCTGCAGTTGGGGAGGGATGCGGAGGTATGCCATCCCTCAACTTCTTTATTTTTGTGAAATAGCATCCACCTGGGTGGGGGGGTGGGGGGGGGGATAGTTTTGAATCCCAGAACTTTTTTTGTAATAATTAAAAAATATGGAAGATAAAAGAAAAGAAAGAGATCACTGGGAAAGAAGTAGAGAAGAGATAGAGAAGTTTAATACAGATGAAGAAGGTGGAGGTATCAGAGAGAGAAAAAAAGATAAAATAAAGTTAGAGAACAGCAGCAGTCTGAGGAATGGTGAAAGGATGATAAATATTCAATAATGTGAGGTAATAATATGCTGGGATTGTGCTGTGTTACGACACACAATAAACACACAGTGAGCAGTGTTTTCAGAAGCTTAATTGCTAGCGAAGAAAATGCATATGCACAAACATTTTGACATATACTCTGGTAAATCTATGCCTACTGGGCATCAAAATGTTCAATATATAGAAATAGCAAAGTGGCTTTAAAGTGGGTGAAACTAGGAAATGTTGGTAAAACAAGGCTTAGAACAGTGGGTGTGGCTTTTACTTATAAAAGTGCTTTGTTTCTGGTACGCCGTGCTACGCAGAGCAGACATAGCATCCCTCCACTGCAGTATCACATCATTTGCTTCTAGAGATGCAACATTTCATTGTGACTTGTGGCACATACAAAATCTAATGTGCCAATTTATGGCAGGCTCAGGAACTGCAATTCATGGTGGATGGTTGCTCTTTACTAGTGCCCATTCTTAGCAAAAAAAGCCCTTTAAATTTTACACACAAAAAATGGAATTCTCACTGCAAGAATCAGCCTTAACCCTGGCACTATATGTTAATTGTTGGTTTAATACTGTAAAGCTGTATTGCTTGCACAATCGCTGGTGTTAAACTTCTCATCTGGGTGCTTTTAATAAGTGTTATACTTAGCTGGCTACTTCAAGCACATGCCTCATTCTCTCACAAACAACAGCAATTATTAGCTCTTACAGTCAGTGTTTTTTCTATAGACACCAAGCCAAATTTGTATTTGACTTGGTGTATTTTAGAAGAGGAAACGCTGTGTCTCAAGAACCTCTGCTCAAATGTCTTTGCCAAAGCTTATCTGGGTGGAGAAAGTTACCCTTTTCTGTGCTTTAGCCAGTTATTCATATATCACTGTTGGTAAAGCCATGGCCGGGGTGTTTGTGCCCAGTTCTTCTGTTTTGTGCAGTCCTAGCAGAAAAATAACCCCACTGTATTTGAAAAAGTTGGCAATAATTTTCTATTACTGGTCTGCTTAGATATCTAGTACATCTCTGTTTTACATCCAGCTAAGTGTTTGTTTATGTTGGAGAAGTATAACACATTTCACCCTCAGCTTAATGCTTCAGTTGTCATTCTACAGAAAGTATTTTAAACAAACAGAAAATCGAACTTTGTTGGGGTCGTTTATAAAGTTTGTGCAGGGCATATTTTTTTTTTGCAAATGGTTGTTTGCGCATATTTTCCCCTAAACGCTTACATTTTACACTGTTGTACTGTGTTGTGAATCGCAGTGAAATGCGAATTGCGCTCAAAAATATCCAAATGAGATTGCGATTTGCATGAGGATGGCCTCTATGAGCATTCATTATGTACAAATATAGAGCTGGTTCTCTCTTTGCGAATATAAACTCACAATTTGCTAAAACAGTTTAGCAAACATTTTTTTTCGGCCATTAATGTTGTGGCGTAGCTCGGCCGCAGAGTGTGCGCATAAATATTCCAATTTGCAAATATGCCATATTTAAAAAGCTTTAAGTACATTTGCATGGTGAATATAAATGTCACTATTATTTTTGCATATTAAATGCACCAGTCTTGTCCAGCTTTATAAATATAAACATGGGCAGGGCAAATATGTTCACTGTGCGAATAATGGTAAATGTTATTTCCAACGTCATTTTGTGTTATTACTCATCCATATATTATTATAAGTGGGTAAATCCATTCTCTAGCTCTTATATTTCCTACTTTGAATGAAATCTAGAAACAAACTCATCTAAATTATACTAATATTGGCATTAATTTACCCCCCATTGTAAAGTGTGCTTTTATAGTCATGAAACTCCAAGGGCAGCACATTATATTTTGTACAATACTATTTTTAGTGAGTACGGTGGCATCACTAAATACTAGTTCTAATATATAACAAGATGTATCACTGATTTAAGGATATATTTACAGTTCATGTGTATTATAGCCATAAGTATTAATATATTAGTCATATAATATTCTGCCTCGAAGCATAAAGAGCCATCTGTTACAAAATGACCATATCGGGGAAATGTATAAACTGAAAAGAACAGAAAAGTAACAACAACAATGGTCTTTATTCACAGAAACTTCCAGGAAGTATACTAGTGCACATAACATCACCAACATTCAGTGCTTTTTAGCCAGTGTAGACCAGAATCCCCATAGGCCATGTTTAAAATTCACAGGAATATAGCAAAAGTTACAGTGTTACTGTATATAGAACGACAAATGATAATCCACAAAAGAATAAAGAATACATTCCACAGGACCAATCATAATTCCCAGTAGGAAGTACCCCAACTCGTGGCTTCCTCAGTCTTCCTTATGTTCCATTCCATACAGCTGCCACAGCCTGTACCTGCCAGCAGGCAATGGAAAGTACCAGCAGGGGGATTAGACAGCAAGTCTTTGGCCTTATTAGGCTGTTACATAATTCAACATAATTTTTCTATCAATGCCTTCTGTTTCTTGACCAAGTTGAACACTACCAGTGACCAGAAATATCCTACCAAGTAGAAGTGATGTAGCATTTTCTGCTGCTTGGAATGATTGTTTTTTCAGTAAAAGGGTCGTTTGATGAAATAATGTATAATGAAGAGGTAAGTGCCCAAAAGTAACACTATTAGTGAAGTGATTCAGTTAAGGTTAGAGAGTTATAGATATACAACCCTGTTGCTCCATTTCCCCCATTGGTTGAGTACAATATAGACACCATAATGAGCGTGTCAAGAGCCTATGATTAAGTTCCCCTTTCTCAGGCACAAAACATGTCAGGCTAGTAGTATGTTTTAACTGCACAATGCTTTTTTTGTTGGTCCAGTCTGTGCCAGCCATTTTTATGATGAAGTAATAATTATTGGGGAAAGACCTCCCTTGTGCTGAAGGTCTGGGGCATATGCACCTGGACCCCCAACGTGGGTGATTTCAGTCTGAAGACACTGTTACTGGATTTCATTGTGTACTAAAAGCCAAATCTTAAGAAAAATAATCACATTTTGATAAAATGACCCCAAAGTACACTAATTTAGAAATGTTTGCTGATTAAGTTTGTTTGGTGATTAAGAAAACTTCACACCAAAAAAAAATAAATAACACAAACGGTAATATTAAAGAAACACCAAATCCAGGATTTGGTTTGGGATTCAGCCAAATCCTCAAATGTTTCAAAAGATTCAGACTGGCAAAATTAAATGTATTCAGCCAAACTCAAACTTCAAATGATACTGACACTTTTTCTTATTTCTATGAATTTATTACAACCACTTATAATGGATAATATGTCATTAAATCTCTAACACTTAGCCTCCACTCCCAGCTGTATTTACAGAGCTGGTCTCTATGATTTTGCCATTCCAACTTTTACATTGGGCTGGGCAATTTTTTCTAAAATCTGGAGTAGAAATATAAATAGTACTCCAGCCTACAGGAGTCTTTAGCCCCAGCTCAGCATAAGTAACAGCACCGAGTCTTTATACTGTACATAGTACTTACATCTGAAAGTTAGTGTTTGATGATGTGACTGTGCAGTTTTGTTGACTGACCTCTACTTTGGAACAAGCTTTGTAGGGATGTAGCGAACCTCAAAAAAAAAGTTTGCAAACCCGTTCACGAACTTACGCCAAAAAGCGCAAATATTCGAGAACTTTGCAAACCCCATAGACTTCAATGGGAAGGCGAACTTTAAAACCTAGAAAAGCCATTTCTGGCCAGAAAACTGATTTTAAAGTTGTTTAAAGGGTGCCACGACCTGGACAGTGGCATGCAGGAGGGGGATCAAGGGCAATAATTTCTCTGAAAAATACTTTGTTGACACAGCGTTGCGTAAAACCGCAAAGGCAGCTGGCAGACCTAGCGGAAATACGCAACGTTTTTTGCTATTTCGCACTATTAGCACCATGGAAACGGGATTTGCTTACACCAGTACTAGGCTGAAAAACGCCATGTGTGGCTTGTGCGGCGTTTATAGGCCGAGAAAAAACGCAGCGGAAAAAACGCGGCAAACCCAAATTGTGAACATACTCGAAAAGTTCGCAAACTTCCGAACTTGCGAACACCCGATGTTCGCGCGAATTAGTTCGCCGGTGAACAGTTCACTACATCTCTAAAGCTTTGTAGTCTCCACATATTCATGGTACATCAGCCACATCTATGTGTAGGAGAGCAGTGGAGGTCACATGCTAGCATTGGGCACATTTTGGGCACGTTTTGTTTTTGAAAGCAAATATCTGATGGTTGCTATAGACTTCTTATCTAGAGCAAATTTTCCAGTTTTGTGAACAACCCAAGTGCATCATTTCTAGGACACAAAAATGTCCAAGGATAGAGAAAACAATATTAAATTAGCTGCAACAAAATTGCAGAAAGTCCCTTATGGAAGAAATAAAGCTATGCTGATGCTTACATATATTTTTAATATACAGAATTGCAAACTGCATGTTGCAGATGCAGTTTTGGGCATAGCTAAAACTAAAGTTTATCATTCTTCAAAGACTTCTTTAAAAGTTAAATAAGGAACAGCTGTCTATGTTTAGGGAATAAAGGCCATGGGAGAATTTGGGCTATCGGATTAAAAAGATATTTTAATGAGGCCAAATGTTAATACTTACATATTTATCTAGCACTTTTTGTATTCAAGTGATCTGTATAGTGTCACATCCATAAATCATGTTACATAGGCGTTTATGCATTATAATTTGGGTCCATTTAAGTTCAAAAAAAGAGGCATTTCCTGTTTTTATGGCACTATAAATCACAAACTGATTCCATAATATATTTGTTAAGACCGCTACAATGCATACTGTATAAAGTAGATTAATATATATGATGGTTGTATATTTGTATGTGATTAGATTTCTATCACGAATATAATTTGAAGTAGAATTTGGTTGTATATTTTCATATAAGTATATTTTTTTTATCAAAAATATAACTTGAAGTAGAATTTTCTTTCTACTGGCCAAAAAACTGAATTCAGATATGAAAGTTGATCTTCAATGTGTTTAAAGCAGTGGTACTTGATGAAATGGATAGCAATTTTGAAAGACCTTACATGACTTTAACTTAATGGATGTGAAATGTTTTTTTAGTTATGAAATTTTAATGTGACACTATTTATCACCATTTAATAAATACGTTTAAAAGCCCTATAGGAGTCAATAGAAAGTGGGTGAATTTTTATGTGGTGAGCTTAAATCCCATATTTTGATAAATCTGCCCCTAAATATATGTTTACAAATGGAAGACTGGTAAAATGTGAGAGCTGGAGGTACTGGTGATGGAGGAGAAATATGATGCGATTGGCATTGTTGAAACATGGCTGAATTAGTCACATGACTTGGCAGTAAATATAGGATGCTTTCATTTGTTTCAATGAGAAGGGGGAATAGAAAAAAAAGTAGGGTATGTCTGTTTGTTAAGCAGGATCTAAAAGCCAATATAAAGGAGGAAGTGATGGTGGAAAATGAAGGGGCTGAAGCCTTATGGGTGGAGATTTTTACTGATTGTACAGAGGTGTTTTGATTATTGGTTAAAGAAGTTCCTATTGATATCATCATTTGGCATTTCTCCAAACTTGCAATTATCATTCGATACAATTTTAGTGAATAATCCCAGGGCAAAGTGACTCAGAACAGTCCCCGCTGACACCAACAGCCAAATATAGAGATTTGTATGCGGATTCCCTTGTAGGTAACTTTAATGTGGGAGTTTTCTACACAGTGTTTTGCGTGGGAGTTTGTTCAAGTGTGGCGTTTATAGACAAAAGCTGCAAAGGTGATCATAGAGGAGTGGAAGAAGAAAACAAAGGGATCATGGTTGAGAAGAAAAATGGAAAATGAAAGTGAAATTAAAGAAATGTATATAGCAGAAGGCAAAGTTAGAAAGCTTCAGCTAGTTTAAGAAACTGAACCCCTGACTTTTCATACTGCTGCCATGTGCCTAAACCACTAGACTATCAGAGCCATTGTCAAAACTGATGACAATGGCCTAGCGGAAGCTATACTTGACAGTGCAGCTACAGGGAGATGCATATTAGAGCATATCCACTTCTCTCCACCTGGCTAAAAACCACAGGGGAATGAAGCAGAGCTAATGGTCAGCATGACCACAGCCTAAGCCCATCGCAAGAAAGCATTTCAGAAAATGTACTCAAAAAAATTCACTCTAGCACCATCTAAAGGCAGGACACACTCTCCAAATGGTGTCTGGACACAGTGTGACAAAATATGATAACTCACTGGTTCTATCTGCAGTTCAAAAAGCAAAACAAAAGCAAATTAGGCAACAGGAAAGTATCCACAAATATGTGAAGAAAAGGGTCCTTCCTCAGTACAGGATGAGTTTCTGCAGTGAAAGCAAAGCCAAATTATAAAATTGGAAATTAAAGGAGATGGTTTTCTCTGCATAAACTGAAAGGTGACCAGTGGTTTTCTTGCTTTCATCTTGCTGAATATAGAGAGGTAGCAGAATTGAATTTATTGTTTGTTTTCATACTTCAATAATTAGAGAATGCAGCTGAATAAATGAATCTTGAATATTTAGGCAACAACATTTACTGATTCTCCAAAAGTATCAATTCTTCAAAAGCACCCATATATATGTAGGGAGGTAGTGCTGGGTCCCTGCACTTACCCCCCTCCTGCTGCTGTTCCCTGTAGGGGAGCTGGCACTGAGACTTTGTGCTGTGAGCTGCTGCCTAGCAACAAGGTGAACAGCAAGCTCAGGGCTGCCGGAAGTTGCAAAGCAGCCTGGGAGAGGAAGCCAGAGGGAGGGGACAGAAAGTCCCAGAGCTCCAGAAGCTGCACGTGGGCTCAGAGAGAGGAGCTGCACAAGAAGAAGCTGGCCTTTGGAACAGGCTGGTACAGGGAAGACAGACCCTGTAACTGGAGAGACAGAGATCCTGTGAGGAGTCCTGACTGGAGGAACAAACACCTGCAGGGGAATCCCATCTGAGTACCTAAAGGGGCTAGTAGTCGCACTGCATGGCTGTGAGTGCTGGACTCGCCTGAAGATTCTGTGTGAATCACCCAAAGAGATCCCTGGAGTGAGTATCATTAAAGTGAAACTAATAAAGGAGCGCTTGAAGATTTAAAGTATATAAACTTGTCTTTTGGACTGAGCTAAAGGACTGTACATAGTTAGTGAGATAGCTTGCGCTGGCAAAGCTAGTTAGTAAGGCCCTTATTGCCACTTTGATAGGAGTGTTATGTGTATTAGTTTCCCCTTTATTTCAGATAAAAGTTATTTCGTTTATAAAGTACTGTGTGTGCATTATTATTGTTCCTAGTGGGGCCACCCGTAGGTGCACTCCCGGATCCCACTAGGTGGAGGCACTGCGCTAATAAGTACCAGGTACCCAGTCTCTCCCAATACCACTGCGGAGTGATTCAGGTTTGTCCCGTGCCATCAGGTAAGCGCCACACGTGGAGAGTAACACTGTCAAAAGTGCCCGAAACGGTGAGGATAGGGTTACATATACTTTAATCTATACACACATGACAATATTGTAGGTGCCAAAATGTTCTCCTTTTTACTTTCCATTTTGCAGTTGAGTAGGTTCCATTTCAAATTCATACGTTGCTAGATTTTGCTGCTGGGGTAATGCTCAAAGGCCTTGTAATATTTTAAGTGTTTGCTTTCACACTCATTTGTGTGGCTGGACTCTTGCTCTGCTATAAATAGCATTTCAGGCCTTAAGCAAAAATAGGAAGGATCAGCTCCTTTTTTAAATAGTAAATTTCATTTCAGCACTGGGTCCACTGTCCAAGCTCTCCCCAATAAAACCAAAAGGGCCAATGTGTGTACCTTAAGTACTTTGCAGACCTTTCTGTAGTAAATGTTATACCTGTTGTACAGATATTTCTTCAGTTGACAGATTATATTGCATCTTTCAAACAGGAATCTCTCTCATACTCCCTAGAACATAGAAGATGTAAATACCTTCCTAGTCTAAGAGAATGGAGACAGTCGTGTCTGACAGAAATAGACAAAGTCCTCCACACTCAACCAGATCTTTCCTCCTGAGCAATGAAGAACCTATTGAGTGCTTAAGCAGCAGAAGGTACCAAGGCCTTTGTGTTCACTTTTGGAGCAACAGAATTTAATCAGTATGGTCTTGATTAACTTGAAAAATCAGAGCAAAAGGTTGAAAGGCCTGAAGGACCAATCTGGATAAGATCATCTAACACTCTGGCTACTGGACAATACCTACTAAAGAAAAATGTAAGAGTGTTGGACTGTGTTGCTATTAGGCCCCCTAAGACCCCATCTCTCTGTGAATATATGCAACCCAATCAGTTCAGAGTTGACTTGATGGCAAATTTCATCAATTTGGGATGGCATTGTGGGGAGATTAGTCACCCGCTGTAACTAAGATTTGTCACAGGGTAACTAATCTCTCTGTGTGCCACTGCCACTGCCATTCAATCATTGTATATTATCATTCCTCTCCTCACAATCAATCCCTGATAGGGGGGTATATTATATCATGCAAGATTAATATAATAAAAGAAAAACACACTACATAAGGTACATAATGGCTCATTATACAGTGCAACACACCATGAACTTTAACACATTTAAAAAGTAAAATATATCTTTTTTAAAAGATTTATATATAATCTAATATAAATAGGACTGCACACCATAATTTTATATATATATATATATATATATATATAATATATATATATATATATATATAGAGGCTGGAGTGACGGCACACGCAGGATTTTCATAAAAGGGTCATCAAGGCAAAAATGTTGAAGAAATCAGAGATTTATTGAGACCAATATATATCTTACAGGAAGTTATAGTGTATATCTTTATCTACAATTAGATAGATATCTATAATACTGTATCTGTCAGGGAAAATGTTGAAAAAGTTCCCAGAGCATTATCTCTAAAGTGCAACATAGTGAATGCAGCAGCAGTCCCTAAGCACATACTCATCATATGTACAGGAAAGCCTTTGTTTGCAGGCTAACAAGCTTGCAATGCCTCATATAATTTGATATACCCATGGAAACAAATTATTATTGTTCCTATTCAAGGAAATTTCAATTAACTACTGTATATGGCATTCCAAAAGAATTGTTAATTCTGAAAAGTAAATAACAAAACTTAATCAAAACTTACTTATTATATTTTCATTCTTTACCTCATCATTTTTACTTGCCTAAGCTGCTATTGTCTCATTAGCTTCCACATCCCCACTGCAGTATATAATTACATCACAAGAGGCAATGATAAACCAGGCCAAGGTGTGGCACAGTATTATGAAGGCTAGGTCAGATAGCAGGTTCTCAAGTAATCTGTATGAATAGAGACAGGCTATAAATCAATGCCAGCAAACATGAAACTGTGATTGTGAAGTGTTGCTAAGAAAATAGAGCTAACTTTTTCCAGAAACGCATACATATTGACATAACTCACCTATCTAATACATTATGAGAGAAAAAGAAAATAATGCGTGATGTTTTTGCAGCATTTGTGTAGGAGAGAACTTCTTTCTCTACGTTTAGGTCTGAGCGCCCTCTGCTGGAAAGGCTAAGATGCAGCTTTTCTTTTTTTCTCCCAGATTTTGGAAATCTACTATTTTTCCACAAGAGAGTGCTATTGGGAAACAGTTTTTCAAATTATTGAGGTTGGTTCATATCAGCAAAATGTAAAATGCTTCTAAAAGAGCTGGCACAAATATTTCTTACATTAACATTTTTTTAAGAAAGCAATATTTCTCCCCTTCTATTCCTGAAACAGTGTATCAAAAACCAGACTGGGAAAGAGGTAGTTTCTTCTATACTGTCAGAAACAGCAGTATAGAAAGGGACAAAGAAATATTGCTTATAATTGTAACTACATTTACAAATAACTTTATAGCCAATGAGAATTTTTAGCTAATGAATTCTGGAGAAGTTGTGTAGAATTACATTTTCCTTTGTCAAGAACATGAAGTGAACATGGAATGGTTATTGATGAGGCATTAACCTCCGAATAGTGCTTTCTAAGAGGTATTTGCCCACACACAGAACATTCTGAACAATGTATGTATGTATAGCTTTATTTATAAAGCGCTACAAGGGTATAAAGTGTTTCAAGGGTACGCTGCGCTGTACAAGCTTACAAAATTACACACAGGGAGGACAAGTGTTATAATAAGTACAATAAATATGTATAAATACACAGGGAATAAG
This sequence comes from Xenopus tropicalis, assembly GCF_000004195.4. Lineage (NCBI taxonomy): Eukaryota > Metazoa > Chordata > Amphibia > Anura > Pipidae > Xenopus > Xenopus tropicalis. Next base: position 65,653,582 of record NC_030684.2, on the reverse strand, counting down.
TGCCATTTGGTATGAGACACAGTAGGAAGGATGTCCCTGCTCGGTAAAGCTTACAGTCTAAGTGGTCGGGTAACATAGGGGCACAAATTGGAAGGTAAGAGTGCACTAGGTAATGCCCATTTATTCCCCTGCTCTACATTCAGCTCCACCCCAGCTCTGTATAAATCAATATGACTCATAGAAACCCAGTAGGCACAGTGTTTGCGATAAAACTATGATCCAGTCATTATTCTGCCCCAAACTGTGCACACTTTGTACAATGGTACAAATAACAACAAATGCTCATCTGTACATAACACACACACATGCAGGCTTTTGAATATTCGTTGGCTGGGTCCAACATAATGCACAATGCAACACATATTAAAGGACAAGTAAAGTAAAATTATTGGGGGTGCCAATATGTTAGACAGTCCCCACTGTTTACAATCACTGACCTTACACCCCAGCCCAGTTCTCCTTTTCATAGAATAGTACTTTTTTTCCTAAGGTATATTTCTACCAGTTGCAATGTTTTAAAAGGTTAGAGTGGTCCCTGGCAGCGGTTCACATGAAGTGCATGTGCATTACAATACTCCACTGCATATGTGTACTGTCCAGGGCTGCAGCACAGGTAGGGGGGCAGAGGCAAACTAGAAAGTCAGAACCCTTATACACAAAAGAATCAATTGAAAATTGATTTAGAATATCGCTTAATTTTCAAAGGAAGTTCTCTTTTTAAATATATCACCATGTAAACAATATGACATTTCAAACATGGTTTTCAAGACCATAAGGTTTCCTCTACTAAGTGAGAAATCTCCAAAGCATGTAGCATATTCCCTGTATGGGATGAATGTATTACTGTTGGGTGAAGGGGGTGGAGTGGGGGTGGTTATTGCCTAGTCAACACAAAGGAAGGGATCCCATAGTTCTTCCTCTTTGGATTCAATGCTTTATGGATGTTGCTGGAGAGCCTGAGGTAGAAGACCTAAGCCATGACCATAAGGTTGGCCAAAAGCCTTATTAGAAGTTGAAAAAAGGGAACCAATAAATAAGGACTAGCTCCTGTCATAGTACAATATAGGAGTGTGAAATAGTTAGTGACCAAGTATAACACTGGGGTCGCCAACAGTAAGATTAACCTATGAAGATCTGTAGCACTGTCAACATTGTGTACTCTGTGAGAGTGGATACGTTATCTCTATGATATGCCTGTAAAATATATACTATACATAAGAGATGTCAGTGTACTAAGTGAAGCTTCGTTTTATATTTGAATATCTTTGATCTTTATTAAATCAGTTATTCCTTTTTAAACACCACTGGCACTCAAGATTTCTTCTGACAGTGTATAGTTCAGAAAGAGCAGCAGGTGTTAAAATAGGCCATTTCATATTCGCTGCCAACCTTCTAAATATAATAATATATCAGTGCATTTCACACTGCGCTCTTTGTTCATCAAGGTATAGGTTTCCAGTGAGAAGATCACCCTGCGTTGGGTTAACTGTTGTAGTTCATTTATTATTTTTTAAGGAAGAGGGGGTGCTTTTCACCTGCAGTAGTCCCTTTCCACTGCCATTGCCCACTACAAGAACAAATCTGACTTTACCCACACAGTATAAAATACATCTACATTGTTACTAATGACCTCAACCCTATTGCGTTGCCTTGGATAGAGATATAGGATGTGCCCAGAATGCGATACATATAAAGAATTGCCCAAGGAAAAAAGAGATCGTGTCATGGAGGAATAACAAATTAAGCTGTCCTGAGTAAACATTGACTGAAATGTTCCAGATGTGGAGGACAGCAGTGAGGAACATGAAAGGGGGATGGGAGAGGCAAATGCCATATGCTGCAAACCTAAAAACATACCAGTGTTATTCTCCCTCTCTTTAATGATTTCTGCTTGCCCCTTGTACTTGCTGGTGATATTAGCAAACTGATTTGTTCCCAGGATAAATGGCAAAATGGACATTGCATGTTTTTATTATATATTGGTTGCAGATAACGAATTGAACAGAAGGGACCAGCTGTTATTGTAGGGAAGGAGAGGATTGCTCAGCACATTCTTCTTACCAACAGTTAAAGTTTCTCAGCTGTCTCTTTACAATGAGCACCGCATCGCCTATTAGCAGCGGCTTAAATAGGATTTGTGCACCCCAAGCCAAGTTGCAGAATACAGAGTTGCTTTTCCCAGCTGCAGTAGCCCATGGGCACCCAAGTAACTATTAACTTTGGTCAACCTAATTAAGGAAGAATGATAAAACATATTGGTTTATGAGAGGCAGCTGGCAGTAGTAGAGCAGATTCCCTGCCTTGGAAAATGAAGGCTGTTGTACACAGGGCATTGGGATCACCAGTTATGTAGATACTGGCCTGGTGCAGAATTGTATACACCAAGGCCACTCCTTGTTCTAAAATACTTATATGATCACTATCGATTTCTTATTTCAAGCCCCATTTTGTCTCCCCACAATCCCCATACCATCTGCATGATTATTCTTGTCCATGGGCCCTTACCAGATCCCTTTGTTGCAACCTCTGTACCCCATGTATCTGCATCACTGCTACTTCTAGTGGCAATGAAAAAACACTGCAGATTGTACTCAGTCACTTCATATTGCCATTATGGTGGAGAGACCTGCAGCAATTCATATGATTACATTGCTGTCTTTGGGACCCTGTGACTTGTAGAGGAATTGCAAGTTATGGGGCCAATTCTTCCTGCATTGTCACTGCTTTAAGAGAATGCTGACATTACACAGAATACATAGCACTTCTAATGTTTATCATTCAAGGTTTAACAGATCGGTTTGTGTACACTGAGGGGCTTCAGCTGTTACTTGTTATAGTTTTTTTCTCCTCAAAGTGCAAAAATATTTATATAATTTAAAGGTGAACATTTAAAGAAAAACCTACATTTAGGGAACTTACTTTTATTTGATTTTGGTGTTGGCCAAAGCATTCTGGTAAAAAATCTTTTCACAAACAATTGAAACAGACTTGTAAAGGGGTGTACTTAATTTATGTTTATTTGTGTATTACACTTTCTGGATATTTGAAGTTCAGATGTTTGATGTTTATGTATATTATTCTGGCAATAAACAAGCTGCAGTCATTTCTATTCAAAAATTTCAAATGGTGTGTTATTTTGATGAGAGGAGTGTAGGGTTGGTTTGTAGGTCAGGTGATGCTGCTCCATCCAGCCTTAGCATTGCCTTAGCAGAATTTATTAATATGCATACCTTAAAACTGTTGTACTGTGTTGTGGAAACTACAAAATCCATGCTGAATGTACAATATTAAGTAAGCTATAGCCCTTTATCCCATAAAAAGCTTAGCCCATAGAAGCTACAGTCTAGGGATAAAAGCACTGAGGGTCCACAATTCATAGACTTTATGATCCGAAGCCAGTCATTCAGGTTCATGTTATTCCCCCAAGCCTAGGCAAAGAGCAGAGCAAAGGAATAACTGCCCCTTGGGGTGCAATAGGGGCACCAGGCAACATCAGACATGTGGAATTTGTTTTTGCTCTGAAAACAATCACTGCACGAATAGAAGAACTGTGGTTTGGATCACCAATCTCACTGACAATAATATTGCTTTGATTGGTTTCATTTGATTTTAGTGTTATTAAAGCATTCTGTATTGTACTTGTTTAACTGAAAAATACGTGGCAGATAAGATTCTGTAAAGCTTCAGTTTTATCAAAAATGCCTTAAGAACCATGAATTTTAGCAAAAATTTGTAGAAAGACATTTTTATCCATTTTAAATTTGTCAAGCTATATGAAGCCCATAGGGCTCATTTACATCTGTAGACACAGTGTGCAATTTGTGCAGTGCAGCGTTCGGTGGCAATTAGTCCATCCTGCCCTCCTCTCCAAATTGAGTACTGCTGTGTCTATTGAATCATGGCACTGTGTGAACCCTGCAGCTACCGTTACATCCTGACCAAGCAGTCGCTCCTGGGTTTCCTTAGCACCCTGCATCAAAAGACGCAGCGCACGTGTGCCTTTAGGATAAGATTCAGACATCATTTGCACACCAAGCGAGTGAACAATGCAATTGACACTAGGCTGACTGAAAAAATATTAGGCACAACTGGTCTAATGTACATGAAAGTGCAAACACAGCTACGTCCATTTTGACAAAGTTGCATCGCAGTGTACAAGAGTAAAATACAGTGCAATTGCGGCTACTTTTCTCCCCACATTGCACGCTCATGAATTCTGGGGGAAACAGTGCATTGTGGAAAAAATGGAAAAAAAAATCAAGAAATCAAGAGCACTAGTTAACCCTTGTGTATCATTAAGTAGATAATTATAATAACAAAAATGTCATTAAAAATGAATTTTGCTATTGTCATTGTAAACAGAAAATTATTAAAACACAGACCAACAAAACTGGATGAATGAAAACTATTGAGTACAGAAAACATCCAAGACAGGAAAAGTGCTACAATATTAGACTTTTTTCGAAACTAATAGTAATGGGGACTATTACAGTCCCAAACACACATAAACAGGTCATTTGTGATTATGATGCCATGCAGAAATGATTACAAATATCAGCCCTCAGGTTCAGTACTACGTATCTCTGGAATTTCCTATGGATCACAGGTTATTTAAAAATGTTACAGCTACATTTTGTCATGTAAATTGCCAATGGATGCCAAAACATAAAGCAGAGTACTTAACACTTGTCAGTGAGTGCCCCAGTTTGGAGCCAAAAATCCTATGACAGATAATAAATCCTAACACATCATGTGCTAGTCTTAGTAAAACACTGTCATGGATCTGTTCAGGTAGGACACTGGCATGAAATGGGTTGTACATTTGTGCTGGAGTATGTTTAGTGCCACTTCCATTAAAGTCTCCCATTGTGCCCATTGTATTGCCATTATTTCTGCACCGTATGCTATGACTAATTAAGAATGCGTCCAAAGTACAATACGGGGTTGCCAGAAAGTGTTCAGAAATGCATTATGTTTTACAGCCTCAAGCTGTTACAGATTTAGATTTTACTTGAAAGGACATTGGAATATTATATTTTGAAGAAGGCATTTTAGTGATCCCATTAGAAAACAGGATTAGATTACTTGCTAGGGTTTCATCATGAAACAGGGAGCACGCAAGGAAACACTGCAAGGAGATGAGAAGCAGATGCCTGGAACAGCTGCATAAAACAAACATTGCTAATGCACAGGAGAGATAATGGCACATACCATTGGGATAATACATACCATAAGCGTTAAAGGCACTTACATTTGATTTGTCCCCTTCACTTAGCCTTATACAGTTCAACTCAATAATATTACAGGACAAAATCATTAAGGCATCAAGGAAAACATCTTTCTTTGTGTTTTAAAGCAATTTATATCAAAATATATAATTTTCTTATAATAAAAAGTGTATCAACATTTTTACTTATTGTTGGGTTCATTTTTTGTCACTCAAATAATTCTTTCCCCCTTTTTGACAACTTGCAGGAAGCAGTTTGGCCTGTCATCGCTTACTGTTTGTCTTGCAATAGTAGCTTATAGCAGTGATAAGGAAGTGACCAGCGCAAAGTAAATTTCTTACCCTATGCTAATGATATCACAAATCAAACAAAATTTTAACACACAGGGTGCCCCTTTATATGTATTCTATTAATAACAAAAATCACCCCTGCGTGATTCCAATAGAATACAGATCGTTCAAAGTTAAAGTTAAAATTGCAAAAGCACTCTTTATTATATACCACTGCCAACAACAGATAAATACCCAACCCATAAAAACAAAAAAAAGGGAGGGGCTCCTCCACATGTATAAATAGCACCTTATAGATGGTATAATTTTCATACACAGCTGGTGTTATATAAGTATATCATCTACATAAATCTCAGATATATATACAAATTATGCTCCACCCAGCAACTTGGCTGTTATTTTCCTACAGCTCATCCCTTGGTAGATTAATCACTTCTTTAAGTTTCATTGTACTTGATGGCACACAAATATATCTTTAGTTCTGTATTATCTCACCCACCTCCCTTTTTTTCCCTGGATTTCCTTTCATTATTTGAGGCCTATTGTCCCAAAGTTGCAGTCTTTAATCATTCTCCCACTGGTCTATGTTGTGACATCACCCTTACTTTTAACAACTTCACTGACAGTTGGCCCAGCTCCCAAATTTGAGGTCTTGATGTTGAACTTGACTTTTCTTTGCTCCACCCAGTAACTTCACTATGTTTTCTCTACTAGGGATCCCTTGTGGGCAATGTGCACTGTGTGCATGTAGTAGACTGAAAAGTTAAACACAAGCAAAAAACAAGCATTTTGCTTTACTGTGCAGGTTAATTTGCCCTGGGGCGATAGAGAGGATCAAGAAAGATTAGGAAGATGGCAATGTGGCTCTCCTACAGTAGTGCAGTGAGCCGGTGCATTTTTGAGCAACAGGAACTTTGGCCTGGGGTCTCAGCTTGGTGATTATAATCACCTGGGGGTGCCTCAAACCAGGCAGCCCCAATGATTGTACCTTTCTACCTTTCTTTCTTCTTTAATAAACCACTCTCTGTATGTTGGCAGGATAGCAATGGATAGTACTAACTAGCCTACCCTGCATGTTTGATTGCAGGCTAACAAGCTTGCTATGCCTAATAAAATTTAGATATAAAAAGTACACCATAAAAACCATGACAGTATCCCTTTAATGTTCTGTCTGGTCCACACCTTGATAGAACAGGAGAGGTAACTGCTAACATCATGAAATCTTTTTACAATAAGCCTGGTTTAGCCTGGTCACATGATTTGCAGTTCTATTCCCAGTGCCGGATTTGACTGTAGGGTGCCAAGAGGCCACCCCCAATTCACCGCCCATACCCCACCCCCCATGCGTGCATGTGCATCCTTTTTGCTCACATACGGAGCTGTGGGGATAGGAAGCACAGAAGTTTTTTACGCGTCCTGTCCCCAGTGCTCCATATGGGAGCAAATTCTACGTGCGGCTGGGTGGCTTGCAGCCCTTAAGTCTATGCTGCCCTAGCCCTGGACCTTTGTGGCCTTGAAAAAAAATGCGGGCCTGTCTATTCCTGTTTGCCAGTCCTGCTTCTAAAATGTTTAATTTCCTATTGTTCTGCCCCTGGCCTGCCCAATTAAGCCCTGATACATCCCAAACCCCACTACCATTTACAGCATCTTACCATTTCTTCTCAGGGCTCTGTCCTGATCCTTCCAATCTTATCCGAATGCTCCTCCTAAGTCACAACTCCAGCTTCCAGTGCTTTTGGGCCAGTTTAAGGACAGCCTGGCCTTCTCCCACTAATGCTGTGCTCTGCACCTTGCGGTGGCTTATTATCCACGGAGGTGCAGAAAATAGTTGAATTACTTGAATGGGCACTAAGGGGCCCACTTGCACTTGCATTTCTTTCTGGGATCTTAATTACTTCAACTATAGCTTACTAAAATATTAAGTTATTTCAATAAAATAAAAGCCTAAGGGCCTGTCAATCTATCTCAGATATCAGTGGCCTGTGGTATGTATATAAAATTATTTTAGGAATTCCAAAAATTGCTATTGCAAAAATTTTATTTCTGATAATTAACAGGGCATTTATACTGAAAGGTTGAACTTGTCATTTAATGAATGATTTCCTTCCAAGAAATGTAGCAACTGAAATGCATGTTTCTCTGAAAAAGCATATCATATTAGGCCATTATAGCCTTACAGGAAGGATGATAAAGATCTTCATTTATGTATATTTGCTAAAGGTTTTTTTACTCTTTTTTTTCTTTTGTCGTTTACTTTTCGTCGTACTGCCCTAGATTTCTTTGTGAAATGATTATCCCAATCCATTAAAAAGATGTCACTCAATTATAGATATAAAGAATTTCAGTCATAGGAAAGATAAATTTGCAGTAAAATCACATGAAAGTCCCATTTTACATTAACACACTTTTCTGATATCTAGAAATCTCCCAATTATAGGAAAGCTTACATTTTAATTATTGCAATTTTTATTATTTTCTTTATCTCTGTATTAATAAAACAGTACCTTGTATTTTATTATAACTAAGCTGCATGGATCCATATTGGTGGCAAAACAATCCTATTTCAAATGTCCTTTAGCAGACGTATGGTGATCGAAACTACAGAAAACCCCTTTTCTAGAAAACCTCAGGTCCCAAACATTCCAGATAACAGATCTAAAAACTGTAAAGGTAAAACAGGAACACATGAAGGAAACAGACAGGGACACGTGGAGCTAAAATGGTGCAACTGTTAAACATTCTTTAATTCATATGAAGGTTTGACAAAGCAGATTTACTGTTTTTAATATATTAAAATGTCCAAATTGGTATATTGGTTGCACAACTTTTCTCTGGAATCTACTGTAGAAAGAGAGGTTATAGTGTATTCTCAATCTTATAGTGTAACCACAGATAAGGAGCTCTATATAATACATTCTTCCCTCTGGTGTTTAAAACATTATAAATAAAGAAGAGCTTACAGTTTATGGTTCATGATATATGTAAGTTAAACAAATGTTATGGTTTCTGGTTTATGATTTAGGTCAGTTAAACAAATGTTAATTCTTAGTGTTGAATATGAAAGCAGGTACATTCCTAGGGGAACAATCATTACAAATGTCAACTGAGAAAAAAGTTTAAAAAATAGTTTAGCAAATATACATTTTAATATTTGTAACATATTGCTTTCTTATTAAGCTAAAGTGAAAAATAAAGAATACCTATAAATACAACTATTTCTCCAGGTGTTCTAACTTAGGGCCAGATTTAGTTTGATGAGAAAAACTTACTTCAATTTCAGATTTTCAGACAAAATTGGCAATCCCCAAAGGTTGGGTGCGGTGCCCCTTGGAGTTCCAAGCCATATTTCACTTCAACTTGCAACACAGCAGTAAAAAGACACTGAAGTTTATCAGAGCACAGGTCACAAGGCTTTGGCACCCTTGGAAACGAAGAACATGGCTAGCCTCTTGTGAAATTTCAAAACTGAAAAAAGTTTGCTCTTATAAAAAAATGGATTTCAGTGCAGGATTCTGCTGGAGAAGCACTATTAAATGATACATTTTGAAGAAAAAAAACATGTTTTCTCATGATAGTATTCCTTTAAATCTTTAAGCTTAAATATTGGAATCCAACCCCAAGATTGGATCTGGTACCTAGATCTTACTAGGATAGTTCAAATTATCCCTATGGCATGTTTGCTTTACACTTAAGTGGCATATTTATTATAGTATGTCAGCCATCATCACCAGCGAAGTTGCCCATAGCAACCAATCAGCTTTTTGCTTGTTTTATAACTTGTAGGTGACCATTCAAATCTAAATTGCTGATTGGTTGCTATGGGCAACATCATCGGTAATGTTGGCCTACACACTATAATAAATATTGATGGCACAGATGAGTAAAACTTAAAGTTCTGGGTAAATAAGTCTTGGACCCTCTTTATAAGCAAGAATCTGTAAATATAAGCAGATTTTTAAGCCATCAGATGGGGCAACCGAAGCTGAACGAGAAACAGAAAGTAAGCAGGATGTATGTAGGATTTCATGCAGTCATGTAAGTGTTTAATGGTCAAAGGGGCAGGTGTAATTTATGTTGTAATGTAATATTTTCATTAGAAAGGTATTTTTAAGGCCTGCTTAAAGTTGGCATACTCTTTTTCTGCAAAAATAAAGAGTATTTCAATAAAAATTTATATTACAGAAGTTATAATATGTACACTGCGCTTAGGTGCATACTATAAAATTACTAAAAAAAAAATCTTCCACTGATGGTTGGGGGTTATTTATTACGTAACCCCAAGTACTTTGGTGTACAGCAGAGAAAGCCACAAATGGAGGGACTGCAGCTGGAGGAGGAGCAAGAGCTGTAAGTTGAATAGAATAGAATATATCTTTATTGTCATTGTCACATAGTAAACAACGAGATTTAAAAGAAGCAAGCAACAACTCAAAGCAGTGGCATAGTAAAAGATAATATCAGTCTACTGTTACATATTTAAAGCCATAATTGCTCTTGGATAAAAGTTGTCTCTCAGACAATTAGTTCTGGCTTTCAGTGCTCTATATCTCTTCCCTGATGGCAAGAGCTGGAAGAGACAGTGGCCAGGATGAGTCGGGTCGTGTGCAATGCCCAGAGCTTTTTTCCGGCAACGGGAGATGTAGATGTGTTCCAGGGTTGGGAGCGGACAATCAATTATTTTCTCTGCTGACCTGACAACCCTCTGAAGTGCCTTAACATCTTTGGAGGTACAGGCACCGAACCACACACATAGTCCATACGTAAGTATGCTCTCGATGGAACAGTGATAAAAGGCAAGAAGAAGATTTTTAGGTAGATGGTTTTTCCTCAGAACTCTCAGAAAGTACAGTCTTTGCTGCGCTTTCTTTAACAGCCCCTTAGTGTTTACACTCCACGTCAGATCATCCTCCAACTCCATTCTTAGGAATTTAAACACTGAAACCCTCTCCACCTGCATTTTATCAATGATGAGTGGTTCAACGTTGGTCTTTTTTTTCCTAAAATCAATGACAAGTTCCTTGGTTTTTGTAATGTTCAGGAGCAGGTTATTGGCTCTACACCACTCTGACAGTCGTTCCACTTCATCCCTGTAGTCCATCTCACTCTCTTTTCCAGAGATAAGTCCGATCACCGTAGTATCGTCCGCAAACTTAATGATTTTATTTCCAGAGTGTGTAGGAACACAATCATATGTGTATAAGGTATATAATAGCGGACTTAATACACAACCCTCGGGTGAGCCGGTACTTAAACATAGAGTGTTTGAGATGTGTGAGCCCAGTCTAACCCTCTGAGAGCGACCGGACAAAAAGTCCAAGATCCAGCTACACGTAAGAGATGGAAGACCCAAAACTGCCAATTTGGACACTAATCGTTGTGGAAGTATGGTATTGAACGCCAAGCTAAAATCCACAAGTAGTGAGGACTAAGAATGTACTATCCCCCGGAACAGGTGGTGGGTGGAAGTCCTTGGGGAGTTGCAGTAGAGGCACAGTGCCAGAAAATATGACAGGTGTGCAGAAGGACCTGTAACCACCAGGGGCCACAATAGTGGAAAGTAACAGGAAGGCTTTAGCAATGAGCTGCACCTGTTGATGAATGTATTGCATCCAATCCTAATTAGAAGAGCTGGGGCCAGCAAGGAAGCCATAACATAGGTAGATCCTTTCTCTGTGAAACCCCAGTGCCTGCTTCTGTAGCACAGAAGCAATGTCCTGGAAACCCAGAGCACAGACCCAGGTTTAGAATCAATGCCCTTTAATGGACTTAATCTGGAATTCAGCTATAAATAACAACACAGAAAACATCACAAAGTATGTACGAGTCATTTACAAGCATCGTAGACCTCAAAAGCAGAACCCTTGGTTCTCAAACATGTGGAACACTGGGAGAACCTGCCATTGAGAATAATGCTGCTAGCATTGAGATAAACCCCAGTGATGACAGATGTGCAAGGGGGCATAGGAGTTGTATTGCTGACTTAACCTTATTTCTGGGCATCTACATCAGGTCACCCAGTCCGCATAGGCTTTGTAGGTAAGTATAAAGAAGGTATAAAGTGATTTAGCAGCCAGTGCTAAGTCAGCAGCTGTCAAGTTTTACCAGTTCTACCAGCAACCACTCTAGTTTTGTGGGTTTGAGAACTTTGCATGTGGACATTTGTAATGGATCTGACCTTGGATGCAGTGGGTTTCTGCAGGTTGATAAGGCAGTTATTACAGGGCAGGTAGAACAGGATTATATTTATTTTTTGTTTGTATTATTGCACATTAGTTGCAGAAAGCATAAAAAAAAATATTTTATTTTTTTGGAAAAAAACATCCAGGTATTAACACTAAGGAGACAAAAAGAATATTTTTTTCTACACATGTCTGATTAACAAAAGTGACATTTGGGGTTTTTCACTTTTCTTTGGGTCAACAGTAAGGCTGATGCCACACGTGGCGTTTTTCCGCTGCGTATTTTCTAATTCTCTCGGCGGCTGAAAAACGCCCGATATCATCATCCATAGAAATAACTTGAAAAGACTCGAAGCAAACCACACAATGCGGAAATACGCTAGAAAATGCCTTAGCACGGATTTTTCAAGCGTTGGCCAAAATACGCCAGTATTTGCAAAGCAAGGCTATTCCTATGTATACGCAAAGGCAGCTGCCAGACCTAGCGGAAATACGCGGCGTTTTTTGCTATTTCGCACTATTAGCACCATGGAAACGGGATTTGCTTACGTCACCAGTACTAGGCTGAAAAACGCCATAGTCAGGGGCTGTGTGGCTTGTGCGGCGTTTTTAGGCTGAGAAAAAACGCAGCGGAAAAACGCCACGTGTGGCATCAGCCTTACATACAGATTTTTGGTAGTGTTAAACTATACAGTGGAGAACTCTTGGATGAGGGGAGGGCAGCAGCATGGTGTCCAGCTCTGTACCAAGCAAGTGATGGCATTTGCATAGTATATTACCCATACCGCTTATTGGAGCAAATTAAAGTTATATAAAGGACAACATCAGTGACTAGCAAAAATATTCTTTAAACTGAGTATCTCATTTACAATTCAGCGATGAAAATACTTTAATTCTACTTCTAATGGGTTTAGTAGTTACAATTTGCATTTCCAGCTCTGGCAAAGTACAACTTGGCATATTGCCAACAATGTTAAATATTTCATAAAAGACTATAATATTGGAGGAGAAACAGTCATTGTCAAGGGAGTCATACATGATAAACTTTATTTACATAAACTCTTGAGATATAGTATGTGATTTGGATTTATACTGAAGAGAATGCAAATTCCATGCATTCACAGGGTGTCATTATCCAGCTTGTAAAAAAGCCAGAAAACTCAACAATGACACAGTATGTACAAAAACATCCATTGAATGTACCATAGAAAATCAACAAACCTTTGTCTCTAAAGCAGCACTATTTTCCCCACTTTATGTTAATTTTATTAACCCTTAATCTTTCTTATAACTTTTTGAGGTTAATGAAACAGCAATTCTGTAACTTCTTCCCATTTAGTACAAAACTGCTTGTGCTGAGGCAAAGGAACCCTAGAACTACCATCAGCCTGGGACCTGGTGGAAATGATTGGATTTCCTTATTAGATATCCATTGCTATCATTTGGGACAGTACATCCAGTATACATGTACCAAAAATTGTGCAAGAGCTTCTTTAGTTCAATTTTATCAGTGCAAGTACATCCAGCTATACTCTTTGTAGTTAAACTAGAACTGCACTGGGCAAAAATACATTTTCAGTTCCCCTAACAAAAAGGCAAAATTGATACCATTTTGATACCATTTTTATCTTTGCCCAAAAAGGGTTCAAATCTGTGTTTGAATTCTATGGCAAGTGCAAAATGCTAAATACCAATGTAGGGACCCATAGGGTTAACATGCCCCTATGGCTTTAAACCCTACAACTTTCTAGTTTATGCAAAGACCCATGTATCCAGTTTATAGTTTTGCATATGTGCCTTATTGGTTCACAGGTTGACTCCACCCGTTGCACTCCAATATAGCATTTAGCAAAGGGGTGTGTCTTGCCCTTTGGCTGCCTCTGAAATCTCAGGTGGAAGATCCACTGAGCCTGGGATCAGAAAAGGTCCCAGTAAAGGCAAATCCTACCTTAGAGTTACCATCCTCTCTAGAGAAGTCGGGGACAGGGACCCCATGAATGAGGACCAGTTATATAGTTACATTCCATAGAGCACTTTCTAGGAAAGTGAGGTAGTTAGGAAAAGGAAGCAAGGGCAGTTTATGGCTCCAACCAGGAGGTTAGCTGGAAGTACCCTTCCATACAGGCACTGTTGCCTTAGCATAGGGCCATGGTAAAGACACAGGATACAGGCTAGTACATTAACCCTGATCCACAGTAGGCTATAGAACAGGTATTCAACCTGAGGACTGAGGTATCTATCTAGACTGCTCTCCATAGTGGTGCCGAGCTGACCAGGTGCTTTACCCTGCCCAGTCTCCCAAAGAGGTGGGATAAAACAGTGACATCCTCTCTTGTTGTCCTCAGAGTGTGCTACTGCTATAATATCTGCATTTGTATATGAGCTAACCCTGTGCACTAATTGTCTTTGACACTAAATCAAGTTATCATTTGTTCATCAGCAAAGAATCTTCTGGCGTCCATTATTTGCTATTTTACTCTGCACACAGTACAGTGAGATGTAGTTGCGCTACACCCCAGGATATTTCCACTTTTCGAAAGCCCATCTGAGTCCTATGTACCCCATGCTCTAAACCTATTCTAGCTGGCACTTGTCTGTTTAACAGCCAAATAGGGTATTTGGTATTTGTGTTCCTACATGTTCCTAGTACTTGCCAAAGGCACCAAAGCTTCTGCCCTTAATTATGCACAGCTGCATGATTTGACAGTAAGAAATTCTAGAATTACTGTTAGCCTTGATGTGGGTGTAGTTTCAGGGTTACCATTTATGGATTTTTTTTTCTTTATTAAATACTATATATACATAAAATATATATCAAATTATATACTCTCCAGATAGATTAGGCTAATGCCTGGGGGACAAATCCTGGACACAAAAAGTGCTAGAAAATGACTTCTCATGACCCGTCAGATGATTCTCTGCCCAACTTCTCTCCCTAATTAGGTCACTGGTTTCTAGAGACAGGGGGAATAGACTGAATGGAGGTGGGTAAGTGCCCCTATACTTAATGAAATAATGACAGAGTATTGTCTTTATGAGTTGACATTTAACTAATTGTACCTCTTATGGTATAGGTAGTAATCGTGTGCATTTTTTTTTATAAATCATACATTTGCAACCCCATAATAAATGCTTTGCTTTCTCATTAAAGTATTAGTCAGTATAAAGCTAGCCATTGCATTTACTACCCTGTAAGACCCCTAAGTACTCAGGAAAGTTAAATATCTGCAAAGATTGTTTTTGGTCCCCTATTACAGTGTGAGGTGCAATAATAAAAGTAAGAAAGTCTCGGGTACAAAGTTTACTATACTGAAATTGTCATTTACAATCCACTATGGAATAATGTCTTCATAATACTGCATAATTTAACTCCGTACTACACATAATTGGAGGGATGTTTAAATGTATTAAATTTACATTAATTTAAAGTGCACAAATTATAGCATGAGCATTCTCTTTCAGTTGGAACTATTTGGAATGTATTTATTTAGGAGATGTCACACATCTAAAAACCCACTCATTATTTAAATTACACATTGGTGTAATTTTAGTAAATTAACTGGTGCAGTTATTGTACGATGCACAGCACTGTGTAACAATTCATGCCCTACCGGCTGCTCTATGGCAGGGACCCTGTGTATGGGTACTGTCCAGAAGAGTAGGGTGTGACTTGCAGTCCTTAACTGGTGCACGTCCCTCCACTTTGATGTTACATGGTGGAAATATAACCAATTTGTATTTATTTTTTATTTTGCCATATTAAATACTCTTATAATTGTTGCATGTTTATTGATTGTTTTACGTGTTTCCAAACATTTTTTATTTTGGCACAATATTTAGTTTTTGTGCAATTTTTTAAAATAAGCCATGTCTCTTATTTGCACTATATATATCTCCTCTTATCACGCAACAGTACATAATGTTTCAAGTAAACAAGCGGCTCTTACTTTATAAATAATACCAGACTATTGTCATTCTTCCTTATTCCACAATGACGCACAGTGCATTCTTTTGCTCATACATACTGTATGTCTTATAAATGAATTTTCATTCTGCGTGCATTCTGTAATTAGTTTATTTAAAAAAACGTATGTTCATCCAGATTATTTATAGTTTTTTTATTTATTTATAGCAGCAATGTTTCCGTAGAGCTACAAAGTTGTGAAAGAACTTTTCAATCTTAGTTAATGTTATGCTGACTTTCCTATAAACAATGGGAATGTGTGTTTATTTATAATACACAGGAGCCATGAATATCATGTAAATGATATCCTTATAAATGTTGCTCATTGTTGTCACTAGGTATAATTGATGCTTAGTGATGTCATTTATGTCACATAACGTACTGGAACTTGTGTTACGGAGTTTCAGCGGTCCAGTTTCAGGCTCATGAGGACCATAAATATTTAGGAATACAGGGTCCAACTGCTTCATAAGGCAAACCTAGATATTTTTATAACAAAGTGGAATAAAGTTGCAGAATGCATGGACAAAAAAGGGTCCATCATTCACTCACAGACATTAGCCCAGAATGGGTTTCAGGTTTTCTGTTATAAGTCTGGAATAAACAAGCCACTCTAAATTCTCTTCTATGATTATATGATGAAATCTTGGTGCAAAATGTGTGCAACTGCTATAACTCCTCGTTTTTTTTAAATGAAAGGATAGGTAAAAAAAAACAGGGTACATTAAGTATATAGACTTTGCACCTTTAAAACATTTGTCTTATTTCATTAAATTCCTTTGTCTTTAAAGTGCTTTATTATAAACAGCTCAATATGTGACTAAAGAAAAAAAAGAGTGAGATTTAAAGTATTTTAAACCTTTATGCTCTTATTGGTTATATACACAAAGTAAATTGGAGGTGTATATATAGTACTGCCTAGAATATTGCCCCAGAAGTGAGGGGAAGTGGCTGTCTGTTCAGATTCCAAAGTCAATTATTATATTTTATTTCTAAGTCGTGAGGGCAGATATACTAAAACTAACATTTCTCTTTTTTTGTTTTAAAATTCAAATAAACTAATTTCCAAGAATGTCCTTCAATTTCTAAAAAGTTTGAACTGAAGGGAAGAGATATCTGCCCTTGACTTCTACATGATCACTGCATATTTTAGCTGGTGATTTTTTTTTCTGTAACTTTAAAAAAAAAAAAAAATCAGATGGTTAGTAAATAGCCCCATTAGAGTGCCACTAGCTATTGCAGGATGAGTTGCAAATAGCATTACAACTCTTTTGACATTACATCTCTTAATTCCTTATCCCAGCCTGCATGGCAGATCCACATCAACTTTTTTCTTTATGACATTTCCTTTTGAATCTTACTGCAGCAACTGCAGAGTGTAGCCCATCCCTGGGGCAGGCTGACTATTTTGCTTTGTTTGGACACTTCAGCTGTATATACAATGCAGTATTCTCTCTTTTTATATGGGCATATTTAATAGCTTTAAATTCTCTAGGGCTCAAAGAAATATTTCTATCCCAGCAATAACATATCTCCATTTAACGCTCAAGTTATTCAAGTTCTCCAAAATCCACACTACATATGGTTTGGTTAACACCAGGGTTAACAGCATGCAGGTGCTCTCTTTTGTTGCCATATGTCTCCGTGGTTAGATGAACATTGGAACTCCTCTGTGTGTGTGTACAGATGTTGAATGGTATTGTCTGTAAAACCACACTTGCAATGTCTGAGTTATTCATTTAATACTGTGATGAGATGCACTTCCTGTTTCCCATGTTAAGGCCTTTTGTACAATTACTGCCATATTCATGGGATAAAAAAAAACAGTCTCTGTAGATTATTTTGCTAAGGTAATCCACATATTCGGAAAATTAATGTATTGCTTTGGCTACTATTATTACCTAACAGAATAAATATTTTTGGCCTGTCAAAACAGGGATCATGGTATTATAATAGCCTGCTGTAGTAGCTTTTGACTTATGCAAAACAAAATGGTTATTCTGTAGTGTTACATTAACATCCTAAAACAATTGAGCTTTTAGAGTTCTTGTTTCCAAACTTGAGGTTGGCCTACCTATTTGTGGCCAGTGTCTTGGCTTGATCAATATCCCTATTTGCTCTCCTAGATTTTTCTGGAAGTTCAACCTGAAGTAAGTTAGGGTGCAATTTGGTGTGAATACATTTTTGTCCTATTATTTGGGCAAGATTTAATTTGAATGACAATTTTGATTACAAATAGTGATGGGCGAAATGTTTTGCCAGGCATGGATTCGCGGCGAATTTCCACGTTTTGCCACTGGCAGATTGTTTCTCGAAACAGATGAAAAAAATTGCCACACGTCCCAAAATTGTTGCGCATCAAAAAATTGTTGCAAGAATAGTCGCAGGCTTCAAAAGAATAGTCACACCTCCAAATTGTCACAAGAATAGTCGCAGGTGTCAAAAAATAGTCGCACGTCCAAATTGTCGCAAGAGTAGTCGCAGGCGTCAAAAGAATAGTCGCGAGCGACAATTTTTTTCCGCGCAACATTTTCGCTGTTTCGCAAATTTTTCACCGGTTCGCGAATCTTTTGAAAGATTAGCGTATTTATTGGCAAAGCGAAACGGGACAGATTCGCTCATCACTAATGACAAAAGCTTAACTCAAAATTAAATTCCAGATTTTCCCATAAAGCCAGATGCAATTCAATGAGAAAGGAAAGATTGTTTCATACTTACCATGATCTTCCTTTCCTAGATGAACTCCATGTCAGTACTCAATGAGATAGCACCTCCCACCTGCTCCAATCAAAGGGACCCTCCCAAATCTTTTAAAGACCAACCATACCCACCTACCGGCGTCTTTGTAACAAGCTTCCTAATCTACCGGAAAGGATGGGGTGTACTGACATGAAGTTTGTCTTCAAAAGGAAGATCATAGTAAATATGAAACAATCTTTCCTTTCCCTAGAATCACTCCATGTCAGTACTAACCAGGACATAGCAAGCTACTCTTTCCCAATGGGAGGGTAATAGGCTCTATCAGAAACCTGTAAAAAAGAATGCTCTGATATTAAGGAGAGAGCCCACAAACATGCAAACTCTATAAGTGATCATGATGAAAATAACACCAGGTGGAAGTCCCTGAAAAGGACATGATAAGAATAAAGCTACAGTATAGACTCTATACCACAGACAGAGAGGTGCTAGAAAACCATCAGAATGAAGAATACATTTGGCTAGATATTGTCAACGGCAACACCCTGGAAAGTGAGTCCACTAAACATAACAGTTTGACACTTGCAGAAGCGAGGGACATCAAGACACCTCTGCACGTAGTGACATCAGACAAAGCGTGAAATACTGTACTTACTCCCCTACTCACCAAGAGGTGAGATTATTTATAGTTTTTTATTTATAGGAGCAATGTTTCCATAGAGCTACAAATTTGTAAAAAAAAAGTACTTTTCAGTCTTAGTTAACGTTATTCTGACTTTCCTATAAACAATGTGAATGTGTGTTTATTTATAATACACAGGAGCCATGAATATCATGTAAATTATATCCCTATAAATGTTGCTCATTGATGTCATTAGGTACAATTGATGCTTAGTGATGTCATTTTTGTCACATGACTTACTGGAACTTGTGTTACTGCGTTTCAGCACTCCAGGTTCAAACTCATAAGGACCATGGATATTTAGGAATACAGGGTCCAACCAGGAGGCATAAACCACATGTATGACTAGAAACTCTTAGTAGGTGTGAGAACCACAACACAGGCCTTGTATAGGTATGAGCCATTCAATATTTCCACAGGGAAAACAGGACACTATGAGGCGCACATGAGGCATGAACGGGAGACCACAAGAGACCATGTAACAAACACAACATGGTCCTCCAGAGTAAACAAAACAACACACAGTATTGGGAACAAACTGTCTTTGGATGAACAGGCTAACTCCTCTGAAAATCCTGTGGGGGGGGCTTAACAATGTAGTATTACATTGTTGGTGGCCCAACAATTATCTCTATTTTCTGCAAGATGAAAAACCTACAATGCAGATAGAAGCTGGGGATAGAACTACCCTATAATGACCATAAACATCTTAAGCAAAGTGACGACTATGAAACTCCAAGTGACTAAGCTTGAAGACATTATACTCTATATAGCAAGAGGCAATAAAAAAAGGAAAAAAACTCAGAATGGAAGCAAATTCCACTACTGCTGGTGGCTCAGGAGGGCACTGACATATACTGTAAGAGGAGTCAAGAGTCACCCTTCTCTAAACCAACTACCCATCTGGTATGCACGAACAAGCAGCCCTGTATCCTGAATACCCAATAACCAGAATATTGGACATACGACAAATAGAATACACAGACTACCATTTTGGGCATGCAACTGGGCCTTATCTAGAACAACCCCTAAAACTCCCATAAGAAAGTCCTTAATATGACAAAAACAGATCTACATACATGACACTCGCCTATTAGTAAAAATAGGCCAATTGTTACTTTACGCCCTCCAGAAAAGAGTCTTAATCAAACCCAAAAAATGGTACTATACATCCCAGATACAGCAGAACTTAAACCAGATAAAAATAAAAATACTCTTAATAGCCGTATGGGTAATGGATAACCCTGTAAAGTAAATGCCCCTTTGGCTCATAGAAGGCAGAAAACCAACACAACTAAGGGTACACCTATGTAGGGTAATCCCAGCCAAGAATTAATAGAGCTGTGTTTCAAAACATTTGTTTGCTTAATTGAATAAGCAATACTTTAATCCAGGGGCATTACATTTTGGCTGAAATACTGTATGCAGTTGACATTCAGATGTACTTGTATAAGATGTAGATACAATCCAGCCCCAAAATCACAGCGATATACAATAAATACGCTAGATCAGTGTTCCCCAACCAGTGGCTCATGAGCAACATGTTGCTCGCCAACCTCTTGGATGTTGCTCCCCGTGGCCTCAAGGCAGGTGCTTACCTTTGAATTTCTGGTAAGGAGGCAAATTTTGGTTGCATAAAAACCCAGTTTAATGCCAAACAGAGTCTTCTGTAGGCTGCCAATCCACATAGGGGCTATTAAGTAGCCAATTATAGCTCTTATTGGTACCCCAGGAACCATTTTCATGCTTGTGTTGCTCCCCAACCCTTTTTTCATTTAAATGTGGCTCAGGGGTATAAAAGGTTGGGGATCCCTGGCCTAGATTAAATGCTGCTTAGAGCAAGCTACCTTGATTATGGCTACTGGATCCAGGGCAAATAGCCAGAGCACAGCATACTGCAGAATAGCACAGGAACACTGTGCCTGCAAACCTAGATTTCTATATCCATTATGACTACTATATTCAATGTGAGAAAGCAATTAAGCATAACCAAGCACATGGCAAGTCAGAATAAGAACACATTGCCTGCAAGACCACTCACCTATAGACACTAGGGCTACTGGATTCAGGTGAGCTAGCAATTAACTCCGCACACTGCAGGTCAGCATAGGAACACATTTCCACTTACCTATATTAATTTGTCTACTGGTTTCAGGTTAGCTAGCAAATAGCTAAATCCCAGCACACTGCAGGTCAGCATGGGAACAAGTTGCCTGCAAATCCACTTACCTATTCATTAGGACTACTGGCTTTAGGTGAGCAAACAATTCAGCACACTCCAGAACTGAATGGGGACACATACCTTATCTGCTGCTTAAGTCAGATTGCATCAGTCACCATATTGCAGCACAACAGGTTCATATTCCAGAAAGCCTCACAACCTTATTATGAAAAGCAGCACTTACCTGAGATTCCTGGAATCCTGGGCTGCTAAGTTCGAGAATGGGTGGAACCACCTCCAGCACAGTCAGAAGAATCACATGATGACACTGGGATCTGCACAGACAGGTAACCAGAAGCAACTGCCGAGGTTACACATATAAAATTAAATAAATTGAATAATTGGTGCAAGTACCTGCTGCAAGGGCCCAAGTCTGCAGCTTATAGAAAATATATATTTTTTTATCTCAGCTTTAGCATAGACTTTTGAGGGAGGCAGTTAGCCATGAACCTCCAATGAAAGAAACATATATTCCCTGCATTCAGAACAAAGAAAAAGTAATAGGAGGCAGTGAGGTTCAGGCCCCTAACTAATCATGCCTCCTTACTGTCTGACCATAAGCTAACTGCCACCTCCCTCACACATTCATAAAAAAAAAAGGGTGTAGGGGCCACACCACTGTCACCAGACACCTTTTGGGCAGGTCAGGGTGGCACACAGATGAAGAGAAAAGCACTTGCCACCAAATGCTACGATGGCAACCAGGAAGGTGACTGAAACACAGGCAGACATGGCTACCAAACTTTGCACAGCAGTGCCCTACCTGACCCAGGAGCTGGATCCCAGAAGACTCCAAGTTATGAGGTAATGTGCTGGGCAACAATAAAGACCCAATGGACCAGAAACCCCTGTCCCTTCGATGCCTTATGGGTAGTTCCAATGCTTTCCTAAGGTTAAAAAGAAAAGTTTGCTTCCAGTGGGAGCAGAAGGACCAAAAAGATGCCAAAAATTTGTTGGTCTTTTAAAGAATTGAGGCAGGGTCCTTCTGATGGAAGAAGGTGGGAGGGGCCATCCTGGTGAGTACTGACATGGGTTTCGTCTAGGGAAAAACTTTTCTCACTGTTTATCACATGAAAACCCTATTGAAATCTATGGATCGAAAAACTGGCCATAGATTTTAACCTGATAAACCACAAACTTTTTTTTTCCTTGGAACTGAATCTGGGCCATTATTGGACTTGCCAGAGCTTTCATATACCTGTAACCTTGTCATGAGCTACAGGGGCTAGACCAGAAAAAGCTTCTGCTCTAGAGGTTAGATTACCAGAGAATATTACCAAATATTTTTGCCATGCACAAAATGGGAGTTGTCCTAGGCAAATTTCAAGCTGTTTTTAAAAGATTTTCAAGTTTGTAAACTCACAAATTCGAGGTATTCCAGTTTCTTTTATTCAATCAAGTTTTTTCATGTTTAATTTTTTTAATAAATAAGCACATTCGAGGTTTTTATAAAATGCTTCTTTTACTCTAAGTATTTATTCAGCATTTATTACATACTACTTACATAGTTACCAGATAAAGCCAAAAACTAGTCAATAGTGTTGGATTTAAAGGTAAAATTAAGGGTGGATACATGAAGGTTGGGTTATGTGGAATATGGTATATTTTCCCACTAAAAGTTGTAAATGTTTATCCAGTGTAAGCAAAATGTTTGAATTTGGAAAGTCTGAAAAAATAGACAGCACATATATGTACAAATATAGACAGTCATGGACAGATGGGTATTTCGATAAGTTCACAGAGTACAGAATGTTATGATAATACAATATCCCTGCTGAGATGATCTCAAATAAACACTTTGAAGGGAAGTGGATGTTTTCATAACTTGTCAGTTTTTGATCCTCTCACAATGGTAAGCACATAGAAGCTGAGGCACATCCTGAGAAATGCACTGCAGCTAAGGTGTGGACTGAGAAAGCATTCCTAATGTCATCCCATTTCAGTCTTATTTCAGAGAGGGTAAGGGCAAGAAACAAAACATTTTTCTTACATGATTTTTTTTACTGAAAAATTGTTCTGCGCGAAAAGTGTAAAATTTATAGATTCAAAATAAGTGTTATTGTTCTGATATTTCACAAAAACTAATGAAGTAGTAAATATTAGAATGATGAAATAATAAATGTCAAGTTAGATGTTGTGTTTTAAAATTGCCACTATATGTTAGCATATCTCTATTTATCAGTTTTCAAATTTGTCAATTTGTAAATTAGTTTTTTTTAAACTTGAATAAACTCTCTTTTACTAAATTTTACTAAACTCAAATGTTTTGTTATTATTTCAAATTTGAATATGAAAAAACTTGATAGAATTTAAAACCAATGGAAAAAAAACTTGAATGCATCAAGTTCATATTCTACCCATGATTTTCAATGACTGCAAACTCTTCAACAAATTCGAAAAAAAAATCAAATTCCATTGACTTCTACATGACCTTCCAAGCTTTTAGATGCCAACATTGAAAAACATTGAGTTTTTCAGATTCTTTGCACGTAGCAACTATCGAACATTTGAGTTTTGGAAATTCAAATTTGGGAGTTTTGGTGCAAATAAAATTGAATCACAGCAAAAATTTGAATTCTAGCGTTGACAAATCACCCCCTTGTGCATTCGCTATATGTCTCTAAAAATAACTTGCTTCCTATAAATGATTTTTGGCCACCATAAATGAGAAGCCACAATTTATAAAAAATCCAGACATTTGGGTTATTCCTCAATGAGGAAATGTATATTTGTTTATTAAAGATGTCTAGGGAACAGCAGGGCTTTAAAAAAAATAAGCCAAGAATTGTTTAAATATTGCATCCTCTTGTTTACTAATAAGGCTCCTTTCTACATCCTACAACCAGTGATTAATCAGTGACTCATCTAAATAATCATTTAATGGCCAGTTATTGTGCAGCTACAGTATTTGGCTTGCTGTTCTCATTAAAACAATACAGCCATGGGTAAATGAATTTAAATGTAATTTGTTTAGGTGACTGAATAGGTAACGCTATACACATATATACTAGAGCAAAACAGAGCTGAGATACTGAATTCAGGAGCTAGGGTTCCGCAAGACAGTTGTATCCCCATCTTTCTACACACCAAATGATAACAATGACCAAATACAAGTCAATGAGAAAAACATATCTCCTAATTCAAATCCAGATTTTTCCCATAGACTTTAATGGGCATTTTACACGATAAACGATAAGGATTTCTTATCTTATCTGGCCCAGCGTATGGATGTTTTATATGGAAACGCCACCCAAACACAACTTGTGCTTTTTGAAAAGTAAACATAATTTAATGCAACTTTGCAATATACATCAATTAAAAAATATGCAGCCTTTTCATGATTTTTAATGTAATAATGGTTGGGACAATTACCTAAGCCTAGCCCTTTGTTCTCCAGCTGATCTAGCTAAATACTGTGAGACTCAAACAAAATGTAACAGTAATTAACAGCACTGCCTTCAGCCTGCATCCTCCAAATCCCTGCACACGAAATGTCAATAAGGAAAGAAACATCACAGTGCAATGATTGTAAATTATGTTGTTCCTACATGCTGTATTTTGTGAGTAATGTAGTTCCTGTAAGCTGCAAAGAAGTCAATGTTTTAGTCCCTCCTCCCCTGCCATGATTTAAAATAATGCAGAAAGAGAATTCTTTGCAGCCGGATTTCATCATATCAAATAACTCAGAAGGTGGTCGCACCTCCCAATTCAAAGTATTGTGCCCTTGGAAAATAATTGGGCAATGTGCAAAAGGTGGAATTAATGGAAATATAATTAAATCAAGATCGCAAATATTGTGATCTCAAGAGAACATCAATAAAACCCTGCACCATCCCCCCAGGATAAAATTAAGACTTAGCTTTTATTAATCACTTTAAAATTCTCAAATGTCATCTCTATGTTTATATAGGAATAAAACTAGATCAATAATTTGTCTCTATATTTTCTATTATTTTTTCTGTCCTCTATCCTTGGTTAAAGGGAAAGTAACACACAGTGCATTCCTTTATGGAGCAATAATTCTTTATTCACTCTAGTTTAATTCCAATATAAACGTAGAGATGATATTTGGGAATTTGAAAGGTGAGTAATAAAAGTTAAGTCTTAATTTTATCCTGGGATCCTTCAGTCTGTTCTGATTTTTTGGGGGGAATGCTGCAGGGTTTTATTGGAGTTCTTTAGAGATAACAAAATGTGCGATCTTAATTTCATTATATTTGGATTTAATCATATAAAAATGGTATAAAAATGGTATTTATTCATACTTTTTTGAAGGAACAGACTACAGTGATAGATATATTAGGGTTTTTCTGTGTTGTGTGGTGCTCTTTAACAAATATTGGTTGGAAGCCAGAGTTACCCTTTAATTTGCTATGTGAATGTACTGTAGATAGAAAATACATAGCTGACTATAGCCTATATATGTTTGTTTTTAGGTATTGGCTCTTATTTAAACACAATCTGAGCACTTGGAAGGAAACATAAGTCAGAAATTCATACTTAGCCCATCCCAAACCCAATTTGTTCTGGAACATTGCCATGGAACAGAACTGAGGAGTATAAATACAAGAAAACAATGTGCTAAATACTTAACATTGAATGTAAGTTACTTGTCAAGACTCAAGCCAGCTCAAAGGACAAGTATCCATTCCTTTAAAGATGAGGAGGTGGTCATGGTTTGTTTTAGAATTCAGTTTGAAAAACACTCCCATACATTCTAAAGACTGAATGTGAAACAGAGGAGAGAGAAAGAATTAATCTCTGAATGTAACTGAATAATAATTATTTTTAATATGTAGTTCAGCTTTTTTTTGTTACAAAATATGGCTAACTGACTAAATAATTGGACAGCACGAGTAAGAAGGAGTCATGCTGTTCTGACAGCAGTCATTGGAGTTACAATAGTCTGCAATGTAGTTTCCCTACATTGTCATCATATTACATTTCGAAATGTAAAAATACGTCCAAAAGTCCCTGTAGATATTTCAGAAAGTTTTAATACCAAATAGTGGAAGATTGCAACAGAATACAAATAATGAAGAAATCCTTAATCTGCTACATTTTTCATTATAGAGAGGGACATTCTGTTACCAAAGTTTTTTCTCAGTAATTAGACCACTATTGCTTATTTGTGAGTCACAATGCTGTTAGAGCAAGAGTTTACAGATTTACTTTCTAATCAATTGGTTGTACTGGCTGCAGTGAAACTGTTTAGAAAACCAGATTTTGAAATGAAACAGCAAAGTTGTCTGAGGGACCATCTGTTGTTTTGTTATTTGTGAGGAGATGAGTGGATCAAGATGGGATAATCGCTATTACAGATTGGGATCCTGGTCAAAATACAAGTCTCTCTCTTGCTATTTTCTGTTTCTCATTTTATTCTTCCAGTATTTTCTACACTGCATGTTGACAACTGTTTCTATAAACATGAGTTCCTTCCAATTACTCTAGCATCATGCACTTTGATGGATTTGTTTTTATAAATAGAACATTTTCCATTTAATTAACTTATGTAAAAGAAAATGTTAGCAAGTAGTAACAAATGACTTTATCCTCAAAGGAAATGTATAACCAATACATTTGTTTATCTTTACTAGCTGAATAATATTTTTCTCTTGCTTTAAATGTGAATGTCCAGCTAGCTGCCCAGGTCAGGCTTAGACATATACATCTAACCCAAAGCCATATAGCTCTTGTTGGGTCATTGTTAGAGGCACTGCAATGTGACAAAAGATTAAAGGCCACCCATTAGGAATAGATGCTTAGACAGTGAAAAGTGCAAAGGAACATTGCCAGGTGCTTTTGAGGATGTAGAGACAAGTTTATCTTTAGTCAATGTATATAGCAATAGATCATTTGTATTACAGCATTTAAAAGTGGCTTAATTTCATTGTACAAATTGCTTAAACTTAGTTTATTACTATAAACCCATGGCAGTAGTATGATAACATAAGTCATATAGGCATCTAGGGGCATATTTACTAAAGTGTGAATTTTATCTTTCTCCATCAATGTTCTGCTCAATTTGTCAGGCATATTTTCACAATACATTTCATAAAAATGGTAAGTACACTTTTGTGAAAGAAATGTGCCTGGTTTAAATTCTCTTTGAAATGAATTGTTCATAGATTTTCCACATACAATTGTAGTAGGAAAAATTTTCTAGAGAATTATCGCCATGAACAAATGATGTGGGATATTAGCACTGAGGAACATGGAAGCTTGAAAAGGGGCAAATTTCAAATGCCCCTCCCCCAAATAAATACAGTCCTGTAGATGTTGACTTGCTGAAGTTTTGCATTTGAGTACTTCACTGGATCTACTAGAAGGCCTATAAAGTGGAAATTTCCTACTACTGCTCATGCACGCAGCATAATTAACCTATTACCAAATTCCCTGTTTTCCTGCCTTTCCCTATGATGAACTCAATCAACGTAGGGGCTGGGGAGATTTCAAGGCATAAAATCATAGTACAGCATTCTTTTAATGTAATGAAATCCTTCCACCACTGCAAAGACTATTGCTGTGAATTATTGTATTCTGCAAAGGCAACAGGCTGTGACAAATAGAATGAGTAGGGTGGAACTAGCACTGGACAAAGTAAAATTAGTAGGCATTCATAAGGTGCACAGAGTGATAAAGGCAATGGTGTTTGTTTAATGTACTATATTGTGTGCTAGCAAAATTTGCTTCCTGGGGCTTTATTGAGGATAGCACTGGCACTCAGGAGCTGCAAACGGGACTAGTCCCTTTGTCAAGCATGCTATTTGGGGAGGGTGCCGATCCCTCCAGCAGTGGGCACTGAGCATTGAAGTTTTTTGGAGAGCTAAGGGTGTGTGCGATAAAGGTCGTTGGTTCGTTTGCTTTATTGAGGATAAGCATTGCAATGTGCTGCAGGATACCCTAAGTGGTGTAATTAGGATGCTGTACTATTGCTAATTGTGCAAAGAGGCTGTGTAATACCCTTCATGGGTACAGACCCATGCAAAGTAGCACTATGGCCCTAGGGACTGTTGCTCAGCTCTGTACTGTGTTTAGTGTCAGACTGGAGTAACCAGGGCCTTTGGGCAGGCAAAAGGGCCCAACAAGATTGGGGCCCACTAAGAGTTTTTCTGGTTTTCTGGTGCCAGTCCGATGCTGAGTATGATTTCTATTAAACTCAGACAACTAGAATAAGTAACCCAAAATTCCCACAATACACAACTTTTATTCCCCTAGCATCAAATTGCCTGAATACAGAATACCTTTCATTGTTCTTCATTTAATAAAATAAGAATTCATTGTATGTATCTATAATGCTGTAAGCTTGGTAATACTTTTTAACCTTTCTATGTCATACATCTAAAAGCAACCTTGGGTGTCACAGAAACTAAACGTCGGCGCTGCAAGAAAGGTCTGTTTTTCGTTCTGCTTGTCAAAAAATGTCTACTGTTGCTCATCTCAGATAACATTCCATATTTGGAATACATGGAATATTTATGAGTTACTGTAATAAAGATTTAATAATGAAGATACTCCCAAAATAAGCAAGTATTGCGTGTATATATCTCCTTTTATTGACAGAATTGTATGAATGTAGAATTTAAACCTGTATATTAAGTGATAGACAATATACTTTAGTTCATAAAAAGTAAGTCAAATTTAGTTGACTTAAGAGTATTTAAAACTGCACGTCTGACAGTAGTCCATCATTTAGAATGTTAATTTATTTACACCTTTTGTAAATATATTATGTATTTGTGCATTCATTCGTCTTGTGCTGTTACAATTCATTCAGCACACTCTCTATTTATTTATACATATTGTGCTGATTTCATATATTTACACATAAATCTATGTTCCTGCTATTGTTCATTCAACACACTCATTTACTACCCTTTCTATCACTGAACCCTTACAATTCTCAGGGGGTTATTCAGCATTGTTAGGTTCAACCGCTCATTACAACAATTTATAGGCAAACCAGGACTCGTTGGATTCCGCAGATGCTACACCAGGTTCTCCAGATGGTCATATCTACTGCTTTTACAAACATATTGTATCTGGCTTATCCCCTGCTATTGGCTTTAATTGTTACATCTTAGTATTACTATAGTATTATATATTTTTATTTTAGAATTTGCTAATTTGGAGTGCAAAAAAGTTGAGAGCCAGTGTAACCTGAAAAATAAATCCAGCATAAACCTAGCATTAACTATATACATGTAACAATGACCATCCCCTGTTAGTACCAAAACCAGCAGTATGCATAAGAGTGCATACAAGTGTGAGTTGGCAGTTCTTTGTGTAGTTTAAGGAAATGTGATACTTGGGGGCCCATTTACTTACTCACGAACGGGCCGAATGCGTCCGATTGCGTTTTTTTCGTAATGATCGGTATTTTGCAATTTTTTCTGAAAATTATCGCGACTTTTTCGTTACCAATACGATTTTTGCGGAAAAACGCGAGTTTTTCGTAGCCATTCTGAAAGTTGCGATTTTTTCGTAGCGTTAAAACTTGCGCAAAAAGTTGCGATTTTTTCGTAGTGTTAAAACTTGCGCAAAACGTCGCGCCTTTTAAGTTTTAATGCTACGAAAAAAGCGCAACTTTTCGCGCAAGTTTTAACGCTACGAAAAAAGCGCAACTTTTCGCGCAAATTTTAACGCTACGAAAAAAGCGCAACTTTCTGAATGGCTACGAAAAACTCACGTTTTTTCGCGCAAATCGTATTGGTAACGAAAAAGTCGCGATAATTTCCGAAAAGTCGTAAAGGCGCCGAAAAAATCGCAAAAAATACGAAAAAGTCGCAAAATGTTCGTTTTCCAATCGGAATTTTTCCAATTCGGATTCGAATTCGTGGGTTAGTAAATCAGCCCCTTGGTGTTCAGTGATATGTAAACCTTTTACATATGGCGTAAGGTATTAATAAATACATAATACATTAACACTACATAGCACAGTAATTAGAAGTGGGATGTATTGCATAGTATGATAAATACAAAGACATTTCTACATAATTTCTGAAGCTTCCAATTAATTTAATGTCATTTAAACCTATACACACATGAGGGAAACTTAATCACAATCAGTGGTTGTGTGTAAAGCTGTTGCTATTATTAATGTTTAAAAAGAAACAACACATTCTACAGCGATGTACATTAGAAATATTGTACACTAAAAGGATGTTTACAGCAAAACATGTAGATTACATACTGATTGCTAAATGATAAATGGGGTAAGGAGGATTTTGCTTATAAGGTTTCACAGAACTGGGCTTGTGCAAGTGCAAAAGGGGAAAACTGGAGAATGTGACTCCATTGCACCAAGTATACATACAAAATGCATGCAGATCACAGTTTTTTAGCAACAGTTCCAGAATCTCACTATAGCAATCTGATAGCACTGCAAATAACACTTATTCAAGGCTGGTTTTAATCCCAGGGCCATTTTGCATTTATAATACCTATACTTTGCACCTTATTTAGAAAAGTTCAAGCAACCAGCTTTTGGAGCAAGATGCTAGTGCAGGTGAGTGTAGAATAGAAAGTATGTACTTTAATAGTGTTAAAAGGCACACATAAATAAGCCCAATTGTTTCAGCCATGATACCTGGCAGTAATGTTGCAAATTGCTGAGGGATGCTGGGAAAAGCAGGTGAAACTAGTCAGAAACTCACAGTATGCATGTTGTTTGCAACTGGACAAAAATTCTGAGGAATGCGCAAATAAACTGCTAAACAGATGTGAAGAAAAATAAAGGCTATTTGTGAAACATAAATATTCATAATTTTGTGAATTTATGTAGAAGAGTGATGGTTTCCCTTTAACAAATACTGCACTAGGATCTAAACTTTTCCCAGTGTGTTACAGAACACCTTGCCAGTTTTAACCGCAAATATAAATCATCAAGAGTAGTCCTACAGCCCCCTGGTTGGTGGAAGAATATACGTATCATTTCATTGCACATATTATGGAAAATGGGGACACCGAGAATAAATCTCTTAATCTCCTTCACCTGCAGTCCCTGGGCAAATGTAAACTGCTCTCATAAAGACCTGACTGTTCAAATAAATACTCCAGTGCTGTGTTTGCTATTTCTCCAAATGTAACTCAACTTCAAACTATGCTATAATTCCAAAGTAATGAAACCTAACTCCCAGTTACTATATACTAGTCCAATGTACCAAATATAAATCATTGTTAAAGGCACAGTTTACTTTTAATATTAGAACCAGTCAGTGCGTTTCACATTTTTACTCTTACCATATGTATTTTTCATTAGCAACTAACACAGGTACAGAATACAACAGATACAGTAGCTCTATAGATTACATTATATCCAGTAGGTCAGAAAAATACATTGATATTCCACATTGGAATAGGATATTTTGTAAATGAATCTTATTCCTTAAGGTATGAAATTACATAGAAACAATATTTGGCGCCTGCACCAGTTGGGGTACTAGTGGAATACCTACACAGTGGTAGGGTTTTAGGCAGAAAAGTCCATGAGGGAAGTTTGCAGGCACCTAATGGGGAGTCAGGAGGGCAGCCTCTGGATCTTAAGACCTATGGCAGGTAGAGGGTTTTTTATGCATTTATAATCCACAGGTGTACTGTCAGATATACCTGTATCCATTGACCATAATTGTAAATTGCAGTATAGGTATATAGAGTATATAAATATTTTGGGCATTCATTTCACCCCACAATGATGTTCTGCATAGTGGATAACAACACATTGGTATATATATGGGCAGAATATTTTAATATAAAGTAAATATTAAGTTCTGTGGGACCACTTTGTATTTTGACAGACAGTAAGGGTAAACGTGCAGTTGACTATACAGGAACTGTAAATAAAAAAAGATTTATATGTAATGATATAATTATTTTGTACTCTGGAAAAATAACAGTATAGCTAGGTAATAAAGATTGTCCCTTCACCCCACTGTATAGATGTGTGTTCTTTTTCTTTCTTTTATAAATGGCCCTCTCAGCCAGTTAAGAAACCCACAACCTCATGCATAGGTTGGGATTAAGGATCCATCATAAATGGAATAGAGCAGGGATCCCCAAACTTTTATACCCGTAAGCCACATTCAAATGGCCACCAAGTCAGGAATTCAAAAATAAGCACCTGCTTTGAGGCCACTGGGAGCAACATCCAAGGGGTTGGTGTGCAACATGTTACTCCTGAGTCACTGGTTGGGGAACACTGGATTAGAAGGATCTTGACAAGTTGCATAATAGCACATAGACAATGTTCTTCCCTGAGAGAAACACAGCAATCATCATAGTAAAAGTTACACTTTGCTGCATTGAGCACATATCACTTTAGAATGATTGAATCATCATTGTTGTGGTGATGATGATGGTTTTAGAGCATTAATCACACAATTTATGAAGCCATTGATCATCATAATCTCACTTAACCAGAACTGAAAGCAATAAGTGACAGGGAAAGTTGTGTAGCTCTATAGATACAATGCTAGACAGCATGACAGGTGTCATTAGGGAACTACTCTACACTGCAATCTCTTTGGTGGAGCACAAAGTTGCTCTTACTAGCTCACAGATCCTGGAGTGTGCTATATAATGAGGTACCTACCATTACCTTAGCCTTCTCCTTACTGGGGTCTCCTGCCCTCAGGCCTTCCAGCACATATCCTCTCTCTACGGCATGGAGTACAAAGGGACAGAACCACATTCCTCCTCCTTTTTATAGACTAGTGAACAACATCTTTCCATAATATCCCTTTGCCAAATTGGAACACCACTTTCCAATAGGGCATTTCTTTGTTGTTATTATGTTGTGGTGTGGTTTATAAAAAATGGTTCACCTAGGAAACCCAAATAACCCTAATGAACAGTTATGTTAAGAGAGGGCTTTTGCCCAGGGCCACTAGCAAAAAAAAGGAGTAAAACAGATAAAAGTTCAAACAAACTATAATACATAACAATTCTTAGATATATTTACTATTTTAGGGGTGTTCCACTGACTACTCTCTTAGGGTGAAGACACACAAAGCAACTAGTAGCAGCTACTTGTCGGGGCTACAAAGAAAGAAAATGTTGAGGATTTACTGATAACATGTCTCTACGTGTGTTTTAGCAGAGGCAATTCTCAGTATTGTCAATGGCAGGGTATTTTCTGGCATTTAACTGCTGTAACAAGTATCTGCTACTAATAGCTCTGTGTGTCTTCACCCTAACTCTTATTATATTGCAACTCACAGCATCCCTATAACAACCAAAGGTTCTACCTTAAAATATGTCAGTGGGCCCATTCTGAAACCATGCTTATTCAGCTCAGTAAATGACCATAGAATGATAATGTGGAAGCAGAGGCAGAAGGTCACAGTTTCACACACACATGCACTCTCCCCTCCAAACCTCATTGTATATCTTCTGGGCTGATTTGATTATAGCCTTAAGTTTAATAGTCATTGTATTCCTCATTCTCTTCTTGTAAATGGAGAACAGATGTTTTCATCAGCATTTCAGCCAAAAAGGGATAAAAATATACTCTTTCATTCCTTTCCTCTGTTTGTTTTATTTAGGCATTAATGGGCAAAGCTTTCTGTTGGCACAGAAGTCCAAATGGGAATTATGCTATACAAGTCTAAAAATACTGCTGCTATATTTATACTGAAGTTTGGGTAGTAGGAATTTTGAGAATATCTGCTTTTTAGCACTAAAACAGGTAATTATCAGAACATTGCTAACCGAAGGGAATGGTATATATAGAGCCACTTAGAAGTAAACCTCTAAAAGTACTTGTTTCAAAAATACTACATACTGTACATTTCCCTGGTCTCATTTAATGGACAGACATAATCATCATCATCATTTATTTATATAGCACCAGCAAATTATGCAGCGCTTCACAATAAAGTATGAATGAATCCGAATACAAAAAAATGTATTTTTTCCAAGTTTTTGCACTGTGCTTATTTTCGCAGAATTTGCGCAACTTTTTCGTACTGTTCGTCAAAATTTACGCAAGAAAATCGTATTGTTGCGCCGAGTACGAAAGTTTCGGATTCATTCAAGCTTCGTTATTGTTCCTTGGGCCAGGCTGGAGCTGCACAGTGCCATTGATTCCCATGGGAGGCTTACAAAATCATGCACAGAAGGATCAAAGTCAGAAAGGTTTTCCCACCGTTTACGATCATTCAGATACGAAAATTTTGTGACTTTCTGATCGCCAATACAATATTATTGTGACTATTACGATTTTTTCGTAAGCATTTTTCTGACATTTCTGATCATCAGAAATCTTGTATCTAATCCGAATTTTACCCATTTCGGGATTCAAACTCATACTTTGATGAATCTGCCCCAGGGGTCATTTATAAATCCTGGGCATATTTGTACCTGTGTAATAACCAATGGCAACAGTCAGATGTTTGCTTTAATACACACACTTATTAAATACAATTCAATGCTTTCTTTGTAAAATCACTCGAAAAAGGTTCTCATAGCGATTCGTAGCGATAAGTAGTATTGTTGGTTTAGGTACTGGCGATTTATATTCTTCTCTATTTAGAGACTAAATGAGCAACTTGTCGCTGGAACTTGCTTTTTAAAAATCACAGTGTCTAATCTCTCTGCTGGATATTAGCCTAAACTGGAGAGCTGCTAAACAACAAGCTAAATAACTGAAAATACACAAAAAAAAATAAAAAATTGCAACTGTCTCACAATATCAATGTCTACATCATACTTAAAGTTTGTTGAAAGTTGAACAACCCCTTTAACAGGCTTACATACAGTATGTAGGGACCCTTAGGGTTAAGCTCCCCTATGGCTTTAATTCCCTACCTCTTCCTGATTGCACTGTTACTGGGCAAAGCCCTTTGTATCAGTGTACAGTTATACCTTATACTTTATTGGTCAATGTGGTTATTCACACCCCTTGCAGCCCCATACAGTGTCTAGCAAGGAGGTGTGGCTTCCACTTTGGCTGCCTTCTGAATCCCCAAGAACAGCTCCACTGAGCCTGGGATCAGAAATAGGCCCCAGTAAAGCCAAGCCATAGCCCCAGAGTTAACATCCACTCTGGTGAGTGGATGAGGACTATCAAGAATTGCAGAAATTGTTATAGCACTCTCTAGGATAGTAAGGCAGTTAGATCTAGATAGCAAGGGCAGTTCAGGCCTCAACTAGAAGGACAGCTGGAAGTACCCTTCCATCCGGCAATGTTGCCTTAGCTTAGGGCCACGGATAAGTGACAGGATACAGGTTAGTCTAAACCCTGATCCATGCCCAGCTGTAGGACCCACAAAAGTTAAAGGTTGCTTTACCCTGCCCAGTCTCCTTTCAGAGGTGAGATAAACCGATGGCATCCTCCCTTACTATACTTAAAGGTGTCTGCTATTTCTACTTTGTTTATGTGAGTATTGACTTTTCCCTGCACCATTACATCTTGTCTTGGACAATAAAGAGTTACAGTTTGATTGCAAGAGCTCCTGGCGTCCATCTTACTTTAATCTGAGCTATTACACTACACAGTGGCAGTGGGAGTTTAATAACATTATCCAGCTATTTCCTTCCATATAGTAAAGGCCCATTCCAGGGAAAGAGGGTCGCATGTGACCCATGCTCTAAATCCTAACACTAGCCTGGGTTTTGTCCAAATATAGCCAAACAAATGTTATACATATATTGATATAGAACAATATAAACATATAGAAAATCATATTGCTCGTATTTTTCCACATTTACAATAATATTTCCACTGGAGAATGTTGTTTCTAAATACTTTTGTACAAAAACATATTACATTCGCTAATAAAAATAAGGGAATTTATCTAAATTGTGCATATTTTTTCCATTAATTACTTTTACTACATTCCTCCAATACACAGTAGCTTTATTAAAGAGCATGTTTAACAACAGTGGGTTCACTTTAAAATGGATTGCCATGGGACATGCAATAGAGTTAGACTGATGCCCTGGATAGGCAGAAGAGCTGAATCTTGAACTAAGCAGCAAGATATATCAACATTCATTTACCAAAATTTCCACTGGAGAATGTTGTTTCTAAATACTTTTGTAGAAAAACGTATATTAAATTTGCTAATAAATATAAGGGAATTTATCTAAATTGTGCATATTTTTGTCCATAAATTACTTTTACTACATTCCTCCAATACACAGTAGCTTTATTAAAGAGCATCTTTAACAACACTGGGTTCACTTTAAAATGGATTGCCATTTGACATGCAATAGAGTTAGACTGATGCCCTGGATAGGCAGAAGAGCTGAATCATGAACTAAGCAGCAGATGTATCAAACTGCACCAGCCTGCAACAAGCGCTTCCTTCTTCCTTCTGTCAGCAAAATCCCTGGGCTGACGCATGGGCAGTAGAGTGAAGAGCCGACTTTTTGGTTAAAGTTCAGCTTTTCACTCTACTGCTCATGCGCAAGCATGTGAAACAGGAAGAGGAGATGCTCGCAGCTACCCCGGGCTGGTGTGGTGTTCTCATAACAGGGGCACCAGCCTGGGTTAAAAGGTCTAACATTTTGGCACCCCAAGTGACTTAGCCTTTCCTTCTCCTTTAATTTACACAATAAGCTGAATAAATCAATTAGTGAAATTCCTCTTATGGCATATCTTAGGTATGGGATCTCTTATTTGGAATCCCAATAGCCACAAATACCCATATAATTGGAAGGTCATTAGCCATCGAGTTTATTTTAAGCAAACAATTCTATAGTAAAATTAGTAAAAAAAGGAATTACACACTACACTACAGACTGTCCCCTTTCAGATTAATATAATGGCACACCACTTCTTGAATTTTGGTTCCAAGAAAACTTATACAGTATGTCTACTTTTAATGGCTCACATAACATTCTGAATAAATACATTAATGGACCAGGAAAGGCTAAGTCACTTGGGGGTGCCAAAATGTTAGGCACCCCCAAGTGACTTTAATCGCTTACCTCGTACCCCGGGCTGGTGCCCCTGTTAGGAGAAAACAGCACCCGGGTACCTGGAGCGATGCGCTTCCTGCTTCGATTTGCCGGGACCCCACGACTGTCGCATGCGCAGTAAGGAGGAAGCGCTGCAGCTACCCCGGGCTGGGGCTGTTCTCTCCGTACAGGGACACCAGCCTGGGGTAAAAGGTAAGCGATTTAAGTCACTTAGGGGTGCCTAACATTTTGGCACCCCCAAGTGACTTTGCCTTTCCTTGTCCTTTAACAGGAACCACCCTCTCATTTCTAACAGTGGAAGTGGGTGACAGCAAAAACATCCTGCTGTGGACAGCTTTGTAATTTGAGTGACTGCACACGGGCCGACACAGAGAATCAGCCCCATGTGGCATTAGTCTTAGGTAATAAAATATATATATGATGGGACGGCAAGCATAACTGATTACAAAACAAGAGATAAGGAGGTGATACAGGATTTAAAAATAGATCTAATATAGTGTACAAAGAGAAGGCAGTGAAATCTAAATGATAATTAATTTTCTAAGAACATAAGATGCCCCTAAGCCAAAAGATGTAGGGACTAGGAGGATTTAATATCATGTAGCTACTGCCTTGTTCTCAGCCTAAGCAAAATTCTGTCTGGAATTTTGGTGCTCCTGTAGGAATCCTCAGATTCTCTTATTAATTAATTTCCCTTTCTTCTCCCAGCCTAATTAAGTTCATTTTACCCTCACATTATCATATATGCATTGTTATTCAACTTTCTCCTCCATACATTCTACCTATTTTTAACTTGAATTGTACTAGTGACATTTAACCTAGCTAACCATTGTAACCCAAAGTGGTAAATCTCTGTTATATTTTTAGATGATGTTGTGGCTGAGTAACCCCTTCCTTCTCTGGCATAAGGGAAGAACATACTGAGTAAAGTTGCTTTAGGTAAGCCCACACTTTGGAAACACAAGCGCAAACAGGAAATTCTACACAGCTGTTGCCTTAAGAAACAATGGAGCATCTGATAAATGCAAAGATGATTTGCTACCGTTTGTTCCCTCTAGCTCATAGCAGAATAGAGCTTTTCCATGTTTTCTGCATTATAAATAACCTTTTTGTTCTTGAATTGTTATGCATCTAGCTCCCATGATACTTCCAAGCAATCTGAAAAAACATACAGGCACCCATCTGCTTGGAGCTAAACATGGAAGATTCTATTTGGCTAGAAAGGAAAAAAAATGGGGATCAGCAAAGCCTCTTTAATACACAAAGGGAAAAAAGATTTATCAACATGATGCATGATTGCCCAGGTACTGTTTCTGTCATTGCACAAGCTTCCCACAGATGTTATAGGTAAAGCAAGTCAAGAGTTATCAACCACGCTTGAAATTTCTCAACAAAGGAAATTCACAGTGATGTGCCCAATGGTTTGAATGGTCTGAACCTTCAGTAAGAATATGAGAAAAAAAGTCATAGATAAAAAAAAAAATTGGTTTACAAAGGCAGTTTTTTTTCTCAAAAGTAAAAAAAAAACATTTAATTTAAAATCAGCCATAGAAATTTCCCATGAATGATGTTCAGTGTGTAACAGATATCAGGGCTCATGTACAGTACGTCCCCTAATGCAGCTGTGGTCCCTACTAGAGTACTACTATGTGTCGGGTACCCCCAGTGGTCAGGTGGTCAGGACTAGAATCTACTTCATCTCCCAACGATGCGGGTAACCTGCTGGTACCTGAGCCGCTGCAAGAGGGTGGCCATTTAGGGCATAACAAATTAAAATCTACTTTTCACAATGTAAAAACGATTGGTGTGTGATATCACTTAAGGTTTATGTGACGTCACTTCTACTGGACAGGACTCATTGAGATTGATACGCCGATCAGCCAATCTGTGATTGCCGCAGCATAGCCCTGCCCTGTGATGTCACTTCCCCGCCCCAGTAATGACTATAGCTGTCCCCTGTGATGTCACTGTCCGTCCCCTGCCCAGACACTACTTGTCCCCTGCTGGCAGAGGTGGTAACCCTGCTGGGGAACTGGGATTTATAGCGCAGTGCCTCCACCTAGTGGGCACTGAGGAGCACACCTCAGGGGAATTTCTCGCAGCTTGCCAGCCCTGTGGTTTTGGCTCCAAACCCTGTCTCTCTCTGGGTCCTCCTCTTTTTCATGAGGTGCACCGGGGCCCCCAGCCAATCGGCTTTCTCATTAGCTTGTAACCAGGCTGGATGATGTCACAAACAGAAAAAACAGGGGGAAAGGCTATCTGATCCCCTAGACATACTTTTCTCAATTCCCTAAATAATTATCAGTTATATGTTCATGCTGTCTTTTAAAACTTTTATTTTAATCTTAGAGGAATTTGGGAAGGGCCCTAATCTTCCCCCACTTAGGATCATATATGTGGAAAGTACTCAAGCAGTATGGATATTTCTGTGTAAAAACAGTATACATGTATGGGAAGTTGGGAACCTAATCCAGAAACCTTATTTCCAGAAAGCTTTGACTTTGGAATAGGCCATCTCCCATAAACCCCATTTTAAGCAATTAATCCTAATTTTTAAGAATGTTTTCTCTTTTCTCTGTTATAGTAAAATGGTACCTTTTTTGCCTTTTTACTTCCATGGATCCATAGAGGTGTTAAAACAATCCTAGTGGATTTATTTAGTGTTTTTAGTGTTATTTCTTTAATGATTTTTAACAGACTTATGGTAAAGTGACCTAAATTATGTAAAGGTCCCTTATATGGAAAACCCCAGGTCCCAAACAGTCTGGATAATAGATCCTATACCTGTATAACTAATAGCACTATGGAAAAATAAAGGTAGCATTTCTAATATTTTATTGATTAGGTGCCAGCATATTAAAAACATT
Organism: Xenopus tropicalis; assembly: GCF_000004195.4. NCBI lineage: Eukaryota > Metazoa > Chordata > Amphibia > Anura > Pipidae > Xenopus > Xenopus tropicalis. Next base: position 65,613,530 of record NC_030684.2, on the reverse strand, counting down.
TTACAAAACTGTGAGACAACCATGGATTATCTAAATAATGGTTATAAAGTACAACTCTGAATTGCAGCTATTTGGGAATGAATGATTACCAGAAAGCCTAAACCTATCTGGTAATCATAAGTTATATCATTAGTAAACAATGTCCAAGCATGCTTACAATGGAGTCACTTTTGGTGCTTAGAATCCATGTGTGGCAAGATGTAGTCAGAAGGAATTAGGCATGGATTTAAGAAGGCTATAGGCCAATATACTACATGAAAGAAAAGTGACAGAGAGGCTTGGACTGGGCTGACAAGACACTGGCAAAATGCACAGTGGCTCTGCCAACCCAGGACCGCTCTCTACAATGGAAACTACTGGTGCTCCCTACCGACCTCCCCCTGATAAGTATAAGTAGTATAAGGTTCACCTCACTTTTTTGCATATGCCAGCTTTAGGGGGAGATTTACTAATCCACGAACGCTCCGAGCGTATTTTCCGTGACTTTTTTGTACCTTGCGGGACTTTTCGTATTGTCGCCGAGTACGAAAGTTTCGGATTCATTCAAGCTTCGTTATCGTGACTTTCCTTGGGCCAGGCTGGAGCTGCACAGTGCCATTGATTCCTATGGGAGGCTTCCAAAATCATGCACAGAAGGATCAAAGTCGGAAAGGTTTTCCTGCATTTTACGATCGTTCGGTACGAAAATTTCATGACTTTCGGATCGCCAATACGATATTATCGTGACTAATACGATTTTTTCGCAAGCATATTCGTGATATTTGCGATCTTAAGAAATTATCGTATCCAATCCAAATTTATCCCATTCGGAATTCGAACTCGTGTTTTCATGAATGTGCCCCTTAGAGTACAGGTATGGGACCTGTTATCCATAATGCTCAGGACCTGGGGTTTTCCGTACAAGGGATATTTTTGTAATTTTTCTCCATACCTCAAGTGTGCTAAAAAAATATTTAAACATTAATTAAATCCAATAGCATTGTTTTGGAAAAAAATAATCATTTTTTAAAAAATTTAATTATTTGATTAAAATGGAGTCTACGGGAGATGGGCTTTTGTAATTCAGGGCTTTCTGGATAACGGGTTTCCAGATAACAGATCCTATACCTGTATACTAAAACAAAACCAGTTATTAGGGATTATTATTATTACTTATGGATTAGTAATCTATAGCAACCAATCAGCAGGTAGCATCTATTGGTCACATTAAAAGCAGACATTTTATTGGTTTCTACGGGTTACTGCACCTGGGAAAATTTAGTGCCTATTTGTAAATATGGGTGTAAGGGTTTAAAATCAACTGCAGCACTGAGGAAATCAAAAGAAAAAATAAAACCAGACAGCTATACAGCTGGCATGGTGGAACTGCACATACCCAGAGTCTCTTTGACTGCTAAGTTAATAAGAGCTAATTTTGTTTTTATGGCTATCTCTTCAGCTACTGTCATGTTTTCAGTTCAAGGAGAGGGCATCACTCCAGATGCTTCCTTTCAGCCCCCTCAATGATAACTGGAAATGAACCTTACTCACCAAAAGAAGTAGATTCATCCTCCAATACACATCGCTGACATGCCTTCATTTTATTTTTCCATAAAGTGTCTCTGATTCTGACACTGATTGGTATATTAATATTAGGAAGAAATGTGCTGATTCGAGGGTGAGCGAGAATCGCATCTGATACATCACTAACATGAGTATGGGTCTCAATGTGCCTGATTTCTGAATCTATAAGTGTAAATGACTTCATGTGAAGAATTCAAAGCAACCACAGTGTTATTTTATGGCCACTAAACAGACAGGGCCAAAACCGATAAAGCCACAGAAATAACATTTTCAGAAAATTCCAATGAGACAGAGCTGGGGCAGGTTAGGCTAAAAGCAGTCTTTATCCAGTGGTGGAACACTAGTGGAAAATAAATTTTCTCTGATCACTAACATTGCATTCCGCCACTAATTGTAAACTAAACACCCATAGAACTATGGATTTTACAAATAGAAGGGCAGGGCTAGAGCTGGAGGTGGAACCTGACAGTTCGAAGCAAAAGCCCTAGAGAAATGGACAAAGAAATTATTGCACTTTAAAGGAACAAAAACACTAAAACATTAAAATGTTTGTATGCCTTTAATTATAATGTACTGTTACCCTGCACTGGTACAAATGTTATGTTTGCTTCGGAAACACTTGTATAGTTTATATAGATCAGCTACTGTGTAACATGCGATGGTCATTCAAGGTGAAATTGGGCTGTAGGACACACGTTTAGAGAGCAGGTAGCCAAGCTGTGTAGAATACATTCAGTTTAGCTTTTATACAGGAAGACCAACAGGTGTAAAATGGCATACATGGCTCTCTACAGAACTATACACTGAAAACCTCTTTTCTTTCTCATGATTGCCAAGAAATACTGTGGACCTTAATAAATTGCATGTTTGATGTAGCCCTAAAAAGCACACATACATGTTAGGTCACATCAATGAATGGACAGAGTTCTGTCTTTTACTCCCACACATCTTCCTGTTACAGTTAGAGCTGCATTATTTCCTGTCAGGTGATCTCTGAGGGAGCGCACAGCCCATCACTAAATGGTTCCTTAGGAGCATACAAATAGAATAGTATTAATTATCGTATCATCCCTTTGTAAATGACATAATGGGCCCGATTCACTAAAGTCCGAAATAAGGAGTGCTATTTATAGCATGCGTTAAAAATCTTATCACTTCTTATTTTTCGCTCGATTCACTAAAAGGACACTTGTCATAATTAAGAAGCGATGTTCTTGGTGGTATTTATCTTGCAACGACATATTTTCAAGCAACGTGCTGCGTAATATGTTGTGTGCTGCGTAATATATTGCTTGAAAATATGTCGTCGCAAGATAAATAACGCCAAGAACATCGCTTCTTAAACTGAAACTGCCATGAAAATTAAATAGTGCCTGAAAACAATGTATAGTACTGGGGACTACAGGATAATACTGTACTTTCACTTATTAGGGTTCATGTACATCTAAATGCTAAATGTACAGTTGCGGACCCCCTTATTTGCCTGCAGTCAGTTGTGATTAAAAACAATTTCATTAAAGGTATGTGTATCAAAATGTATTCCATGCACTTTTGTATAGTTGTCCTTAGCGCCACTTCATTAGAATTCTGGAGGGAAATGGTGCATTGTGGGAAAAAATATAGAAATTATGCTTGAAATTGTACTTTGCTCACGGCACTTGCAGACGTACGTAAGATCTATTATCTGAAAATACGTGGGTTTATTTTACTCCTGTGCCAGATCACTGTTTACACTTACTTTGAATAAATATTTTAGTACCATGTTTTGTGTCAAGCACTGACCAGTTGTTTGCTCTAAGCTTTCAGTACTATTACTAAGTAAGTTTTCAGACAGCACATTCCATGCAGTCCTATAGAAACAGCATAAGGGAGTTAAGAGAGATGTGCAGATTCATAAATAATTACTGAATGTCTAGGCCTTATAAGATATACAAAGCATGGTTAGAGGAGGTGCAGCCCCTTTCACTGCATTTATCCAAAGTTAGAGACTGCTGACTTTGTATGAACTAGTTTATCTGCAGGCTTGTTACAATTCTGGTTCATTTAACATGCAACGGCAAAGTTGAAGAAACATGAGCCCTGTGGCGTTGCACCTAGCACCCTAAAGCCGAACTTTTTGACTCCTAATATTAATAATAACACAAAGGGACAGTCTCTCTAATGCATGGTGAAAATGCTTGGCCGCCTGGCATTGACCCCAACTACCAACCATCTTGGCTGGCCTTTCTGTGCATTTGTCTACCATGTGCTTCTGCAGCACCTTATCTTAGGACAATTTGCTCTTAAACTAGCCTCCTTTACTTGTCCTGGGTTCTGTACCTTAGCTCTCGAAATCATGAGGGAAACTGAAGAAACTAAAACCCAGACATTACTGTTGGAGGGGTAACATAATCATGTGTTTCCCGTGGTACTTCTCTTATCACTTCCATACAGGATTTCTACCTCCAGTGGGGCTGCCCTAAGCTTCTTTTATATGTCTTTGCCAGGGGAACACTCAGGGGGCCAATTACTAACGCTCTGATTTTTTTTTCCGATTTGGATTTTTTAGCAATAAAAGTTGCAGAAAAAAAGTTGATTCTATATATCATATAGTCATATCATGTAGTCAATGGCAGATGTCTCTTTTCTTCCCTGGAGGATCTTTCTTTGGTTCAAACCTTTAGAGGTTTGTATGCTGTTTTTTTGTACAACAATTCAAAAAAGTAGAGGTTTTGGTGCGACAAGTCAAAAAATGTGGAGTTTTCCCTCATGGACTTTTTTCAGTTCAGACTTTTTAGTAAATGACATTCGTGGAAATGAGTTTGAGGAAAAAAATGAGAAATGTTAGTTTAAGTAAATCTACTTCTCAGTTAAAAGGTATATTTTACATCCCTTTTTTTCGCTAGGTGGAAGTAACATATGAGGCACACATTAGGTATGGAATTCCATATTACAATGTCCCTAAAACCCTAAAACAATGCATTATTCTAGACTTGGCCAGGCAAAACCCCAGAGCCACTGGGCCTTCAGGATTAAGTGTTCTGTTGTTGTATTTAATGAAGCCATATAGGAGGCTCTGCCCTCTTACCAGAGGAAATATGATGCCTTTTGAAATGCCTTGGACAGTTCCGTCAATTTTTTAAGCCATCAAATGGAAACTAAATCTAAACCAGTCACCTGAGAACTCTGGACAAATTTGTCAATCTTTTATATCTGACCTTGTGGTTGTTGTTGAAACCAAAAGCCAGCCACATTTGTTTTCACTGGTCTAGTTCAGCTTTACCTTTTCCAGAGTGTATTTAAATATGTCTAAAGAGTATTTAAATATGTAGAAATGTTAAAATAGATATTTAGAACTTTGCAGATAATCAGTGCATGCAGAACAACCAATACCATTGTGTTTTAGTAAACATTTCTGTGAAGTGATTATGACCCTTGTTATGATTACCCTTGTTAAATGGGATGCATTTTCCTTGGGATTTATATTTTAATAGTCCTGTTCCTTTAAATAGCTAAAAGTAAGAACTTTGTTGGAAGAGAACACTTTAAAATACTTATGATGTTTAATGATAGACAAAAAGCATTGATTTATAAGATCAGAATGCTTAGATTGCATGAGAATCCTTACTTTCTACTTTGTCTAAGTCTTTTCACAGTTGTAGCAAAGACCAGCAGCGCTGAATGTCCTTTTGAGGTCACTTTCTTTAACATTGTTACTGGGATTCCTGCTACGGATCTAGATGTTTCCAAGGAAAATAAAAGTATTGCAGCCAAGTCTCATGAATAGTGCACAAAGTAAGCTTAAATGTGGTTTACTATGTACAGAAAGTGGCTATTAATTCATTTTTAGGGTGTAAATAGCTGCAATTAGTTAAACTCTGAAAAACATAAAATGGTCAGTTGCCAACAGAGGCAAGTTTTATGTGTCATTTTAGAAGAAATAAGTAAAAAAGAATTAAGATACTTATTAGCAAACAGCTTACAGCATAAAAGAAAGCAAAGTAGTGATGTCAAAATGGATCCTGTTCAATGAATTTCATTAGTATTTTAGTACCTAGGTTACATTTGGAGTAATTTTTGCCAGAAAAAACTAAATGTACATATTCCTGTACGGTGTATCTTGTCGCTCATTATCTGTAGCTATGGCAAGAACTAAATGTAGATATTCCTGTACGGTGTATCTTGTCACTCATTATCTGTAGCTATGGCAAGAACTAAATGTAGATATTCCTGTACGGTGTATCTTGTCACTCATTATCTGTAGCTATGGCAAGAACTAAATGTAGATATTCCTGTACGGTGTATCTTGTCACTCATTATCTGTAGCTATGGCAAGAACTAAATGTAGATATTCCTGTATGGTGTATCTTGTCACTCATTATCTGTAGCTATGGCAAGAACTAAATGTAGATATTCCTGTATGGTGTATCTTGTCACTCATTATCTGTAGCTATGGCAAGAACTAAATGTAGATATTCCTGTACGGTGTATCTTGTCACTCATTATCTGTAGCTATGGCAAGAACTAAATGTAGATATTCCTGTACAGTGTATCTTGTCACTCATTATCTGTAGCTATGGCAAGAACTAAATGTAGATATTCCTGTACGGTGTATCTTATCACTTATTATCTGTAGCTATGGCAAGAACTAAATGTAGATATTGCTGTATGGTGTATCTTGTCGCTTATTCTTGTCTTTTATTCTCTGTAGCTATTGCAAGAACTAAATGTAGATATTGCTGTATGGTATGTCTTGTCGCTCATTCTCTGTAGCTATGGCAAGGCCCCCAATACCTTTTACAGAACTAGGGTAATTTTTTTTTTTAATCCACATTCCTTTGAACAGTGAGTGTGGCAACACTGCGATGAAGGAAGGAGGTTAAAGAAGAACTAAACCATAAAAATAAATATGGCTAGAAATGCCATATTTTATATACTAAACTGCTTGCACCAGCCTAAAGGTTCAGCATCTCTATAGTTGCAATAATCCAGGCCTTCAAAGTTGTCACAGGAGCTCTCCATCTTGGATTTTGTTAGAAATGTCAGAGACACACACATACACAGTCAGCTCTGGGCAGCTGTTAGGAAGCTAAGCTTAGGGGTTGTTGCAAATTATGAAGCAAAAAATGAGGTTCCTCTGTCATATAAGCTGATGCTACAGGGCTAATTACATTTTTGTGCTAATTGCACTGCATTCAGAGACACCATGTATTATTTAACAATCAACCTTATTTTGTGACATTCTATATATTTACAGTATATTGTGAGTCGGTCCCTAAGCTCAGTAAGTGACAGCAGCACAGAGCATGTGCAGAAAATCAGCAGAAAAGAAGTTGGGGAGCTACTGGGGCATCTTTGGAGGCACAGATCTTCCCTGCTAAAGGGCTGTAGTTGGCTTGGATGGCACAGAGGCCCAAAACATAATGTACAACATTTCTGCTTTGGTTAAGCTTTAGTTCCCCTTTAACTTATTTTTGCATAGTTCATGCTGCTTTTATGTGTAGAGATGTGGCAAAATAGCATCCCTACAAAAGCTGTGTCCCCACAATTAAGAGTCCCCAATATTTAGGGACATTGAGAAAATAACCTGAAAGAAATTTACCTTGGGATTAAGAGGGAAAAAAAGATTAAGGCAGTGAGGTTAGGGTTCACTAAGACCATTATTCCTCTCTTTATGTGGTAGCTTCAGTATAACAGTCAGGGGTATAGAAACAGATATATAGGTCCTGATGCTAACTTTTTCTTCCCCAAACAGCTATGTCACCAGTGTCCATCACACAGGGTCGGATTGGGCAACCAGGAAAAATCTCGGTGGGCCCCGGTGGCCTGGACCCAACCCTTGCCGGTGCTCCCTCTGCAAGACACCTGAAGCGTTAAATTTACCCCCCAAGTCCGACCCTGCCACCACAATCTTGTAGCAAGTCAGGGTACTATCTTCAAAGAGGCTGCTAGTGTTTCCTGTGTCAGCATGGGTTTCCTTCTACACTTACACTCCAAAAACATACAAGCAGGTTAACTGTTTCTTGATAAAACTGGCACTACTGTGTGAACGTGATCTGAACCTTGTACTGCAAGATCCACTTGGGCAGGAAATTACATATAATCTATGTAAAGCACCTCAGAAATGTGTTGGTGCTATATAAATACCAGGATAAAATACATTTCTTTTAATTTTATAGTGCTTTACAGAGATTATTTATCCTTCACTGCATAAGAAGATCTTACAATTTAAGGTCCCAGTCACATTTGCACAGTAGGGTCAATTTTATCAGGAACCTATTAACTAGATTGTATGTTTTTGTAGTGTAGGCAGGGTTGTTATCGGGGGGGGGCACAGCGGGTCAGTTGTCCCAAGTCCTGTGGGTTTTGGGTCTATCAGTGAGCTGCAGACTTCAGAAGGAAGCTCCGGTGCCTGAATTTTTTTCTCCTATACAGCGTTCTTTACTGTTGTGTCAGTGAAGTTAAGTCCCGGTAAAGCCACATGGGGATTGGTGAGCTAGAGAGAAGTTCAAACTTCATCTATACAATCCCTGTGAAGCTGTACCAGGACTTACAGGGGAATGTCATAAAAATGGGGAACGGAAAAATTTGCCCAACCAAGAATAAAAATTTGCAATTTGTAGTTTATTATTCTTTGTTAGACTGTAATTGCATTGCAAATTTTAATTGCACATTGCAAACTTTTTAAGGCATGCTTATAAGTGAGGTAATCTTTTGGAGCAAACATAACAACTTTTTCATTAAGAAGTTTTATTACATACATTGCTCACTGTTGAAAACTATAAAATTTGCAGACTTTCTTCCACCGCTGGAAGTTGTCGCTAAACAGTTTCTGTGTTGGCAAAAGTTATATTAATGTATATAAATGTACAGTATATTAGAAATAGGTTTCGTTTTTAATGGAGAACCTGGGACAGGGGATTTACTAATGTACAGATTAATAGGAGGCATTCAAGTCTCTGGCATTGTAAAAACAAGGGCAATTCAAGAACATACAAATGGCTTTCATAAAGACAAATTTAGTTTCTTCTTCATCTGACACACCTTAGAGCACCAATAATCGGAATACTCCTGCACATAACAAACAATTGATCTATTGATCAGTGGCTAAAATGCAGAATGTAAAAAACTCCTCTGTATCAAAAGGGCGATGGCACACAGGGAGATTTGTTGCCTGTGGTTAAAGCTGGGCTGAATGCTTTACCTCTGGTGAGAAAGTGATTAGCTGGTGGCAAAACATACTCGGTGCTTCATTTTCCAAAGATGACCAAAGATTCCTCGCAAGGAAACTTTGACTTTGGAAAACCAGGTGCTGCATATGTTTTGCCACTGGCGACTCACTTTATCACCAGTTGGAAAGCATTCACGGGAGATCTCCCTAAGTGCCATCAACCTAATGTTTTTTTTTTATTAGCTCAATCCTCAACGGGACAGATGAAAACATGTGAAGTGTTAAGGCCCCCATACACGGGCCGATTTTTTACTGTCAAACGACCGATTCCCGAACGATCCGATACTATCGTTAAGTTATCGTATAGTTGATGGTGTGCGAACGATCGTCGGCCCACTAATCGACCCGACATTATCGTCCCCAAAATCAATCGGCCAGTTTAAAAATTTTAGTCGTTTAACGATAAAATCTGCCAGTTGGTGTGAGTGTCAGACATTTGTCTTCAAACGATTGTTCTCTGCGCATGTCATGATTGCCAGCAGTGGAAGTCAATGAACATAAATAAATAAAGACCGCTTCCGCCACGACATTGGATCGTACGTAGATGTACGATCGTAAGTATTTTACGATAATGATACGATGAAATCTTTTGTAAATTATCGTTGCCCGTGGATGGCATATCGTATGGAAACGCGATCGCCATACGATCGTTTGTCGATATAATCGTTCGTCGCACAACGAGTGAAATCGCCTTGTGTATGGGGACTTTAAGTATGACAATCATACTTTTTTAACAGCACTTATGCCACCACTCTTGGAGAGCAAATGTCATGCCTGATATCTGGCCAAACTGACATACTCTGCCTGAATCAGATTAACTCCTTTATGCATAGTTGTCAATGTTTTCCCCATGACTTCTCTATGCTTTAGTGCAGACACAAGCAAAACCAAGAACTTGTGGCAGTACAGAAGGAAAAGGGGTCTCTTGTGGACCATCAGCAAATGTTTTTGCTAAACTACTAAAAAAAAAATCCACAAAAAATGCTGCAACGGAATGCCCATACACCCCAATTTATTTTGCACAAAAAAAGTTTCCATGAAAAAATGGCCATAGGCTCCAGTGAATTTTGTACAGGAAAAGTTGCTGCAAAAAAAGAGCAGATTGCCTCATCAGTAATAATAGTTTCATTTGTGGCAGAGGCCTGTCAGAGGTCCAGTCAGATGAATTGGTATTCTAGTCAAGAAGCAAGGCAAAACAAAAACAGTTAACCAACTTCGCCCAGCTTTAGGCAGAACATTTTAACAAAGGCTCACAGTGTGAAAAACAGTATTTTTGTATGCCAGTTAGATATGGCCCTCTTCACCTCTTGTATTGGTTATTGGTTGCTTTGTATGTAATTATGGCTGTTCATTGTATAAACCCATTTATTGTACAGCGCTGAAGAATATGTTGGTGCTTTATAAATACATATTTATAATAAAAATTTGTGAATTCTGCTGGGGAGTATGAACTCTGAGCAATTGACACTCAGGCAGCTTTCACCCTTTCTAGAGTTCTTTCTAGTGTGCCCCTCAAAGCTAACCTTCCCACAAAAGACTGTATGGCTGTCTTATGCAGGGCCGGATTTCTCTCCGGTGCGCCCCGAGGCCGCCCCCTGTGGGAGTCCCCCATGCGCATGCGCGAACGCGCACCCCGGTGCGCATGCGCGGACGCGCCCCCACTGCGCATGCGCAAAGCGCCAGCTCCCCATTGCGCATGCGCGAACGCTCTTTTTAACTCCCATACGGAGCAGTGGGGAGAGGTCCCGACTGCTCCGTATGGGAGCAAAATTAAAAAATGTTCTTGCGGCGGGGCGGCATGCCGCCCCTAAACTTCTGCCGCCCTAGGTCCGGGCCTTTGTGGCCTCTCCACAAATCCGGGCCTGGTCTTATGCCAAGTAGTTAGGCACAGGTTGTGGCATTCACAACTTAAACTAAGAATGCACCTCTCCTGAGAACTCTGCAGAGTTTGTCCTGCACGTGATTCCCCCCAATTGTCCTTCAGATGTACTTTTTAATTTAAATAGTTCCTCATGGGCATATGGTGTTTTATATCACATGAAATACATTGAGTTTTAGCAAACACAATTTTATATTGACCCCTGCCTATTCCTGGTTTTGACTGTGTCCTGCCTACCCAGATATATGCCTCTTTCCTTGATTTTCCTGCTTTCCCCCTTTGTGACACCGTGGCTTTGCTATCTTCAGTCTCTTCATTGTACCCTTTATGGAGATTGAGAAGTACCCCAACCTAGTGGTTCCTCTGACTAAATGGTCACCTAATGGCAGGATATCTCAACTGGCTGTATCCAAAGGCAGCTGCTGAAGGTGAAACACACCCAAAGAGGTAAAGCTACTGAAGTTAACTCCTGGAAGATGGCTCTACTCCAATTCTAGAAAAAGCACCTTTCATGTGCCCCAATCAAACCAATGATAGATACCTTTTATTAATAACAACAATAATAATAAATGTCTTGATAGTACTGCTCCCGGTATATTCTTTTCTTACAAGGAGCCAAGTTTGGAACTGCAGGTTTCTTACTGTGCTGTTTCCCACCCAGTTCTTTGGGCTGTTGCTGAAAGGGAGCAGCTGGCAGAGGTCCAGAGAGATGAATTGGTATTCCAGTCAAGGGGCAAGGCAAAACAAAAACAGTTAACCAACCTTGCCCAGCTTTAGGCAGAACATTTTAACAAAGGCTAACAGTGTGAAAAAACAGTATTTTTGTATGCCAGTTAAATATGGCATTAAATCTTGATATAAGTATATATTTGCAACAGCCCAGCAATGTCCAAGGAAAACATCAGTTTATTGTGGAAAATGCGGCACGCTTCCTTATGCTAAAATCATTAAATCATAAAAACAGCAAATGATTTCATTACAATGTGCCTTTGTTTGGGAAGAAAGCCACACATAGAGACATTTTGGATTATACAAACACTCAGAAGCAGAAAAAAAGTTAAATATTGTACAATTTAAATGTCTGTATTGCACTGATTTGATCTTAGGGGAAGTGGCAGCACAGATCAGCTTAACCATCAATGAGAGAACTTAGCAGAAAGGATCTTCTTTGTAGACAGAACAGAATCTGTCTCTGGGGAATCCATACATACAGTTAGAATGACAGTCAAGTGTTTAGACCTGAACCAGAAATTGTCCCAATCAGTATTTTATATTCTGAGGTAACATTGTCATAACATTGTCTTTGCATGCTATTTATATTTCTGCCTTCAAAATGTTTCCCTGATGTTTTTACATTCTCTATCTGATCCCTCCATGCTGCCATATTTGTGCTGCAGGAGTCTGTTAGCATTAGAAGCTATAACTGACAGGCTGATAAGGGACAGTCAGGTTGGCAAAACAGTCAGGTTTAGGAAATCCAAGTAACAATTACTTATAACAGCAAACCTATCAGCGAAAAACAATCAACGTGACCTCCCAGTAACTTTTAGGGGCATATTTATTATAGTGTGTAAGCCAACTTCGCTGGTGATGTTGCCCATAGCAACCAATCAGTAACTAGATTTGAACGGTCACCTACATGTTAGAAAACAAAAGCAAAGATTTGATTGGTTGCTATGGGCAACATCACCCCTGATACTGGCTTGCACACTATAATAAATATGCCCCTTAATGTACATTATTATTTGAAGAGTAGTTTTTAAGTGTCAGTATCACTTTAAGCAAAGCACAACAGTTGTGTTGTAGGTCAGGCAAATGTTACACAGAGCTTTAACAAAGAGTCCTGCATTTTGAACTCGGTTCAAGTCACTTCTATTGTCCCACCCTATCACTGTGCAAGGCCACCTTGAAACTATTTGGAACTAGCTGTGTTTTAACGAGTTTAGAGATAAACTGTATGTGGGACATACATGTAGCCTGCAGCAAATCATTTTGAGAATTGTATTCTGTTTATTGCTGAATACAAACAACAGTTCTGGTGCATTCCAAGGACATGGTTTGTTAGTCAGAGTCTTTCTTATCAGATGGAATTGCAGCTTGGGGATTTCTTTGCTAAGCATCATGGTCCATTTTGTGCCAAAAAACTGTGTTGCTCCAATTAATCAGATAAACATTTTTTGCCCATTTGCATCATGCAGCAAGTCCAAAGTGTGCCAGTAGCATGCCAATTATTCTTGAAGAACTTGTACAGTAACGGGATGTACATCTGATTTCCATGTGATAAGTCACATGCAGTTTGTAATGAAATGTGTTTTTTTTTCTTCTGTTTATTGAAATTTGATCTTTGTTATCTTATATGGGTGGATTATTTCAAATAGGTGTGACTGATGAAAAAATTACCATCAGTCCAACACCAAATCCTTTTATTTCCTAGGGAAGAAAGAAGAACTCTTTTCTGAGGGAAGCTGTTATTGTTATTTTGCAGTGCAGCATTAATCTGGCTGAAGTTATAGAATTCCCACTAAAATAAAAGTATTTCAATGATAATTCCAAAGTCCATAACAATGAAAAATGTGTGGCAAAGTAGGGCCAGTTTCAGGGTAGGGCTGGTATTTTACCTCTTTCACTTCTTACACTGGGTCATTTTGCCTTGTGTTCCCCTGCGGCAGATCTCTCCTGTGTTCCACCAGAGGGGAACACTGAACAAAACACAGCCCATTCTTCGGGATCAGGTGGAAGTATCCAACCACAGATCTCTCCAGTGTTCCACCAGAGGGATTATGGTACTACAATAATATAACTTTTTAATCAAGAATTCTGCCTGAAGATTTGCTCAATAAATGCCTGTTCTTCAAAAAAAATGTGATATCTCCTTCCGTAGCTGAAGGCTTCCTTTGTGGTGAGTTGTTGGACATATCTTATAGTCCCCTTAGGAAAAAAAACATAGATAAAAAGGTATATAATAGTATAACTCTAGTATACAAAGATGCGTTATAGTGAAATTAGTGTTACAAGTTTTAAGCATTGACAGATATTTTTGAGTATATACGGTACATCAGGGTAGTATAAATTACGACACTCTAGTTTTTTGTTGAACTTCAGCCACTAAAGGGGCTGCTGAGCATTGTAGTATAACAGTGGAGGGCTACAGGTTACATATCCCAGACTTCTTAAATCTCACCTTTCCCTATAAACGCAACTACCCTGTATCTTCATCCAGACCTGCACTAATGTACTGTAGAACCTACAGAGCATCAATCACACCATGTAAGTATTTAATACATTTCTTACTTCCTCTGAGCTGGGTTTGGACATATACTAGGGCTCATTTACAAACCAAAGTGCAAATGCAAGGTGTAAAAACAGATGCAAATACTTGTACAGAGTTACATGAAAGTGTGCACATTGCTGCAACAATAGCCAGTGGTGTAACTAGCAGGGGAGCAGTAGGTGTAAATGCACAAGGGACCACCCCCCCAGTAGGCCTGCTGGCAGTGGTGTCCCTACTAAACAGTTGTGGGGGGGCAGCAGGGTCTGCTATACAGTAGTAACCCTAACCTGCCCATTCTTTAGCTTAAACTGGGGGCCCTTACAACATTTGCACCCTGGCCTGTGGATCCCTAGTTATTCCTTTAAAGGAAACCCTACCAACCTGGGCATAGTGTATCAGTATACAGCTGTCTCCTGCATTTGTGTAAATGTAAGGAACCTTGGACTTGGCACTATGTCCAGGTTGCTGGTAGGGTTTCCTTTAAAGAATAACTGGGAACTACAGGCCAGGGTGCAACTTGTGGGTAATGTATCAAGTAAGTCTGTATACATATTGATGCATAGCCAAGTTAAAGTGGACACAGTTATAATAGGATAAATAGGATATAAAACATGGCCATTTGTGTATGAATTTTGACATTTGCACTGCATTTGCCCCCTTAAATGACACACTAAATGCGATTGTAGCATAAGGGGTTAAAAAACGGAATCCAAACACGTGACATAAGAAACTCTTCCCCTACTAATAATCTATAGTCAAGTTCTCAAACATTAGCATTTAGCATTTTCATTTTGCCACTGCATCCTTAGAGTGCTGGAAGTGAGGTTTATTCCGAGTGAGTATTGCTAGCATTCAGCCTGCCCTTTATCCCACTCCTAGGGCACACCCCTCCCTCCAGCTAATGGGCCAGGAAATCATGCTTCAGTCCATAAAGAACAGCTCTTAAGATGTTAATTCTTTTCTCGGGGAGCTGTTTTCCCTGGCAAATGTGCTCTATAAACTCTCCAAAGCCTGCCATTGGTTTCCAAAGAATGGGAGAGCGATGGGGGGAATGGGAGGGCTATCCGAATCTAATAATACTCCTCAGCCAATGAGAAGCGTTTCCTATTGAGACCCCCAAGAGTCTGTGTGCTCTCAGATCCATCCCAGACATTAGGCCCATTCTTCTGCCCTGTGCTCCCTCCCGGGCGCTCTGCTTGCGCTTCTCTCTGTGCCTGGGGGCTGCCGCTGCCTAACAAAGGAATGGGATGAGCAGCTGCTGCACTTACATCGCTCCGGCGTTCACTGCGCTCTGCAAACGGAGTCCGGACAACTGCCTCTTATACACTCATTTCTTCTTACTTGCTCTGCCAAACATGGATTTATAGTTGGAGTTTCACTTGGATGGGACTGTTACAGGAAACGCTGTGTGATTGCTCGGCAAGGGTAAGTAGTGTGTTCCTTACACGTAAAGTGTTGCTCTTTACTTTCCCTGCAGCTCTTTGCGCATTTATAGTGCCTAAACTACCATGACAAATAACTCAATGCTCAAGTGATTGCATACTATGAATGAAAATCTGTGCCTTGGGGGGTGAAAGGGTTAATGGGAGCACACCTACAGTAGGGGCTTTAACCTGAAACCTGACCCTGGTGTGTGGCTTTAAATCCCAAACCTGCACTACATCAAGCCATGTGAAGGGATGTACTTAAACAGCTGGAGGATCGCACGGATTTCTATTTGCACTTCATTCTCAGATCATTTTGAGGTCACTGGGGGTTAAGGGGAAATGCAATTGGGGGAATTAAATTCACTAAAAATAGCATCTGAGAGGAGCAGAGCTCTTTGTGGTGTAAGGCCAATAAGTGTTCATTTGCTGTCTGCAGTATGGCAGTTCTGTTGGATTTCCTATTATCTCCCTTGGGTAATTATCTGCACTGCTGCTAAGGGACTGCCCAGCCACAGTTTTTTTTAGCATTTAAGAAACTTGCCTTATATCCTAAGGGATTTACTGCTGTCGGAGGCAGCCGGGGCTTATGGATTTAAGGCACCAAAGTGACTCTTTCTTTGTGTATTCACAACTTACAAACGCCTTGTGCAAACAATTCAAGTGGAAATGTACTTTATTTAGAAACAGGGTTTGCCTTTATTTCATTTTCCCATTAGCCATCAGATAAAAATGTAGACACTATTACAGAGCCTTATTTATTTAGCTATTTGGATTTATTAATTGTTACCTTTCCTAGCTGACATAGCATGACTATGAAAATGGTGCCCCCAGGGGCAAATTATGGTGAGACCTGGTAGACTGATTTTTGGCATTACTTAACAATAATATACAGCAAATCATTGCTCTGACTCCAAAATCCATGGCTTTACAAAGCTAGAATTGCAATACAAAGTATTTAGAGTTTACAAAATCCTTATACCCCATTACAGTGAGAAGTCTCTGCTTTGTAGATTATTAGTAGGGGAAGAGTTTCCTATGTCACGTGTTTGGATTCCGTTTTTTAACCCCTTATGCTACAATCGCATTTAGTGTGTCATTTAAGGGGGCAAATGCAGTGCAAATGTCAAAATTCATACACAAATGGCCATGTTTTATATCCTATTATAACTGTGTCCACTTTAACTTGGCTATGCATCAATATGTATACAGACTTACTTGATACATTACCCACAAGTTGCACCCTGGCCTGTGGTTCCCAGTTATTCTTTAAAGGAAACCCTACCAGCAACCTGGACATAGTGCCAAGTCCAAGGTTCCTTACATTTACACAAATGCAGGAGACAGCTGTATACTGATACACTATGCCCAGGTTGGTAGGGTTTCCTTTAAAGGAATAACTAGGGATCCACAGGCCAGGGTGAAAATGTTGTAAGGGCCCCCAGTTTAAGCTAAAGAATGGGCAGGTTAGGGGATACTACTGTATAGCAGACCCTGCTGCCCCCCCACAACTGTTTAGTAGGGACACCACTGCCAGCAGGCCTACTGGGGGGGGGGGTCCCTTGTGCATTTACACCTACTGCTCCCCTGCTAGTTACACCACTGGCTATTGTTGCAGCAATGTGCACACTTTCATGTAACTCTGTACAAGTATTTGCATCTGTTTTTACACCTTGCATTTGCACTTTGGTTTGTAAATGAGCCCTAGTATATGTCCAAACCCAGCTCAGAGGAAGTGAGAAATGTATTAAATACTTACATGGTGTGATTGATGCTCTGTAGGTTCTACAGTACATTAGTGCAGGTCTGGATGAAGATACAGGGTAGTTGCGTTTATAGGGAAAGGTGAGATTTAAGAAGTCTGGGATATGTAACCTGTAGCCCTCCACTATTATACTACAATGCTCAGCAGCCCTTTTAGTGGCTCAAGTTCAACAAAAAACTAGAGTGTCGTAATTTATACTACCCTGATGTACCGTATATACTCAAAAATATCTGTCAATGCTTAAAACTTGTAACACTAATTTCACTATAACGCATCTTTGTATACTAGAGTTATACTATTATATACCTTTTTATCTATGTTTTTTTTCCTAAGGGGACTATAAGATATGTCCAACAACTCACCACAAAGGAAGCCTTCAGCTACGGAAGGAGATATCACATTTTTTTTGAAGAACAGGCATTTATTGAGCAAATCTTCATGCAGAATTCTTGATTAAAAAGTAATATTATTGTAGTACCATAATCCCTCTGGTGGAACACAGGAGAGATCTGTGGTTGGATACTTCCACCTGATCCCGAAGAATGGGCTGTGTTTTGTTCAGTGTTCCCCTCTGGTGGAACACAGGAGAGATCTGCCGCAGGGGAACACAAGGCAAAATGCCCCAGTGTAAAAAGTGAAAGAGGTAAAATACCAGCCCTACCCTGAAACTGGCCTTCTTTGCCACACATTTTTCATTGTTATGGACTTTGGAATTATCATTGAAATACTTTTATTTTAGTGGGAATTCTATAACTTCAGCCAGATTAATTCTGCACTGCAAAATAACAATAACAGCTTCCCTCAGGCACACACAGGCCAAGTATGGCACAAGCCAGCCAAGAATGGCACACACAGTAAAAGTATAGCACACGCAGGCAGGGTAGGGAAGGCAGAGTATGGCACACACAGGCAGGGTAGGGAAGGCAGAGTATGGCAGGTTTTTGCTGTACTACAACCATTAATATGGGTATGGTCATGTGATAACACAGGTGTGGTTTTAAGTGGGTGCGGTTTCAAAAAGGGGAGTGGTCAAAACTGTCTTCCATTAGCGGCCCTCCACCACGCAGGTCGGAAAAATTCCGGCCCTCGATACCAGAGAAGTTGGACAGCACTGCTCTGCTGGACACTGGTAGCATAGTACACCCAGCACATGAGCAGTTCAATAGCAATAGATGCTCTTCCTGTGAGCCTTGCCCCACATTTATGCCAAGGCATCCCCATAACAGAATATTATGTGCTAGTGGCTTAGTCCCTACTAATAAGAGACCTCCCTGGCCTTCGAGATATAAAGAGGAAGACAAAGTTGTTAATAACACAGTATGATAGGGTCATTTTTAACAGACTTCAGTAAACAGAAGTACAGGCTCTTAATAAGGAAATGAGAGAAACTCTTCCACACTTTGCTGAGATCAGCATATATCCCAGCCTCTATGTATTAAGTATTTACAAATATTTACATATATGCTGAAGCAGTTTCCTATGTTAGATCTGATAATCTAATGGTCGGGGGGGGGGGCATTGCGAGGTCCCGTCATTCATCTTGAGGCTGTGCCAGCCATAGTGTTTACACAAAGAGATTTTGTTTATTACGTTATTCATCACTCCCATTGTCGACATTACAGAAAATTCTCTAGCGCTGTGTGCGGCGTGTGCAGATCTAGGTTCCTTTTGGTGTTGGACTGAAATCCTACAAATGTAGTGTGTATTCCAGAGCTGGTATCACAAGTCTGCTCGGTATGTCTGCTCTCATCTCTCTTTATGGTGTATAATATACTATAATACTATACTTTCTAAAAGGACTGGCCTGTGGACCAAATGGAAGTTTAACATATTTATGGACCACATTTTGATTGTATGGTAGCCAGCCCGAACAATCCGAAGTGCAGATGTGAAAATGGAGCTGAAACTTCTCTTTACTTCCTCATCTGCAGATTTACCATGCACCAACAGATATTTTCTAAATGTCCTATCTCCCACTAGACCTATATCCCTAGTTCATGGATACTGCTCAGAATTGCCAGGTTGCCATACATGTTCAAAAAATCTCATTTTGTACAACTATATCTAGTGTGTGTGGCCAGACAAGCTGACCTTCAGGCTGAGCCTCCTCTGCTGCTGTTTTAGAACTCAGTTTCCAAGACTCACTGAAGTCAGTATCTAGGTAGTTATAGTTCAAAAGGAGTTGAAGTGCCATATGTTGTACAACTCTACTTTAGATAAATATTGGTCAATGAAAATGTGAACTACCCAGGGTACCATGACTGTGAATCCATGTAGAGTAAAGAAAAGGGGGAAGTCATTTTACTCTCCCACAGTCAGGGGACACATACCATGACAATACTGCAGGTGTTCTCAGCTACCTGAATGAGTAGATTGGCTTGGCATATCGGCTACGCTCAAGAAAATAATGAGCAACTACACCAAACCAGATGCATGTAGTTAAAAAATCCCACACTGCTTTTCGTGATTTTATTGTGCTGCTGAACACCCCAAGACTGTAGCCCACCAGGCCTAGTCTTTGGTTTACTTCCTGCTTCAACTTAATAGACAAAGAAATCTGTACTTCCATTTCAGTTAATGGGGACTACACAGTCCTGTGGTACACTGCATTATCACTAAGCTTGTACTACTACTACACTGTAATATATGCTGATGATACCTTAGTTATGGCTCTTCAGAGTGCTACAAAACAGCATGTTTGGTGATTGAGTTGAAACTGATACCCAGTGTTTTGCCTGAGAGGCAGCAACAATCAAAACTACAATTGTATCTTTGCTCTAAGGATATGATTACTTAGACAACTTTGCCACACCAATGAAACACTTAAATACTATAAAACTGTGCTTTATGGAGCAACACACGTCGTCGAAGACACACGGAAATATATAGTATCAGCTACTGCCATGGCTACTAAACGCCAATACCCTGCCATAGACAATACTGAGAATTGCCTCTGCTAAAACACACGTAGAGACAATTATCAGTAAATGATCAGCATTGTCTATTTTTGTAGCAGTGACAAGTAGCTGCTACTAGTAGCTCCATGTATCTTTACCGGTGGGATGGCATTTTGGGGACAAAAATCGCCCGCGGTAGTGAAGATTTATCGCGGGCGACTATTCTCCCCGAAAGCCATCCCACCATCAAGAATGTAAATCGCCAGTGGGATGGCACATGTGTCACTTAGGTTTTGACAGCTGCTGAAATCTCACCTGAGGCAACTCAGTAGTAACTCTGTCTCACCTGCTGGGTATCCCAACCGATCTGGTGCAGTCTACGTGACATACAATGGAAGCTTTTAGTCAGTCACTAGCCATCTAACAAATCTACAGGATCTATCTGTGGCAATTCAATCCTACCATTCTCACTTGGAAGAAATTCAGTTACAAACTCTGCAATTGATAGCATTGTGCCTCTTCTTGCAGCAAGGAATAAAGTGTGAAAGATTTCAGCTACAACCAGGAGGAAGCAAAATCAATGCTTTTCAGCCCCGACTGAGAAAATGTGCCCACTTCTATTATGTCTGACACTCATTAAAACTGTGTAATGTCCCCTCCTCCTCCTCCCCCTGTCCATCTGACACCATCCCCCAACTCACACCATTTCTCATCCCCTCTGGTGTTTACACTGCAGCTCTACTAATAATCTGCTCTTAAGATGTTAATTATTTTCTCGGGGAGCTGTTTTCCCTGGCAAATGTGCTCTATAAACTCTCCAAAGCCTGCCATTGGTTTTCAAAGAATGGGAGAGCGATGGGGGGAATGGGAGGGCTCTCTGAATCTAATAATACTCCTCAGCCAATGAGAAGCATTTCCTATTGAGACCCCCAAGAGTCTGTGTGCTCTCAGATCCATCCCAGACATTAGGCCCATTCTTCTGCCCTGTGTTCCCTCCCGGGCGCTCTGCTTGTGCTTCTCTCTGTGCCTGGGGGCTGCCGCTGCCTAACAAAGGAATGGGATGAGCAGCTGCTGTGCTCACATCGCTCCGGCGTTCACTGTGCTCTGCAAACGGAGTCCGGACAACTGCCTCTTATACACTCATTTCTTCTTACTCGCTCTTCCAAACATGGATTTATAGTTGGAGTTTCACTTGGATGGGACTGTTACAGGAAACGCTGTGTGATTGCTCGGCAAGGGTAAGTAGTGCGTTCCTTACATGTTAAGTGTTGCTCTTTACTTTCCCTGCAGCTCTTTGCGCATTTATAGCGCCTAAACTACCATGACAAATAACTCAATGCTCAAGTGATTGCATACTATGAATGAAAATCTGCGCCTTGGGGGGTGAAAGGGTTAATGGGAGCACACCTACAGTAGGGGCTTTAACCTGAAACCTGACCCGGGTGTGTGGCTTTAAATCCCAAACCTGCACTACATCAAGCCATGTGAAGGGATGTACTTAAACAGCTGGAGGATCGCACGGATTTCTATTTGCACTTTATTCTCAGATCATTTTGAGGTCACTGGGGGTTAAGGGGAAATGCAATTGGGAAATTAAATTCACTAAAAATAGCATCTGAGAGGAGCAGAGCTCTTTGTGGTGTAAGGCCAATAAGTGTTCATTTGCTGTCTGCAGTATGGCAGTTCTGTTGGATTTCCTATTATCTCCCTTGGGTAATTATCTGCACTGCTGCTAAGGGACTGCCCAGCCACAGTTTTTTTTAGCATTTAAGAAACTTGCCTTATATCCTAAGGGATTTACTGCTGTCGGAGGCAGCTGGGGCTTATAGATTTAAGGCACCAAAGTGACTCTTTCTTTGTGTATTCACAACTCACAAACGTCTTGTGCAAACAATTCAAGTGGAAATGTACTTTATTTAGAAACAGGGTTTGCCTTTATTTCATTTTCCCATTAGCCATCAGATAAAAATGTAGACACTATTACAGAGCCTTATTTATTTAGCTATTTGGATTTATTCATTGTTACCTTTCCATAGCTGACATAGCATGACTATGAAAATGGTGCCCCCAGGGGTAAATTATAGTGAGACCTGGTAGACTGAATTTTGGCATTACTTAACAATAATATACAGCAAATCATTGCTCTGACTCCAAAATCCATGGCTTTACAAAGCTAGAATTGCAATACAAAGTATTTAGAGTTTACAAAATCCTTATACCCCATTACAGTGAGAAGTCTCTGCTTTGTACTCTTGGTTTCCTTTATATCACACCTTCTAATGCAAAAGTTCCATCCGTGTATGGGGGTGGTAGAAATGGTTATTTTGTCAGACCATTTATACTTACAGTATATATTCCAGTCTAGATTTTAAGTGGGACTTTTTACTGATTTGACTCAGTTGTACTGCTTTCCTTTAACATTTGCAGCTGTATATGGGGCTGGGTGTGACCTTGGCGTTTTTCATTTGAACTGTGAACTCTGATGCAGATGTTGGGAGGATAGAAGGGAGAGCTGCAGTGTAAACACCAGAGGGGATGAGAAATGGTGTGAGTTGGGGGATGGTGTCAGATGGACAGGGGGAGGAGGAGGAGGGGACATTACACAGTTTTAATGAGTGTCAGACATAATAGAAGTGGGCACATTTTCTCAGCCGGGGCTGAAAAGCATTGATTTTGCTTCCTCCTGGTTGTAGCTGAAATCTTTCACACTTTATTCCTTGTTGCAAGAAGAGGCACAATGCTATCAATTGCAGAGTTTGTAATTGAATTTCTTCTAAGTGAGAATGGTAGGATTTGAATTGCCACAGATAGATCCTGTAGATTTGTTAGATGGCTAGTGACTGACTAAAGGCTTCCATTGTATGTCACACATAGACTGCACCAGATCGGTTGGGATACCCAGCAGGTGAGACAGAGTTACTACTGAGTTGCCTCAGGTGAGATTTCAGCAGCTGTCAAAACCTAAGTGACACGTGTGCCATCCCACTGGCGATTTACATTCTTGATGGTGGGATGGCTTTCGGGGAGAATAGTCGCCCGCGATAAATCTTCACTACCGCGGGCGACTTTTCTCCCCAAAATGCCATCCCACCGGTAAAGATACATGGAGCTACTAGTAGCAGCTACTTGTTGCGGCTACAAAAATAGACAATGCTTATCATTTATTGATAATTGTCTCCACGTGTGTTTTAGCAGAGGCAATTCTCAGATGTCTATGGCAGGGTATTGGCGTTTAGTAGCCATGGCAGTAGCTGATACTATATATTTCCGTGTGTCTTCGACGACGTGTGTTGCTCCATAAAGCACAGTTTTATAGTATTTAAGTGTTTCATTGGTGTGGCAAAGTTGTCTAAGTAATCATATCCTTAGAGCAAAGATACAATGGTAGTTTTGATTGTTGCTGCCTCTCAGGCAAAACACTGGGTATCAGTATCAACTCAATCACCAAACATGCTGATTTGTAGCACTCTGAAGAGCCATAAGGTATCATCAGCATATATTACAGTGTAGTAGTAGTACAAGCTTAGTGATAATGCAGTGTACCACAGGACTGTGTAGTCCCCATTAACTGAAATGGAAGTACAGATTTCTTTGTCTATTAAGTTGAAGCAGAAAGTAAACCAAAGACTAGGCCTGGTGGACTACAGTCTTGGGGTGTTCAGCAGCACAATAAAATCACAAAAAGCAGTGTGGGATTTTTTAACTACATGCATCTGGTTTGGTGTAGTTGCTCATTATTTTCTTGAGTGTAGCTGATATGCCAAGCCAATCTACTCATTCAGGTAGCTGAGAACACCTGCAGTATTGTCATGGTATGTGGTTTTCTACTGCCCTGGAAATTAAAGGCCTACATCCATTGTGGTTAACAAGCATGACATCCAGCTTGGAAATGTGCCTGTAATTAGATTTCAGGTAAAAAGACACTAATAGCCAGAGACCAGCTTTTGTGCCAAAGTATAAAATAAGCCCCAGAGAACCAACCAACGAACTGGTGTCACCTGACTGTGGGAGAGTAAAATGACTTCCCCCTTTTCTTTACTCTACATGGATTCACAGTCATGGTACCCTGGGTAGTTCACATTTTCATTGACCAATATTTATCTAAAGTAGAGTTGTACAACATATGGCACTTCAACTCCTTTTGAACTATAACTACCTAGATACTGACTTCAGTGAGTCTTGGAAACTGAGTTCTAAAACAGCAGCAGAGGAGGCTCAGCCTGAAGGTCAGCATGTCTGGCCACACACACTAGATATAGTTGTACAAAATGAGATTTTTTGAACATGTATGGCAACCTGGCAATTCTGAGCAGTATCCATGAACTAGGGATATAGGTCTAGTGGGAGATAGGACATTTAGAAAATATCTGTTGGTGCATGGTAAATCTGCAGATGAGGAAGTAAAGAGAAGTTTCAGCTCCATTTTCACATCTGCACTTCGGATTGTTCGGGCTGGCTGCCATATAATCAAAATGTGGTCCATAAATATGTTAAACTTCCATTTGGTCCACGGGCCAGTCCTTTTAGAAAGTATAGTATTATAGTATATTATACACCATAAAGAGAGATGAGAGCAGACATACCGAGCAGACTTGTGATACCAGCTCTGGAATACACACTACATTTGTAGGATTTCAGTCCAACACCAAAAGGAACCTAGATCTGCACACGCCGCACATAGCACTAGAGAATTTTCTGTAACGTTGACAATGGGAGTGATGAATAACGTAATAAACAAAATCTTTGTGTAAACACTATGGCTGGCACAGCCTCAAGATGAATGACGGGACCTCGCAATGCCCCCCACCCCCTACCATTAGATTATCAGATCTAACATAGGAAACTGCTTCAGCATATATGTAAATATTTGTAAAAACCTAATACATAGAGGCTGGGATATATGCTGATCTCAGCAAAGTGTGGAAAATTTTCCTCATTTCCTTGTTAAGAGCCTGTACTTTAGTTTACTGAAGTCTGTAAAAAATGACCCTATCATACTGTGTTATTAACAACTTTGTCTTCCTTTTTATATCTTGAAGGCCAGGGAGGTCTCTTATTAGTAGGGATTAAGCCACTAGCACATAATATTCTGTTACGGGGATGTCTTGGCATAAATGTGGGGCAAGGCTCACAGGAAGAGCATCTATTGCTATTGAACTGCTCATCTGCTGGCTGTCTTATGCTACCAGTGTCCAGCAGAGGATCTGGCACATTGGCCTGACTTAAACAAGAGGGTGCCTCTTTGATTCCATGGTAATGTGTCAGCTGACACTCTTCTAACTGCTGCCATATGAGCACAAAGAAGGGCATTTGTTGAGAGAGGGCAAGCAGTCTAACAATTCTGAGGGTTTTGCTGATGCAACTTTTTTCAAGAGCGGTCACAGAGACCAAATACTGGTTGACACAGACATACTTTGTACATATATCCTCCATGAGTAATTAGGTATTAATTAAAATGCATTTTGCAGACTTCAGTGGTTTCTGTGCAGCCATGCAGCATGCATCTAAATTAATTGCTAATTAGCTTTAGTCTGTGGATTTTTTTTTGTGTGTGTGGAATGCCTTGGATTTTTGTTTTATATCAGATGCTGGACTGCACATCTATACTACTTTTTATGTTAGCGTGCAGCAGAGCATATACACTGGTTATTTAGCATATACTAATAGTTTATTCATTTGATTGACAGCTGCCATAGTGTTCTTTGTCAAAGCATATTGCCCATAGACTCTAGCTAAAAGGTGGCCTTTGGTGGGTAGATTATGGTAGAAAACTGAAATAAAAATTGCATATCTGATTTTGATCATATAATGTGAATAGCTATAGGCTTCTAGTTGTGCTTACCATCTCCTTTCTCCAGTATAAATACAAATCTACACTCGCTGCAAAGGTTCTTTTGGAAAAACCCATGTCGGCAGCCCATTCTTGTGTTCTATAAATACACAACCTCTGCATTCTACCACATTCATTCCAAGTCTCTTATCTGCCTCTCAAGCCTATGCCAGTGGAGACTGGCGTTTGACTTGTTTTCTCTGTGCAGAAAATACACTTAGCTGTTATTATCTATATATTATCTCTTCTACCACTATAACTATAGCTTTTTACTATAAATGTAATGGCAGCTCCCTGTTCCCCCACAGCATCTGCAGTCACAATGAATAACCAGCAGATGAAGTCATATTTAAAGTGATACTGGCACTTAAAATCTACTCTTCAAAATATGAATGTACATAAAAAGTTACCTGTTGGTCATGTTGATCATTTTTCCCTGATAGGGCTGCTTCTGTTATCTCAAGGTTCTAAACCTGATTATGCCAACCTGACTGCCGCTTCTCAACCTGTCAGTTACAGCTTTTAATGCAAATGGATTCCTGCTGCACAAATATGGCAGCCCCCTTATAGGCCAGATAGGGAATGTAAAAGCACTGAACAAATACCTTTATGTCAAAGTTATAAAGTGCATGCAAAGACAGTGTTATGACAGTTGTAAAAACAAATTTTATTTTTGGTGCCAGTATCTCTTTAAGCAAGAAGATGTAGTGTGACAGGGACCCAAAGTCCCGAAGTTAATAAATAAATGCATTCTTTATTAAGTAGTAACATTTCTGCATTTGTAATCTGTAAAAAACAGTCAGTGGGTGATTACTGTGTCACTGTCACCAAGTGTACGTTTTAAAGTGGGAATATGTGCACATTTTTGGTGGGGCAGTTGGAAAGTTGTTTTTGCACTTCCCAACCATTTGTGTATAAATGAACTGTCCTGAGACCTTATGTCTATGTCTGGACCGAATATCTAATTTGCCAATAGCTCTTCTCTAGCCATGGATGTGTATCAACTAATAAAAATGCGAGGGAGTGGGGGGATTGAGCTCAGTCAGGCCTTTTGCCCAAGTATTGGCAATGATAATAAAATTGGTCCATGTATGTAAATAAAGAGGTGAACAGAAAAGGTTAGGATTCTGCAAATGTAATCTCGTTTAACCAGTAATACATGTAATCTTGTTTGGCCAACAACACATGTTGTGTTAGCTGGTATAATTACCATGTGAAAGGCCAGACTCACAAAAGATTGAGATTTAGGTAGAGACAAAGTCACAGACAGACCTGTATTTTTTAATAGCTCATCTCCCTCGTGCATGTTTTGTCCACCTTTAGCAATCATTTCTGCAAATACAACTAACTATCACTGCTCATTTCTACATGATACTAAAAAGCAAACAAAATTGCTTACTCCAACACCAGGTTTCAAGAATTCCCTCTGGAGGAGGGAGCCGGCAACCTCCTTGTTCATAGCACAGATGCCAGGTCTAGCTGCAGGAATTGAGGATCAGTAAGAACAGTGTGGCCACACATGCCATGATTGTTAGTATTTTGCATAGTGTTAAATGTCTTTGCTGCCAGTAGGACGAATGCCATCTAGGGCATAGGCAGTAGCTGCATTGACTGATTCCCCAAAAGGAGTGATTACAGGTAAATCAAATTTTTCCAAATACAATTTTATTCAGCAAAGTCTTTTCACTAGGAGAACTTTGCTAGAGGGGGACTTTCTGTTGCTTTTTAGGCAACTTGACACCCACTTCAATTTATTCTACTTTCCCCTATCTTAAATAAAATTGCCTCTAACAAATAGTTGTCTATCAAACTCTATATTACAGTATTAACAATAGCAGCAGGACACAAGATCAGACCCTTTTGCAAGATATTTGTCAGTAAACGTTAAAGTGCACAAGAAGAACAATAACTGAGCCCAAGGCTTATTTTATCATAATATTTTTAAACTCCGTAAGCTCATAGAATCCAGACAGTGTGGTGGTCTGTGGGCTGACATTATTTTTACTGCAAACATATGCTTTACTTCACCCCACCCTACCACCACAGGCCAAGGATCTGGTCAAAGCTAGCCATTTCAGTGAAGATAATTGACCAGAATCAAAAACAGATTCTCTGCTGCAAGTATAGCCTTGGACAGGAAATGCCATTAAGCCCGTGTAGGATATAGTTTAAGAATATTGGATAAGCATTTGTCAGCTGAGAAGAAAATATGACTGGGGCCTTTTTATGTTTTATTATGGTTCACAGCAACAGGATTCAAGTTTTTTTTTTTTTTTTTAAATAGCAGATCAGCTTTGAGGAGATCAGTCTTTTGACTGTCATTTGGACAATTAAAAAAAAAAACAAATATTGGACATCCAGGTGTTCAAGATGTTTCATTTGAAAAGTTACTAGAGCAGATTCCTGACAGTTAGCTAATGATCAGATGGCAGATAAAGGGGGCCATAGAGTCCATTTTTGCAAAAAAAAACAAGTTTTCTGGATAATAGATCCAATACCTGTAGCAAGTTGTTTGACCAACCTCTTCTCTTAAATCAACCATGTATGCCCATATTTGGACAGACATTTGGTAAGGTTTTGCCATTTTTAACTTTATGCCTATCATGGCATATCATACACTAAGGGGCTGATTTACTAACCCACGAATCCGACCCGAATTGGAAAAGTTCCGACTTGAAAACGAACATTTTGCGATTTTTTCGTATGTTTTGCGATTTTTTCGGATTCTGTACGAATTTTTCGTTACCAATACGATTTTTGCGTAAAAACGCGAGTTTTTCGTATCCATTACGAAAGTTGCGTAAAAAGTTGCGCATTTTTCGTAGCGTTAAAACTTACGCGAAAAATGCGCAACTTTTCGCGTAAGTTTTAACGCTACGAAAAATGCGCAACTTTTTACGCAACTTTCGTAATGGATAGGAAAACTCGCGTTTTTACGCAAAAATCGTATTGGTAACGAAAAATTCGTAAAGAATCCGAAAAAATCGCAAAACATACGAAAAAATCGCAAAATACCGATCATTACGAAAAAAACGCAATCGGACTCCATTCGACCCGTTCGTGGGTAAGTATATCAGCCCCTAAAGGTAGTGTATGTACATGGAGTTCTAAACCTTGGACTTGACATTGAAAAGGTCATTTAAAAGTTATGCAAGGGCAGTTCTATGAAGTGTTAGAACAGGCGCTACTTTGTAGACTGTCACGTTGTTCAAGTGAGAGCAGAAGCTAATTTTGTATTTAAATACCTCTAGTCTAGTTGCTCAGATAGAATGGAAAGTATAAATACAGTTCATCGATTTCAAAAAGAAGAAGCCTAGAGAGTTTTTCTGTATTTTAGGGATTTTACTTTTTTTCAACTGTTGTAAGAGGGTACAGTAAAAAGTAAGGAACTGAAGGAGTTTGTATATTAGAAAGTGGATTAAAGCAGTTAGTAAAATACAGTTGTTAACCAGCTCAATAGAAGAAATAGTAGGTCTGCATCCAGTGTCCAGATAAAACTTTAGAGCAAAGGCCTCTCCACATTATGTTTTCTCGTCTTTTTACCCAACAACCCAACATCCTTAGTCTCCGTATCATAGTGGTCTATACTGTCATCTGGAATTCTGTTCTTTTCTCCATTTTGTTCTCAAACAGGCACAAGGAATAACCAAGATATAGGTATACAGGGCAAATTGAGCAGGAGGGCCCACAGAAAGGTTTCCTGGTATCCTAGTGGGCCAGTCTAATACTGTCTGCACCAAGGGGTTATTTATAGGAATAATTTGCAGCTCATCGAAGAGACAATATCATAGGAATCCATTTTTTATTATACATCTACAGAACTTTTGTTTTATGGTCTGGTCCCTTCCTGCTGTAACATTTTCTAAGGAAGGGTAGACTTCTACAGAAATAATTTAAATGACATAGGCCACAAACACAGGTGCACATATGCAAAGTCATTTTGGGGTTATAACACCATAAAAGACATTTCTCCTTATGGGTAGGGTTAGTTGCATATCTATTCAGTAACTTATGGGAAACCTACTGTCTGGATATCCAGGAAACATACACTGTTGGTGGGGCAAAGTAAATCATGATCATGATCTGTAAGCTAGATGGGGTTGAAATTGAAATAACAACAAAAACATCAGCATGCATTGCAGTCATATTCTATGATATATTAATTAGGAAAATAGACTCCAACGTTAACATTGTCTCATACAACAAACAAAAAAAAGAAATGCTTGCAAGAATCTTTGTATGTATAAATGATACTCTAGCTCAGTGCTGTCCAACCGGCGGCCCGCGACCCCCCTCTGTGTGCCCCCCACCAGTCTGGCTGCTTTGATGGCTTACTCTTGTGTAAGCTTTAAATGGTATCAGTACTGTGATTAACTGCCCCCCCCCCCCTGCATGGTTCACACCTCAGATTCAGGCTGTAATCCCCATGTATTGTTTAAAAATGTAATCCCCTGTGTTGTTCACACCTTTTAATCTCTGCATTGTTCAACCACTGCATTGTTCACACCTTAGGCTCAGGCTGTAATCACCCACATTGTTCACCTATTCACACCTCGGAGCAGTAGAAACCCACAAATAAACCCTACACACTACAAAAAGAATATATACTGAGGTACTGCAATTAAAAAGTTTTTTTTAATATATAGTTATTGTGCAGACTGTAAGAGCAGTGCCAGCATTGTATGCTGCCTGTGTGTGCCATCACTGGGCAGGGTAGAGCAGGCAGAGTATGGCACATACAGGCAGCAGAGGGCAGGCAGTGTATGGCACACACAGGTATGGCACACACAGGTATGGCACACACAGGCATCATAGGGCAGACAGAGTATGGCACACAAGGCAGGGTAGAGCAGGCTGAGTATGGCACACACAGGCAGCATAGGGCAGGTAGAGTATGGCACACACAGGCAGGGTAGGGGAGGCAAAGTATGGCACACACAGACAGGGTATGGCACACAGAGGCAGCATAGGACAGGCAGAGTATGGCACACACAGGCAGGGTAGGGAAGGCAGAGTATGGCAGGCTTTTGCTGTACCATTGCGTATGGTCATGTGATAACATGGGTGTGGTTTCAAGTGGGTGTGGTTTTAAAAGGGGAGTGGTCAAAAATGGCTTCCATTATCGGCCCTCCACCACGTATGCCGGAAAAACTCCAGCCCTCGTTACCAGAGAAGTTGGACAGCACGTCTGATAACCTGTGTGCCAGATAAGTTGACTTGCTAGCTATCCATTCTCATATCTTTGGTCACACACAATTTATAGACAGCACTTACATTTGCTGCTCTTGTGCCTAGTCATCAGAATATCTACAACAGGGGTCCCCAACCTTTCTTACTTGTGAGCCACAGGCAAATGTAAAAAGACTTGGAGAGCAACACAAGCATCATAAAAGTTCATGGAGGTGCCAAATAAGGGCTAAGATTTGCTATTAGATAGCCTCTATGCACACTATCAGCTTACAGGAGGCTTTATTTGGTAGCTAATCTTGTTTTTATTCAACCACCAAGTCAGGAATTCAAAAATAACTACCTGGATTGGGGGCACTGAGAGCAACATCCAAGGGGTTGGGGAGCAACATGTTGCTCACGAGCCACTGATCTACAAGCTGCCAAGACATTATGGAGCAGCTACCACACTAATGCCACCACACCCTCGGAGACTGTCGGGGAGTTCAGTGGAAGACTATAGAATCTCACATTTGTCTGCACTTGCAGAGCTTCTGGCCAGATGAACACCCATCAGTTTTCTTATTGTAATAATACATCCTTGTCAAGAGCTTACCTTGGACATTATTAGCTTTGTACATATTGGTAAATATCACCTGACACAATGTAAAATGTAGTCTAAAGGTGGCCATACACTTTTCTGAATTTAGTCTTCTTTTGACGAACTTTCAGATTAGATGCTAATCTAATCTAATGATTTAAAAAAAACATTCATATTGAAAATTGTAGTATTAAGCGTACAAAAGTGACGTCCCAGTAATGCATTATAGGTCACCCAAGAATATCATCAGATATACAATACATGCACAGATTTTATTGTTATCCAACCAACATTTTCAAACCTGTCCAGTTGACTAAATGACAGATCGCCATGGTACAGAAATTATCTGGACAGTAATTTGTCCACACATGGTCCGAGAACCATACAAAGATTAGATTGATGCGTGTATGGCCAGCTTTATTAAAGGCCATACAGGTATAGGATGTAGAATCCAGATTCCTTGGAACTTGGGCTTTTTGGATAAGAGGGTTTTTTTTAATCTAAAATTTCGATAACCATAGGGTTGATAAATCACCATGGGTGTGATTTATCAACATTTGAATTCAATTTTTTTCTCACGATTCAAATTATGTTTTTAAGTTTAAAAATGATGACAAATTTCAGGTATTAAGTGCAAAAAACTAGAAAACTTAAATGTAAAATTTCGCCATCAAAAACTTGCGGGTTTCTATAAAACTCAATCGGAGTTGTCCTAGGCAAAGTCAAGCCATATTTGCAAGCCATAACTTGAAAAATTTGAGGTATTCGAGTTTCTTATTCCAAAGAATTAATTAGAATTAATAAATAAGCGAGCATTCGGTATGCAAGTTTATTCGATTTAGAAAAACTCGAATTCACAAACTTGAAAATTGATAAATAAGCCCATAAGTGTACTAAAAAAAAAATGTAAATATTAAATAAAGCCATAAGGATTGTTTTACCATCAATATGGATTCATGCAGCTTAGTTATAATCAAGTATTAATCAAGTTTTATTAATACAGGGAAAAAGAAAATTTTACATTTTTGAATTATTTGCTTAAAATGGACTATGGGAGATGGCCTTCCCGTAATTTGCAACCAAAACTCCAAACAACATCTGTTATGCACTGTAGGTTGTATACCATTAAAGGGAATTCTGTTCACCTGCTAGGTATTCTATTCCTAAAATAACTTGGCATTGCTTGTTGTATGTACAG
Organism: Xenopus tropicalis; assembly: GCF_000004195.4. Lineage (NCBI taxonomy): Eukaryota > Metazoa > Chordata > Amphibia > Anura > Pipidae > Xenopus > Xenopus tropicalis. The sequence goes on along the minus strand of NC_030684.2, from coordinate 65,580,726 downwards.
ATGATGCTTTTTCTATATATTCAATTCATTCTGACTTTTAGTAGTCCATTGAATTCATTTAGATTTTCTGTTTTCAGAAGAAACAAAATGGGGTTCTTTTTGTTTCAGTTTACAGACTAGTAATTTGGGCGACTGTGGAAGAGAATACCAAATGTAAATACTGTACAGCTTTGAAATCCCAAGTGTATAAGCTAAGGGATTGATTTGTAGTGTAGAACAGTGCATCGTTTTTAGATATGATCACACTTTATGCCTCAGCAATTGTTAAAACAAGCATTTTTCTAAAGTCAGTCTAGTCTGCATTATAAAATACATAGTAACATAGTAAGTTGGGTTGAAAAAAGACATACGTCCATCACGTTCAACCATAATGCCTATATATAACCTGCCTAACACCCCATCTGAAGCCTCTCTAATTTCCCGCAGAGGGGAAAAAATTCCTTTCTGACTCCAAGATGGCAATCGGACCAGTCCCTGGATCAACTAGTACTAAGAGCTATCTCCCATAACCCTGTATTCCCTCACTTGCTAAGAATCAATCCAGCCCCTTTTTAAAGTTATATAATGTATCAGCCAGCACAACTGATTCGGGGAGGGAATTCCACAACTTCACAGCTCTCACAGTAAAAAATCCTTTCCGAAGGGCTCAGCTTGAATATGTAGTACAGTGTTGGGCTACAAGGCAGTGTGTAACAGGAGGCAGTACATAGAATGGCAGCTAAGCTACTGCAGTTTGTGGCGAAGATCCCAAGCGAGCGGATTTTCTCATGATATCCCCATTTACGGGTGGGCGATATCAACTAATTTGGTCATTTGACCCTGGGGACAAACTATTGAATTAGAATGGTGAGTATAGATGCCCATCTGTACGGGGACTGCCTGACAAAAAATCAAACCTGCCCAATTTCAGGGCAGGCCATTCGTTAGTGCCCATACAGGATAGATAAGCTGCCAAATCTGTCTAAAGGACTGATAGTGGCAGCTAGAATCAGCCGTGTATGGCTACCTTTATTTCCCAACAATACCTTTTTAGGGAGCACTTTCTGTAATTTAATGTTTGGTCTTGCCTAAATAGACTTCCTAGTTTGTGACTGAATACAGATTGCTCATGGCTGAAACCAATTTATAGTGAGTTAGCACATTAGATTTAGAACACAAATATTAAAAGGAACATTTGCAATAAAACCAGCCACAGCATAAGTAAGTAGTAGAGTCCTGCAGTGAGTGGTGTACTAGTGGGTATCTGGAGGTAGGTAGGGAAAAGTATAGTCCAGTTGTGTTTGGGTTAAATTACTTCCATGTTGGGTCTGCCCAATCATTGTGCTGTGTTTTCTCTAATTTTATTAATGACTAATTACCTGTAGATTTTAGTACTTTATTGGGTTTTAGGCATGGCTTTTGCAGAGTAGGTCCAATCATTTTTCAGGCCTGTAGGTCATGAAACATGTATTTAAAAAAAAAAAAACATTTATTTTCTATGAAGTGATATTCAAACTGTTCCATGACTAAGGCCAATTATTTGACATACTATGCTACTTGTTAGCCAGATTCTATTTTACGAGAAAACAAATTTATGAAACTCCTAGCCAAGCCTTCGACTCGACATCCCTGTTCTAATGTATTAATTTTGTCTGCACTTGAAAAAGCATTTAAAAATAGTTAAAATAGTATATTTTACCTTTGACTCCCTCTAGCTTTTATATAGGGCCAGGGCTTTGTGCTCCTATTTCACCAGAAGAGAAATGACTTGTTCTGTGCTCTGTCATTATGTTTTCATAGCCTATCAATTTGGTTGTATTTTAATTGCATATAGCCTGTTTAGTTAGATGTGTTTCATTTGAATAATCACCCTTTGGTTACTAGAGAATTTTACCTCTGTAATTTATGGTAGGGCTGAACAGCAAAAAGAAGGGCAACTACACTCTTACCATATGTATAAAGCTGTGATTCCCATTCATACACAAGCAAAATTCTTTTATTATTTTTGGGGAATGCCCATTGCTGTGTCATGATAATTTTGTCTGCAATCAGTACTCCCTAACCCAATCTTCAAGAATGTCTGATAAATAACCTCTTACGCCACATGCCTCTGTTCCACTATGGCTGTATTTTAAAGGCTAATATAATGTCCACCCTTAAAAGGTTTTATTTTATTGTAAATGTGCCTGGAAACACTGTTAAATATTATAATGTGTGTATTAATAGCAACTTTCAACATTTCTGACTGAGTTAATGTTACACAAAGGACACAAAATCTGGCTGCAAGGCAGAATATATAGAATCCTGAGTAGAAAGTTCTCTCTTCATGGAAAATTAAGTGTGTCAGTGATGCTAGAAGTGGCCATGAATAGGTTAGCAGCAGAAAATATTATATTGTAAAATCATAGATCTGTATAACAAATATGAATACATATATACTGTATATATGTTTGTTGCATTCTTTCTTTACAAAGGTTTTTTTTTGGCAATATAACAATAGTGATGCTCTTTGTATTTTTGTTCTATTTTAGGATCACAATACATGATATGGAGAAAAGAAAACCTGGGAAATTAGTACTGAGCTACAGCACAAAAACAAGCCTTGTGGAGAGAGTCTACATTGCTTCTAGATTGTTCTATGGATACTGTTGAGATCCACAAACAAGGAGTCAGTTGGTCCATCCACATCTTGGAATGGGAAACGAAAGCAATAATTCCACCTGCCTCATAGATGACTCCTTTAAATACAATCTCTATGGGGCAGTTTACAGCGTTGTGTTCATCTTTGGGCTTATTACAAACTGTGCCTCCCTCTTTGTCTTCTGCTTCAAAATGAGGATGCAAAATGAAACTGCTATCTTCATGACTAACCTGGCAGTGTCTGATTTGCTTTTTGTATTTACACTGCCTTATAAGATTTTTTATAATTTTAACCGGCACTGGCCCTTTGGTGACAGCTTGTGTAAGATTTCTGGGACGGCATTCCTAACCAACATCTATGGAAGCATGCTTTTCCTCACATGCATCAGTGTTGACCGATTCCTGGCCATCGTTTACCCATTTCGCTCCCGTACAATTCGGACCAGAAAAAATTCTGCTATTGTTTGTGCCTGCGTGTGGATCATCGTGCTGAGCGGAGGTATTTCGGCATCCCTCTTTTCTACCACCAATGTTTCCAACACGAGTACCACGTGCTTTGAAGGTTTTTCAAAAAGCATCTGGAAAACGTATTTGTCAAAAATCACCATATTTATTGAAGTGGTTGGATTTATAATCCCTTTGCTATTAAATCTCACCTGCTCTTCATTGGTCCTGAGGACTTTGAGGAAACCAGCTACCCTGTGCCAAATTGGAACCAACAAAGAAAAAGTTTTGAAAATGATTGTCGTTCACGTGGCCATTTTTGTTGTGTGTTTTGTACCCTTTAACTCTATCCTCTTTTTGTACGCTTTGGTCCGCTCACAAGCCATTTCTAATTGCGCAGTGGAGAGATTTGCGAGGACAATGTATCCAATCACTCTGTGCATCGCAACGATGAACTGTTGCTTTGACCCCTTTGTTTACTACTTCACTTCAAAATCCTTTCAGAAGTCATTTAATATAAACCCTATCATTAAAATGGACACCCTATTTAAGATTGATTCTGCAACAAAAATAGCCTTGCCAGTTACACAAGAGGAACTGACTGAACAGATGAACATTAATAACGGAGGGGAATTGATGTCTGAGGCTAATTACAAGGACTAAGATTTTGAACAGTTGACTACAGCTGTTGTTAGGAGCTGTTGTTTGCAGCCATAATGCTAATGAGAGAATATGTTGCTATTCAGCCTGGTCAGTATTATAGATGGATGTGTGTAAAATGCAAACTTTAATTTAAGTATAGCTATATTGTTGCTAGTTGTGTAAAAATAACCATCACGTGTTTTCTTGGCAGTTTGCTCTGTGTATTTGTGTACATATTAATTGTAAAATATTCTAAATGTGTTTGTCTCTTACTTGGCATTCACACATTCTAGATCTTTGTAACTATCAGAAGATAAAACTTGAGTGTGTGTGTGTGTGTGTATATATATATATACATATAAATATATGTATTTTCCTTTATTGCACTTTTAAAATTGTGGTTGCAGGAGCATTACCCAGTACCAGATGAACAAAGCTGCAAAGAGTATATGTGGTTGCTTGCTAGAGCAGTGCAGTGGGCAGCTGATGTGTTAAACCACAAAATGGAAAGTAGTTTAAAAAAGCTACAGTAATTTGAAATGTATAAATATATTCCACATATGTTTTTTATAAGCAGATCTGAGGAATAAGATTAATGGGCCAGTTAACACAATGTGTTTTGTATAGGGGAACACCCAACGTTAGCATATAAATATGGTATCTCTCTCTTCATAGGATATGAGAAAATGTGGGTTAGGGTGTTCTAACTGCATCAATGCCTCTATAATTCTATTACAATTTCTTTTGACCTGCCTACATCAGTTATGCCAGACCATACTGTACAATAGCATTTTTTTTAGAGATTTATCAGAGAGGGTGATATGGCTGAGACCTGAGAGTTTAGACCAATGGCATTTCATGCAGTGCTGAAAGTGCAATCAGTGGAAACATTCCCATAGAAGCAAGAGAAAACAAAATGAGAAATAGTTTTACATTTAAATAATGTAAATAATATGTCCATGAGGCCCATGTGCGGCTTCGTTTTAAAGGCACCTCCCTTAGTCTGCTGAGAAAACATTATGTACAGATTAGTGATGTGCGGGCCTGCCTGGTTCAGGTCGACTTCCCCACACAGGTGGTGCCTGCCCCCGCTCCCTTTTGTGACATCAGAAATGGGCAGGTCGGGCACGGGTCTATAAATAGAGGGGACCTGCTGGTAGGGTTCAGGCTGGGAGCAGAACTTTGACCCACACATCAAGAGTACAGGTGCACTATCCCTGTTGGAAACAGCATGTGCAAATTACAAGGCTATCTCACTTCTGTGCTCACACAGTACACTATTAACTATAGTATTAAATAATAGAATTAAAGTTGTGTTGTGGTGTACCAGAAGTTTAAAATGGAGTGTGCTCCATCTGCATTTGGAGATTCATCTATCTATACCTCTTAATTGTATATAATGTGCAGTGAATATGAAAAAAGGTGGTTAGTCTTGCTCTGAGGAAAAATAGGTCAGTCTTGTTTAGATATAGGAAACAAGTTATTCAGTTAGGATGGGGAAATATTATCAAAATCCCAGCCCAAAAGCTAGAAGTTCAGCTACCAAACACCTTTGTCCACCAGATGACTCCAAATATTTTGGGAGCTGTAACTGTCAATGGCTAAAGGCCATGCCTTCAGCAACCCTGAAGAAAAATTCTGGTACAAATAATTGTCATTTGCTTGTATGCTGTTGTGAGTTTTATCTGTCAGGAGAGAGGATTTTTTTTGTGAAATAAAAGGATAGACTAAAATTACAACCAAATTCATCATCATAGATGCTGACTGCATCCTCAGTTGATGCAAGTGGTAAAGCCTTACAGAAAATCTAAGCTTGGGAATGGGGGACACAAAGTTTGAAAGCCCCCACTTGTTTTAGAATGACAAATTCTTGCATAGAAAAGAGGGTGGGGATTTTTTGCAATTTTTAAAGGTTTCAGTTGCTAAATGTTTTCTCTTGGAACAAATATAGAATTGAAATCTTTAGATTTTGAAAGGCAAATGCAAATGAAAAAAGTGAAGTTGCTTCCAGTAGCTGCAGGAAATGTCCTTATGGGAAAATGCCACATACATTTAGTTTGTTTGAGACCCTGTTTCTTATCGTTGGGTCCCCAGATGCTGCTGGATTCCTTCCAGCAATTAACCAAGGGATAAAGCCAGCATGGTTATATATTTTGGGTGTGTCCTGGCCTTGCCCTGCACCTATCCCTCTCCCTCATTGTGTTCTGAGCTCTGCCCATTTCTGAGATATATTGCCATATATTGGGGTGCTTTTTAATTTTGTTTGCAGATCACAAGGAGAAAGTGGCTGGGCTGCTATTCTGGGTCAGGTGGGGTCGCTCCCAAAGAATTCATTTGAGAACAGGAAGGTAGAGCATTTAAAAACCACAGAAATTAAAGAGCACAGAGTAATGTGGATAACTACCTACAAATAACAAAAATGTACTTTAATGTGACCTGTTCTAAGTTTGGTAAAGATTGAGATTGGTACATGCTTAAAGGGGTTGTTCACCTTCAATGTCCAAATCTTTTTAAACCACCAACAATGCTCTCAGCATGTCAGAAAATGCATTTTCCATAAAAAAGTACAAAAACCAGTGTAACCTTTTTATACCTGTTAAAATAGTCCTCCTTCTGTCTGTCTAATCAGGGCTTTGCCCTTACTTTTTTCCTATTGGACCAATTCATTGGTTGCTTGTGTACTCTAACCAGTTGCATGAATTGAAAGCTAATAGGTTAATTATTCCTTGCAATGGCATAGGCAAACAGACAAATCTAACATACTGTTATGTAATATTTGCAGAACTGTCACAGGAAGCACAATTATGTGAACTATTAAATTTGTGAATGTTGTGCTAAGGTGAACAACCCCTTTAATGTGGCCATACACATTAAGATCTGCTTGTTTGACAATTGAATTACTGCAGCAGGCATAGGGGAAGTCAGACCGAGGACTGCATCAATGAACCAATGTGGTCCCTGACCTGACAGGATCAAACCTGCCTGGTTGACACCTGCCGGATTTTTGGCCAGATAATGGTCTGAGGGACCCAAATTGGCAGATTAAATTTGCCCATGCATAGCCACCTTTAAGGTCAGATTTATATTGCTTGCACAGCTGAAATATGAGATCCAGGGACACACACAGGGCCGGAACTAGGGGTAGGCAGAAGAGGCAGCTGCCTAGGGCGCAAACACTGGGGGGCGCCAGGCAGGAACCTCTCCTGCCTACCCCTAGCTCCTTTTTCATTGCCCCCGCCGCTTGTCAATACGTGGTGGGGGCAATTAACCGGTTGCCTAGGGCGCCCAGTCGGCTTGGCCCGCCCCTGGACACACACACCATATAACTAGGTCCATCAGACAAAATGGGGGTGCTGCCTGACCAGCTTGGGGCCCTGACTGAGTATTGTGTTGTGTAGAAAAAAACTGAACAGGGCTCACATAAAAATTTACTTTTTCTTATTGGTGAACAATAGCAATTCCTAAGGTACAAAAAAAAGCCACAGCTTTTTTTTCCATTTGAAAATTAAAGAGCTGGAAAATGTTATTTACATCTGGAACTTTGGTCTCTAAATGATGACATGATCGGGCCCAAGTAATGTTTTGCACTCATGCAACCAGATGCTTTGATTTCCCTCAGCTAAAGCTGGAAACAAATAGCAAAGCAGATCTGGAATTTATTTAGACTCTCAGTTGTACAAGTGTTCCTAAGCACTGAATGTTTCAGCAGGGAAAGCTTTCAGAAGTGCATGAAAGTGTCACAAAGTTAATTAAAGGGCCAGTCAGAATTGAAATATATATATATATCAAACGCAACAGTAGAAAGCACTCACAGCTACAGCATCAATCAGGTCAGTGATTTATTTCAGCATACCATCTACGCGTTTCGATCACCACAGGATCGTCTTTACAAGACTGTATATATATATATATATAGATAAATTTCTTTATCTGCCTCTCCTCCTGCCTCCTGTGAGATTCCTGCCTTCCAAGTGATTATTTGGCTCCTTTACATTTATCTGACACTTAAGGGGCTGAACAGAAAGGTGTACATCCAACATGTTCATGCATAGAACCATGGATGACATTTAACTCTTTAATCATACAAATACCTAAAGCCCATTTATTCTAAACAGTTTAAGGCTTATTTACTATTGTCTCAGATCCAAGTGCAAAGCAGTGTGGAGCACTAAAACAACTTTCTATGTATTCCTTGGTCCTCACTCCACCCACCACTTCCAGAGAATCTCCTAGAGGGAATGGGTCCCAACTATGGCACTCAGCATCTCATTACCATCATAAGTATATAGGCCACCTAGCATTTTCTACATTCTACAACATATCTACATACGTTGTGCTCTAAGGCCTGTTCACATAAAGAAAATGTTGGGTGCCTTTAGTTCTGTTGGAGAGAATTTGGGTGCAACTGTCACTACTTTAATGATAGTTATCTTAAAGGGGGCTGTCAGCCTACTTGTCACCCTAAAAATAGTTTTAAATTCTTTTCTATCATGTTAGTCAAGCAATATAAACTTTATTATTATATCAATATTATTAAAATTATTTAAACCTTACTTCTTTCAGTTTTCGAACTCACAATCACCGCAAGCAGGCTGGTGACATTTTGTGGGCACTGTTATGGCAAACTTTGTATCTTCTGAAATATTGTTACACAATAATAGGTGGCAGGGAGGAAAGTGAGGAGTGCAAAGTAAAAATAATTGCTTGCCCTGCCGACAAGTGGGCCAGACAATATATGATTGACAAATGAGATTTTCATACGTTATAACAGGAATAGGCTGGTCGTAGTCAGAGACACATCAGTATGTACAAAGGAAATGAAACAGATATAATAACAGAAGAACTGCAAATATTTATAAACTGGTGCTTATTAATATGGACAATTTTTTGTGAAGCTCAGCATCCCAGCTAAGGTAACCAGACTACTGCATTGTATCAATATACTAGTCTGTGGTTTGAAGGCACTTAAAATATGACTTATTTAAGGATTCAGCCATTTATCTTTTAAATAATGAGTAATTAAAATGACTAAAAGCTCTGCACCAGAACCTTGTCTGTAAAATTCCTCATGTTAATGTATGACATGTGCTTTGTATGTATGTATATTTTTATTTATATATCGCTACTTGGGTACGCAGAGCTGTACAGAAGAACAATACATTAATAAGCAAACGGGGTCATTACAATTATAGCTAAATAAATAATGAATACAAATAACTAAAAAGTACAGTTGCATTAAATATTCCACAAAGCTAAATGACAAAGAGACAAGAGGATGGAGGTTCCTGCCCCATACAGCTTACAGTCTAAATGGGAGGGGAACTTACAGACACAAATAGGATGATATTAAGTGCCACTGACCAAGTGCCACTGCTCTGAGATGCCTACCGGAATTAATAAATCCTAACTGCCTAAAAATAAAGTAATCCGTTGGGGGACTATGTGAGAACTTTTTTGTGGACTTTATGTGGTGGTTGCTTTGCATAGGGTCCTTCTGCCAGGCAGCAGTTCATCCAGCGCTTAGCAATAGCTTAAGATCCAACAAAAAAGGGAAACCTTTCCCTATTCTCTTCATACCGATGCAGACAAAGAAAGGGAATGCAAACATTTACAACACTTAAATGCAAAGGTAAATTTATTATTGTTTTTGCTCTCTAAAGACTGTGGTAACATACAAACAAACAGTGTTCTCAAGAGAAGACAAAAGACAGCCTGATGCAAGGATTCTGCAAAGGGTGTGTGTGTATCTGTTGGCTTTAGGGAGATTTCCAAACCAACAAAGAACAGAATCCAGGATTCCTTGGGGAATGTAACCAGTTTGGATTTTGTGCCAACCCCCAGAGGCCATATACCTATTTCTGCAGTTCCAAAGTTATATTCTCTCTTATATGTTTTGGAAACATACATTCTTGAGCACTAATAACGGATTTTAAATAATTAAATCTCCCATTTTCTCATTTCTGGTTTTTCCCTACAAATGTATTAGTGATTGACTACATAAACAGTGGAGGTTGGAATACTGATAACTGATTTACACCAAGCTCCCACTACGAAGCATCAAAGGAGAAGGAAATGACATTTGTAGTTAAACAAATGACAGATAAAAGTATAAGTATGAAAGTAATATTTCTTGTATGTGTAATGTACAAATAACCTGGAATTACTGTGCTGTTAAAAACCTTAAGTGAGTTTGTACATTAACATAGAAATAATACCACAATTCCATCAACAAAAATATACACCCACATCAGTGTATAAAACATTGTACAGTGAAATAGTTCCAAAGGTTATTTTGAAGCCCCTGGTTCAAAGCATGAGTTTGCTCTGCCCACTTATATTGTTTCAGGGTTCCAGTAAACTTCCTCACATATGTTGATAATGTCTTACTGCTTTAATACATGAGCACAAATCATGTGACTTCCAAGCGAGGGGGTGTAGAAGCTCCCATGGATCTAACACAGTCATTTGTGCAGACAAATTCCCCACAAAACGACCTAAAATTACTAACACACGTACCCAATTTACTTACATAGTTTACATATTAACTAAAATGTGTGAAACACCTTTTTATATTTCAGAAAGGCAGCATTTTGTTGCTTTCCTAGTTCAACACATTTTGCACACAGCTATTTAACCACAGCAGGATTTATCACCGGACGTGAACATTGGAGGTCTGTTAGTTTCCTTTTATGAACATCTTTAGGTTTTGCCTGGTCTTGGTAGATGCTTTAAACTGCAACATCATGCATGGGCTCTGAAGGAAGAAGTCCGAGAGAAGCTGCTTTGATCCTTTAACAAAAATGTTTTCCATTTTATAGATGACACCACTGTTGGTGTCCCATCCCTAGTCCCCACTTGACTGATAATGATTGGCCAGATTAGTGCTGCCCAACTTGTTAGTTAGCGAGGGCTGGAATTTTTCTGGCATACATGGTAGAGGGCAGATAATGGAAGCCAGTTTCAACCACTGCCCCTTTTAAACCACACAAGGGCTTTTAAGACCATACACACATTAATGGTGGCAGCACACCAAAAAAAACAGTTGGTGCTCACTGCAGGGATATCACCCATCACTAATATGTGAAAGAAGTGGATAGCGCAGCCACCCCAGCACATAATTAAACCCCTTAGGGACCCCCTAACAACTATTTCCAAATGCTAACAAACTCCATGCATACAGGTTCACCTTCCACAGGCAGCATAGAGCAGGCAGAGTATAGCACACACAGGCAGCATAGAGCAGGCAGAGTATAGCACACACAGGCAGGGTAGAGCAGAGAGAGTATAGCACACACAGCATAGGACAGGCAGAGTATGGCACACACAGGCACCATAGGGTAGGCAGAGTATGGCACACACAGGCAGGATAGAGCAAGCAGAGTATGGCACACACAGGCACCATAGGGCAGACAGAGTATGGCACACAGGCAGGGTAGGGCAGACAGAGTATGGCACACAGGCAGGGTAGGGCAGGCAGAGTATGGCACACACAAGCAGCATAGGGCAGGCAGAGTATGGCACACACAAGCAGCATGGGGCAGGCAGAGTATGGCACACACGAAGTACAGGGCAGGCAGAGTATGGCACACAGCCAGCACAGGGCAGGCAGAGTATGGTACACACAGGCAGGCAGAGCATGGCACACACAGGCACCATAGGGTAGGCAGAGTATGGCACACACAAGCAGCATACGGCAGGCAGAGTATGGCACACAGGCAGCATAGGGCAGGTAGAGTATGGCACACAGGCAGCATAGGGCAGGTAGAGTATGGCACACAAAGGCACCATAGGGTAGGCAGAGTATGGCACACACAGGAAGCACAGGGCAGGCAGAGTATGGCACAAAGGCAGCATAGGGCAGTCAGAGTATGGCACACAGGAAGCATAGGGCAGGCAGAGTATGGCACAAACAGGAAACATAGGGCAGGCAGAGTATGGCACTCACAGGAAGCATAGGGCAGGCAGACTATGGCACAGACAGGCAGCATAGGGCAGGTAGAGTATGGCACACACAGGCAGCACTGGGCAAGCAGACTATGGCACACAAGCAGCATAGAGCCTTAGTGCCTTACATATGTGAACAATTCATGTCTTATATGTGTGAACAATACAGGACCTTACAACCTGAATCTGAGATGTGAACATTGCAGGGACCAGTTAAACATAGTACTGGTACCATTTAAATCTTACAGAAAAGGTAAGCTGCCACATCAGCCATACAGGTGGGGGACTACACAAGGGGGGCCTGCAGGCCACCAGTTGGACAGCACTGGGCCACATAATCTGTGTCAGTTTATCAGTAGGAACATTAGCAAGAACAAATTGCACAACAAATCAAGGACGGGGTGTACTTGTGATAAATCCAGATTAAAGTACAATCTGTGCATACTTTGGGGCTATAATAGATACTTGTAATTAGGAAAACCCATCACTTTGTAAATAGAAAATAGCCTGATTTTGACAGTAATACATATTTCCCACTTAGCTATGGTAATAGAATGATATTAATTCTTCACCAGTTTATTACCTTGACTAGTTAGTATGAAGATAACGACAGAAACTCACTTCCAGAGATGCTATGGGGCCTGATCATCATGCTGTGCTAGAACTATATGTAAAGTGGACATGCCATGTGCACTTTTTGCACCATGTTTAAAAAGGGCTAACAAGGTTTTGAGCTATATTAAAAAGGGCATAGATCTGCGGAAGGATTCTTCCACTACAGAGCGCTGGTAAGATATAGAATATGTTGTGTAGTTATTGTCTCCTGTGCTCAAATGGGTTACTATTGAGTTAGAGAGGGTCCAGAGAAGGGCAACTAAGCTGGTATAGGAAGTCTTAGGGGCACATTTACTAACCCACGCGAGTTTTTCGTAGCCATTACGAAAGTTGCGTAAAATCTGGTGATTTTTCGTAGCGTTAAAACTTGCGCAAAAAGTTGCGCTTTTTTCGTAGTGTTAAAACTTACGCGAAACTTTGTACCTTTTAAGTTTTAACGCTACGAAAAAGGCGCAACTTTTCGCGTAAGTTTTAACGCTACGGAAAAATCGGGCGATTTTACGCAACTTTCGTAATGGCTACGAAAAACTCGCGTTTTTACGCAAAAATCGTATTGGTAACGAAAAATTCGTAAAGACGCCGAAAAAATCGCAAAAAATACGAAAAAGTCGCAAAATGTTCGTTTTCAAGTCGGAACTTTTCCAATTCGGGTCGGATTCGTGGGTTAGTAAATCAGCCCCTTAGGGGCTGATTTACTAAGACACGATTTCGAATCCGAACTGGAAAAATTCCGATTGGAAACGAACATTTTGCGACTTTTTCGTATTTTTTTGCAATTTTTTCGGCGTCTTTACGATTTTTGCGTAAAAACGCGAGTTTTTCGGCGTCTTTACGTTTTTGCATAAAAACGCGAGTTTTTCGGCGTCTTTACAAAAGTTGCGCAAAGTCGCGATTTTTTCGTAGCGTTAACACTTGCGCGCAAAGTCGCGCCTTTTTCGTAGCGTTAAAACTTAAAAGGCACAACGTTTCGCGCAAGTTTTAACGCTACGAAAAAATCGCGACTTTGCGCAACTTTCGTAATGGCTACGAAAAACTCGCGTTTTTACGCAAAAATCGTAAAGACGCCGAAAAACTCGCGTTTTTACGCAAAAATCGTAAAGACGCCGAAAAACTCGCGTTTTTACGCAAAAAACATAAAGACGCCGAAAAAATCGCAAAATTATCAATCATTACGAAAAAAACGCAATCGGACGCATTCGGCCCGTTCGTGGGTTAGTAAATGTGCCCCTTAGTCATGAAGAAAGACTGCCCAGGGTGGGATTGTTTAAGCTGGAGAAGAGGCACTTAACAGTTGATATGATAACTATGTTAAATATATAAGGGGATCATATAATCATCTCTCTAATGCTTTATTAATCAGTAGGTCCTTCCAACGGACACAAGAGTATCTATTGCAATTACAAAAAAGGAGATTCTGTCTGAATATTTGGAAAGGATTTTTTACTGTGAGAGCTGTGAAGTTGTGGAATTCTCTCCCTGAATCAGCCATACTGGCTGATACAATATATAGCTTCAAGAAAAGGCTGGATGGCTTTTTAGCAAGTGAGGAAATACAGTTATGGGAGATAGCTCTTAGTATAAGTTGATCCAGGGACTGGTCCGATTGCCATCTTGGAGTCAGGAAATAATTTTTTCCCCTCTGCGGCAAATTAGAGAGGCTTTAGATGAGGTTTTTTGCCTTCCTCTGGATCAACTAGCATTTAGGCAGCTTATATATAGGCATTAATGTTGAACTTGATGGACATGTGCCTTTTTTCAACCTTACTTACTATGTTACTATGTATTATTGTTACAGTGATCATGTGTTTTAACTTCCATGCAAAATTCCTGGAACCTAAGAGTCAATTGACAGCTATGATTCATGAAAGTATAAATTACACCTCATAATGGTAAGTCTTCTTGCTTACATTTTATTTGAAATAGAAGCTCTGACACTATTTCATGTGATAAATATTGTGGTTTAGAGCTGGTGTTATAAAGTATTTCGATAATGGCTTTTTATATTAAAGCAAACATGATCTGTGCTCCTTTGAAGTCTTGGTGGTAAAGGCACAAATAAATTGCTGCAGGGAAAAGCAACTCTAGGGTGTTAGGGAGATGAATGAGATTTTATCATAATGCCCCTTTCAGTACAGCATTTGTAAATTCATGCTTATATCTGTGCTCTCCTCCTCCACCCTCTCTTGTTTGATTTGCTCCAAATACTGGAAGACAGTGTGTAATAGATTCCAGTGTGATGCATATGACAACATTTAGTAGTATTTGCCTCTTTAGTGAGTAGCACAAAGCAGTTTTTCTCTTTTATGTAACAGACTGTGGTTGGTCCTTTTAAATATATTTCTGCTAGATTTTACTCCTAAACTTATAATCACTACAGTGATTAGCATCTTGAAGCTGAGAAAACCATTGGTTATAAATTGCCCTGACAAATACATAAAAATGTCTGTAACCACAGATCACTGTCTAGTCTTTCTTTGGAAATGTTAAGAGTTGGATGCAGTTGGACTGCATCCAGGATACATATACACAGGCAAACTGTGTTGGGAGCATAATGGTTGTCTTTTAGCAAGGCCAAAGCTTACAGCCATATATTTGCAGCTACACTGGGAAAATGCGTTGTGGTTGATATTCTCACATAAAATGAACCTTTGCTTCCATGTTCCAGAAGTGAACTGAAAGGATCCACTATTTTGTAATCAAATGCCTCTGGAAACTTTATACAGAGGTCATATGTTGACTGACTTAATGTGTCTGGTTATTGAATAGTCACTAAGAAACAGACAGATAAACAGCTATTCTGCTTCTTTTGCTTTGAATATAAATAGCCATCTGTTGGGTATATGCATCTTTATTTTTGTGGTTTAGGATGGGTGATATTTAAGGTGAAAAGTCAAATTTTTTAATCCATTTATTATTTATATATACACAGCTGTTTTAATTCAAGCTTTAGCTTAACAGTATATTTCAATAGCAGCTGAAGAGCAGCAGGTGGGGCACACGTAGCATAACAAATGGATGTGGTTAAAGACAAAATGCTTTCTATTTTCATTATCAGATCTCCACATTAAACTCCACTTAGTAGGCCAGTACCTCTGCGTCCTTCAGCTATTAGTGCCTCCTAATATACAATCACAAAAGACCCATTAAAGGTCCACTAAAAGGTTTGTTCTAAGACATTCTCCCCTGAACATCAATGCTTCCAGTCACCACTAGATTTGAAATATTAGCCCAACTATACACTCATAAATGCTATTCTCTGTATTTGGGATTATAAATTGCTCTCTGTTATTTTTTTTTAAACATAAAAGAGCTTATTGGTTAGGGCTGCCACCTCACCCCTTTAATATTGTCCACATATTAAATCCACATCCTGCATGGCCAATTAACTATTAATTTAGATACATGCTGCAGACTGAACTGATTTATGTGCAGCCATGAAGCATGTATCTAAATTAATTACTATGTAGCCATGCAGGATGTGGATTTACTATGAGGCCGATATTGAAGGAGTAAGGTGGCAACCCTGTTATTGGTTGTCCCTATAAGTTTAGACATGACCCTAGTTCTACATGTAGTTGAACCCTTTGTATACTGTAAATATTCATTTCTATACATTCACTAAGAATGCAGTAATGGCAGAGTTAAGATGATTTTTTTTTATTTAAATTTTACATTATTATGTTTCTGAGCTGGGAGAATTCTGCCATGTACTGGCTAATTTGGCAAATTTATCATTGAGTTTTTTGGACCTCAATGTGAACTTTGTTTCTCCAGAATTTGCAATTAAATGGCTTTCTCCCTAGCATGCAATAGTAGAAATAATAAATAGTGATAAAGTGTACACATCATTAGGTCACTTGCAACACCTACTGCAATAATTGTATAATTAAAAATGATTGCCTTAAGGCAACCATACCTCACTAGTCTGTCATTAAAATCACAGTTTCTGCCTCTATTCTTTCACTGACTTTTTGTAACAGCTCAGTGCATACATTGTTTGCTTTAAGATCAGTGAAAGATCAGAAGAATAAAGAAAACTTTAGCTCTGCAGTAAAATGTGCGTTGCAATAACATATACATGAGTGTGACATATATTGCCATCTAGATATCCCTTCTCCTAGTTGCTCAGGGCAGAAATTTTCCAGATCAGACTAACCAAAACCCCCTTTCCGTGAATTATGTACTGTAGTGAATGCAAACAAGCAGTGTTTTTCTTCAGTGAAATAGACTACATTCTAGCACACATTTGTGAAAACGTTCCCTGCTTTGCTATGAAATTGTACCAGGCTCATCCGTTAATAAAATATAACAGCAAGATGATTGGCAAAACTGGTGATTTCTCCTGCACCTTTAATAAAGTTATGGTCATCTACTTCAAAAAAACTCGGAGGTGCAGATGGACACATCTATGGTGGGTTGTGTACAGTATTACAGAACAAACATTAATCCCAGGGGGCTTGTGGCTGGGGTAGTGTCTTACATCTATACATACACATAGTAAAATGTTTATATCTACCACTTCATTTTGCAAAACTTAATTTTTTAAATTCAAACATCTACGTCCCAGTGACTTATAAAAGTGATTTAATTCACTGTTAGAAGTACTTGTTAGCAGTAATGATATGCCATTGCAAATAAATAACTTTTAACAGTGCCTGGTAATGCCTTTTACTTCTCGTATACTACTGGTATACGCATTTTGCCCTCCTGTTTGCAATATCATAATTCTTAGAATGGGCCTGGGTCTAGACTGGGAGTCAAAATAGGCCCAACAGCCCTGCACAACCCACTAAAAAGTGAGTGTCTGTGGCATCTTACAGCAGACCCTCTGGCATTTGCCACAATCCACAGATTGGCAGTCCAGGCCCCAAAGGCCCCCAGTGCTGACAATGGGAACCACGTTTATACACTTTTTAGGTAGGAATTGACTGAAAATTTTAGGACAGGGGATTTGGACGCATAGGGAGTAGTTTTGAGGTGTTATGACACTACATTTTCAGTGGTTAAAAAGACACTGCAGTCCCAATGATAGCAAAAATCTATATATGTGCCACTTTGAAATAAGATAACTTGATATAATAATATTATTACTGAGGCTTGAAAATTACATTTCTTTCTGCCAAAATAGAAACAGATGGTTTCCCATGGAGACCTTTAGCCTTCTTGTGAGGGATTTGTATTTTATAAGGAGAGGAAAGGGAAATCAATCCAAACTCAATGAATATTAGGATCATTTTATACCAAGACTTTGCAGCACATTCAGAGGATTATCTACAGCTTGCACTTACAGACAAAATGCTTCTCCAAACTGTGTTTTTCAAATGTCTCATAAATAGCATTATTGGGGTGTAATGCAACACAATAGTGAGGCGAACAATAACAGGAAAAAGCACAATATGTAAAAGTTCTGACATTTTCGGACATATTGTGGCTACAGAAAAACCAACCTTAAATATAATAGAGAAATATTTTTAGAACTGCTTCTCTTTCACATTTAACATCTTGGTTTATTGTTTCATATAATTCCTTTTTAGAGAGACGCCAAATCCTGCAGTCAGTTAGTAAGAACATGGAATATAATTATCTGGTCTATAATTACTGCATTGCCAGCAAGCAAATTCCAGGGATAAAAATGGCTGTAGTTGGTAATGGACTGAGGCTGAACATCTGCCTGAAGCATTTAAACAAGGGCCACAATTCAGATTTTATTTAGACTATGTGGCATTTGTCACTAATTCCAAAATGGGACAATATTCAGCTTTTTTACTTTTTGAAATGAATCAGTGCTAGACCTATGTGTTCAGGCCCAAAGCAAACTGTTTAAACTCCTCCCCAGTTATTACTGGAGCACCCTCCTCAATGTCCACTTTTACTTTCTGCCCATGCCAAGCACTTTCCCAATGCCTGCAGGAGCACAGGCTGTTCATGTATTACCACATACATTTTTACTTCGAACTTACAACACTTTTATGCTTAATTTTACCTAGTGCTTATGGTTTAAGGGGCATACTACTCAAATTATCTCATGCTTGAGGAATCTCAAGATGGTTTCTTTCTTTTATCACTAGTGTTTTCATATCTCACGTGTATTAATTCTCACATCATCTTCATACTGCCCTCTAAATTCTTCTGTTACACAAATGCTGGTGTACCCTATTGGACAAAATCAATTCCAGATATTTGATCTGCAGTATAGTAAAGAAATCTGTAATTTATGTCCCGGGTTTATTCACATATAGAGCTGCCTTAAAAAATCATACTTCTAAATCTGCCAACAGTTATTCTATATTCTTTTTATCTTGACTGTCTCATTGCATTACTTACTGGGTTGCTGTAGGTATTTATTGGCTTAGGGAGTGAAAAATATCAGGCTGACCAAAATTATGTTTGTGTAATACTTTATACGCCTTTGTCTTTCAACATTTGATGCTTTAGTAATATAAACTGCAACTTAAGGTTAATTGTCTACAACTTTCTGAAGTTTATCACCCATGTTTTGAAGCAATACCCTATAAAAGCAGAGCAGGTTACCAGTATATGTGGTAGAGCAATCTGGTTTGTATGTAGACTTCTATTCTATTACAGGTGTGGGACCATAATGAGATCCATAATTTGGATCTCCATACTTTAAGCCTGCAAAAATCATTTAAACATTAAATAAATCCAATAGGATTGTTTCGCACCCAATGAGGATTACTTATATCTTCATTTGGATCAAGTGCAAAGAACTGTGTTATTATTAATCATTTTTTTTTACATTTGAATAATGGAGTCTATGAGAGATGGTCTTCCCATAATTTTGAGACAATTTGCAATTGGTCTTCATTTTTTATTATTTGTAGTTTTTTTATAGTTATTTCACTTTTTGTCCAGCATCTCTCCAGTCTGGATTGCCAGCAGTTATCTCATTACTAGAAACCAAATTACCTTACCAGGGAGTGGTTGGAATGAGAGACTTATATATGAACTGGAGAGGAAAAATAAAGTATAAAAAGTAACAATAATAATAAAATTGTAGCCTTGCAGAGCATTAGTTTTTGGCTGCCGGGTCAGTGACCCCCATTTGGAAACTGAAAAAAAACAATAAATAATAAATAATGAAGACTAATGAAAAAGTAGCTTAGAACTGGCCATTCTATAACATACTAAAAATTAACTTAAAGGTGAACCACCCCTTTAATTTGCCAGTTGTGCCTATTTTGATGCAAGGGATCACTGTACCTAACACCTATCCTTAGTACACAGTTAGTATTGGGGATTCCTTTATGTGTTGCCTTTATATATATATATATAGAGAGAGAGAGAGAGAGAGAGAGAGAGAGACTGGCACCTGAACATTATGCTGAAATTGTGGGAAGGAAAGAAAGACATCAATTGTGCCATGTCACTTTGCACTTTGTACTCATTAAGTAAATGAGCCCTCTGATTTCATAGAAGCCAATATATTCCAGAACAGAGGTCCCCTCCTATTTGAGCAGACAAGCTGCATTTAAATGTAGAAAGTATTGCAGAGTCAAATACAACTCTGGAGATTGCGATATTGACTGCTTGTTTAGAAGCAATTATACTGTATTTAATGTAAGCTGACCATATCCCAGGCCACTTGCAAACATACTGCATGCTTCTTTTAGATTTAAATGCACTGCAGTAGCAAATATTATTATGTATCCTGAGTTAATCAGTGTATTTTATGTTTTCCCAGTTAAAATTGATTAAAATGGAACTCTTATTTTTCATCTGTCTATACAACCGAGGAGCCAGCTAATGAAGGCTTCCCTTTTAATAGACCCGATTCTAGTAATATAACTACTGACGCATGGGTCACTCGCGAGGAAATTCAAAAGAGACTTGAACATGTAAAGGTAAACAAAGGTCCAGGAACGGATGGGATTCATCCCAGCTTAGATATGTGATTGCCAAACCTTTCTACTTAAAGGAGAACTACGCCCCCCGGCTATAAAAGGCCCCTTAGCTGGCCTGCCTCGACCCCCCTCACCTCTCCCTTATCGCATAGTCTCTAACTTAAAAAACTGTCCCTATCACAAACCTCAGCCTAAAAGAGCAGAGAAGCGCAGCTGCGTACCTGGCCAACATCTTCCTTTCAAGTGAACATTCTTCGTGTCTGTCCGCCGATACGAACCCTGCTTGCGCATGCGCAGTTGGGGCTAGCAGGAAATCAGCTTAAACTGCACATGCACAAGCAGGGTCCATGTCGGGTGTGAGACTGAAAGAATGTTCACTTGAAGGGAAGATGTCGCCCAGGTACGCTGGAAGCTCGATACTGGAATGGCAGTGGATGTCATCTACTTAGACTTTGCTAAAGCATTTGATACAGTACCTCACAGAAGGTTAATGATCAAATTGAGGAATATTGGCCTAGAACATAATATTTGTTATAGGATAGAGAACTGGCTGAAGGATAGATTACAAAGAGTGGTGGTAAATGGAACATTTTCTAATTGGGCCAGTGATGTTAGTGGAGTACCGCAGGGGTCAGTCCTTGGTCCTGGAGGTGGGCATAGACAGTACTGTTTCTACGACACTAAATTGTGCAAAAATATGTTCCATGCAGTCTAGTTCCATGCAGGATGCTGCCACTTTGCAGAGTGAATTGATAAAATTAGAAAACAGGGCAGCAAAATGGAAAATAAGGTTCACTGTTGAAAAGTGCAAAGTTATGCACTTTGGTAGAACTAATATAAATGCACTGAATGGTAGTGTGTTGGAGGTATGCTTAATTAAGAAGGATCTGGGGATTTTTGTAGATAACAAGTTGTCTAATTCCAGGCAGTGTCATTCTGTGGCTACTAAAGCAAATAAAGTGCTGTCTTGTATAAAAAAGGGCATTGACTCAAGGGAGAACATAATTTTGCCCCTTTATAGGTTCCTGGTAAGGCCTCACCTTGAGTATGCAGTGCAGTTTTGGGCTCCAGTCCTTAAGAAGGATATTAATGAGCTGGAGAGAGTGCAGAGACGTGCAACTAAACTGGTAAAGGGGATGGAAGATTTAAGCTATGAGGTGAGACTGTCAAGGTTGGGGTTGTTTTCTCTGGAAAAGAGGCACTTGCGAGGGGACATGATTACTCTGTACAAGTACATTAGAGGGGATTATAGACAGATAGGGGATGTTCTTTTTTCCCATAAAAACGATCAGCGCACCAGAGGTCACCCCTTTAGATTAGAGAAATGGAACTTTCATTTTAATCAGCGTAGGTGGTTTTTCACGGTGAGGGCAGTGAGGTTGGGGAATGCCCTTCCTAGTGATGTTGTAATGGCAGATTCTGTTAATGCCTTTAAGAGGCGCCTGGAAGATTTCTTAAACAAGCATAGTATCCAAGGCTATTGTGATACTAATATCTACAGTTAGTATTGATGTTGGTATATATGGTTTATGTATGTGAGTGTATAGATAGGTCAGTATAGGTTTGTGTGTTGCGTGTGCTGGGTTCGCTTGGAAGGGTTGAACTTGATGGACCCTATGTAACTATCTGTGAACCATAAGCTTAATTAAATATGTAAAATTTGATGGTGGGTTTTGGTTCCACATTAACATTCAAAACTGAACACCTGTGGCCAGATAATCTTTTTAATGGAAAATACAGGTATCAGAGCCATTATCCAGAAACCCATTATCCATAAAGTTCTGAATTATAGGAAGGTCATCTCCCATAGACTCCATTTAAATCAAATCATTTAAAATGTTAAAACATATTTCCTTTTTCTCTGTAGTAATAAAACAAGACCTTGTACATGATCCCAACAGATGTCATTTATTTAATTAATACTTAAATTATTTTTTAGTAGACATAACGTATGAAATTCCAAATGATAGAAAGATCACTTATCTGGAAAACCCCAGGTCCTGAGCTTTTTGGTTAATAGATACTATACCTGTATAAAAACATGGAAACTTTCACTGCAGTCCAGTACAAGTTAGATGAATCAGGCAAACCTTTGTCATTTGCTGAACGCTGAACCACAGTGCATGAGCATACATAGCATGCTTAGCCTATATTTTAATTCCAGATTGCATTGTTTAACTACTAGAATTGATAGGTCATCTTTAGCTGTCAACTCGCTCTCTCTCACTAACAAGAGGCACTAAGAGTCGTAAGCTTTTTCGCTACTGAAAAGATAACCTTCTTTTCCAATGTGCTCTTAGTGGCTATCACACCTACTTCTGTAAGGAGATATGACAGGAGACTTGAAATGTTCTTGTTGACTGAAAGTCTATATTCATTTCTGTCAATTACAAAGGACAACATCCTCTGCATTAATCAATAATTCTCATCTTAACAGATAACTAAGTTATTATCTGAGTTAGAAAAAGCTTTATGAATTGGCAGTGAGGTTTAATAAGAGCACTCAGAGACAAGCAGAGTCAATGCAAATAACATCATAGCATTTGTAAAAACAAGGACCAGATTCAAGTACACAATCGTAATTATGGCACTCTAAAAAGGGTTTGCACAATTCAAATATGGAGTGCAGCACTAGGCACTCAGCTTTAAAGTATGGAAAAATCCTGATTAGATAGATGAATACTGCTGATGCAATCACATTTTAACACTTAACGGTCAACATAATAAAGTCACCACGTTTGTTGCATGTGTAATTACTTATAACAGGCAATCAGGTAATAGTTGGCAGGTAAATGCAACTGGCTGATGAGTTGCTGTGGGTTACTAGGTCTTTTTATCTTATTTTCCTTTACAATCTTTCTGTTTGCAGCTGCATTAAACTTAGTTGAATTCTGTTGTTCTTGTACAGCTGCTCTGTCCTAAATCACAGGTGCTGCTTGTCTCCCATAAGCTCTGCATTTATAAACCATGTCCTTTTAGTGCTTCCTTGCCAAGCACAGAGATCAGTCTGTAACCTTTCAGGTCTGTTTTTACTGGCCATTGTCTGTGTTCTAGAGGTTCTTGTATGGACCCTGGATTCTTGTTCCCATTTAAGTTACAGTTCTTAGTTTTGTGTGCATTCTTCCTGGTTGCAACTTTCTGTTTTGCTTACATGTGTCCCTGGGTCTTTTGGATTTTACTAATCTGAGTTCTATTTCGTAGTCAGTTCCTGTTATTCTATTTTAGTGCTTGCTTTTGTGTCTGGCTCTGTTCCTGTATTTCAGTCTGTGTCTATCCTGTCCTGTCTTCCCTATTTGCTCTCTGCAGTTCTACTTTAACCCTGGAACTGATATGTCATTTTGTATTCTACATCAGTTTTGTTGCCCAGCATAATTGTTAGCCCATAAAGAAAGTACTTGGAATCCCAAACATAAAAGTCCACAGTTATTTACGAGAAACATGCTTAGCCTACAGTATATAACCTGTTGTATATAAGCATGTGGATTTAACAGCTTAGTTAAATAGCTAAACACAATAAAGGGTGAGTAAAAAAAATGAAAAAATAACTTGCTTTATAGAAACTACTGGTCAGTGCCTCTTGACTAATTATCATTGCTTTTAGAATGCCTTTTAAAGATAATAATTCTACTTCAGTCACTGGGGAAAGTGCAAAAAACACTACAAATTAATTTGTTACGCATGTTCTGGGGCAGCATACCTTCCAGTGTCCCTGTCTAGATGATACAGTCCTTATTCACAGGGCTAGGACTATGAAAAATGTCAGTGGGTTTAGATTAATTGCACCTTGTCACCCATGAGAAGGGCAATTTTTTGAGGAGGACAAAACATCAAAATACCTCTGCTTTGTAGATCACAGAAATCTGTTTTGTCAGGATGCCCCTCTCTTGATTCTTCTAGCTCTGGTCAATCTCTCCTTCTAATCATTCAGAAGGGCAGGGCAGCTCTCTTATCATAGTACAGATGCTCTATCAGGTCCTCCTTGTGATTAGGAAGCAGGCAGGGCAGCTCAGTCAATTAAGCTGCAATAGGAAATGCATAACACATAACTGCTATTCCAAATTCCAAACTGAAAACAGGTTGAACAAAAACTTCTCAAAATATAAAGTAAAGACCAATTGCAAACTGACTCAGATATCACTCTCTACATCCGGGGTCCCAAATCTTTCTTACTCGTGAGCCACAGTCAAATGTAAAAAGACTTGGAGAGCAACACAAGCATTTTAAAAGTTCATGGAGGTGCCAAATAAGGGCTAAGATTGGCTATTAGGCAGCCTCTATGCACACTATCAGCTTACAGGGGGCTTTATTTGGCAGTAAATCTTGTTTTTATTCAACCAAAACTTGCCACCAAGTCAGGAATTCAAAAATAACTACCTGGTTTGGGGGCCACATCTAAGCAACATGTTGCTCATGAGCCACTGGTTGGGGATCACTGCTCTACATTATATTAAAAGTTAATTTTAAGGTGAACAACCCCTTTTACTGTATCTTGGATTACATTCATGCTACACAAATTCAACTAACTGCCGACTTCACAGGTTGAATATAACATCAAAGAACTTTGTCAGTTTCACCCATGTGATAAAGATGATGCATTTAAAATGTTGATTTCACACTTCCAAAATAGCAACAACTAACTTGGCTCTATAAATTTCCACTTGTTACCCAGTGACAGGACAGTAAACAAGGAAATACATTTTAATACTGTTGGACTTGTCCAACTGTACACTGTTTGACTTGTTCAACAGTCCAACACCAAATGACAGAATTAGAATAAAAGTATCCACAGGTTAGGGGATGCTCAAAGATTTCAGGCTCCTCCAAATAGCAACTGTCTAGCAGATATTTGCACACAAACAGGACGACAGCTGAGCCTAAAGGAGCTTCAAAATTACATAATTATGATCATTAATAATTAATCCACCTGTTTAGGACCAAAAGTTATTTATGCAACAATGCAAATGGGAAAGGTCTCTGGGAAGATGTAATAACTGTTATATTACACTAACAGGCTCACCTGTAATAAACGTAATTTCGTCAAGATAATGGAATTGCAGCAGCTCCTCTCTGTTTTGTCAGGATGCTCCTCTCTTGGTTCTTCTAGTTCTGGTCAGTCTCTCCTTCTAATCATTCAGAAGGGCAGGGCAGCTCTGTCAGCATAGTACATATCCTCCTTCAGGTCCTCCTCCTGATCAGAAAGCAGGCAGGGCAGATGGACCAGCTGGAGAGGGCAGCTGTTTCAGTGCAGTGAAGACTCTCACTCTGATCAGCTGGCAGGACAGGGCACGGTAGCTGTGTCAGTGCTGCAAAGGTTACCCCCAATGATCTCAGCCTGAATCCGCTTTAGGCATCAAGAAAAAGACCTTTACAGGTGAGGAAGATCTCTTATAAAGCCTTCCCAGGTGCTCTTCCATTAGTTTTCCTAGCTGAGAGCAAGTGATCCTTGACAGCAGACAGCACAGGCAGAAACAAATGGTAATGGCATCGGCGGTAGCCTGCACATTTTAGCTCCAGTATACTTGTGTCTAAAACTAGTTCCTAGGTGTTGCCTTAAGCCTCAGTCCCTTTAAAAGCTAAACATTAACTTATTACAGCAAACAGATTTTTGTTTGACTGATACTTTCTATTATCTGTCTGAGCAGCCCATGGGTTAGATAAGTGGTTACCATACAAGTGTCCATGTAAGTTCATAAAATAGTCCATTATGGGAGTATGGTTGAAATTTCCCAGACTGCATGAGTCTGACCAAATCTGAGCATGTGTAATCAGAGTTAGAGTAGAAGAAGACCCAAGGAGTCCTGACAGTTTCAGTGAATCTTCCTGAAACAGGTCATTCTCCTACTCTTTATCTTATAGGGTGTGAAAAATAAAGATTTACTTATTAACTGAACATTAGCTTATTACAGAAAACAGATTTTTGTTTGACTCCCTCACACTGGCAGATACTCTTTATTATCTGCCTGAACAGCCCATGGGTTAGATAAGTGGTTACCATACAAATGTCCATGTAAGTACCATAAAATTGGTCCAAAACAGACCCCCATCCTGACATAAACTACATGTCCAGACATTATGGGAGTATGGTTGAAATTTCCCAGACTGCATGAGTCGGACCAAATCTGGGCATGTGTGGTCAGATTTAGAGTAGAAGAAGCAGACCTACTGGGGGTACAGAAGAGTAGAAGAAGACCTAAGGAGTCCTGACAGTTTCAATGAATCTTCCTGAAACAGGTCATTCTTCTTCTCTTTATCTTATGAGGTGTGGAAAATAAACATTTACTTATTAACTGAACATTAACATATTACAGTGAACAGATTTTTCTTTGACTGGCTGGATGAATTGACAAAGGGAAACAGTAACTCAGGGATAAAAAAAATAGATGGGGAGCTGATTATTCAAAGAATTATTTTTTACATCCAAATTATCTCTGTAACAACAAGGGAGAGAATGCCCCGATATGATTAATTCTTACCTACTCTGAACAATGGCCACGGTTCAAAAGACTCTTGTGTGGTTATGAAATAAAAGACATTAAGTTTGCCCAGGAGCAGTAACCCATAGCAACCAATTAGCAGGCAATATTTACTGGTCAACTGTTTAAAAGCAAACATCTTATTGGTTGATATAGGTTACTGGTACTGGGTGAACTTTGTGCCTTTTATTACATATAGGGGTTAGTGATTGCTGCCCAGTGTTACCTAATGATTCCTTTGTAGCCCTTTATCCATAAGTGGAAAAATGGGCAAACACTTCTCAGACATGTTAGTGCATAGCCATTTAGTGACAAAAGGTACCTTTGGTCAAGGGGGTTAAGTTTCAGGGAAACTTTCCAGTGGAATTGTAAGATCTGTCTTGGGATATGGCAGAGAGATGGGTTTTGAGACGTTATATTGTCCTAGTATAATAACTATGCTATCATATGCTTGTGAAATTTAGTATATACCGGACTTCTATAGAAGTGCAGACGGATATTTTTGAGCATGCAGGGGATATTTGCAATTACCATTAAAACCTTTCTGAGGAAGATTATAAAATTATCTCTTTCCTTTGGCTACACTTTTTTTTTTTTTTTTACAACCCATGGTAGTAATAAGAACCTCACGAGGGTGATAATAGGCCTTGAAAATGTGAGGTGTGGACCTCATAAGGTTAATCTGGGGGCTTGAATGTAACAGGTGGTTAATTAATGGTAATTTTGTCTCCTCTTAGGCACTTACATTTACATGTACTCTTTGGGGTTGGTTTACTTTTGTTTTTATCAGGATTTTTGGATGTTATTTATGTTGCTAATGGCATGTAATTCCAAACTTTAGATACATCAGGGGTCTGTCTGGCTAATGAAAACTGCAGCAAGAAGACCCATCTGTATATATCGCTAACAACACTATTTTGTGATGGTCTCTTGAGAGTCACTGGTTACCAGGGAAACATCAAGTCAAGACTCACACCTTAGATTCACCTGTCACCATGTAATTTGATTGATGGTGATTTGTTACTACCGTTCATGTAATATGTCACTTCCACCCATGCTTTTGTGCTCAATTCATTTGGGGATAAATAATATGTTCTTCTGTTTTGGGGCCCCTGAGGAAGCCTGGGCCATGGGTGAAATGCATATTGGGCTTTGCAGGCTTGGGACTGAAATTATAATTACAAAATAATTTTGAATTTTTTTAATTTTGATATGATACTGAGTTTGAAGATGGTTTGGTTCACTTCAGTTTTGCTATGACCATTCCAACGTGTTTATGATCTTAGTTTGCTGGAATTATCTTCACCCTGACATGGCCATATACATTTTTCTTGTACTCTGGTACTATTTTCGTTTTGAGCTATATTTTGGATGGTTGTAAGTTTTGCATACACTTCCACCCAGACGTCCAGCCTGGGTAAAAAAAAAGCTTCCGAACAAATAAACAGCTGATTATTTGACTTAAAATTATCACAGTGTTTTATGTGAAAATAATATATTGTCTGTGAAGGCAGACAATGGCTTCTTTGAGGCTCTTTGTAGTTATGACTCTCAGGAGGAGTCATGTGACTGCTAATAAATCCAGTGGCCTGCAGAGGTTTCATCTTCTGAGTTATCTCTATTACATCTGTTCAGCAAGACACAATGAAATCATTGAAGGCATGATTGTAGATATTTGTCAGCACACGAAATTGTCAACTGACAACTATTTATAATTTATAGCAGATGAGGAAGAAAGTGGGCAACTGTATATAATGAGAGAGTGAGAAATCTATGTCCAAAGAATGTAAAGGAAATTTAAAGATAATCTATTATGGGCTGATCCTGTTTTTAATTTTTAGTATTTATTTTATTCATTTAAGCAGTTTTTAGTGTTGTTATGTAATGGAAATGTCGCATACCACAAGGGGGAGCTGCAATTCTTATAGATTTATGATTATGTGTGCCTAATACTAATAGGCAGATATTTGAACCCTTTACAGACAAATATATAGGAAATCTGCAGGTAGATTTCTTACTGGGTATTCCCATCTGCATGAGTAATAAATCTGAGATTTTTTATTTTTTAGCAAAGAGAACCGCTGCAAACTCAAATAATAACAACAAAGGCAAAGATTATTCTTACCCTCCATATTCTGAGGCCCTTCAGCAGCCTTCCCAGGCCTCCCAATGTCTGCTCCATAGCTCTGCACACTGGTGATGTCACCTGGCCTGGTCACTGATGGGAGAGAGATCTTGTTGGCTAGAGGGTGGGATGTACCAGGAGTGCCAGAGTATAGGAAGGAGGACCTAGGGGGAGAACATCCTTGTTGGAACCCAAAATGCAGCCTGCAGCCACTGTCTCTGCCAAGCTTGGGCCTTGTATAAATTGTGTATTTGTCTACTATAAATAATCACAGGTGAATATACAGTCATCACCTTGCCTGTTATAATCCATTTACCAGAGGCCTGAAGGGAGCGTGGGCTACTAGCCAAGGGGGCATTGTTTTACATCAGTTGAGGGTGGTGCATGACCAGCTGAACTTGGTTATTCATTTGGACTTCTTCATTACCATTACTTGGTTTTTCTGTTTTGTTTATGTGTCAGCATAAGTATATAACAAAGCAGAAATAGAGATTGCACTCAAGCAAAATTTGAGCTGGGGCGCTTACCCCATTTATTATGCCAATGTACCGCATTGGCATTATAAATGGGGTAAGCTCCCCAGCTGAAATTTTGCTTGAGTGCAGTCTCTATTTCTGCTTTGTTCTATACATTGTTGGGGTGCTGCCATACGTCTAGGAGACTTTGCCTAAGGTGAGTGCAGCTGTGAATTTTTTTGCTAGCATAAGTACATAGCCCTGTACTAAGAAAAATTCGACAAAAAAATTAGAGAGGATAGTGTTCCTTAAATAGAAAAATGTATTGTTACCTAGCGATTGGGCATTGTGTTCCCACTATATTGCTATTACATAGCTCCGGAAACTTGCAGCTAATCAAATTGAGCTTGGAAGGACAATTACAAAGAAAATGGAAACGGAATGTCACACTTCAGAACAGACTAATCCATTTATCACAGGCAGCGGCTCAGTTAAACAGTCCCAAAATGTTCTTTGTTCAAAATACAAGAGGCACATTAATGGAAATTGCACACTTTTCTTATGAAAAGCAGCCATCCTTGTGTTTGCATGAGAATCATTTCTGTGCACCATTATGTTCAGTGATAATTAAAGAAGCACTGCTTTCACAGCATAGTAGGCCTACATTGGCTGTCAGTTTAAACAGATCTTTCCAAATTCAATATTATATACTGACAATGCCCATTTGCAACACATAAATGGGACACAGCAGAGTTTGAGTGGGGTACCCAGTGCCTACCAGTTACCCAACTCAAAGGCCCATAATCCAGCTACTGTTGCTGTCCCCTGCTGCTTTGCCCGCAGCCACCACAGTTCCCCCTCCACTGCGCTACTTACTTCACTGTTAAGAATGAAAGGTGGCCATGTATTCCACTATGGACCACATGGCCATCTTTAATTTTTAACAGTGAAGTAAGTAGCGCAGTGTAGCGGGAAGTGGTGGTGGCTGGAAGCAGCTGCTTGTGGCCAACAGGGTTAGGGCCCACCAGGATTTTTCATAGTATCCTGGTTGGCTAGTCTGACCATGGGGCACAGACAAGTGCATAAAGCAAACACAGCATCATCTCGCTTTCACTTAGATCCAGACATTTGACCAAATCATATCATTCAGGCAAATGAAACAGACAGATATTGTGGCCACAAGGATGGAAGACAGGCCCAATAATCCTCCCCCTTTAGCCATTTATGTATTTTTTTTAAGTGGGATCCAAAAGTCCTGTAAAATCTAACCAGCCTTTGTTCTTCAAAGCCACAGTGTCAATGAACGTGATTACAAGTGTTTGTATTCATACATAATCATGGTGAGTCAATAAGAATGCACCTTGTCTGACATGTATAGCTACAATATACATTTACCATATTTGTAAATGTATTTATTTTGCGTTGTTTGCATTAAAATGAAAAACAAATATACACAAATGTTAAAAAAAACTTAAACAATGGAACCTTTGTAACACAGATATGTGCATTTATTGTATTCTTCGATGAAATTATGGTTTTTCAGTCATACTATAAAACAAAATGAAAGTTTGTGCAACAAAGAGCATGCTTTTTTTATAGAAATGATCCAGCACCATCTGGTGGCAGCAATAAGTATGCACATCTTGGAATAATGAAGATCCAGCGTTATGAGAGAAATTTCCAATGCACTAAAAAAAAACCTAATATATTTAAGTTCTAATTCAAATGACAGGCTTAATACAGTACAATATTAGGGCAGTTGCAATATCCCTTTGTTACTGTTTTACCACTTTTACACTTATTTACCACTAATAAATTCCAAGTAAACAGTTTGTCAAAGGGCCATTGGTAGATTTGCCCATTGCTAGTAATTGAACTCAGTTATCTTTCATGGAACATATGCACAAGAACACCACAGTGGGCCTTTAAGCCCAGTCTCGGCATTTGCAAAACTGAAGAAGGACGTGTATAAGTGCATAATTACAGTGTACCCTGAACGCTATATATAATGCTGTAACACTGTACAAGACTGCATTTTTTTTACTTCAAATCAGGCTCAGTGCAGATAAAATGAACATTATAAATTTAGGACTCAAGCTTCTAGAAGATGAATGACATTTATATGCGTACTTAGAGTACTAAACTTATGACAAATGTCACACATTATAATTTTCAACTTGCCAATGTTCAGGGGCTGAAAAGGTGCCTATAACCCCTACCGCATCTGCCCAATTGAGCAGAAGTGCAGGTGTGAGTGCTTTCCAGCCTTTCTGCCTTTTTAAGTGGCAAAGCACTTATACCTGCACTTCAATGTGTTTATCATTCCACAGGAGGAGATCCCAGACATTTTCTGTATGCCTGTTTTGTGCCAGCTGAAAAGCTCCCAGTTTGCCATTGCTTTAAATTAGCCTGGAATTGCTTCCACATCCTGATAAATTTATTATCAGTTTATTACGTTCAGCTGAGCCATCTTTGGAGGAAAACGGAAGCTGGCCAAGGTATTGTAGGACAGAATTGAAGTGCTACTGGCCAAAAGTGCTGCAAGCATCCACAAAAGGCATTGACCAATGCACCTTCCTGTATTTTCATTGATTGGCACCTCCCTGCCAGGCTGCATGCCCTTGGGCAAAATGACAACCGAGAATGCAATATACTAACATACTGAGCTCTTCTGGTTCAATTAGAGTCCACTCATAAACCTATTGGACTGGGTAGTGCACACTAGAGATGCTCCTGTGGTAATACTTTACTGTAAGCTGGCAAAATGGAGCACAACATTGCTCTACCTTGAAGCCTAGGTACAGGCAAAACCAAAGGCTTAAAAATAGTTATGGAAAACAAGATGAAAATGTCATTGTACAAATTAGGCAAAGGATTGTACAAATTAAGCCCAAGTCATGATAGAAAAAAAATCAGATCAATAAGATAGCATAAACAGGATACAAGAAAAGGATACAAGAGAAAAATGATAGAATAAGCAGAGACAGCCACAATGCAGCACAATGTCCATTCTACTCCTAACACATGTCCACCCCCTACAGATCTTTCACACTGGGAAAGCAGAAAACCACCCAACCCTTAGCTTGTCATCAAGGAAGTGGAAAAGCCAGGAAGTGGAGGTACATGGAAACAAAGCAGTCTTACAGGACACCAAATTGGTCTTCATGCATGCATTAGCAGTACTCACACACAGAGACACACACCTTCCACCCTTCCAAAGCACCCAAAAGCTCAATTTTCCCATCTTACTGGGAATGGTGGGATAATTGAGTCAGAATGGGATCACAAGTAGTAAATAATACAGGTAACATGGGACTCTAAAAACCATAGCAACCCTCGGCAGGCTGGAGGCAAGATGCCCCAATCATCAGGTGACCAAAGAGCTAGAAATAGTGAAAAAAACAACACAAAATCTGAATTGCACATAGATTAAGGAGGAGTTACTATTTCGTAAGTATATCAAGACAAAAACAAATTAAGTTTCTGTTCAGGGAGTATGTTATGCTTTATAACCTAGATTTTCAACCAGTGGAATGGTTAACTCCTAGAAGTACATAGAACAAAAAAAATATTAAAGTAGCAAATCAAATTCTAAAAATAATTGCAGTTTAGGTATACTTTTCAGCTTCTTCTGATATTTGGATGACAATGAAAAGGAAGGTGAAAGGAACCAATATGACAAAAGTTTAGACTTACTGCACAGGGCCGATGTCACAACTATAACAGCTGATATGCATTTTCTCACAGTTCATTAGAGTTATGTAAAGGAGATTTCCCCACACACTAGGCACAGTTATATATTTTGCAACTTATTAGTGGCTTCTGTTGAATTATATACTTATATATATGTTTAGGAAGTATTCCTGAACTAAGTGCATATTTACATAGATGTATACCTAAACATACCTAAGGATCCTCAATGGCCAGTCAAAAAGGGTGAAGAGTAATTGGGACATAGCCCCCAGATTTAAAGGGCAAATCAAGCAAGTATTTCCCAGACTCAACACAAATGTTCAAAAGAAAAATCACATTTTTTATTCAAAGAGTCATATTAAAAACATACAAACCCCACAAAATGGTGCCTTATGCATTTCATTCCCTACTGGTTGTTAGTCATAGGCAGTTGTGCCTATGCCTATGACTAACTACCGGTAGGGTACGAAATGCATACGGCGACATTTTGTAGGGTTTGTAAGTTTTTGGAACTTTTGTGTTGAGTCTAGGATACACTTGGATATATTCTCATTCACATAGGTGCTATATTGCACAAATGCAGCTGCTAAGAATAACAGTCCACTTCTAGTTATAAAATGAAAACAAAAGTGTGCTTGTTTGCTCTGGGTAAATGTACTTGTAAATAAGCCCCAGATAAAGAATCCAGTTACTTGGGGCTAACTTCTATACTATTCCTTGGAGAACATGCCTTGAAGTTTGCCAGTTACATGTATGACATCACTAAAGACAGTTAAATGGGAACTATTGTGAAAATAAAATGTAAGGCTGATGCCACACGAGGCGTAGGGCTGAAATTTTCGGCAAGCGGATAAACGCTTGCTGAAAATTCAGCCCTACGCCTCTTACTTGTGCCTGCACCCGAATGAATGGGATACGCTCGGGTGCAGGCACATGTAGCCGATATACGCAAGAAAACACGAGACTTTGCATTCTCTCGCACTTTCATGCGTATATCGGCTACATGTGCCTGCACCCGAGCGTATCCCATTCATTCGGGTGCAGGCACAAGTAGCAGGCGTAGGGCTGATTTTTCGGCAAGCGTTTTTCCGCTTGCTGAAAAAATCAGCCCTACGCCGCGTGTGGCATCAGCCTAATATAAGCTAAAATGAAATGTGCAGGTGAAAAGTGACTGTTTGAGGTGCCCCCTATGCCGCAGTCTTATGAACTAGTCTCTCCTGCAAATATAATTCCATTCAAGGTAGATCTCACCCATTTCTACACCAACAATTTGCAATCACTTCTCCAGCCTCCTCCCATTGTCCACACTTCAGATGGTGGTATATATGTGGTAATCACATATATTTATAGCCAAGATGGCCATGGTCCACTGCGAAGAGCAAATAAATGTACCAGCATTCCAATGGACTTTGCATAATTTTACACTTATTCTTAAATATCAACAGGTCTGCAGTATTACTGCTACACTTTAACTAACAGCTCAGCTTCATCAGGCAGTCTGTTCTGCATGTACTATGAACACTATTGCACTATGTCTTTTCAGTGTGCTGCCTTGTTCTAAATTCTCCTTTCCCCTCAGCTTCCCACACCTTCCCATAATCTCATATAAGGACCAAGGACTGAATGTATTTGCAAATAAATTTGGATTTACTATAGTTTTTATGCAGTGGTTATTAACTTATGTTTGTAAATATAGTGTGTATCATTGCATGTTGTATGTTACATATGCAGGTACTCATGCAAGTAAGGTTAGTGTAGGTTTCTGTTTCTTCAACAATGATGTTTTTTGTGTAGTGAGAGAGAAGCAACAGTGACATATATACTTATAAATGTTCTTTCTGACATCACTATGTTTTTTTGTATTATAAACACACATAGCTAGTTGCATTGTTGCATCTTTTCCTTTTGTTCAAGTATGCAGCCATGTTATCATGTTATCTGTCACATGTAACATATGTAAAAGCACACACACAAACCCTCACCCACTGCCAAACCTCAGTGGTTATACACATCATAATAATTTATGCTACAGTAGTGATACTTGGTGTGGTTCTTTTACGTCATCACTTCCTTGAAATGCAACCTTCTGCAGCCTTGAATCTGTATCATTGTGAAGATGTGCGTGTATGAAATGCAGCAGAAATTGGTGACTTGTTATGATAACGAAGGTAAGTTTGCTATCGATCAAACTGCTATTTATATCTATTAAGTTCACGGTATGCATTAGACGCATTAATGTATAAAACATTTAAGTTTTTTATGCATCAGATCCCAGTCTGGTATATAACAATAACTTGAATAGGGTTATGGTAGGTAAGGTAAGAAAGGTATAGCTAACCCTGTGCCACAAGCCACACTGGCATACCACATTCACTTCTATCCAGGTATTTACAGTATATATCCATTGGAGAAAGGAAACTGCAATGATTGGTGGCAAGTAGAATTTGCTTTGTGCAGTTAGAGTGAATTTGAATTTTAGACCTGGACAATACTGTAATATGGCACCATTTGCTGAGCGTATGGGCCATGTCACACCACTGGTGAGTCTATGACGGGGATGGCATGGGAACAGCCAGGATGGATTTCAGTGTGTAATTGCTCTCACATTTCCATGCAGATCCTGTGCTTGCTAGTGCACAGTGATGTCGGAGCAGAATCAGATTTGCATTTCCCCCCCAGGTGTGACATGGCCCTGTGGTTGTAATCAGTTTTTGAAAAAAAGCTGCGAATAAAAGAAAAAACAGATGCAAGTGATTTCAGCAGAGTACTGTGTAAGCTTACTGATACTGTATCGTGCATATTTTCGGCAAGCCGAAAAACGCTTGCTGAGAATATGCACCATACGTTTGAAACTCCCCCTACCTGTGCCTGCACCCGAATGAATTGAATACGCTCGGGTGCAGGCACATGTAGCCAATATCCAGATAAAATGTGAGAAAATGCAAAGTCTCACGTTTTTATGTGGATATCGGCTACATGTGCCTGCACCTGAGCATTTCCAATTCATTCAGGTGCGGGCACAGGTAGGGGGATCTTTAAGCATATGGTGTGTATTCTCTAAAAGCATTTTTCGGCTTGCCAAAAATATGTGCCATATGCTCCGTGTGGCATGAGCCATATGTAATAAAAGGGGCAAAATTTGCTACAGGTCTAATCATCAATAGCAACCAATCAGCAGGGAGCATTTCCTGGCCACTTGTTTAAAAGCATACCCAGAAAGCCATTAAGCACCACTGATACTCCTTGTTTTAATTAATTAGCAGCAGGAAAAATATAGTGAATTTCTGAGAAGTAGTTAAATGCAATTTCACATATTGTTTATTGGTCCTATTGTTATGGTGCTTCTGCTCTTTCTACATACGAGAAATAATGGTCACTTTATGAAACATTCATTTGCATTTGTACAAAAATGACTGTATTTTGTTTTTGGAGGGTACCATAAAGGAAGTGGGTATATGACATCAGTCTGGTTATAATGTGTTTTTTTTTTTTTTTTTTTTTTTTTTTTTTGAAAGGGCAGAATAAAGAGGAACACGTATTTTGCTGTTTGGCTGTCACAGACATACTTGTGGGATATAGGTCTGATCTTGCAAAATTAAATGGAAATTCTGCTTTTGCAATTTCACTGTCAGCGCTAGAGAGTTGGTCAACCCAGTGACCTGCTCCAGAGCAAGTGAGGTAAGCATGGGGGATAAGGATGGGGAGGGGGGGAAACAGGATCAAGACCAATCAATTTATTTGGTGTACAAAACAATCATAAGATTGTCCAAAATTTAGTCCCAAAAGGACAGAGGTGGTCCCTGAGCTCCTCTCTCCTAACATGTTTCACATCATTTGAGGCTTCCTCAGTGGAAATGATTTTGTGCACCAAATAAACCTTTCCTGTGTGATACTGCCTACCGCATGTATTACTATATATTACATTTTGACTTTCTCTCTTCAGAAAAACATTTCTCAGTGGCATTAAAAATAAGGCTGCTAAAAAGAAAGCACACACTCATCTGCTTAAGGGCCTCTATGTAACAGTGCACCAGTTTCAGAGCTAATCCGTTGTATATTGTTAACCACATTTGTGGCTTCTAACACAGATGCCAGTTAAACTGACGTTAGTATATTATAAAATGAAATACAAGTGACGTGGATACTTTGTGCATTTCCGTAAGAAATAAGTGATGCACCGTAAACAGAAAACTTTGGTTTCATGGCGACAAAGCATTTATACTGTAAATATAGTAACAAGCAGTGTAAGTTTAGTTTCCTCACCCCATGTCATTAATAGTTCTTCTTTCTGAGCACCCATCTAGCTCTACAAAAGCTGACTTATTCACTTTCTTTTTTCTGCAGCATGGTTCTTTAAATAATGTTAACAAAGTCATTACCTTCAATTACGTTTTTTTGGTTTTTGACACATTAAAGCTACACAAGCCAGTTACAGTTTGTGTATGGAAGAATGTTGCTGCTGAACTGTGTTCTTGTAGTACACATACAAATTATGACATTAGCATGCACAGAAAATAAATATAAATACATATATACTGTATATTAGTAAAATAAAGATTTTTTTTTTTTTTAAATTAGTGCACATCATTTTTGCAACCATCAGGGGATTAGTGGTTGAAAACACAGCAGTAAGTGTTACCAGCACCAGCAGGAAACAAACAGCATGCAAGTCTGTGGACTGAGTGGCAAGTTTAGAGTGTTATGCTGTCAGCCTGCTGACATAGAAATTGTGTGCCATAGCTTTAGGTTTTGGCTGTCATTTGTTATGTAAACAGCCAATTGCTCCAATTGGCTACAGGATAATTCTAGCACTACCCACTTCAGTGTTGGGTTCAAGTTCCATTGATTATTTGGAGTTATAATGACATTTTACCATTGAGGCAAATTGGAGACAAATTCAGCAAATGAGGGTTTTTTTGTTCTTTTTCATTTTTACTTTCACTAAGCTAAGCTAGATATTTGGTAAGATTTGGTTGGGCAAAAATGTTAACTTAATGGACAAATCTATTTTCAAGTTCAGTTGTCATATAACTGATTGCCATACACGTCGGTGCGCAATTGTACTGTGAAATAAAGTTGAAAAAAATAACCTTACCTATAAAAAGGTTATAATCTGCCTTTAATGCTAATTTAAATTAATAATTCATTCTCATTTTTAGTTAATTAGGAGGAAACACTTGAAAATGTGATTAGAGCTGTGGTTAAAAAAATGGCTAGAGCTCTTAAAGGAACAGTAACATCAAAAAATTAAAGTGTTTTAAAGTAATTAAAATATAATGTGCTGTTGCTCTGAAAAAAAACTGGTGTTTTTGCTACAGAAAAGCTACAATATAAATAAGCTGCTGTGTAGCCATGGGGGCAGCCATTCAAGTTGGAATAAAGGAGAAAAGGCACAGGTTACACAGCAGATAACTAGTAGATAAGCCCCATATAATGGGGGTTTATCTGTTATTTACTAAGTAACCTGTGCCTTTTCTCCTTTGAATGGCTGCCCCCGTGGCTACACAGCAGCTTATTTATATAAACTATAGTAGTCTTTCT
Source organism: Xenopus tropicalis (assembly GCF_000004195.4). Lineage (NCBI taxonomy): Eukaryota > Metazoa > Chordata > Amphibia > Anura > Pipidae > Xenopus > Xenopus tropicalis. Next base: position 65,542,313 of record NC_030684.2, on the reverse strand, counting down.
GAGGCAAACACACCAGTTGTAGCAATGCAGGGCAACAGTACATTATATTGTTATTGCTTTTATACACTTTCATTTTTTGGTGTTACTGTTCCTTTAACAGTTTAAACTTCAAGAGTGAACCACAAGTGAACTTTTTTTCTGTCACTCTCTTGGTTTACAATTGTTAACCAATCCCGGAAACCATTCTGTCTTACATATTTTAACCTGACACACACACTATGCACTCTGCTAACTGTTATCATTGCATTCCATACAGAAACCAACAATTTCTCCTTGAGACCAACTAAGAAAGGAAGAGAAAATGCCAACTGTCAACAGTACAAACTGCAGCCATTCTTCTGAATTTCAATATTCTCTTTATTCTACAACTTTCATCATTATCTTCGTACTCGGTCTGCTAACCAACAGCATTGCATTATGGGTTTTATGCAGCTATATAAACAAGAAGAACAAGGCAATCATTTTCATGATAAATTTGGCAATTGCCGATCTTGCACACGTTTTGTCATTGCCTCTACGAATTCATTACTATATAAACCACACGTGGCCATTCGGAAGGTTCATGTGCTTGCTGTGTTTCTACCTGAAATATCTCAATATGTATGCAAGCATAGTCTTTCTAATGGCCATCAGTGTCCAGCGCTATGTCTTTACAATAAATCCTTTTAAAGCCAAAGACTGGAAACGCCGTTATGATGTTGCCATCAGTGCGGTTATATGGATAGTTGTTGGTGGTGCATGCCTGCCCTTTCCACTGCTAAGAAATTCTGGATCAAGCAACAAAAATGACACCTGCTTTGCTGATCTTGGACTCAGAAAAACAAATAAGGAAAGCATGATGGCCATGCTAGCTATTGCTGAGATGGCTGGATTCATTGTACCAATGGCAGTCATTATATACTGTACACTGAAAACGAAAACACAGCTTAAAAGTGAAGGCCTGCAATGCCATAATATCATCGAAAAGCGCAAGGCCCTTAGAATGGTTACAACATGTGCTGTTGTATTTTTCATCTGCTTTGCACCATACCATATTAACTTCTTCTTTTATATCATGATCCAATCTAAAGTCATAGAACATTGTGGAGTCTATAAATTTGTTATGACTTTACATCCTTACACCCTCTGCCTTGCAAGTATTAATTGTTGTTTAGACCCAATCCTGTACTTTTTTACTGCAAAAGAGTTCCAGAATGAAGTTGCAAAGCATGGATCAACAGTTATGCGTGGGCGCCTCATGAGTCGCGAGAGTAGCTCGTTTGTAAAGGAATAAAGGAATGAGAACAATCTGCAAATGCTTATTGCTTGGAGAAGTGCATGAAATGGTACAAACACATACATTACTGGAAAACATTGTATAATGGAATATTTCAATTCTAATACAAAGGCACTAAGAGCCATTTAGGTCATCGAGAAAAACAAAATGAAATATGGCAACTATGACGCAGCTTAGCATGCCACCTATAAATTATAGATGTTATTATAATTATTTTTATTATTATTGTGGACAGGAAAAGAAGCAGAACAGAGGAGACAGGAAAGACTCCAATGCTAAATTATGAGTATAGCTTGTGGCATGATAAGAGGAGGATTAACCACAGTTAGGTGCAAGGCCAAGAATACCTGTGTCTGAATGATGAAAACATTCCATGGAGGGTAACTGACATAAACTGACTTTTTATTAAACCTGTAAATATGGATTTATGTAAATTGGTGTTCATTTGCAATACATGTTTTTATATTTTTCACATTAATTAATACACATTTATATCCACTATAGTATTGCAGGTTTTGGCTTCCCTTGAAAGGTTTTGTGGTTAAGGAGGATATGTTGGTTTGGTGACTTCTCAGAGCAATTTCCGGTTGTTTTCAATAAAGGCTTTTCCTGTTCTGCCTTGTATTATTTTGAGGCACTTACCTACATATTATACCCCCTTAGCTCACTATTAATCCTTTATAAGCACTGTAGCAAATACCCTTACACACAGTAATGTGAGCCAGTGAGAGGCAGAGTTTCTGAAGCTCACTTGTAGGATATTCTAGTTCTAAATTGATCATGCACCCAGTGATAGGGTCATTGGCCACCCTGATCTACCAGAAGAACTCATGAACTTGTGTAGTTCCAAATCAAAGTTTCAACATTTAGAACATTTGATTAGCGGCCCCAGATATGAACCAGCTTGTTGGTTACTCTGATTCTTTCAATTGCTTTGAAAGCAATGAAAAACAATTTACAATGATTCCTAGGTTAATATTAAATCAATACCTTTGTCAGCTTTTGTAATTATGACTGTGATATTGTTTGCAAAGGTAGCAGTGACATATAAATGTCATTGTCTATATAAATTTCACATCGCCTTTTTCCAAGCCGCAAAACTTTTTTTTTTTTTTACAATACACTGGAGTTTATGGGTGTTTTTTCAAAGCGAAACCTGGCAAAAAATGTTGCTCACCACTAGTCAGTTCCCATTTTGAACAACTGCAGTTGCAAAAAGTATGGCAGACATGCTCACAGTTAACACCTTACAATGAAAACATGTTTTTAATGCCATACCTATGGTGATTATTGTCAGTCTCAATAAAAGCAAGCTGAACATAACAACAATCATTGCTACCAAGCTGTTTTCTTTTACTGAAAAATCAGAAGGAAGGTTAAAAAATACATGTTTTTCCATGGTTTTAATGGAATGATAATAAATACATGTTTTTACTGAATGTGCTGCCCAGTGCTCCACTCCTTGTTCTATTTTTCTAATTGGATTTTTGCCCTGTCGGGGGTGTGGGGGAGCGTGGTAGCACGGTGGAGCACACTACAGCTAGCTATCCTGGTGAGTGCTCCCCTTATCTTTGCTTGTGGCCTAAAAAATACAAGGACTGCATTAAAACTATGAAAACTTATTCTACTGTAACCCTTAGATTCTTTAAGATACCTTATGGCGATGACTTTTGTTTGTCATTTTTCTCACCTTAATCTTCATGTGATGCACAAGACCAACTAAAGAAAGCAAACAATCATTCTTTAGGACTTATTATTATGCTCCGAAATGTTTTCTTCAGAGATACCTTAACTTCTTTGTTCCTCAAGGTATAGATAATGGGATTAAGGAAAGGGACCACGATCGATGGGAAGACTGAGAGTATTTTATTTACATGTAAGAAATCACCAGTATTGGACCTTAAGAACAAAAAGATTGTTGTCCCATAAAAAATGAAAATGACAATTAATTGAGTACCACAAGTAGAAAATGCCTTTTGCCTTTCAGAATGTAATGGAAACTTCATTATTGTAAGGATAATGAATGCATAGGATACAAGTATCACTATAAAACACCCTAGTATTACAAAACAAGCTGAGATAAATACAGTCTTCTCTACACTTGAAATGTCAGAGCAGGATAACTTCACCAGTGGTGCAAAGTCGCAGTAATAGTGATCTATTTCATTATGGCCACAGAAAGATAAATTCGAGATTTGTAAACATGGAGGCACCACAACTAATGACCCACAGACCCATGATCCCATTAATAATTTCTTGCAAGCACTTGGATTCATAATAGTTAAATATCTCAAAGGATTGCAGATGGCCACAAAGCGATCATAAGCCATGACGGCAAGACAGAAATTTTCTGTGGCCCCACAACTTAAATGGAAATAAAACTGCGTCAAACAACCAGACAGGGGAATGGATTTCTGCTTTGTTTGCAAATCCCATAGAAGCCTGGGAACAGTGACTGAAGGATACCAAATTTCCAGGAAGGAAAGGCCAGCAATAAAGACATACATTGGCTTGTGAAGGTGTTGATCATTTATAACAATGACAAAGATGATGGTGTTGACAGAGATGGTCAAAATATAAACAACTGATATAATAAAAAACAGTAACTGTGCCACCTCATTTGAGACTGGGAACCCCAACAGATGGAATTCTGTCACAGAGCTGATATTATTCTCTCTCATGTTTTATCTCCAAAAAGTGAAAACAGTGTCCTATATCTGCATTGCTGTTATAATACAACATTTAGTGCAAAGTTCTTTTTTTTACAAAATTTTTTTTCCCTACTTTTCACTTACCTGGTAGAATTTAAAGCAGAATCGCAAGTTGTTTGCTTATAGAATAAAATAGTTTTCAACTCCTCCAAGCATTTTCTGGGCAGAAAAAAAAAAGATATAAGTTGAAAAATAAACAAATAACATGAACAGGTCCTTCTTAAATCCTGTACAGGTATGGAACCTGTTATCCAGAAGGCTCAGGACCTGGGGTTTTATGGATAAAAGGGTCTCTCCATAATCTGGATCTCCATATCTTATGTCTACTAAAAAATCATGTAAACATTAGTTAAACCCAATAGGATGGTTTTGCCTCCAATAAGGATTCATTATATCCTAGCTACAAGGTACTGTTTTATTATTACAGAGAAAAAGGAAATCATTTTTAAAATTTGAATTATTTTATTAAAACGGAGTCTTTGGGAGACGGCCTTTTTGTAATTCAGAACTTTCCAGATAATTGGTTTCTGGATATCAGATCCCCTACCTGTATTACATCTTCCAATTCACCTTGATTTTAATGATGTGAAATTAAGGTTACCAAGATTGTATATCATTTAATCACCCTAATCTAATGTGATCAATATTAATAAAAAAAATTAAAATGACATTAAAAATATGTAATTTGTAGAGAATAAAATTCTATTGTCACTACTGTATCAAATGTACAAAAATGATCCTATTCAAAAAATTCCTTGCACAACTATTAGGCTTACTGATATCTATTAAACTAAATGCAAAATACAGTTAAGAAGCTTACAGCTATACAATATTATTGATCCAGCGGCCATGTATAGACCTGACAACAATAATTCTTTACCTTGTAATATACTGTTTGGCCGGACACACACAGACAGTGAGTCCCTCCCCACTAACCACATTTCACTGCTCATAACCCCAAAGTATGTGCAGATTACTTGCCAGAACTTGGCGTACTTGAAAACTCAACAATTGTACTGTTCTTCATTAATTTCTAGATTCATCTCTAGATAAACAATCTAAGTGGGGCAGAGAAATTAAAATTGCTCAGGTGTTTTATCTTCAAGAAGGTATAGTACAGTACATTAGGTACATATACTGCAGTGTTAGATAAATGTAGGTGTCTGCTCTTTTTTAAGCTCCTATATACTTCTCAGAAAGCACCTTAATAAGTCTCTCAGCTCCAGTCTAGTCCAGTCTCTAGTCTCTAGTCTAATCCTCTAAAGTAACAATTATACCATAATAAGTAGATATGCATGAGACAGTATCCTTAACACTTAGATGTAGATTTACTAAAACTCTAACTTTTCTAATTGTTTCCTTCTTAAAAATTCAAATAAACTCATTTCGATGATTGTCTGACATTTTTAGCTGGCGAATTATCAGATTCAGATTTTTAGCCAGTTTGTTGAGTAATCTCGTAAAAAGTTGTGACATTTTTCGGCAACTTTTAGCACTAAAAAAATCAGAAAAAATAAAAAATCTGACCATTAGTAAATATCTCTTCTAATTGTTTCCAGTATTTAACAGAAATTTCTGAATTAAATAAGTGCCTTTACTTCTTATAAAGTCTAGGCAAACAGATAATTTATCTTAAAACTGTATTTAAAATTTTCTTATTCAGATCTGAAAGATATTGCATCATGGTAACATAGTTATTTTAACAATTTACCTGCCAATCACATATCCCCTACATGCTGGGACAAAGTCATTAAACTGCAGAGGATGTAGTAGCTATGTTCTTCCCAGTAAAAGGTTTCTCTATGCACAGTTATTACACCTTGTTTACATTCTTATTTACTAAATTGTGCTTTTTGGGGCATTTTGGAGAGGATTTTTTTCACACTTTTGCTCATATTGGAGTATTTACATACTGTATAAACACAGAAAACACATAGAAGTGTACACAAATGTATACACACACTTTTTAAAAAAAACCTGTTCAATTTACCATTTTGTCTTTCGTTTTTAACCTAACAACTGGCAGTATGACTACTGGGTCAGATATGCTGATATAAAAACCAATAACTTTAGGAAAAAATAGCAGTTTGGTAGTTTGAATCACGAAGACATATTCACCCATTTTGGATGAATCAGACCCTGAGGCTTGTTACAATAAAGTAAGATGGGATTTCAATTTATTTATGGATCTATTACATCTGTAAAAGCACTGGGCAACTGCTGTACATAGGGGAACCATAATAATACCATAACCTCCTGACCAGGCAGTAGCTCCAGGGTTGTGTCATTTGCAACAAAATGTGTGCGCAGTTGCATTAATTTTAGTAAATCAGACAAAAAGAAAATATCATCTGCGAACATGCAGATTTTATTCAGTTATTTATTTTTATCCCTTGGTAAACATGATCAGTGTTTAAAATCATGTGTAACTAATTAAAAAATAGAATGAAATAAAGGACAACCATGTCTTGTTACCCCAGCTGTTATAATTTAAGTTACAGATTTAGAATAAGCAGATTTTAGTAGAACTGTAAAGGGGCCATTAATTCCAAATGCATAGAGTATCATGAAAAATGTGTTCACATATAAGCAAGAGCTTTTTCTGTATATAGCTCTGCTAAAATCTTGATAATTATCTTAATTTAGTTGCTTAGCAAAATGGGCTTACCAATTATTTATCAATTACTTTTATATAGGTCTACTTTCATAATGCTCTTCTTTTGCTTTTACATTTTTTAAGTCAGAATTTGAAAAGGAAACCCTATCTATGTTGCAAATAAGTTCTCCTATTCTCAAATGTTCCCCCTTCCTGGCTCTTGGGACCATTTCACTGCACTGCTAATTTGAAAATGACTTAAACAAAATGCACTTAAAAAAACTATACCTATAAACTATACAAACAGTGTGGTCTCTGTAAAAACATATCACATAAAACAGCTCATATACAATATAAAGGACTGCTTCATCTAAATAAGCCATTTTCAAAACAATATAATTTTTTAGTAGTAGTATGAGCCATTGGGTAATCCTAAATAGAAAATTTTAAGTACAAAGGCCTGCCCCCCTGGGATCATACAATTCGACAAACCAAGGGCATGCACACATGTTAGGTCACATCAGTGACCAATTAATGAGAACAGTTCTGTCCTTTACACCCACTCTTACACCTGTCAGGTGCACAAAGACCATCACAAAATGATGGCTCAAGGTAACAGATGTAAAAGGGAAAACCTTACATATATATATATATATATATATATATATATTCCAGTTTGTTAAAATTCTTTAATAGGCCACTTAGAGGAGAAGGAAAGGTAAAAAGTAAGCTTTATCAAAAAGGTCTACGCAAACATAGCCATAAGCACCCACAGAGTCCTCTATCAAAAGAAACAGAGGATTTCTTGTCTTCCTTTGTGTAGACACGTTCTTAAGTATCAGACTTCCTCTCTCAGAAAAATCCTTCATTCCTGGGGCCAGAGTCTGCACAGCTCTCTCCTCTCTCCTGCTCCCCCCCCCTCCCTTTGGAATGTGTGATCTATGCTACCAACGGCTAGAGCTGCAGCAGAAAGCTATGGGGACCAAGCAAAAATGGCAGCTGCTATCTTAAAAAAACAGAGGGAGCTTCTAGGGTTGTTTATTCACGTGTGGTAAAGCTTTCTGCTGAATAAATATAGCTTACACTATTGTAGCTAATGCCAAAATGACTTTACTTCTCCTTTAATATGATATAAACTATCTGTTGGTTCTGTATTCATTATGAGGGTATAGTTTTCCTTTTAATGGTACAATAACAAATGTGTTTTTCATTTAAAAGAGATGGAAAGGTACAATCACTGGGGGTGCCAAAATGTTAGGCACGCCCCAGTAATTGTACCTTTCCTTCTCCTTTAATGGTAAATTAACAAATGTATCTGTAGGAAGTATAGCAATTATGTTTTTATGTAATCCCCTTGATTACAATTAATTCTATAAATAATGAAGACAGATGAATAGATGAATAACAACACTTCAAATATTAATACCCTGTGGAGCAACAACCTGTCTAATTAAAGTGATGGAGACGGAATACAGAACGGATAGTTCATGGCATGGAAACACATCAGTGAGACTGTAATTACAACATAAGGCTAATGTCACATGTGGTATATGGCAGGCAACTGCTAAGGTGGAAATCACCCACTGATGCCATTTACAGTGGCTTGCAAAAGTATTCGGCCCCCTTGAACTTTTCCACATTTTGTCACATTACAGCCACAAACATGAATCAATTTTATTGGAATTCCACGTGAAAGACCAATACAAAGTGGGGTACACGTGAGAAGTGGAACGAAAATCATACATGATTCCAAACATTTTTTACAAATAAATAACTGCAAAGTGGGGTGTGCGTAATTATTCAGCCCCCTGAGTCAATACTTTGTAGAACCACCTTTTGCTGCAATTCCAGCTGCCAGTCTTTTAGGGTATGTCTCTACCAGCTTTGCACATCTAGAGACTGAAATCCTTGCCCATTCTTCTTTGCAAAACAGCTCCAGCTCAGTCAGATTAGATGGACAGCGTTTGTGAACAGCAGTTTTCAGATCTTGCCACAGATTCTCCATTGGATTTAGATCTGGACTTTGACTGGGCCATTCTAACACATGGATATGTTTTGTTTTAAACCATTCCATTGTTGCCCTGGCTTTATGTTTAGGGTCGTTGTCCTGCTGGAAGGTGAACCTCCGCCCCAGTCTCAAGTCTTTTGCAGACTCCAAGAGGTTTTCTTCCAAGATTGCCCTGTATTTGGCTCCATCCATCTTCCCATCAACTCTGACCAGCTTCCCTGTCCCTGCTGAAGAGAAGCACCCCCAGAGCATGATGCTGCCACCACCATATGTGACAGTGGGGATGGTGTGTTCAGAGTGATGTGCAGTGTTAGTTTTCCGCCACACATTGCGTTTTGCATTTTGGCCAAAAAGTTCCATTTTGGTCTCATCTGACCAGAGTCTTCCACATGTTTGCTGTGTCTCCCACATGGCTTGTGGCAAACTGCAAATGGGACTTCTTAAGGTTTTCTGTTAACAATGGCTTTCTTCTTGCCACTCTTCCATAAAGGCCAACTTTGTGCAGTGCACGACTAATAGTTGTCCTATGGACAGATTCCCCCACCTGAGCTGTAGATCTCTGCAGCTCCCCCAGAGTCACCATGGGCCTCTTGGCTGCATTTCTGATCAGCGCTCTCCTTGTTCGGCCTGTGAGTTTAGGTGGACAGCCTTGTCTTGGTAGGTTTACAGTTGTGCCATACTCCTTCCATTTCTGAATGATCGCTTGCACAGTGCTCCGTGGGATGTTCAAGGCTTTGGAAATCTTTTTGTAGCCTAAGCCTGCTTTAAATTTCTCAATAACTTTATCCCTGACCTGTCTGGTGTGTTCTTTGGACTTCATGGTGTTGTTGCTCCCTATATTCTCTTAGACAACCTCTGAGGCCATCAGAGAGCAGCTGTATTTGTACTGACATTAGATTACACACAGGTGCACTCTATTTAGTCATTAGCACTCATCAGGCAATGTCTATGGGCAACTGACTGCACTCAGACCAAAGGGGGCTGAATAATTACGCACACCCCACTTTGCAGTTATTTATTTGTAAAAAATGTTTGGAATCATGTATGATTTTCGTTCCACTTCTCACGTGTACACCACTTTGTATTGGTCTTTCACGTGGAATTCCAATAAAATTGATTCATGTTTGTGGCTGTAATGTGACAAAATGTGGAAAAGTTCAAGGGGGCCGAATACTTTTGCAAGCCACTGTATCATAAGTACTGCACTCACCACGCAGGATCTTTCTCCTACAGTACTTTCCACCATTGATGTGTGACATTACCCAAATAAATATTTAAACCAAATTACCATATATAAACAGCACTTATATCCTATATATATATTCAATATATATTCAGTATATATATTCAGCCTGAATACCTCAGAAACTTGCTCTTTGATAGTGCCTGGTGTCTAGTAAGGCAGTTTACCCTCTTGGTCAACATGAGTTCAATGAATAGGCTTTGTACTGAACATATTCTTTGTCTATTTTTATCTAAAAAAAAAAAAAAAAAAAAAGTCTATGGATTTTGATTTTTTAAATTCAGCGGGACAAACAGGGAAATGTATAATTCTTTCTCCAGTTTTAAAAGTATACACACACACCACTCCCTTCACCCTTTGTTGAGACTGTTTTGTAAGCAGGAGCCCATTATGCAGGAGTATTATCTGTGCAATCTTAATCTAATAACATGCAAAATAATGCATAATAGGGATTCATTAAACTCTTACTGAACCTCTGCCTGTACTTGCAGGTGGCTTTCACAGTCGGTGTTAAAAATGACAAAATAATCCTGGCAGAGGCATATTTGCTATGGGCTTAGATAATAACATCTATCATTATGTGAAATATGGCATGCACTGTGTATTGTAATAGAAACATAGAAAATGTAGATAGACAAGTAGAAAATGCTTCAAAGTTCATGGGAACCTGCCAGTAACCCCTAGTGAGATCAAGCATTGTTAAATACCTAGCACATGCTAAATTCTCAGTTAGTTCATCTACCCCTGGCATACGGTATGTGTAACATTCTAATAACTCGTTTACCCCCATATGTAACAAAAGGCACTAAGTTTGTCCAGTAGCAGAGACCTATAGCAGCTACCAATAAGCTGTTCAAACAGGTGACCAGTAAATTATACCTGCTGATTGGTTGCTATGGGTTACTTCTACTGGGCAAACTTAGTGCCTTTTATTACATAACCCCACAAGTCTGTAGAAGTCATTGCAAAACTGCAATAAACCATCAGGCTTTGAAATCAACACAGGCTAGACCGCTCACTTTTTTACACACACAAGTCTAACATTTGCCTAAACTTCTTTGAAACCATGGGCTTTTGAGACTCTATAAGGATTGAGATGGACCTGCACCTGTGGTTTAGTTATTATAATGGTTCAGAAAAGCAGATCAGTATTTCTTTACATTACCACAAGTCTCTCACATTAACAACCTCTCCTGTCCAAATAATGTAGCTTCTCTATATAATGATACATTCTTATCGGCTCTTGACACCCTTGCTCCTCTAACTCCCCGTCACAATCTGCCAGCTAAACCCCAAGCTTGGCACAATAGCTCAACTTGGTACATGCCAAATGTTTCTATTTAGATGAAAGGCAGAGAGAGTGTCACAAACTGATCTTGACTTCTACCAGTTAATGCTTTCCTGTTACAATCGAACTTTGTCAATGGCTAAACAACTGTGCTTTTCTTCTTTAATCTTCTTTAAACCCTTTAAACTGTATACTGAATATATGCAACAGCTTTTTAAGTTTAAACTTTGTGTGCTATATAAAACTGTGCATTTTGTTAAAGTGTGTTTTCAGTGATGTTAGCTGTGGTATTACTGTACTGTACTCTTGTTTTTTTGTTTCCTCTTCCTTCTACCATATTGTTCTTGGTTTTCCACACTTTCAAATGTGCTGTTTTATCCCTGGGTGATTCACCAGTAAACCTTCTTACAAATTGCTGTTCTGAGTATTCATTGTATGATCATCCTAAAGACCAACTCTGCCAACATAAACCACAACCTCCACCCAATGCTCAAGACCTTGCTGATTTCTGAAAAAATAAAATAGGCAGCTTCAGTTGAGCCTACTCAACTACCTTTCACTTTCTTCTGATACTTTTACATCTACCTTCAAACAAGCACAAATTGTTTCCATCCTTTAAAAACCTAGTCTTGACCCCAGCTCTCCTACCAACTGCTATCCAGTTTCTCTACTTTTGCCTTCAAAATTTTGGGCAGACAGGCATCTCACTACATTCTTGACCCAGTGCACTCTGGCTTCTGGCCAGTACAATCACTTGAGAACAGTGGTATAACTTGGTCACTCCAGGCTCTCCTGCAGAAAAATCTTCTAAGGGGGCCCAGCTCGACCAGTCTCTCCCACCCCCTGCGCCCTCTTGCACCGCAACTCCAGGCCCCGCTATTATATTTAATGTCTCCCATTACAGTCAGAAGTGTCCCTACACAGTTGCACAGTGGAGTTGGCAGGGGCTTCAGATCCTCTTCTGTCAATGCTTGGCAGCTCAAACATACGCAATTTGAAGATAGGTCTGGAATGGCTTCAACTGCCCCTGCATGCTCAGTGTTTGGGGATCTGACAGAAGAGAATCTGATGGCTCCTGCAATCTTACTACACAACTCTACATGCTTATATCAAGTACAAATAGAGGAATAATTTTGACAGTAACAAAGGGTTGGGGGTGAAGGTTTTGTTCTCCCTTAAGACCCCGTTTGCTAACTTGCTAGTGGCATATAGATTACATGATCAAGATAACTAGTTTTTTAACTAGTTTTTCAACTAGCGCAACAACAGTACCAACAATGGGTAGCTTGCATCTCATGTACTTTCCTAAAATATATTACAGGCTTTTGTATTTTAAAAAACAGAAGACATTGAAGCTAAATAGCAATATGTTTTAAGGGACTTTGGTGGACATCACCTTTCAGTGTATTGCCCTACATGGAAAATATGTGGAAGGCAAACAGGTCAAATGTTTACTTTACAGCAACCATAAAAAAAAAAGATATGTATTATGGACATCTCTAATTCTCTCTATTAATAGGGAAGGAAGTTTGTATCTCTCAGTGTCTATTATAATTACAGTAAACAGTTATTCTTCCAACGGACACGAGGGCACCCACTCCGTTTAGAAGAAGGGAGGTTCCATTTAAATATTCGGAAAGGATTTTTTACAGTGAGAGCTGTGAAGTTGTGGAATTCCCTCCCCGAATCAGTTGTACTGGCTGATACATTATATAACTTTAAGAAGGTGTTGGATGGCTTCTTAGCAAGTGAGGGAATACAGGGGTATGGGAGATAGCTCTCAGTACAAGTGAGGGAATACAGGGTTATGGGAGATAGCTCTTAGTACAAGTTAATCCAGGGACTGGTCCGACTGCCATCTTGGAGTCAGGAAGGAATTTTTTCCCCTCTGCGGCAAATTAGAGAGGCTTCAGATGGGGTTTTTTTTGCCTTCCTCTTGATAAACTAGCAGTTAGGCAGGTTATATATAGGCATTATGGTTGAACGTGATGGACGTATGTCTTTTTTCAACCTAACTTACTATGTTACTATGTTAAAATTTCAATTGAAACCCAATGGCTCTTTCATATAAAGAAACTATGTGTGTGTTCTATTCAAAAAGGGTTTATTCAACCGGCAACTATTTTGAACACTACAAAAACAGACAGAAGTGTTTAAATATATAAAATACATAATATATTACATAAAATAATGGATTTTTTTTTTTAGAGACAAAAGAAAACAATTTCCCTTCCCCCTAGTGACAGATATAAACGAGTAAAATACATATGCTCATCTCTAATTGTGTTTGGCACAAAAACATTTTAATCTTTATTTGGCAATGTAAATGATCAAAACAATAGTGTACCAAACAAATGTGTCAGTAATGCAATTTAACCCCTCCCCCCACAAAAAATTCCTGTTAAAGAACAGACACTGTGCAATAAGAGGCACAAGATAGGGCTTTCAATGCAAACTGCAAAGAGAACAAGCCTTGCACAGGCTAAGGCAGAGTAAGGAGGAACCTGGTTTTCTTTAACTCCAGAACTTAAGAACTATGCAACGCCTCTTTTTATAGTAATCAATATAGTGTGAAAACTATAACACAATGTCAATATTTATGCACTTACAATCCAAGCATATCAATTATTAGTAGAAACTGCATGTACAATAAACAGATTCAAGAATATACCTTTTTTTTTTTTATATAACCAGCATCTGCCTGTATTACCTTGTACAGCTTTGTATATCTTGTATGTATTCTTTGACTAGGAGTTCTGTAAAGTTTAGGGACAAAATAGCCCTGCAAATCTGGAAAAAGGAGGCAGTTTGGTATATAGTGCTATATTTTAAAGTGTGTTGGAAAATGTTTGCACTACCATCATTACATTACTCACAAGATACTATAAACCCATAACTTTAAATATTTTATTACACAGAACTAATTCCATATGAATAAATATATTTGGGTGATATGTAACAGCAATACAAATAAAAGGCATACTGTATTCTTATAAGGACCAAAGCCACATGACAGAATGTCTGCTGCCTGGACAGATTTATGTTGCATACAAGATAAGCACCCTTTGTGCCAAGATATTGCATACTTTGGTAGACTTAAATCCAATAGTCATACCAGTATTTGTTTGATTCCACTATTCCAACACATTACAACACTGTTACAGGCAAGAAGTAGTAGCCATTAAAAGTACAATATAGAAAATAACCAGAAATTTGTGCGAAACACATTATGGAGTGATGGAATAAGACTTCATTTTTGATGGTTTAAATCTGTCTCTTCATTTACACAAAGGACTTTGGTGTCACAAAATCGAGAGAATGGAAATGCATTGGACCTATGTTGCCTAATTCAATATAAACTTGTCTTCTTCATTATTCTAAGAAATTCTTGTTCATTGACTTCACCATCTCCATCTCGGTCAGCTTCATCTATCATTTCCTGCAGGACAAATACATAAGAAGGGAAAGAATGAACAAAAATTAAATATCTACTATATGACCAAAAGTATTGGGGATACTTTATAAGGCCAAACATACAACATTTAAAACATCTCAGTTTAACCCTCACTGCCAAGTTCAGTACAAGTAAGATTCTTTTGAGACCTTTCTTTTTAGTGTTTTGAGTGTAAGCTGCCCTATATGCTGCAATGCTGTGTGGAATCTGGAGACGTGGAAAAATAAAAAGATCACCTAACCTGCAATTCTTCATCTGTAAGGTTTTCACCAAGCTCCTTGGCCACCCGTTTCAGGTTTTTAAATGATATCTTTCCTGTTTCATCATCATCAAATAATCTGAATGCCTTCATTATCTCTTCTTTGGAATCCTTTTCAGCCTGGAATCAAAAAGCAAATGTAATCAAAAAGTAACATCAAATGACAAATGGCAGCTTCACATAACATGGTTCTCAAAAGAAATTAACAGCTAAACTGACAAATACTGAACATTCAGTTTCAGCAGACTCCACACGCTGCTTTACTCTTTTTGTGGCGTAGGAATGTGTGTGGATACATGTTAGAAGAAACATGTATGACAAGTGGCACCACAGTTTAAGGTTCTACTATGTTCCACACAAGTAGTAAACTGCTGGGAGAAAGAAGTCCCGGGAAAAGAGGATTATCACCAAAAACCTATCGACTTTCTCCAAGGCCAATTGGAATTTATAAACTTTGCTTTTTGTATGATTTTTTTTTTGCATTACATTGTGGGCAGTGGGAAATATCTGGTCCCACCTTAATTGGGTGAATTTATTTAACATAAATATATGTATAAAAACATTTGTAATCTGTATTACCTGCATCCCTTGTACATAATTTTGGCTATGCAGCCCGCAGAATATTGAGCCTTGGAGTGCGGACACCATTTTGCATCAGGTTCCAAGCATTCTGCACATTTAGTAAAGACAGACCCACTGTGTTTTCCTCCACAATTTACTACTTTGCTAAACATTACATGTTATTTTCAGGCAAACATACAAAGAATTGATCATTGTATCTTTATTATAACTTATCTCCTTATACATGGTGCTTAGTGATGTCATTAGTATAATCAGTGCATAGTGTCGGTTCTTAGTGATGTAACTATATAGTGATGTATTATAATATATAAAGTACCCCCTGTTGTTAAATGTTAGGAAATTAGAAGTTACCTTGGAGTTCCACGACCTTTATAAACCTGTATATAGCTTTATATAGTCATGGAACTGCTCTGTGACATATTATATCCTTATCAACTTTACAACAGGGGGTACTTTATTCACATTAATTATTTTTAACAGGATATTCATGGGTCTTGTGCGTATGTGTGTGTATATATAGATATATTTGCATTTGAGTGTAGACTCTTTAAGAACTAGTTTATAGATAGATGGACACACCGTGTGTCAATACAAAAAGAAAACTATGTTTTATTCTCCTTGAGGTTCAGTTATCAACACTGGACATATTTGCACCTAGGCAGAAACCCATGGCAATCAATTAAAAGTTTGCTTTCATTACTCTACCTGCAGCTGCCTGAAAAAGCTAGTCACTGACTGGATTATATGGATTACTGAACAGGTGCAAATGTTCCCACTCCCTAATAATGACCCCCAAAGTTTTTTTTGTTTTTTTTTTAGCTTTATGTACACTGCAGTCATAGTTCAAAAGTGGCTTCCATTAAATGGTGATGGTTTGGAATTACCAAGCTATAAGGGAGATGGGAAGTGATTGAGAAGTTTTATTGTGAAAGAAAAAAAGTACTAATTTCACTGGTAAAATTGTTGCAACCTGGAAAATAACCAGTTTGGCATACCTTGAATGTTTGATATTTTGCTAACCTGCAATGACTAGCTAAAATCTTTGTCATCACATATTGCACATTTTCTGGCAAAAATACAAAAGTACTTCCTTACCATTTTCTGTGTCATTGCAGACATAAAATCACCAAAAGATATTTTTCCAGTGCCTTCTTTATCAATATCAGCAATCATTTTCTTAATTTCTTCTTTTTTTGGCTCAAATCCCAATGCTCGCATGGCAACCTACACATAAATAATAATTATTATTACTTATTTATCCAATAAGGAGCAGAGGGTAGCGGCACCCAAAATAAATTAAATACAAAGAGAGGCAATGATTCTTAACACCCTAGATCCACGTACCCTTCCAAAAAGCAGGTTACCTAAATGCTGGTGAGAGTTTCAGAGTTCTATAGTTAGTGGTGCTTGCGAAGCAAAGCATCACTACTGTTATCTCACAGGCTTATTATTCTTCCGTACAAAAGTTCGGTGCGTAACTAGTCCCGCACCGTTTGTGGTAGACC